>NC_059332.1:52052373-52692195 GCF_018350155.1 Leopardus geoffroyi
CAGTTTATTTTCTTTGACAAATCAGTATGATTTTAAGCCATTTGGACATAGAGGAGTATATTGTGAGCAAGTAAATAAGGTTATGGTAAAAATGAAAACTATGCAGGCACATTTTTGTAGGACAATGATGGCACTTCCATGGTAAAACAAGGTGGAAACATTTTATCAAAATGCAAATCAAACATTTTTGACCATGTCAATATTTTTTATTATCTGTAGATGGGGCACACTGAAAGGGGCACAAGGACGGAAAGAAAAATTCTGGGTAGGTACCTATTTCCAACTGCATTTCTACTGTGATGTGACTATTTTAGAATCATCTGTGTCTCTACCTCCTGGTTTGTGTTATTTAGTCACTCTAAGTTACAGTGATACTGTTTGTAATAATGGTATTTTCTCCAGCAGAAAATTCTTTATAATCATTTGTATTAAAGTAACAGTTTTCCTCAGTTCCTCTTATTTCACACTATAAAAGAAGAAAAAGTGTTTTTTCTTCAAAGCAAGAATCAACAGGAAAACATTTTGTTTTGTTATCATCCGTGTTAAAGTAATGGCTAGACTTCTATCATGTGTCAGTTTTGTGTTCTCACATTATTTTTGCTATGGATGGTGCCTTTGTAATGTTAGTATCAATATTAGGTATTGATGTAAAGTATACATATTTCCCATAGTGGTAAAGTGCTTTATTTTTGCTTTTGCCAATTATAATAAATACATGTTCCTTCACTGAGAAAGAAACAATGTCTAGTATAAAAATTAATAGAAGGTTACACATAAGAAACATTTTAAAGAGGACTGGAACATATTATCTCAAATATCCAATTAATTACAATGAACTTTGATGAATTGTTCCAGGTCCTTATATTATATGCATTTTAATTTTAATTTCTGCAAAAAGGCAGAAATAGAATGAATAGGTAATGGTAATTATTATGAAATTTGAATTTGAATATATACAGTAGAGGGCATATTATAACTTATAGACCGAAATATTAGGAGTGATAGTCATCAGAGTGACTCATATGTGGTCACCTCTTATATTTGTCTTGTTGACAAATTGAAGTATTTTGCTTTTAAGTAGAATGATGCTTCTTTGTATTTAAACTGAGATTTCTTGGAGCGCCTGGGTGGCTCAGTCAGTTAAGCATCTGACTCTTGATTTCAGTTCAGGTCATGATCTCATGATTGGTGAGTTTGAGCCCTGCATTGGGCTTTGTACTGACAGTGTGGGATTCTGCCTGTGTGGGATTCTCTCTTCCTCTCTCTCTCTCTCTACCCCTCCCCTGCTCTCGCTCACGTGCTCTCTGTCTCAAAATAAATAAACTTAAAATAACCTTAACTTTCTTAAATATCATTATCTTCATGAAAATAAAGTTTGCAGTAGCCAATAATTAACATGAATGCTACATAGTTAAAATTCATAATTTGTGAAAGGGGATATGTTGTTTGAATGCCTACAATTAAGTTTCTATATAGGATTACTACTAAATGAGTTTAAACAGTTATTCAGTTAGCATTTAGCACCTGATACACCTGATAGCTATTTGTGGAGTGAATATGAATGAAAGTGCAAACAAACAAACAAACAAACAACTTTCTGTGACACTCTCACCTTCAACCTCATTATTTCCTCCCTAGAGCCTCATGGATGGTGTACACATACATGCACATGCACGCACACACAGACACACACACACACAGACATACACAAATGTACATATACTCGCTCATTCTCATATATTCAACACATACATGCATGCCATCCTTTTAGACTGCTTTTGTTGCAATTCCTATCAATTCTGAACTTACTACTTATCTAAAATTTTCTAAGAAAACTATTTCATGGGCATAAAATCAGGATTTCTTTCTGCTGTGACTCTTTTAGATAAATTGATTAATATCAGTGGTAGGAATATAAGAATCAAATTTAAAAACTATCATATTTTATTAAATTGAACATTTTAGTTAATATTTTCTCCACCTAACTGTATCCTCATCTTGGGCCAGTATTGTGTCTGCCTTACTAACTACTGTATCCAAAGGACAGAGCAGAGTGACTGGTACATAATGGGTATCTACGCAATGCTTGTTGCTTGACTGAATGAATAACATTGATCTATGCAATCAGGAAAAATTAGTCAGGTCACTAATAGTTTTCATTTTACATAAAAATTAATATTTGGGTTAATTAAAATATGAAATTCTTATTTGGTACTACTGTTTTGCAAGAATTATGAAGGGTCTGAGATGTTATCCTACGTGAATTAAGAAACATGGGTCAGAAGAAAAGAGTACTTTACTGATGCTTACATCCAGATCAGTAGCCAGATGTCACCACATAAGTCCTCACACTTCAGTCTGGCAGTGATAAGAGGCAACAATGTTTTTCCATACAAGTAGCAGCTGATACCTCATAAATGAGGGACAGAGAACAATGGATTTTCTCCATTTATATAGTGGAGACAGGCAACCTCCTCCTTTCCTGCAAGGAACAAAAAAATATATATATATTCTATTAAAATGGGATGGAAAGGGCCCTATGTTCTTACCCTTTCCCTTAGGAATATAAATATGTCTTTGCAAGGGTCAGATAAATACAGATAATGTCTCCAAATGCTGAACTTCATCCTTTTTTAACATGTAAAAACCAAGAGAGATAATGTTCCAGTACTCCTGGCACCATGGGGCTTAATTTAAGACCTTGTCTGGTCTCTGACTCTTTGGCCCTCTTGGGGAGATAAGAGAAGTTTTATTACCCTTTTGGATCAGATCAATTAACTAGACAAATGGCTACAGATCTAATTCTCATTGAATGTGAAGATAAAATATTTCTGACAGAAGTGAAAGCAAATATTCTGTGTCTCTATATCATATACACCCTTTGTGCACCAGTAGATTAGAGGGTTTTTTTGCAAGGGCACTGAGAAGTTCAGAAAAGTTTTATTGCCCCACAATTATATATGAACATTTTAAAATATTTACATGTAGGCCTATGATATAGTAAATTAAAAATTTAAAAAGTAGACGACTTCCACTACTGAGTAAAATTTAATACATAACAATAAGCCATATATACCACTAAATAAGTTGAAAATAGTATCAGAATTAATTTTCCAAACCATATTTTTATTTTATTTTTATTTTTTTAAATATATGAAATTTATTGTCAAATTGGTTTCCATACAACACCCAGTGCTCATCCCAAAAGATGCCCTCTTCAATACCCATCACCCACCCTCTCCTCCCTCCCACCCCCCATCAGCCCTCAGTTTGTTCTCATTTTTTAAGAGTCTCTTATGCTTTGGCTCTCTCCCACTCTAACCTCTTTTTTTTTTCCTTCCCCTCCCCCATGGGTTCCTGTTAAGTTTCTCAGGATCCACATAAGAGTGAAAACATAGAGAAAGACAGATACCAAACCATATTTTTATAGAAACAAGAGAGCTGAATATGGGGACGATTTTCCATACTGTGAACATTCGGTAGGTCTGGGTTTAAGCTGAAGGTTACATTTCAAATAAGGAGAGAGAGAGAGAGAGAGACCTCTGGGAGATAGAAAATCCAGCTGAATTAGAATTTAGATGAACCCCAAACACAAAGCCATCTCTTTCCATGGAATATTTAATAAGTTGCTAGAACAGTGTGAGTAGCTAAGGAGGGGAATGAGAAAGCAGAGTGAAATCTGCAGCCTTGAAGATATTGTAGTAGGAGTCCCACTGGAAGAGAGCCTGAAACACACACATCATAGGCATAAATCCCAAATATAGGAAGAAAACCAGGAGTGGAATGAGTTTAACAAAAGCTTATCTCCAGCCCTGATCTGACTCAGTTTCTGCACAAATTGAGGTGATTAATTCCTCACCATATCTCTTTAGGAGAAGAAAGGGCTAAACTTCTTAGGAAAATAATACCCAGGTCAATCTATAATTATTAGGACAACATGTCCAGCTTACATTTAAAAATTCTGAAATATGTGAAGGAGAAAAATGTGACCAATAACTAAGGGGAAAAACTATCAACAGATAATACTTTAGATGTTGGCTTTAAAAGAGCCATTGTAAAAATAATTTTAAAAATATGGATGAAAGATGGAGACTTAAAAAAATTAATATTCATTTTTTGAGAGACAGAAAGATGGAGTGTGAGCAGTGGAGGGGTGGAGATAGAGGGAGACACAGAATCCAAAGAATCCAAAGAAGGCTCCAGTCTCCAAGCTGTCAGTGCAGAGCCCAACATGGGGCCCAAACTCACAAACCACAAGATCATGACCTGAGTTGAAGTCAGCTGCTTAACTGATTGAGCTATGCAGGTGCCCCATGAAAGATGGAGACTTTTAACAAAGGACTTAAATATATATATATATAAATGAATTATTGAATTTGTGAGTGCAATGTTTGAAATTAAGAACTTGCTGGATAGGTTAAATGGCAAACAGAATTAGTGATCTTAAATGAAAGTCAATGAAATTTGTAGTACACAGAGAAAAACAATGAAAGAACGAAATAACAGAACAATGTGAATACAAAGGGTAGGACACAATCAACAGTTTAACAGACAAGTAATTGTATTCTCAGAAGGATTAAGAGAGAGAAAGAGAGAGAGAGAGAGGGAGAGAATGAGTCAGAATCAATATTTATTTATTTATTTAAATTTTTTAAATGTTTATTTATTTATTTATTTATTTATTTTTAATTTTTTTTTTTCAACGTTTATTTATTTTTGGGACAGAGAGAGACAGAGCATGAACGGGGGAGGGGCAGAGAGAGAGGGAGACACAGAATCGGAAACAGGCTCCAGGCTCCGAGCCATCAGCCCAGAGCCCGACGCGGGGCTCAAACTCACGGACCGCGAGATCGTGACCTGGCTGAAGTCGGACGCTTAACCGACTGTGCCACCCAGGCGCCCCTAAATGTTTATTTATTTTTGAGACAGAGAGAGACAGAGCGTGAACGGGGTAGGGTCAGAGAGGGAGGGAGACATAGAATCGGAAACAAGCTCCAGGCTCTGAGCTGTCAGCACAGAGCCCAATGCGGGGCTCGAACTCACGGACCGCGAGATCATGACCTGAGCTGAAGTCGGACCCTTAACCGACTGAGCCACCCAGGCTCCTCGATATTTGAAAACTTAATAGCCAATAGTTTTCCAAAACTGAAGGACATGGACCCAAAAATTCAGAGAGCTCAATAAACTCCAGGAAGGAGAAATAAAAAAAAAAACAAAAAACAAAAAACGAAAAAACTATGCCCAGGCATTTAATAATAAAACAATTGAAAGTAAATGATAAAAAGGAAAATTTAAAACTGGTAGAGCTTTTTAAATGATAAGTTAACCTCAGAAAAAATAGCCTAACTGACGGCTGGCTGGGGAAAGGATATCTTTAATAAATGATGTTGAGAAAAGTGTATTCACAAGCAAAAGAATGAAAGTGGACCCCTTTTTCATACCATTTACAAAAATTAACACAAAATGGGTTAAAGATTTAAGTGTAAGACCTGAAACTGTGAAGACAACAGGGAATCACTCCTTAACATTGATCTTTGCAATGACTTCCAGGATAGGACACCAAAGCACAAGTGGCAAAAACAAAAATAAACAAGTGGATTACATCAAACTAGAAAGCTTCCACACAGCAAGACAAAAACAAAACCAAAAGTAACAATAAAAGTCAACCTGGAATGGAGAAATTACTTGTAAATTATGTATTTGACAAGGGGTTGATATCCAAAATATTTAAAGAACTCATACAATTCAGTAGCAAGAAAACAAATAATGAGATTAAAAACAAGCAAAGAATCTGAATACGCTTAGTTCCAAAGAAGATATAAAAATGGCCAACAGGTACATGAAACGTGCTCAATAGCACTAGTCATTATGGAACTGTAAACCAAAACCACCATCAAATATCACTTCACACCATCAGAATGGCTAAAATCAACAACACAAGAAACAACAAATGTTAGTGAGGATGTGGAGAAACGGGAACCCTCTTGCACTGTTTGGTGGGAATTCAAACTGGTGCAGCTACTCGGGAAAACAGTATGGAGACTTCTCAAAAGTTAAAAATAGAACTACCCTGTGATCCAGCAATTACACAACTAGGTATTTACCTAAAGAATACAAAAATACTAATTCAAAGGGATACATGAACCCCAATGTTTATAGCAGCATTATCTACAATAGCCAAATTATGGAAACAGCCCAGTGTCCATCAATAAATAGATAAAAAATATGTGCTATATATGTGTAATGGAATATTAACCATGAAAAAAGAATGAATTCTTGCCATTTGCTTTATAGCTAGAGAGTATTATGATAAGGAAAAAGTCAGCCAGAGAAAGACAAATACCATATCATTTTACTCATGTGTAGAATTTAAAAAACAAAACAAATGAGCAAAGGGGAAAAAGGGAGGGAGCAAACTAAGAAACAGACTCTTAACTATAGAGAACAAACTGATAGTTATCAGAGGGGAGGTGGATGGGGTGATGGGAAAATAGGTGATGGGGATAAAGGAGTGCACTTGTTGTGATGAGCACCAGGTGTTGTATCAAAGTGTTGAATCACTATATTGTATACCTGAAACTGGTATTAAATTGTATGTTAACTAACTGGAATTTAAATGCAAGCATTTAAAAAACTAACACCAAATCCTTCTCAAATTTTTTCAAAAATTTGAAGAGGAGGGAACCCTCTGAAACTCTTTTTACAAGGCCAGCATTACCCTGATACCAAAGCCAGAAAAGGTCACTACAAGAAAATAAAATATCCCTGATGAATAAAGATTCAAAAATCCCCCCCCCCAAAAATAGTACTAGCAAACTGAATTCAACAGTACATTAAAGTGTTCATAATTGTGAACAAAAGGATTCATGCCTGGGGTGTAAGTATGGTTCAGCATAAGCAAATCAATAAGTGTGACACATTACATTAATAAAATGAAAGATAAAAATTATATGATCATCTCAATAGATATAGACAAAGCATTTGACAAAATTCACATTCTTTACTGATTAAAAAATCTCAAAAATTGGGTTTAGAAGGAATATACCTCAACATAATAAAGGCCATATGTGATAAACACAGAGTAAATATCATATTCAATAGTGAAAGATTGAAAGCATTCACCCTATGATCAGGAACAAAACAAAGATGTCCACTCTTATCCTATTCAAGATAGTACTGGAAGTCCTAGAAAGAGCAATTAGACAAGAGAAAGAAACAAAAGGCATCCAAATCAGAATAGAAGAAATAAACTGTCTGTCTTTGCAGATGATATGATCATATATATATAAAATCCTAAAGACTCCATCAAAAAAACTATTAGAACTAATAAATCAACAAAGTGGCAGGATACCAAATCAACATACAAAAATCAGTTGTATTTTTATATACTAATGGTGAACTATTCTAAAAAATGTTTCATTTATGATAAAATAAAAAATATGTATACTTAGTATGCATTTAACCAAGGATGTGAAAGATCTGTATAATAAAAATTATAAGAAATTGATAAAAGAAATTAAAGAAGACACAAATAATGAAATGATAACCCATGTTCATGGATCAAAAGAATTAATATTGTTAAAATGTCCATACTACCCAAAACCATCTATAAATTCAATGTAATCCCTATCAAATTTCCAATGACAATTTTCACAAAAATGGAAAATATCCTTAACGTTGTTTGGAGCCACAAGAAACTCTGAACTGCCAAAGTAATCCTGAGAAAGATTACTGGAGGCATCACAAATTTTGATTTCAAATTTTACTTCAAAATTTTAATAGTCAAAACAGTACATTACTGGCATAAGAATAGACACACGGACCAATAGAACAAGATCAAGAGCCCAGGAAAAAACCCACTTACATATAATCAACTAATATTTGACAAAAAGACCAAGAAGAGGCAATGGAGAAAGGATAGTATTTTCAATCACTGGTGTTGAGAAAGGTGTTTAACCATATGCAGAAGAATGGAATTGAAACCCTATTGTACTCCACTCATAAAAATGAACTCAAGATGGATGAAAGACTTAAATGTAAGACCAGAAATTACAAAGATACAGGAAGAAAACACAGGGGAAAATCTCCTTGATGTTGACCCTTGCAAAGATTGTTTGGATATGACACCAAAGATGCAAAGATAAAAGCAAAAATCAACAAGTGGAACAAGGGCTTCTGCCTAGCAAAACAGTAAGTAAACTAAAAAGGCAACCAATGGGAGGAAACATTTGCAAACCATCTATCTGATATGGGGTTACTATCCAAAATATATATATAGGAACTCATGCAAGTTAATAGCAAAAACCACACATAATCCAACTAAAAATGGGCAAAAGACGTGAATAGACAATTTCTCCCTGAAATAATACAAATGGCCAATAGATAGGTGAAAATGTATTCAATATCATTAGTCATCAGGGAAATGAAAATTAAAACCACAATGAAATATTACTTCGCACCTGTTAGAATAGCTAATATCAAAAAGACAGGAGAAAACAAGTGTTAGCGAGGATGTGGGGAAAAAGGAACACTCATGCACTGTTGATGGGAATGGAAATTGGTGTGGCCACTGTGGAAAACAATTTGGAGTTCCCTCAGAAAATTAAAAAATAGAATTACCATATGATCCAGTAATCCCACTTTTGGGAATATATCCTTCAGGGCTTTTTCTGCTACATTTACTTATGGTCAACTAACTCCCTTCCAGTCTTCAGGTTAATCGTTATATACTCCATTAATGTTTTTCACCCCCTACCCCAAACACTTATTCAGGCAAGCTCTAAACCCCAGGAGACATTCTGGACCTAGTCTAACTTTTTAGTTATTCTCATATTTTAAAATAAAAAATAAAAGTAGAAAGAAAATGTTTAATTCTTATTGAATTTACTTCCTGAATATTTCTCAAATACTTTCTCTATTTCTCTTCCTAGTCCTCCCGCCCCTGTGAAGACATCAGACTTACTGGCTAGTTTACTAGCTAGTCTCCCTGCCTCTTGTGTTTACCCTCTTAAATCCATCCTTCTCATATCACATGGAGTAATATCATCAAAATATAAATGTGTCCACCTTGCTCTCCTACTGGAAGCACCTTAAGACCTTGTCATCATTTTCACCATTATTTTCTCAGTATGTATTTCCTTAACTCCCTTTCAGCCTCATAACCCACCAGCCTGCTTCTGTTTTGTGATCTAATTACAATAATTTCATTGCTTCATTTCAGGGCTTTATGCCGCTCCATGCTTTGCTGTTGTTTATGCTTTTACTGTTTTCCTTTACCTGAATCTCCTTTCCTCCTGTTTTTATCTGGTTCATTTATTCCCAGGTTTTAATATGGATCACATATAGCACTTCTTCCATGATGACTTTTCTGAACCACCCAAATAAATGAGATGCCCCTCTGCTGTCTTCAGTAGCACCCTGTGCATAGTTCTACCCGAGTACTTGGCTTATGTTGTTGTCCTTCATTAGTTTAGCTTAAGTTCCCTGAACACAGAATAAGATATTATTTATCTTTGTTCCCCTGGTGCCTAGCACAGAGCAAATCACATAGGAGACACTATAATTGCAGCTTGTCTGACATCTTTTGGTATGGCATTACAAATATATGTCACCATTATATGCATGGGAACTGAGAGGTTTTATACCAATTCTAGTTATTGTGAACTTGAGTGTGCATGCATATTAAAGTAACTGATAAATAATATAACTGTTTTATTCTTATTTAGAAAATATTTAGGCTCTTAATAATTGTGATCTATAATAAGTCAAAAGCATTTAAAGCTACATGAGTTCCTTGTGTTTTTATAGTCAGGATTAAATATCCAACTATGATATTCATCTTTTCTCTCTCTCTCTCTCTCTCTCTCTCTCTCTCTCTCTTTTCTGCAGATTGCTGCCAATTCCTGGGGAAAGTCATGGGGAGAGAATGGCTATTTCAGGATTCTTCGAGGAGTAAATGAATCTGACATTGAAAAGTTGATTATCGCAGCTTGGGGCCAACTGACAAGTTCAGATGAACCATAACATATCATTAAATTTCCATAAGGCCGTGCACTTAAGTAACCCCTTAAATTGAAATTAAGCAAAGTAAGGTTCTCTGTGACAGTGGAATCTTTGTCTCTCCACATTGTTATTATAATGTGCCTATTTTCTTGTTTCACCCCAGGCTCCCTGCTTCTGCTTCCTTTATATCACTAAGTATATAAAAACACTAAGAGAGGACAGCAGAGTAGCTAAATGGCTTTAAGGTTCTCTGGCTGTCTTTTTCTTTCTCTCAAGATAATATTCTTTTTGACTTTGATAGTTCACAAAAGTGTAACAGTGCTTGTCTTAAAAGTTCATGGTATTCCTTTGTAGTAATGAAGTAGTTTCTGTCTTTAACAAATGAGGATTTCAGACCAAAAAAAGCAATGGAAACACCAATTTACCATTTTCATGATTTTGTTTTCAGGCAAATAATGCTGTCTTTATTCAAATCTTGCTGATAATTTGCCAAAAGCAATGGAAATAGATTAATTGTTTCTCTCAAAAAGCTAACATTTTGTTTCTTTTCATTTGTCTTAACCTAACTTGCAATCTTAACTAAAAAGGAAAGTAACTCTCCATAGGAAATAACTATTCTTTATGGTAGTTTACTCATTATACTGTGTAATGGCCTGTGCTCTAAAGAAGATGGTGTCTGGAAGGGAAAATTCACACCTCCTCTCATGGTTCTTTTGGCTGGTGTAATAATTAAATTCAAAAGGACAGAGCAACAGAAAAACAAATTGAATTATGTATATAAAGGGGCCCCATAAGAATATGAGACTCAAACAGGGGACTGAGCAGGCAGCTTTTATACCTCTTAGACAATATAAATAAATAAATAAATACATACATACATACATACATACATACATACATACATACGTACATAAATTTCTGAAGAATTGACAAGACAAAGAAACCTAAGTTTGGGTACTAATTAGTGAAGAAACTAAACAGACCTTGTTTACATCATTTTCTCAGCCCTGAATATCCCATCCCTGGTGATCAGAATGTCTGTTTATTTCCTGGTTCAAGGAGGGTACTTTTCACATAGGAGATTAATTTGCTTTTTTCAGGGGGGCAGAGAGGAGTGTCATTGTACTGGCTATTCTCAAACAACTTTAATTCAAAGTAATCTGTATGTCAAAGTGGCATATTCTGGCCTGAACCCCATCACTGGTTAAGTAATGGGAAATCTTAGAGGCTAACAATGGAAGTAGAGTGTTAACACACACACACACACACACACACACACACACACACACACAATTTTAGTAGCCAGTACACTTTGTATAAAGTCTATTTAAAACGAGTTGCAAAGCTGTATTTGGAAATATAACATATTTACCCCTGAAAACAGCAACCTGATGCCATGAGTCAGAAAGAATAAATAGACTTTTATCACAACCATTTCACAGTTCAGTACTCGAGATTCTAAAAAGTAAGCTAAATTGGCACTAATTTGCATCTAATTTTTATTTTAGTTCTCTATAGTCAGAGAAACAAAAATAGCATCCTCATAACGGTTGGGAAAGGATAAAATCTTTTAATAATTCACTGCATCTTAAATGGCAAACTCATAAATGAAAAAGCAAAGCTGATCAGTAACTGAGCATGGCCAATTATTATTACAACGGTGGGCTATCCATGGTCTTCAACTTCTGGACACTCTGTCATCTGAATTTTCATTGTGGAACTTTTCTGTGCTTTTGTGCCCAAAGGTGTCCTGACTAGATAAGCCATACAAGTTGAAAATGTAAGGAAGCCGAGCACAGAACGGTGAGTGTAGCTGCGGATTCTTTCCCCATTAATCATTGCAGCTTCATCAGAAGCAGTTCTATGCACTTAGTTCCCCCCTAGATTATACCCATAGGACTGATTCCCCTTGTTAGGATTGGTCAAATTTACCCCAGTGGGCTGAGAAATAATCTGGTTTTGTCTCAGTTTGGATTCCTCTAGAAGCAGCCCCTGAGGCAAAGGTTTGAGTGCACATAATTAGAGCAGGAAAGGGAACACTGAAGAGAGTGGGTAGTGATGTAGGATCACTGAAGGCAGACAACAAAGGCTATAATACCAAGCAGATGGTACCACAGGTAATGTGTTCTGATCTCACCCAGGAAGGATGTGTGTTGGTTGAGCACTGCTCCACAAGGCCATGAATTTCCTGGTTGGTCTGGTCTGGCAGGTTGTGCAGCTAAGAAAAAAACCGACATGCAAAGAGAAGCAGTTCTGGTGTTGGATGTCAGGCTGATGGCCACTGAAATGGCACAGGTGAGGTGATGCGTCTCTGCCACAGGTGTTAACACATTTTAAAACATTCCTCAGATGATAAAGACTAAGGAAATAACAAATGACAATGCATTAAAATGCCAGATGACTAACCTCGCTAGTAAAAACACCTACGGGAGTGTGTTGATACAACCTTTTCCCTGTTAGGTAAATGGATAAAAGTTGTTGGAATTGATTTTCTCTTTGTGGTTTGTGAGTCTAGATTATAGGCCTAGATTGTGCTGTTTTAGAATTTACCACCTTTCGGAGGATCCCAATTGATAATGAAATTAATCCCAGAGATTTGAAGAAAAAACAAAGAAAATATCACAATAGTAAGCCCCATAGGAAGACACAAGATATGTTTTTCCAGCAGTAAGACTAAGATCTAAAGAAGAGGCCAAGACTAGCTGGGACAGAAGTACACCAGTGAGACAAGCAAAATACTATTCCTGAGGTTTGTGGAGTCATTGTCGTTCTCTGAGTGATGCTTCTTCTCGTTTTTACAACTTAAAACATTTTTTTAAATATTTATTTTTGAGAGAGAGAGAGAGAGAGAATGTGAGTGGGGCAGGAGCAGAGAGAGAGAGAGGGAGACACAGAGTCTGAAGCAGTCTCCAGGCTCTGAGCTGTCAGCTCTGAGCCCGACGCGGGGCTTGAACTCACGAGCTGTGAGATCATGACCTGAGCTGAAGTTGGATGCTTAACCAACTGAACCATCCAGCGGCCCCTCATTTTTATAACTTTAAAGAGCATGTTTGGCTCTCTTTATTATCCAAAGGCCCTGAATCAACCTTCAGAAAATAGTGGTTGGCATAGTATTTCACCAATTCTTGGGACTATTTGTAGAATTGATTTGATTGATGACTGGATGGTTTCTCCTTTACTGTGGCTTTCTAGGCCCATGGGTATACCTACTTGCCTCAGCCTGGACTGAGCAATGAGAAAGACCTCACGTTTGGTGCATATTTGTATATGTACCAGTCTATTTGTATATATGTAGTCTTTTTGTTTTGTGTTAAGAGTATACGAGGGAAACATTGTTCATAAAGATTACTTAACTCATCCAGAACAATATATCTCAGATTGGATAACACTGTGAGCCCTACGACCTGGCTTTCTTCCTGTTCAATCAGAAGTTTGTGCCATTTACACACTTTTTGTGGGTTCCAGTTGAAACTTGCTATTGTGTATAGTGTTTCCTGGAAAGAGAGGAGATCGTTCCAAAATGGCACATTGAATTAAAACTTGCTCTCTCCACCCAGTTGAATAATGCTTTTTTCTTCGGGTGTCATTAGGAAACGTACTCAAGAAAGAAGTGGGAAAGACTTTGAAGATAGAGCTCATGCCTTGTCCTGCTTTACAATGTTTGAGTCTTATCTCATTCTATTGTAAACAATGAGAAGGCTTCCCCAGGTTTTAAAATACATATTCACAAATTGTCTTAAGGCATAAAATGAAAAAAAGAAGAATAAAATGGAATTAAATTTGGTATTCACCTGAAAAGAAAGGAAACTTCTCGTAAGTGGTTTTTTTTTTTTTTTTATATACATTTTTTTTTCAACGTTTATTTATTTTTTTGGGACAGAGAGAGACAGAGCATGAATGGGGCAGGGGCAGAGAGAGAGGGAGAGACAGAATCGGAAACAGGCTCCAGGCTCTGAGCCATCAGCCCAGAGCCCGACGCGGGGCTCGAACTCACGGACCGCGAGATCGTGACCTGGCTGAAGTCGGACGCTTAACCGACTGCGCCACCCAGGCACCCACTCGTAAGTGTTTTTAACAGGAGGAATATAGTGAAAGGAATTGGTTACATAGGCGATGGAGGAGCAGAGAAGACAATAGAGGATGGTGAACCAGTCCAAGATGAACAACAGTGGGAAGCTGTCATCATCCCCTGAAAGGAAGAAAGTGAAGCATGACTACTGGAATCTAGGGGCTGCTTTTCTTGCTGTCAAATGGAAACATGACTGACCAGTACGATGGGAGGGGAAGTTATGAAAAGACATGGAATTGCCCGTTTGCCACCTCAGGCAGAAAGGAAGGGCGACGAACACTGAGGCATATCCCTTGCTCACACCTTCCAAACTGTCATTGCCTCTCACTGGATGACGCTGCTGAAAGGTAACCGATATAGGAGGTTATGAAACTAAACTAAGCTGTCAGGGCCAGATTTTACCCTTTACCAGATGCAGAAGAGAATAGAGTAAAGGCAAAGGACAAATAAGAAGATAAACACAAAAAATACATATTTGATTAGTTCCATATAGATATGGAAATTAAGATTACATAAAGAACAGTTTCCCAGTGATTGATTAGCTCATGAACTCAGTTCCTCTGTTAACGCATGTATCTTAAGTACTGAAATGCTTGATGCTATGTGCTTTTGTTGTTGTTGTTGTTCTTGTTGTTAAACTCTTTGACCTCTAGGGAATATACTATATTCCCTATAGGGAAAAATTCCCATTTTCTTCCCAGTAATTTCTGGGGACTTTGTATGTTGTTTTAACGTCATTGCCTACGATTGTGGTAATCTGATCTCAAGACGCTTATTTTTCTTTGGGTGGAAGTTGATTCCATTTTCAAAAGAAACAAAAAGGAGGAAAAAGTGAGTTTTATCTCACAAATTGCCATTTTATGAAATATTTCAAGAGAGAAAAGCATCAGTCTGTCAGGTGCCACCAAATCAGAAAGGGCACACAGACATTCCCTCCCCAGAAAAGTCAAGGAAGGTGCAAAAGAAAAAAAAAAAAAAGTCTAATACTATCAAGAATGGATGATTGAATGAAGGGAGAAAGCTTTTTCATCTTAAGCCATGAACAATATTGAACATCACTTTGCTACCATATCTGATAGAAAAAATTAAAAGGTCATTGACAGGTATATCCAATAGAGGGGGATCTCTCCTGAGACACCACCAGTAAAACTCCCATTATTGAGAAAAAGAGTGGCTGACAATACTCTTCCCTCTATCTTCTGTCCCCCCTCTGTAACCACCACCCCTGTAAAAACAAGCTGTTTCTGTTTCTTCTGAGATCGTAAGGGGAATAAGTGTCTGTCTAGTTGCATAGAATTTAAGATTCACCGTGTATTATAGCCACCATTTTAAAGATTCACAGTTCACAGTCAGGCCACTGTAAAGTCTGGCAAAGCAGTATCTGGATTCAGTCCTCATTCACCTTGGCCAGATACTCTTCTGCAGTGACCAACAAGTATACTTAGATACAGTGGCTCCACATATGACCACAGACTCAGGGACAGTTCCTGCCCTGTCTTATCTCACAAATGACTCTTTTCACAAAATGAACTTTGGCAGACACCGACCTAAATACAGTTTTGAATGATAAGTTCCACAATCAGCTTTTAGGGAGAAATTGGTATACCCTAATCTCTGAGTATTAATATGGCAGGAACATTTAAAAAATTTTTTTAACATTTATTTATTTTTGAGACAGAGAGAGACAGAGCATGAGCAGGGGAGAGACAGAAAGAGAGAGGGAGACACAGAATCCGAAGCAGGCTCCAGGCTCTGAGCTGTCAGCACAGAGCCCGACACGGGGCTTGAACTCACGAACCGTGAGATCATGACCTGAGCCGAAGTCAGACGCTTAACCGACTGAGCCACCCAGGCACCCTGATGGAACATTTACCTTTATCTACAAGTCAGCTTTGGTGCTGCTCTCAGAAATCAGTCTTAGGCTGGGTGTACCTTAGGTCTGAGCCAGTCTGAAATGTCTTATGACAGTGCACTGGTATAAAAAGTCCAAGATTGTGGTGTATTAATATCACTAAAATATGTGAGAAAACTGTGCTTCAATGAAGCGTGTTTTAAGGACAGCCCAAGATTCCAGTGATCCTTACAAAGATTTCCTACACTTACCCAGTGAAGGACAAAAATTATTGTCTGTGAGGGATACATCTCAAGAAGGTTATGAATGTCCAACTCTTTGTACTAGACCTCATTTGATAGTATGGTACAGAACCCTGAGTCCAGCTAGCTTAGGCCAGAAAGGAATGACATTGACCTGTGAAATGAAGGTGACCAAGAGGGGGATCTAGCTTTACACATGGTTGGTTCCAGGTGTTTAAATGATTCCATTAGCAATCTGTCTTTTTCTCAAGGTCTCAGCTCTGTTTGACTCCATATGGCTTCTTTCCAGGGACATTTCCTCTGCAGGGCAGTAAGATAGATGCTGGAAGCCCCCTGTCAACAAATTATAGTCATTGAGACTCAGTTTTTGAATCTTTAAAGTGGAGTTATAAATACTTATAACCCTTGCTGTCGTGAGCCGTAATTGAGAGTATGTGCAAAGCCATAATTGAGAGTATGAGAGTATTTTGTGTGATTCCTGTCATGGAGTCAATTGTAAATAGATGATAGCTATTATCATCACCAACCTCGTCATAAGCCTTATGATAATTATGGTAGAAGGAATCTTACAATCTAAGCTACCAATAATTCCAATCCTCCGCTGGATAAGTTATAGATGATGATTTTTTTTTAGAGAGAATGGTGTATAAATGGAATATAATGCTAATTTATATAGTGATAATTAAAAATGAGTTCTTTTCAGTTATCAGCATATGGCATCCTTCCCTTAGCTCAGCTTTGTACATGAGAGTTCTTATAAATCAAATAGCCATCAGGATATGGAGCACACATGGGGGAGAAGCTGAGCGGGGGGTGCGGGGAGAGAGGGAGAATTTCAAGCAGACTCCACACTCAACGCAGAGCCCAGTGTGGGGCTGGATCCCACAGTTGTGAGATTATGACCTGAGCCGAAATCAGGAGTCAGTCACTCAATGGACTGAGCCACCAAGGGGACCTATAGACTTCTGGTTAATGACTAAGAGCCATCATCTTTCTAGACTGCTCACTTTTTCTTCAGGTCAGTCAAATCTTACAAAGCTAGATTCCCTCTTGATTACCCCTACTTTATAGGTCAGCATTAGTAGGTGGCTTTCTTTTAGTATATGCCATAATTATTCTCACAACTGGGTCATACTTTGCAGTACTTAAATCCTTGCACCAGGGATATCAAAACTGTACAAGTCATTGACCTACAACTTTCTTTGGAATAACAAAAGCATAAATGTTAAATCTTCCAATTTTAAGAACATATTTTGTATATGTTGATCATCACAAGAGCTTGGTAAGATGATATCCAGTAAACTATAAGTTGCTCTAAGGTAAAGACTATGTCTTATTCCTCAGTATTCCTGTGAGCAGTGCAAACACAGATTATATACAACAAATGTTTGCTAAATGAATTATTAAGTGAATGAACATCGAAAGCATCGTTTTGGAACAAATCTGCTTTTTACTTATTCTACTTTGTCATTCCTGCTTTACTTCCCTGTATCCCCCACTACAGTATCATTTCCCAGAGGGCATGGAACAAGCTCATGTAATTCCCAGCCCTAGCACAGTGGCTGGAGTAAATAATTTTTACTGACCAATTTTTTAAAATTTATGTATATTATATATATAATATTTTGAGGAGGTTTTGTTTCTATTTACAAAAATCATTAACATATTTTTCTTTAGAAAGTGTATAACTTTCTTTGGGTTTACCACAAATGGTTTCTTAACTCATTAAACATAGAAAATCTTTTTGAACGCGGCGAAATTTAGTTCCTTATGTACTCAGTTTTTTGAATTATTTGCCTTGTCTGTTCACTTCCTTATCCTGTCTTTTGGTGAGCAGTGTTCTAAATTTCATGTAGCAAAATGAAGCAAACTTACTCATTTCATGGTTAATGCTTTCTGTGTCTTATGATCTATTTGATCTTGAGTCACTTAATTTTCATATATACATATGCATAAATTTACATATTTATATAATTTGTATAAAATTATATTAATATATATCATGTGACTTATATAATTATATAATATATATCTGTATAAATGACATATTTATGTTATGTATGATTAATATAATATATGAATATAAATATGGCAATATATATAAATATGTATAATATACATAATAAAGTGACTTAAGAACAAATAGTTGGTAAGACACAGAAAGCATTAACCATGAAATTAATAAGTTTGCTTCATTTTGCTACATGAAATTTAGAACACTGCTTCCATAAATAAACAATATATAAAGGAAACAGACAAGACAAATGAGAAAAATATATTTGTAGCAAATACAAGTAATAAATGTATATGTGTATATATATGTATGTGTGTATACATGTATATGTATTTCGTGTTTTTGTATTGTTGGAATATATTAGTTTATATTATTCATATTATTAATATTTTTATCTCTCTAGATCTTCATTTACTTCTTACTTTTCCTTCCTAATATTATTCATTCTTGAATTTATGCATCTCTCTTTCTCTTACTTTCTTAAACAAGTTTATCAGAGACTTGTCTGTTTCATTTTCCTTTTCAAAGAAACAAATTTTGGTTTGATTGTATTCTCTTCTGTGCCTTTGTTTTCTGTTTAATTAATGACTGCTCTCATCTTTATTGTCTTCTTCCTAATTATTTGCATTTATAAAGTTTTTAAAATTTATAAGTATTTTGCATCTTCTTAGATTGGATTTTTAGTTTTTTAATTTTGAGCTTTTCTTGTATTCTAATTTAAGTATTTATTAAGTATGGTGCTCTCTAAATGATGCCTCTCAGTATAATCATTGCTTCCTTTAACTGTTTATGATTGCTTGTTTTAAAAGAAAACACATTTTTGGGGTACCTGAGTGGCTCAGTTAAGCATGTGACTTTGGCTCAGGTCATGATCTCATGGTTCATGGGTTCAAGCCCTGCAGGGCTAACAGTGTGGAGCCTGCTTAGGATTCTCTCTCTCCCTCTGTCTCTCTGCACCTCCCAAGCTTTCTCTCTCTCACAAAATAAATAAACTTTATATAAATATATAAATACATAAATAAATAAAACATATTTTTTAAATAATCAAATGTGAGAAAAATTGCATCAACACCAATTATATTTTATTTCTCATGTACTATCTAAGATCATCTCTATTCAGTGAGTTTACAAATGTAATGCAGAAATAATTTTATAGCATAATATCAACACTGTGACTTGATAACTAGCTTCACTGAGGTAACTTGTGTTGCAAGAAACATGTTTTACTCATTTAGATTCTAATGTATATTTGAAACTAGAAAACTCACAACAGGCTACTTCACAGATACATTTACTCATGAAAGCCGTGTTCCCAGGGAGAACCATTCTCCATGCTCAGGCTATTACATGTTAGTTCTCCATTTTCAGGTGATAACCTCTTTTTCAAGAAGTGCATGCTATAGATCATTCCCTCCTTAGCCCACTAGTTTCCTACAGTGACAAAGAGAATAAAATAGCAAGAAAGGCAGCCAAGATGTAAATGACTTTGGCATTTAAAAGTCAGTTTCAGATTTTGTAATATGTTATATCTCCCTTTAAGGTATTTTTCTTTTATTTGGTATGTTGAGCTCCCAGGTAAGTTCTCAGTAAAGAAAAGAGATATTTCCTCAAAGGAAGGAAACTTTATTCTTATCACTGCAATTACTATTGATAATTGCCATTTATAATCTCTTTAGCATTTAACCAACTCTGTCTAGTCTATGTTTTTGATTAATGAATTAACATGACATATCTTTCTTTGAAATAAATATTAATTCGAAATTGAAATAAGTCCATGGTTGAAAAAAAATCCATTTTGGTTACTTGTCAGAATACTTTACATATTGTTATGCATGTGAACACTACTTAAAAGGATTATAGAATGATTAAGATGATGCACTTACTAGTTGAAAATAAGAATAGCATTTTTCCTATTTTAATGTAGTGTTGACAGGCACCTGTGAAATAAATTATCAGGTAAAGTAGCTTTAAGACCTTTGGGAAGTTACAAATCTCTATTATTTTATTTTTTCATATTCAACTGTTAATATATTAATCCTACTAACATTCATTTGAGCCTTTGCTATGGACTGAGTGATAGAATGAGTGCTATTCATACAGTCTCTTACTTTAGTAGGTGTTCTATGCAGCTCAAGAAGATACAATGTAAAGGGGGCATAGGTTATATCTCATTTAATCACAGAGTGTCTTTCTTTGTGTCCTAACATGTTGCCAGATACCAGGAAGGCAGAGGGGAGAGAACACAGATCTCCCCATATCTTTGAAGCTGTTTTCTCACTCCTGAAGAGCCAATCCCGCAGGTGGCTAAGAGTAGGCAGCTTGCCTTCAGAGTAATTGTTTGTAACTCCAGTGTCTGTATTTTCTGAACCAGCCATCAGAATGCCCAGTTACAAGTGCACTTAGCGAGGTAATGAAATAGTCTATTAGACATTATGACTGTTCCAGAAAATCTGGGACCCATGGATACTGTGTGTGTAGGTTTCTAAAAGGGCAGAATCAAATCTCTGCTAATTTTCAAGTTATCTTCCAAAGATTACCTGGGACAGGAATAGGGTGGGAATGGGAGGTGTGTGTGTGTGTTTGTGTGTGTGGTGAGGGGAGGAGGGTTTTAATTGCCAGATAGAGTTTGTAAGTAAATACATATGATGTTATTTGAGGATATGGAAATGGAAGTATCCATTTTCCAGGATTCTCAGGGCTTGCTGCTGTAGGGAGGATGGCCTCAGCATTCATTTGTTGCCAGTGGTTTCCATATTGTGATGTCTCCTATGAAGAGAGCACACACATGCACACACACATATATGCACACACGTACACAGGCTTTTTGGAACATTGAAGGTAGGGGTTCTTTCATGTTTAAGTCTGGGAGTTTATTATTTAAATAGAAATTTATTGAGGGCCTGCTCTGTGTTAGACTCTGCCAGGTACTAGGGATATTTTGGGCAAAAAGTCAGATTACATTCTGGCATGAAAGCAATAGACATTAAATAAATAATTATAATACATTCTGAGGAGTATTTTGATGGAAAATTCCACATGACCAGGGGCTGTAGCAGGAGAAACTGGTAGAATTTAGTGTTGGTGTTTCCCAAGGGATACAGGAGTGCTGATGCAGAGGGGCACTTGTACCCCAATGTTTATAGCAGCACTCTCAACAATAGCCAAATTATGGAAAGAGCCTAAATGTCCATCAGCTGATGAATGGATAAAGAAGTTGTGGTTTATACATACAATGGAATACTACTTAGAAATGAAAAAGAATGAAATCTGGCTTTTTGTAGCAACGTGGATGGAACTGGAGAGTGCTATGCTAAGCGAAATAAGTCATACAGAGAAAGACATATACCATATGTTTTCACTGTTATGTGGATCCTGAGAAACTTAACAGAAGACCAGGGGGGAGGGAAAGGAAAAAAAAAGCTTAGAGAGGGAGGGAGCCAAAACATAAGAGACTCATAAAAACTGAGAACAAACTGAGGCTTGATGGGGGGTGGGGGGGAGGGGAGGGTGGGTGATGGGCATTGAGGAGGGCACCTGTTGGGATGAGCACTGTTTGTTGTATGGAAACCAATTTGCCAATAAATTGCATATTAAAAAAAAAAAGAATTTAGTGTCGGTGAAGGTGTCTTCAAGAGGAATGTTTAGGTTGATACCTGAAGGAAAAGTAGGAGTAGGCCAGAGAAAGTAGGCCTACATGGCAAATAATTATGTTTTAGGCAGGGCTGGAGGGAGGAGTTATGTCAAAGAAGTCCAGTAGTGGTGCTTTGTAAGTGAGTGAGAGAGACTAGCATTGAGGCTTCCAGAAATGAAGACAGCAAGCAGACTGTAAAGGGCTGTAAAAATTATGTTATGGAGTTTTGCCTAAACCCAAAACAATTTGTGTGTGTGTTGGGGGGGGGGGGAATGTTACAAGATTTAAAAAGTCCCCCTAACTGCTGTTTGGAGAGTGGATTTGAGGAGGGTAAGACTAGGGACAAGAACACTGGTCAGCAGTCCACTGTGAAGCCTGGGGCTAAAGATGGCAATAGTTCAGACTAGGGAAGTAGAGAAGAGAAATGTCCAGGTCTGCAAAATGTTTAAGGATCTTGACTGAGGACCAGTGTGGTGAGTGAGGGAGAGAGGAGATTCTAGAATGACTCTCAAGTTTTGGGTTACTCAACAAAATTAAACCTCAGGGATTTTCAGAGTGACTCTCCAGGATTTCTTGAATTTGTCCTTGAAATACTGCTTTGAAGGAAGAATGTTAATTTGCTGAATGTGATTCTTCTGCATCAGCCCATCTGGTACCTACTTCAACAGATACTTTTGAGGGCCTACTTTATTGCAGAGTGTTGGGAACAGTCCTAGTCACACAGGGATGAAGAAAACGGACATGGTTTTTATCATCTAGTGAGAAAACCGATAAACAAACAAACAAAAAACAGCAAATATACTTATCATTTAAGGACCATAAAGAAAACAGGCTTCAATGAGGAAAAGTAATGGAAACAGAGGAAGGAGGATCCACCCGACAGTGTGGGCATACATAGAAAACTTTTTGGAGGGGAGGCAGAGTGTGGAGTGGGGTGGATTGTGATGGGGGATGGACCAGCATAATTTTGGTAATGTAGCAGAGGACAAATTCATGTGGATTGGTGGAGGCCTCTGCAAAGAGGTTGAATGTTATTCTCAGTGCAGTGGGAAATCACTGAGCAAATATTATCACTTTAACTGCTCTGTGAGAATGGGCTGGAGACAACTAAAGACAAGGAAGGAGAACCAGTAAACAAGCTATTACAGTAGTCCTGGTGACAAGTAATAGAGGCTGAGTTCAGGGCAGAAACTAAAGACTGGGAAATAAGGAGAAGTAGAAAGAAAGAAAGAAGAAAGAAAGAAAGAAAGAAAGAAAGAAAGAAAGAAAGAAAGAAAGAAAGAAAGAAAGAAAGAAAGAAAGAAAGAAGAAGAAAGAAAGAAAGAAGGAAAGGAGAGTTAGGTATGTCATTAGGCAAGACCTCTAGGTTTTTCCTGGAGGAAAATCAATTGGATTTTCAATCAATTGGATTGATAGTGGTGTCACTCACTGAGCTGTGGAGGAATGAGGAAAAGCAGGCAATGACATAAAACCAAGAGTTGACGTTCGGTTATGTTAAATTGGTATGGCCACATTTGCTGGCCACTCCACAGTCCTGGAGTGACATAGGAGAGACTGAAAGACTCCCTATCCCATTTACAGGCAAGAGAAGTTAGTAAAAGTGGCCTCTAAGTTTGGATGAATCGGACAAAATGAGAATAGACTGGAGACTGACAGTGAGATGGACATATCAAAAGATTGAGGGATGATTCTGCCTGAGACCAGATAAGAGAATGAGCATCATTTCAGCATATGCCAAGACGAACAGATACAGATGATGAGGTCTGAATACCTTTCTCCCCATTCCCCTACCATACAATGCTCCAAGGCAGGCTAAATGAGTCCTAGGAATTAGTTAGTTTCCAGAAAGCAATCAGGAAAGAGAAAAATAATCAACTAATTTTGAAATAGAAATGATTGTGTACAAAGAATTGATTAATATTACATTATTTGCCCATATATTGGATGGAAAATTGAGTAAAAATTAAACAGTATCACAAAAGTACTAAAAATGTGCTTTATGTATATATGTGTACGTGTGTGTGTGTGTGTGTGTGTGTGTGTTGTACCTGTGTGTGTTTGCATGGATAGTGTATATTGTTTTCATTGTTGATTGGAACTTTCTTGAAAGGGAAACTTTTATATCCTCAACTGTTTTTAATATAATGTTTATTCTAAACAGATATTTCATATATGTTTGCTGATGAATGGCCAACATTTTAAAGCACTGAATGTTAAAGAACTGATGCAAAATTCTGATGCGCATTCCAGTATATGGCCAAGCTTAGTACCAGCAATATCTGTAGTATCTTAGTACCAGCAATATTTGTAGTACCAGCAAAATCTGAGATGATTTTGTTTAATCAAAACCCCAGAACAACAAGAAACCAATAAAAAGTGGGTTTTAATAGCAGCACATGGTTGAATTTAGTAGAGTCTCATATGATGCAAATACACAGAAGGCTTTTGCTAAAATTTAGATGGCTTTCCTTGGCCACATACACAAATATTCTCTATTGAATGAAAGTCTATGCATTCTTTGCAATCTATGCAGGAAAAACAGTCTAATGATAAAAATAGTCAAAACTGACCACTTGTGCTATTTTTGCTCTAACAAATGCTAAGTTAACTACAAAAATTTGATTTAAAAAAGGAAAAGAAAATAAAAAAGCAAACTTCTGAAACTCCATGCTTCTTAGTTTGTATAAACCCTAGGTAAAATAGCAGAGCAGCATGAGTTCTGCCTTTTGACTTTGTAATGCTCTGTATGAAACCTAATTTAGACTTGGGAAAATTATATCATCACCCGAGCTGGCTTTGTATTCAAAGCATTAATGAGAAATGGAGGACTTTTCAGTAAAGTGTAAAGAAAAGATCCTTAGAAATGGGGGCAAAATAAAAGATGAAAAGTCTTTGATTTTGGCTCTGTAGGGGGATTGAGAGCTCATGCAAAGAAGGCATTGCTTATTGTGTTAATTACCTAGCAGTATGATCAAAATTCTTCTCCTGCACCTTCCCTGCACCACTCTCTTATGCCCTTCTACTTTTATTTTTGGAAAGGAATTTAAACTTCTGAATAGATTCTGTGATGGGAGTCATTCAAGAATTACTAAAATGGAGAGGGCAAATATGCAAAAAATGACAGATTCTCCCCTCCTTTTGGGTATTTTCCAAGTGAGAGCCCTAGAAGTGTGTTTGTGAGTGAGTGAAATATTATGTTGCCCCTGTATTATTATAATTTGAACCCTGTTGATGAACTATTTCAAAACCCAACTGAGAATGTTGATCAGAGAAAAAGCTGTGCTGAAATTAAATATCATCTTTAATGGTAATTCAAAATAATTACGTGTATCTATTTCTTAAGAAAGCAATCAGGGGTGCACTGATCCTGTGGACTATCTAATATATTCCAGCATATGACACATGAAGTGGCAAACCTACTTGAAAAACTTTGGTACAAAATATTATTATATAGAAAGATGCCTGAACATTTTTTTCCTGCATAGTCAAACAGGGCCTCAGTGCCATACATTTTTCCAGAGCTTTACTTAAATTAACTTGTGTCATTAAATGATCCTACCAATTTAAATTTCCTTTTATTTTTTGGAAACCGAGGGAATATGAATTTTTGTTTATTTTCAAAAACTAGAATGTCAGCTCAAATTAGAACAACCTAGACAAGACAATTATTTACATCACTGGGAAAAGTAGAGATGGAACCAGGTGTTGGGTCAACTGGACCCAGAGCCTAAGTGGTGACCTCACCATTCTCTTTCTATCTCGTGTCTTCCTTGCTCTCTTTTCCTCCACCTCTATAAGCTTTGGCCTCAGTACATGCTAAAAAAGTGAACAGACTTTATCCGTGTAGCAGAGAAATTGATCATTAGTAGTTTTAGGCTCACAGCATCTTAGTGATCCCAGGGGAGTGGTTCTCAAAAACGTTTCCCTGGAACTAGTAGCATCAGCAACACCTGGAAACTTATTAGAACTGCAAATGTCAGAGTCACATCCTAGACCTACTGACTCAGAAACTCTGGACCTGCACTCCCCATCCTCAATCTGTGTCTTAATATACCCTGCAGGTGATCCTGAAGTTTACTGACGTTTGGAGAGAACCGTTGCCCTAGAAGAAAGAGACAGTCTCCCCCAGCATACAACAATCTCAGGGAGAGGCTCACATTGACTTGGCTTTAGTTATGTCTCAAACCTTTGGATGGATAAGTAGAGTCATGGAACTGAAAAAAAAAATGTAATAAACTTGGCCTGAAGTATATGTTCACACCCCTGACCACGGCAATGAGATTCTGTCTTTGGTAACCTCTTCAGAAATATATGAAGCATGAAAGATGATATCCTCAAAGACAAGAATGAATGCCATTACCCAGGAAAAGAGGGAGGATGCAGGGTGGACAGAAACACAGAAGAATGGACCTTCTTTTCCAACCCAAAGGTGATCGCAGTTCAGTATTTGTCTTATACATTCCTTGAAAGGAACACAGAACATGTGCTCATGCTATCAATTCCATCTTACCAACATTCTTGGGAAGCAAAAGTCAAGCATATCAGCTTTAGCTTTTACTGCCCTAGAAAAATATAACAAAATTTAAATGATTTGTTCATGTTATTCATGTAATAATGGAATGAAACTAGCATCCAAAAGTACAAACGAGCAACTCAAGAAACATACTCTGCCAGTTAGACAAGGCAGACCTCCTAGCAAAACAAGATTTTGCTGGTATGATCCCATGGTTGATAGTATCTGGATAGTAATATTCTCCCCTTTACCTCATTATTTAACTTTATTTATTTTTAAAAATATTTATTTATTTTGAGAGAGAGAGAGAACACAAATGGGGGATGGGCAGAGAGAGAGACAGGGAGAGGGGGAGAGAGAGAGAGAGAGAGAGACAGAGAGAGACAGAGAGAGACTACTAAGAGAAACCATGCTGAGCATGGAGCCCACTGGCAGGGCTGGATCTCATGAACCATGAGATCATGACCTGAGCTGAAATCAAGAGTCAGATGCTTAACCTACTGAGGCACTCAGGCATCCCTGATTATTCAACTTTATGTGTTCAAACCAACATGTAGGAGAGAGAGAAAATAGATCACAGATTAGATTAATTAGCAAGGCAAAATAACATCTCTTCATTGATGAAGAATATCTTCCAAAACAAACTACTTGGAAATAGCAGTTTGTTAAAGTAAAAAAAAAAAAAAAAATGCTTACTCTCTCTCTCTCAAAATAAATAAATAAGCATTAAAAAACACAGAGGGGTACATAGGTGGCTTAGTTGGTTAAGCGTCCAACTCTTGATTTCAGTTCCGGTTGTGATCTTATGGTTTGTGAGTTTGAGCCCCATGTCAGGCTCTATGCTGACAGCGTGGAACCTGCTTGGGATTCTTTCTCTCCTTCTCTCTCTGCCCCTCCCTCTCTCTATCCCTCTCAAAATAAAGAAATATACATTAAAAAACTCTGGGGCGCCTGGGTGGCTCAGTCGGTTAAGCGGCCGACTTCGGCTCAGGTCATGATCTCGCAGTCTGTGAGTTCTAGCCCCGCATCGGGCTCTGGGCTGACAGCTCAGAGCCTGGAGCCTGCTTCAGATTCTGTGTCTCCCTCTCTCTGACCCTCCCCTGTTCATGCTCTGTCTCTCCCTGTCTCAAAAATAAATAAACATTAAAAAAAATTTAAAAAAATAAAAAACTTTTACCCCCCCAAAAATGTGCAAGTTTGGAAGTCTATAGTTAAGGGAAGCAAATAAAGTTTAGCACTGTACCTTAAGCCTAACAAAAGTGCAACTGTGAAAGCTGAGAAAGCAATATGCCTCATTAACCACATCCCTGTCAAACAGATTTGTTTCGACTAATTCTAGAGATACTTTGACGCTTTGAAGAACGTTAAGTTTAGAAGTCTCCTTTGATTACTCTCTGAAATAACTACAACTAAAACATATGAACACCTTTTACAATTTTAAAATAAAGCTTGCTTCAGAATTTCTTGCCAAGGGAAGATATGACAGCCAATGGGCTATGGGTAATCTACATGCAAAAACTTAGTAGATGGTTAGTACTTAATTTTTTCTTCCTATTCTATATACATCTACAAATGAGAGCAGTATTTTTGCACAGTTTTAAAGGACCATTTGTCAAAAGTCTTTTAAAAATTTTCCTCACATTTTGATAGCCTTATTGAATGCTGCCTTCTCAAGGTAGGATGCACAAACTTGTATTCCTCAGCTTCCCTTCCCATTAGTGTGAGACAGATGATATAGTTTCCTCCAATGAGACAAAATCTCCCTGACCTTTGGTTTGTAATTGGGCTCGGTGAACAAACAGACTCGATGTGGAAAATGTCCGTTGCTGGCTTAGGTAGTAGAATCAGATGGTTGTTTCTGGGGGTCGACAGAGTGACGAGTTCCTAATCGAGTCTGTTAAGCATGGTGTTTCTGGGGCTGGAAGTGGGTAACACGCAGCATCTTAAATTAAAAATTTCAATTATAGCAGAATCAAAAAGTTGTTGCACCATCATTAGAGTCTGAAGCAATCTGCTCAGGTCAAATCTGTAGTAGATGTTTCTGATGTTCCTAATGATTCTTTGTGATGGTTCGGTATAGCTCTATAGATGCCTTACTGCTTAAACTAGCCAAGGTGGATTCTGTTATCAGAAACGAAGAGCCCTGGAACAACACAAAGAAATAAGGCATTCTTAAAGATGGTTGCATGTTGAACTATGTTGTAATCTGACTATTATTTTTTTACTTCTTTTAATACTCTGTAAATGCATACATTTTAATTAATTATATTGGTTTTACAAGCTGGACGTTTACAGAATGCCAAGGTGATTTGTATGTCTTCAACTGTACCGTACTACAAGGAACTTCCCCCTATTGTACCAAGGAGATATATATTGTATATTAATTTTGCCTCTTCTATGACACTGGTCTAATATGCCATTCTTCAATGTTTATCATAGGTATGGATCAAAAATAATTATTCCAGAAGGAACAAAAGGACCCAGAATGATAGTGCTGTAAATATAATGCCTTTAAGAGTTAAGAGGAAATGAGATTTCATAAAATACTAGTTTAGGGATGATAAATTATATTCTCCTCCCTGCTACATGCTTTTGGGCAAGTCACGTAACCTTCCTGGGAGTTAGTGTCCCCTTTTTTTATAAAGTAAGGAAAATAACATATTTTTTCCTATCATATTGGGACTCTGTGTTGAGAACTCAGTTTTAGAGTATATGGTGTCAAAAAGTAATACAAATTACCTTTGGTTTGAGCATTGCATCGTGCATAAAACAAAAGGCTATTTCTCAAAGAAAAAATAAACAGGAAAAGGAATTGCTATAATAGGAAACTGCAGGCAGATACTCTACATTGTGTTTTGAAATGTAAATAATTTATATTAAGGCAAGAGAACATGACCTGTTTCAAATAGAAAAAAAAAAAAAAAAGAAACTATTTGCTTGAATATAAGAACTGATTGGAGCAAAAGTAATTAGACAATGTTAAAAAAAGGGACTCCTGAGTGGCTCGGTTTGTTAAGTGTCCAACTCTTGGTTTCGGCTTAGGTCATGATCTCACAGTTTTGAGAGTTTGAGCCCCACATTGGGCTCTACGCTGATCGCGCAGAGCCTGCTTGGGATTCTCTCTCTTCCCTCTCTCTGCCGCTCCTCTGCTCACCCTGTCCCCATCTCTCTCAAAATAAATACACCTAAACAATATTTAAAACAAACAAACCTGCTTTAAATACTGCTATCTGATTTCAGATTTGAGGTCTGGACTAGAAAGTCAAAACTGCAATCAATAATCTTTTATGTGTTGATTTTTCTGTCGCAAAGATAAAAAAATATCAGGATTATACTTCGCTCCAGGTAATTTCTGTTTAAGGAAGCAGGCTCCAGGTTGTGAGCTGTCAGCACAGAGCCCGACGCGGGGCTCAAACCCACAAGCCGTGAGATCATGACCTGAACCAAAGTTGGATGCTAAATCAATTGAGCCACCCAGGCACCCCAAAATATTTCTACCTGTTGACCAACCATGACACTGTGATGTATTTCTTCATGAATATGTTCTGCATTATCAAATAAAAATCTATTGGCTCCTGAGATAACCTATGTTAATGTATAGGCTACATAGTTTTAGCTATTCCCACTTGCTCTCTCTTGTTTGTTTGTATGAAATATGAACACTTATTGGAAGAGCATGTAAAGGGATGTGTGAACTCGTCTTATGACTCACTCTCTTTCTCATCTGTCCATGTGCCATGCCATGTGCCATGATGGGAGGTCAGTTTCTTCTATTTAATTGTTAGAATTTTTTCCCGTATTCTTTATAGTCCCTTCCTTAAATCCTGTTCTGGATCTCTCTATTCTTGAATTTTTCCCCTTTCACCAAGTCCTTATGGGATGGTGGGACATGTATCAGGCTAGAAAAGAATCAAACCTAATGTTGTTTTTACACAAAAAAGAAGAACAGAAGTCTTTCCCCAGATACACTGTTCATAGGAAGCAGCTGACTGCTTGTAGGAGTTTTCATCTGCTTTCCAAATATAGCTTCTTTCCCATCTTTCATCTGACTCTGATAGAGATTTCCTGGAGATTTGACACACTTAAGATTGTACTTATTTAGGAATATATGCTTTGTATATATTTGTGATATGAAAGGAATTATATGTATTGGCAATTACCAATTTCTTTTTCTGCGTTTAAAAATAGCCTTTCTAGCTTTATGAAATCAGAGACAGTTTAATAAATACTATTAACATTCTTCATTTTATGTAATGGGGCAGACACCATGCATTAGAGAACACAACTAAATGGACATTGATTATCCATAAATGTGAGGAGAGAGAACAGCATGGGATCCTGTTTGCCCTTTGATGAAGTCGTATTTCTCACAGGATTTAGGATTTATATGGAGCTAAGAGGTCCACACAGTTGTGGATAAAGACTTCAATACAAAGGGACAAAGTGGGGGCAGTTAGCACCCTGCAGACCAGCGAAACCTCCATCAGGCCCACAAATACTAATCACCATGGCTTTTGGCAACCGTAAATGCAGAAAGGGAAAAGATGACTGAGTCCCAGTGAAAATTTACACAGCAATCTTGAAATCCAGTGATAGTTTTTGGACAGCACATTATCACAGTACAGCCCACTCACTGAATTAAATCTTTTTTTTTTTTTTTTCATATCATTGTCTTAAGAGAGTTCTCACATTTTTCTGATATAATTTTAAGACAGTTTAATGAATCATTGAAATAATTTGCCTATCCATGTTCCCAATGGTTGGCAATAAAAGCTACAATGAACTGTACAACTGGCTCCTGTTCACAATTTAGAGTAAAATATATATAAGTGTGCCATGGACGGAATTACACTTGGACTAATCTGACATTTTTTTTGCCAGTAACATAAGAGAATATTTTGATTTTTTTCTTTTGATCTCATTGAACTACAGATGTCTCATATAGTTTAGTTTGTACTTCTTGAACACAGCTGAAAAAAAATTGGAATGAGGGACAATTACAAAATTTCATTTGACTTTACAGATAATCAGAAGAATTAGTAAGTTCTGTCAGTGGAAGCCAAAAAAAATTCTCAGATGGATGCATAGCACATTCTTTATCATCAACTGGTCAGGTTATTGCTGTTCTTTGCAAATAATAGTAGTCATGACAATTATACGTGACTTACTGTATTTGCTGATCATATAGGAAACACTACATTAAGTGAACTGGTGCTTTATACTGATTATTTCTCTCTTAATTTTCATGGCACCTCTTCTTTAATGATAGCCATTTTACTGGTAAGAAAATTGGGGTTAAGTAACTTATCAAAGGTGCATGGCTTACATGTGACAGGTCAAGATTTGCACTGGATTTGCTTTATTCTCATTTTCATATAATCACTTTGTTATACTACATCAGAAAGTAAGGAACTCTATTTAGATCCTTCATGTTATGAGGGTTCAGTATAATTTTATATGTCCATTATTTCTCCTAATGGCTCTCTATAAATATTTAACATTTAAATATGTTAAAAAGTGATCTCACTGAGTGGCTCATACAGATCATAAGAACAGCATACAAATTGGATATTGTCCACCCCACAAACTACTGCTCACACAGACCACTAATCAAGTATTAAGTGTACGCTGAGTATATGCACTATTGCAAAATCCTCTCCTTATTCATCCATTTACCCATGCATTCATATTCCCCCTCAAGAAATACTCTATGCAAAGCACCTTGTCATGCCGTGAGGTGCTTGCATGTTGCAAAGTCCCTCACTCTTTCTTCAAGGAGCTAGGATTGTCGTGAGAAAAATGGACATTCCCTCAAATAACTGGCATACAAGTGCAATGGAGGAATACGTTATTTAAAACCAAAACTTACCCTACCTCTCGCGGCCATCTAAGATGGGAGCAGGGGCAAAATTTTCATCAGTGAGAAAATAAATCTCCCTATTGCTCTCTTTCCTGTGCAGAGACTGGTGGAGGAAGGGGGCCAGCAATGCCCCTGACAGTTCTTCTTGGCTATTAAAGGAAGAGACATTAATGGGTTTTTGGATCTACAAAAGTAAACCCTACTACCCCGATGAGGCGGCTAAGAGCTAAATTACTGAGCCCCGTAACAGGAAAGTGAATGAGTTTCCTAGCAGAGCCAGAGGATCTCTGGTAATAGAGGGCTGCAAGAGGGGAGGGGGTTGAACAGCCTGCAGGTCTGGAACAGTCAAGTCTGCCTACAAAATGCTGCTGGTATATCGTTTAAACTTCTTTTTTTGAAGAGAGTAAAGCAAAGAGAGGGATCATGGAAAAGTGACAAAGTTTTCCATGTGGATCAGGACTGAAAAGAGGGAAAGAGATTGAGATGCACGCACGGAGCTCCAAGTTCACTAAAACAGACTGGGCAGAAGTTCCTGTGAGAGAATGTGCCCTAGGTAAATACACAGAAGTTTTTACAGGAAACTTCTTAGACCATGCATTGAATGTGGAATGACAAACATACCAGCTTTACATTTTAAAGGATAAGGTGACCTCTTAGTACATACAAAAGTCATAGATGGCAAGTGCCAAAGGAGAGAGAGAGAAAGAAGGTTCTATATTTTTGGGAAGCCTAAAAGAAAGCAATGTTCTTTCGACCGTAGTTGGCAGAGTAGGTCTACCTCAGACCATGTAATGAGATTCAAGAAATCCTGGTAGACCCCTTGTCTATGTCCAGGAGCTGACTTTGAGGGCCGAGGCATTTTTATTTATTTATTTTTATTTACCGAATCAGGAGAGTGAAGGCTATATAATAATCCTCATTATTATTTTCTTCTAGTTGGGAAAGAGAGGGAGAAGTGGAAGGGGGGAATATTGAATCTTGAGGTAGGACGCCCAGATCCATAAACTGGATGTTCAGAAAAGGGATGTAGAGCCAGGCAGGCCTGGACAAGATTCAGTGCTTCATGCTGCTGCTGAGGGGGAAGAGTTGCCCTCAGAGTCAGGAGGTACCAAAGGAATGGAGTAGAGGTTTCAGACCTAAACTAGCTTACGTTCCCTTGAATACCTAGAAATGGTTCCTCATAATTTTTTTTTTATTTTCATTTGATGTTAAAATTGGAATATGAATATTTATTTTCACCATGAAAATGGCCGTAACTTTTGATTCTTTGTAACCAAGATAAATATTTGCTTTGTGGAGTTCAAAAACAGAATGCATCTTGATTCATATTCATTTATCCTCTATAAAATTGATGCTTTCTTTGAAATACTTCTAATCTGAGCGCACTTAGGAAATTGGAAATTTCACAGGCTGTGACTTTTTATGTCTGTCAGAAATGCAATACTGGCGGAAAGACAGTGATTTGATGTATCTGATTGTTCATACACTCAGCATCATTAGTGAGCCAGATAATATTTTAGTAAAACTTTGTAATTAAAATTATAATTTTATTTTTTAGGTACAGATTTAATTGCCTGCTCATAAAAATGTTGGGTCAGGATATTAGTTTAAATTAGTAAAGCCTGGAGAGAGGGGAAGATGGCGGCGTAGGAGGACGCTGGGCTCACCGCGCGTCCTGGTGATCACTTAGATTCCACCTACACCTGCCTAAATAACCCAGAAAACCGCCAGAGGATTAGCAGAACGGAGTCGCCAGAGCCAAGCGCAGATGAGAGGCCCACAGAAGAGGGTAGGAAGGGCGGCGAGGCGGTGCATGCTCCACGGACTGGCGGGAGGGAGCTGGGGCGGAGGGGCGGCTCGCCGGCCAAGCAGAGCCCCGGAGTCTGGCTTGCAAAAGCGGAGGGGCCTGACGGACTGTGTTCCGACACAAGCGCGACTTAGCGTCTGGGAGGTCATAAGTTAACAGCTCTGCTCGGAAAGCGGGAAGGCTGGAGGACAAAGGGAGGGAGAGCTGCTGAGCCCCCGGACGACAGAGCTCAGTTTGGTGGGGAACAAAGGCGCTCGCCAGCGCCATCTCCCCCGCCCATCCCCCAGCCAAAATCCCAAAGAGAACCAGTTCCTGCCAGGGAACTTGCTCGCTCCGCGCAAACACCCAACTCTGTGCTTCTGCAGAGGAGCCAAACCTCCGGCAGCGGATCTGACTCCCTCCCGCTGCCACAGGGCCCCTCCTGAAGTGGATCACCTAAGGAGAAGCGAACTAAGCCTGCCCCTCCTGCCCCTGTGCACTTTGCCTACCCACCCCAGCTAATACGCCAGATCCCCAGCATCACAAGCCTGGCAGTGTGCAAGTAGCCCAGACGGGCCAGGCCACCCCACAGTGAATCCCGCCCCTAGGAGAGGGGAAGAGAAGGCACACACCAGTCTGACTGTGGCCCTAGCCGTGGGCTGGGGGCAGACATCAGGTCTGACTGCGACTCCGCCCACCAACTCCAGTTATACACCACAGCACAGGGGAAGTGCCCTGCAGGTCCTCACCACGCCAGGGACTATCCAAAATGACCAAGCGGAAGAATTCCCCTCAGAAGAATCTCCAGGAAATAACAACAGCTAATGAGCTGATCAAAAAGGATTTAAATAATATAATAGAAAGTGAATTTAGAATAATAGTCATAAAATTAATCGCCGGGCTTGAAAACAGTATAGAGGACAGCAGAGAATCTCTTGCTACAGAGATCAAGGGACTAAGGAACAGTCACGAGGAGCTGAAAAACGCTTTAAATGAAATGCAAAACAAAATGGAAACCACCACGGCTCGGATTGAAGAGGCAGAGGAGAGAATAGGTGAACTAGAAGATAAAGTTATGGAAAAAGAGGAAGCTGAGAAAAAGAGAGATAAAAAAATCCAGGAGTATGAGGGGAAAATTAGAGAACTAAGTGATACACTAAAAAGAAATAATATACGCATAATTGGTATCCCAGAGGAGGAAGAGAGAGGGAAAGGTGCTGAAGGGGTACTTGAAGAAATAATAGCTGAGAACTTCCCTGAACTGGGGAAGGAAAAAGGCATTGAAATCCAAGAGGCACAGAGAACTCCCTTCAGACGGAACTTGAATCGATCTTCTGCACGACATATCATAGTGAAACTGGCAAAATACAAGGATAAAGAGAAAATTCTGAAAGCAGCAAGGGGTAAACGTGCCCTCACATATAAAGGGAGACCTATAAGACTCGTGACGGATCTCTCTTTTGAAACTTGGCAGGCCAGAAAGAATTGGCACGAGATTTTCAGTGTGCTGGACAGAAAAAATATGCAGCCGAGAATCCTTTATCCAGCAAGTCTGTCATTTAGAATAGAAGGAGAGATAAAGGTCTTCCCAAACAAACAAAAACTGAAGGAATTTGTCACCACTAAACCAGCCCTACAAGAGATCCTAAGGGGGACCCTGTGAGACAAAGTACCAGAGACATCACTACAAGCATAAAACGTACAGACATCACAATGACTCTAAACCCGTATCTTTCTATAATAACACTGAATGTAAATGGATTAAATGCGCCAACCAAAAGACATAGGGTATCAGAATGGATAAAAAAACAAGACCCATCTATTTGCTGTCTACAAGAGACTCATTTTAGACCTGAGGACACCTTTAGATTGAGAGTGAGGGGATGGAGAACTATTTATCATGCTACTGGAAGCCAAAAGAAAGCTGGAGTAGCCATACTTATATCAGACAAACTAGACTTTAAATTAAAGGCTGTAACAAGAGATGAAGAAGGACATTATATAATAGTTACAGGGTCTATCCATCAGGAAGAGCTAACAATTATAAATGTCTATGCGCCGAATACCGGAGCCCCCAAATATATAAAACAACTACTCATAAACATAAGCAACCTTCTTGATAAGAATGTGGTAATTGCAGGGGACTTTAACACCCCACTTACAGAAATGGATAGATCATCTAGACACACGATCAATAAAGAAACAAGGGCCCTGAATGAGACATTGGATCAGATGGACTTGACAGATATATTTAGAACTCTGCATCCCAAAGCAACAGAATATACTTTCTTCTTGAGTGCACATGGAACATTCTCCAAGATAGATCATATACTGGGTCACAAAACAGCCCTTCATAAGTTTACCAGAATTGAAATTATACCATGCATACTTTCAGACCACAATGCTATGAAGCTTGAAATCAACCACAGAAAAAAGTCTGGAAAACCTCCAAAAGCATGGAGGTTAAAGAACACCCTACTAACAAATGAGTGGGTCAACCAGGCAATTAGAGAAGAAATTAAAAAATATATGGAAACAAACGAAAATGAAAATACAACAATCCAAACGCTTTGGGATGCAGCGAAGGCAGTCCTGAGAGGAAAATACATTGCAATCCAGGCCTATCTCAAGAAACAAGAAAAATCCCAAATACAAAATCTAACAGCACACCTAAAGGAAATAGAAGCAGAACAGCAAAGGCAGCCTAAACCCAGCAGAAGAAGAGAAATAATAAAGATCAGAGCAGAAATAAACAATATAGAGTCTAAAAAAACTGTAGAGCAGATCAACGAAACCAAGAGTTGGTTTTTTGAAAAAATAAACAAAATTGACAAACCTCTAGCAAGGCTTCTCAAAAAGAAAAGGGAGATGACCCAAATAGATAAAATCATGAATGAAAATGGAATTATTACAACCAATCCCTCAGAGATACAAACAATTATCAGGGAATACTATGAAAAATTATATGCCAACAAATTGAACAACCTGGAAGAAATGGACAAATTCCTGAACACCCACACTCTTCCAAAACTCAATCAGGAGGAAATAGAAAGCTTGAACAGACCCATAACCAGCGAAGAAATTGAATCGGTTATCAAAAATCTCCCAACAAATAAGAGTCCAGGCCCAGATGGCTTCCCAGGGGAGTTCTACCAGACGTTTAAAGCAGAGATAATACCTATCCTTCTCAAGCTATTCCAAGAAATAGAAAGGGAAGGAAAACTTCCAGACTCATTCTATGAAGCCAGTATTACTTTGATTCCTAAACCAGACAGAGACCCAGTAAAAAAAGAGAACTACCGGCCAATGTCCCTGATAAATATGGATGCAAAAATTCTCAATAAGATACTAGCAAATCGAATTCAACGGCATATAAAAAGAATTATTCACCATGATCAAGTGGGATTCATTCCTGGGATGCAGGGCTGGTTCAACATTCGCAAATCAATCAACGTGATACATCACATTAACAAAAAAAAAGAGAAGAACCATATGATCCTGTCAATCGATGCAGAAAAGGCCTTTGACAAAATCCAGCACCCTTTCTTAATAAAAACCCTTGAGAAAGTCGGGATAGAAGGAACATACTTAAAGATCATAAAAGCCATTTATGAAAAGCCCACAGCTAACATCATCCTCAACGGGGAAAAACCGAGAGCTTTTTCCCTGAGATCAGGAACACGACAGGGATGCCCACTGTCACCGCTGTTGTTTAACATAGTGCTGGAAGTTCTAGCATCAGCAATCAGACAACAAAAGGAAATCGAAGGCATCAAAATTGACAAAGATGAAGTCAAGCTTTCGCTCTTTGCAGATGACATGATATTATACATGGAAAATCCGATAGACTCCACCAAAAGTCTGCTAGAATTGATACATGAATTCAGCAAAGTTGCAGGATACAAAATCAATGTACAGAAATCAGTTGCATTCTTATACACTAACAATGAAGCAACAGAAAGACAAATAAAGAAACTGATCCCATTCACAATTGCACCAAGAAGCATAAAATACCTAGGAATAAATCTAACCAAAGATGTAAAGGATCTGTATGCTGAAAACTATAGAAAGCTTATGAAGGAAATTGAAGAAGATTTAAAGAAATGGAAAGACATTCCCTGCTCATGGATTGGAAAAATAAATATTGTCAAAATGTCAATACTACCCAAAGCTATCTACACATTCAATGCAATCCCAATCAAAATTGCACCAGCATTCTTCTCAAAACTAGAACAAGCAATCCTAAAATTCATATGGAACCACAAAAGGCCCCGAATAGCCAAAGGAATTTTGAAGAAGAAGACCAAAGCAGGGGGCATCACAATCCCAGACTTTAGCCTCTACTACAAAGCTGTCATCATCAAGACAGCATGGTATTGGCACAAAAACAGACACATAGACCAATGGAATAGAATAGAAACCCCAGAACTAGACCCACAAACGTATGGCCAACTCATCTTTGACAAAGCAGGAAAGAACATCCAATGGAAAAAAGACAGCCTCTTTAACAAATGGTGCTGGGAGAACTGGACAGCAACATGCAGAAGGTTGAAACTAGGCCACTTTCTCACACCATTCACAAAAATAAACTCAAAATGGATTAAGGACCTGAATGTGAGACAGGAAACCATCAAAACCTTAGAGGAGAAAGCAGGAAAAGACCTCTCTGACCTCAGCCGCAGCAATCTCTTACTCGACACATCAACAAAGGCAAGGGAATTAAAAGCAAAAGTGAATCACTGGGACCTTATGAAGATAAAAAGCTTCTGCACAGCAAAGGAAACAACCAACAAAACTAAAAGGCAACCAACGGAATGGGAAAAGATATTTGCAAATGACATATCGGACAAAGGGCTAGTATCCAAAATCTATAAAGAGCTCACCAAACTCCACACCCGAAAAACAAATAACCCAGTGAAGAAATGGGCAGAAAACATGAATAGACACTTCTCTAAAGAAGACATCCGGATGGCCAACAGGCACATGAAAAGATGCTCAATGTCGCTCCTCATCAGGGAAATACAAATCAAAACCACACTCAGCTATCACCTCATGCCAGTCAGAGTGGCCAAAATGAACAAATCAGGAGACTATAGATGCTGGCCAGGATGTGGAGAAACGGGAACCCTCTTGCACTGTTGGTGGGAATGCAAATTGGTGCGGCCACTCTGGAAAGCAGTGTGGAGGTTCCTCAGAAAATTAAAAATAGACCTACCCTATGACCCAGCAATAGCACTGCTAGGAATTTATCCAAGGGATACAGGAGTACTGATGCATAGGGGTACTTGTACCCCAATGTTCATAGCAGCACTCTCAACAATAGCCAAATTATGGAAAGAGCCTAAATGTCCATCAACTGATGAATGGATAAAGAAATTGTGGTTTATATACACAATGGAATACTACGTGGCAATGAGAAAAAATGAAATATGGCCTTTTGTAGCAACGTGGATGGAACTGGAGAGTGTGATGCTAAGTGAAATAAGCCATACAGAGAAAGACAGATACCATATGGTTTCACTCTTATGTGGATCCTGAGAAACTTGACAGGAACCCATGGGGGAGGGGGAGGAAAAAAGAAAAAAAAAAAAAAAAAGAGGTTAGAGTGGGAGAGAGCCAAAGTATAAGAGACTGTTAAAAACTGAGAACAAACTGAGGGTTGATGGGGGTGGGAGGGAGGGGAGGGTGGGTGATGGGTAGTGAGGAGGGCACCTTTTGGGATGAGCACTGGGTGTTGTATGGAAACCAATTTGACAATAAATTTCATATATTAAAAAAAAAATTAGTAAAGCCTGTCAAAATGTTATGTTTCAATGTGAACCATACATTTAATAACTCATTACATAATTTTATATTACATGTTATCAAGTATATTTGTTACCTCAGAAAGAAACGTCCAGGCATTATTATGCTACATTCTTCCAAAATGCCTTACGCTGTCCACCTTTCTCAGGCTATCTTCTTCTTCTTTTTTTTTTTTAACTGCCATTTGAATTCTCTTTGATTGTTGCCTAGTGAAAGCTGCTTATCTTGCAAGATCCTATGTAAATGGCATTTCTTCCAGAAAAACTTCCCTGCTCACCATTGATCATGAACCATCCCCTGTTGTACATCCCTTCTAATCATACCCCGTCTCCCATTATGGTAATTGACAGATATTGTCAAATCTCTTATTTTTCTGTAAACTCTTTTGGGGACAGGATAAATGTCCTCTCCATCTCAGAGTCTTTTAGAGTACTTTCTATATAACTGTCATCAAAAACATTTATTACAAAAATGAATACATTTTTATCCTTTTGATAATTAGTGAACCATTAAATCAAGTTATTGAATAAACCTTTATGGCTTTCAAATTACTAATTTGAATGCAACAACAGTGGTCAAGGTTTCACATGTCTGGAATAGGTTGTATTTCCAAAAAAAGGACTCCATTTGTTTGATTGGTGGGAGTATTCTCACAAAGTCAGCTGTAAGTAACTACATTCTCCTAGCTTGCTTCCAGTGATATTAGGGAGGAGAAGCTGCACTGGATTGGGTATCAAAAAAACTAAATTCATCCAGCCAGCTTTAGTTAAATGATCTTTTAAAATCTTGTTTTGTAACCTAGCTTCAAGTAGAAGATACGAATAATATATTCTGCATGCCCCTGGATATAGCAGAGTTATTTGTATTTTATTCCCCTTCTTATCGAGAGAATTCTTTGCCATCATGTATGCTCCTAGCGTATGTTGATTTCTTTACAAACACAGCAAAAGGAGACATCTGTACCTTCACTGTTCCTGGCAGTTAGAAAGTACACACCTACTACTCATAAGTCAAACTGAAAAGTGGACTCCTAGCCTTAAAAATCAGAAGTGCAGCAGTAAAGCAGGCATCAATTCAGATCAGCCTTTTTCTAAATATAAGAGCAGTGGCCAGAAATTACTCCTTCACCGAATAATTAGGCGCTTGCCATCTCTGTGACTATGCCCTGGTTTCTGAAGAAGTATCAGTTACAATGAGGCTTTTCCTCTGTGGATCACTTCATGTTCAGTGTGTAAAATGTAAATTATAAGCCCTCTACAACCATGCCCAGATTATTTTCTTGGAAAAGAAAAACTTGAGAAATCCTTACATCAAATCAGGAGTCGGTGGACATACATTGCCGAATAAAAAATTTAACTTTAAAAAGACTGAGTTCTGCCATACTTTTTGCTCCTTCTTAGTTACGTGATCCTAGACAAGCAAGCTACTGAATATCTCTGGATTTCTATTTACTTTTCTGAAAATAGAAGAAACCAACCATTCTGGCGCATTCACAGTTCTGAGGATCAACTAATATAATTGACATGGGAAGTGTTATGAAGTGTATCTCCTTTACAAATGTAAGGTTTTCTTCTTCCACTTACTCATTTTCCATGTGTGTGGGTCATGGGATAGGACACATGTTGGCATAGTCAAAACACAGGATAAATCTGAAAGTTCAGAACTTCATTTTTTGACTGAAACTGTGACTATTTTTTAAAATTTCAGAATCAACGGTGATTAAAAAAAAAAAAAAAAAAAAAAACTACCCACTTCCAGTGTCATGGAATTGCCTGAAGGGATTATTGAATGGAATAGATGAGCTAATTGCTCTTCAAATTTTTCTCCAACTCTAATTTCTATTATGCTTGCCAAGTATTGTTAAAAATTTACAGAAATGGGCGAAGTTTTTGCATTTAAGGCTTTGTGATTTTTTAATTCCTTTATTTTATGTATTTATTTTTTTTAGTTTTTATTTAAACTCCAATTAACATACACTGTAATATTAGCTTCAGTTGTACAATACAGTGATTCAACATTTCATAACCACCCCCACCCCCTGCTCCTGGGCTCATCACAAGTGCTCTCCTTAATCCCCATCACATATTTCACTCATCCCCCCCACCTCTCCTCCAGCAACCCTCAGTTTGTTCTCTACTTTTAAGAGTTTGCTTCTTGGTTTGCCTCCCTCTCTCGCTCGCTCTCTTTTTTCCCTTTGCTCATTTGTTTTATTTCTTAAACTCCATATGTGAATGAAACCATATATTTGTCTTTCTCTGACTGAAGTATTTCACTTAGCATAATACTCTTTAGCTCCATTCATGTCATTGCAAATGGCAAGATTTTTCTTTTTTATGGTGGAGATATATGTACATATCACAACTTCTTTATTCATTCATCAGTCAGTGCACACTTGGATTGGTTCCATAATGTGGCTATTGTAGGTAATGTTGCTAAAAACATCGGGGTGCACGTATCCCTCTGAATTAGTATTTTGTGTATTCTTTACGTAAATACCAAGTGGCAAAATTGCTGGATGGTAGTGTAGTTCTATTTTTAGCTTTTTGAGGAAACTCCATACTGTTTTCCAGAGTGTTGGGAGAAGTTTGCATTCCCACCAAACATGCAAGAGAGTTCCCCTTTCTCCACATCCTGGCCAACACCTTTGTTTCTTGTGTTTTTGATTTTAGCCATTCTGACAGGTGCCAAGTGATATATCATTGCAGTTTTGATTTGTATTTCCTTGGTAATCGGTGATGTTGAGCATTTTTTCATGTATACTGGACATCTGGATATCTTCTTTGCAAAAGTGTGTATTCATGTCTTCTGACCATTTTTAATTGGATTATTCATTTTGGAGAGTTGAGTTTTATAAGTTTGCTATATGTTTTCGATACTATCCCTTTATCAGATAATCATTTGCAAATATCTTCTCCCATTCTGTATGTTGCCTTTTAACTTTTTTTTTTTTGTTTCCTTCACTGTGCAGAAGCTTTTTATTTTGATGATTTCTCAAAAGTTTATTTTTGCTTTTGTTTCCCTTGCCCAAAAACTAGTAACCAAAATAAAGAATGCTAGATGTGCCTGGGTGGCTCAGTTGGTTCGGCGTCCAACTGTTGGTTTTGTCTCAGGTCACTATTTCATGGTTAGTGGTTTGTGAGGTTGAGCCCTGCGTTGGGCTTTGCACTGACAGTGCAGAGCCTGCTTGGGATTCTCTCCCTCTTTCTCTGCCCCTCTTCCACTCATGTACACTCCTGCTCTCCCTTTCTCTAAAAATAAGTAAATAAACATTAAAAGAAAAGAATTCTAGTATTTTTAATGGAAATTATACATATATTTATTGTAAGACATCCAGTTTTTAGGGAACCCTGGGTACTTCTATACCCAATTGCAACAATTATTTTGCAAAATGTATCACGTACCAGACATTTGTAGAGGTACTAATATTACAGGCCATTAGATCTGGAATCTGATAAGGACTAGAAATCATTGCTTTTGGTAGAAAACGGCAACTTTTAGAGGCAGAAGGGTTTAGTTATTAAAAGCAGGGCTTCCTGAGTTCTAGCCCCACATCTGTCACTTACTAGCTCTATGATCCTAGACAAGTTACTCTAAGCCATACTTTCCATAGCAGTAAAATGGTACAAGAACAATAAGGGGGAGTAATAACATGTATTGATTTGTGATTATTTTCTCTTATAATGTCTTCATCTGATTTTGGTATTAGGGTAATGCTAGCCTCATAAAATACATTGGAAAGCATTGCCTCTTTTTTTATTTTATGAAAGAAGTTTTGAACTGTTAAAGCTTTCTTAGATTTGTGATAGAAATAATAGTGAGACCATCCAGACTTGTAGTTTTCTTTTTTTCTTTTTGAGGGGAATTTCAATTAGAGTCCAATTTCTCCAATAATATAGGGATATTCATATGTTCTATTTCTTTCAGTGTCAGCTTGGAAATTTGTGCCTTTCAAAGGCTTTGTCCATTTCATTCAGGTCATCAATTTTATTGGTATAATGTGGTTCACAGTATTTCCTTATTATCCTTGTAATATTTTTGGCCTTTCTGGCCAAGTAGCTTCACTCAATCTTGATAGTGGTATCATTTATATCTTGCTAGTATGTTTTCTTTTTTCATGATAAATCTATTCAGAGGCTTATAAATTTTACTAATCTTTAAGAAACAAATTCCTGTTTCATTAATTTTCTCTATTGTTATTTTCTAGATAGTTTGTTTTCAGTCTTTATTTCCTTCCTTCTATGTATTTTGGATGTACTTTAAATTTCTTTTCTAGCTCTTTAGGGTGAAAGCATAATCTATGATTTTAGAACTTTTTCTTTTTTAATATAAGCATTTAGCGTTATATATTTTCTTTTAAACAGTTTTATATACATCCCACCACTTGCCATTTCTGGAGTTTTCATTTTCATTTCATTTGAAATAATTTATTTCCTTTGCTTTTTTCATCTTTGATTCATGGCTTATTTAGAAGTATTACTCGATTTCCAAATATTTGCTGCTTTCCAGGTGTTCTTTTGTAATTGATTTTAAACTTAATCTCACCCAACCCCTAGCTAATTTTCAGATTTGTGAACTAAATAGATACAAGTTATTTTGAGCCACTGAGTTGTGGTATAGGCTTCCTGCAGTATCCATCTATCTCAATCAATTAATCGCCAATCCTTTGCTTATTTATTTCTATTAAATTTTTACGAAAATAAATTAAATATTTCCCCTTCTAAGTTTTTTTTTTTTTTTTTTTTCCAACGTTTATTTATTTTTGGTACAGAGAGAGACAGAGCATGAACGGGGGAGGGGCAGAGAGAGAGGGAGACACAGAATTGGAAACAGGCTCCAGGCTCTGAGCCATCAGCCCAGAGCCCGACGCGGGGCTCGAACTCACGGACCGCGAGATCGTGACCTGGCTGAAGTCGGACGCTTAACCGACTGCGCCACCCAGGCGCCCCTCCCCTTCTAAGTTTTATCTTTCCACTATCCACTTGTGCTCTAGATCTCATTTTCTTCAACCTTCTCTGGAACCTCATTCTAGACGTTGTCACAACTTCTTTGGCATCTCTAATCTCACCCTAATAGTGAATCACTATCTGCATTTTGACATGCTCAAGTATGTTTCATCCTGAAACCGTAACCCTGCTTGATTCCATGTCCTCTTTCACTTAATTCTCTTGATTCTCACCTTTCCTTCATATCGAATTGCATGAAAGACTTATCTATACTCATGGTTTCCACTATTCAGTCTTCAGACTACGGGGCAGTCTGGATTCCCCTCTGACAAGTTCACCATGAGGCAAACATTTAACCTCATGCAAATAGTCTTGGAATGAAGAAGAAACAAATACATGAAAAAAACTTATGTTGCCTAAAAAGCTCAAATATGGAAAAAAAAAACTACCATCAAAAAATTATCTATGACCTCCCATGCTTACATCAATAGATTATATAATACAAGCTTTTCAAATATTTATAAAATTTAAATTTTGTAAGAGAATATTTAGTTAAAAGAATATGGCTTAACTTTTAACAGATAAAGAGTCAAAATTCCAGAGGAGTAAATGTGTTATAATACCGTAGAAAAAATGGAATATAATTTTTATTTACAAGAATCTGGGGAAGATGTTTTCTTATCCTTTGAAGCTATGCGTGTTCATAACAAACACTCATGAGACACATAATAACATTTGATAACTAAACATATTTATAACATACAAAGCAGTTACATAGGTGATAAGGCAGATCTATCCATTGTAAAATTAATTTAAATAGGATGCATTTTGATAGTATTTAAATAGAGAGCACTTCAGATGTTTGAATAAAAACACTTGCCTTTTCACTCTTTCCATCCTCTTCAACAAAGTATAGATGTACAAAAAGAAATAAACTCCTAATGGCAAAGAGAATAAGTATCATCAGTAAATGAAAGATTTGAAAAAAATTACTAGAAGATTAAAATTAAGTGGGAAAATATAGACCAATGAAACAGAGCAAGCAGTTGCTAAGACTATATTATAAAGGACTGTGAAGGAGTAGAAGCCAAGTATGTTAGAGAATGTAAAACAGAAAGTTCAAATAATTTATAATAATCAGATAATTTAGATAAATATCAGAAAATAATCAGAGACAAAAAATATGTTTAAAATATTTAAAGACATAAAGGTAAATGTTGAATATATGATGTAGGATAGAGGTTATCAATATTGTCCTGACAGTTTTGAAAAATACCCCCAAATTAAGTATATAATTATGTCGTAATGAAGAAGAGTAGATGAGTTAAAAAACAAGTTAGACACAATTGAAGAAAGTATTAACAAATTGGATGAAAGATCTGAAGAAAATACGAAGAAAAAGAGATGGGATATTAAAAAGAGGTTAAATCAAATTAATAATAGAATGAAACATTTCAACAATTATTTAATCTCAATTCCAGAAGAAGCATATGTAGAAAAATATAATATGCAGATTGATAATGGCTCAAAAAATTCCAGAACTGATTGAAGATTCAGATTCAGGCACTCTATGAAATTTTAAACATGATACACACAAGGGCATTCAAAGGTAGATGCATCAGAGTGAGCATGCAGAATATCATATACAAACAGAAGATCTTAAAGGCTGCCATAGAGAAAAGACAAATTACCTACAAAGGAGAAGCAGTTAGATGACTTTAAATAAATAATAGAAATAATAACTAAATAACATGCTTTAAATAATAGAAACTAAAAACAAACAAACAAAAAACTGTGGGATAATAACTTCAAAACAATGAGAGAAAACCCCTACAACCTAGAAATGCTAGAGTATTATAAAATGAAATAATATGTTTAATGGGAGTAAAACAAAGATTTTCAGACAAACAAAAATGAGTTAGTTACCCACATACTCTTACTAAAGGAAATACCTCAGAAGAAATAAAACGGATTTCATAAGGAAAGCCTATAATGCAAGAAAGGATGGTGAACAAAACTCGTATCTATGTGAATAAATACAAACACTGACTATATAAATTAGTAACTGTATCTAATTTGAAGTTAAATTTAAACAAGATAAACCTAAAATACTAGTTATTGGAATATAAGGGAGAAAGGGTGATGAGTTAAAGCTTCTAATAGTTTTGACTGTAGGTAAACATGCTGACTGTTTCTAAATTTTGTTGACTTAAATATATATGTTAAACATACCAAATTAATGCTAACATATGGAAATATATTTTATAACTGACAAACCTGTAGAAGGGGGAAAAAAGAAAATTCATTATAGAAAAAGGTAAATAGGAATGGAAAATGCCAAAGGAAAAACAGAAGAATAGAAAGTTCAATATAAGATAACAAAATCAAACACACCAGTTTTCTTATTAAACAACCTCAATTTTTCAATTAAAAAATCGAATTTGGGGTGCCTGGGTGGCTCAATCTGTTAGGCGTTAGTCTCTTGGTCTTGGCTCTGGGCACAACCTCACAATTCATGAGATCAAGCTCTTACTTGGACTCTGTGCTGGCAGTGGAGCCTGCTTGGGATTCTCTCTCTCCCTCTCTCTCTGCCCCTCCCTTGCCCACACTCTCTCCCTCTCAAAAATAAATAAGTAAAAACTTAAAAAAAAAAAGAAAAATCAAATTTGACAGGCTGTTATAGAGAGAGTTTATTGAATGCCTACAATGTGCAAGAAAATATGGAAGTAAAGCAAGCATGGCTAGCATGCACAGAGACATAAGACTTAATCCTTAAATAGGCATAAAAAAAATTCTATTCACAACTAACCATCTTTTTATATGAGTAGGGTCCATTCTGTATCTTCTGGCATTTCAGCCAGAGTAGGTTCTAAAGAATGATAATGAAGCCACTTCTGGGAGCTCATGGACCACAGTAAATCACACTTTGCATCCTTTGTACTAAAATGCATCGCAGTAAAACAGAGTAAAATAAACTTCAAGAGGTTTCTTTGAAGCAGAAAGAAAACCTCTATAGGGCAGTCTGAATGATGAATATGGTGGTTGCCTCAACCACACTTCTGGGAGCTCCCTAGTTCTTTACCTTCAGGTCTCCTCCACCTTCCCTGACACCAACTTGAGTACAGATGTTAAATAAAGGAAAATTATTTTAGAAGAGGAGAAAGGAGGCCAGAAAATGTGGCCATATTAACATTTACACAGAACTTCATAAAACAAGTTGTCTTAAATTTCTTGAATAAAATATCTTGTATCTAAAATGAAAGTCCAATGAGTCAGAGCTCCCCATGGAATTTTGGCTCCTGTCGAAAGCACAGAGAGTATGACAAACCATCTTGGAAATTTTTGCTTTCATATGATGCAATAGCTATCGGACTCTTGCTGGAATCGCCATTGCACACGTAATAGGGCGATGCTCTAATCCAGCATGACAAATCCTATTTTCCTATGTGCAGGTGATTTGGACGCAAAATACGGGTCATCCCAAGCAAAAATAGAGATAGGTGATTTTTAATAAGACTTCTGCTTTTTATCTACCTTCCATCATTTTAATGTGCACAGAGTGTATCTTTCTGTAATAACTTACTCACTAGAGCTTTCAATCACATCCAGTGGATGTTCATCGATACAATGAAGTCTGCTTTAAAAAACAAATCCTGAATTTTCACTATTATATAACACAAATGTGTCTTTTACATTATCTTCATTTCCTTTGAGTTTTGCCACCCTCGTTTGTGCTTTGTTTCTTTCTAAACTTTTTTAAATGCCAAAACGTTTTTGGTTTACATTGAATGATAGCTGAATACTTAAAGTGGAAAATTTAATCAGGTCTTAGCTAAGTGTACTTCCTGAGAGAGACCTTCCCTGACACTTCTGTTCATAGTAAGCTCTTACTCTCGCTCCAGCCCCTCATTATACTGACAGGCATTTTTATTTCCTTTGTAGACTTCATCATATTCTGAATTTTTTTTTCAATATATGAAATTTATTGTCAAATTGGTTTCCATACAATACCCAGTGCTCATCCCAAAAGGTGCCCTCCTCTATACCCATCACCCACCCTCCCCTCCCTCCCATCCCTCATCAACCCTCAGTTTGTTCTGAATTTTTTAAATCTATTTTTATTAGACTTTTCCTCCCACAGTGTGTAAATTTCTTGAGATCAAGAACATTGTCTTTCTTGTTGATTCAGTACCCTCAGAACCACAGGCAATGCCTGATACATACTCGGTTTTCAACAAATATTTATGGAAAGAATGAAAAAAATATATATATTTGTCCCACCAAGACACTGCAAAAGAATTAGTTGTCATTGCATATAAATATGCTACTTTATTTTTTTAATTTTTTAAAGTTTATTTATTTTGAGAGATTGAGACAGTGTGAGTGGGGGAGGGACAGAGAGGGAGAGAGAGAATCCCAAGCAGGCTCCACACCACTAGCACTGAGCTTGATACGGGGCTCGAACTCTCAAAATCATGAGATCATGACATGAGCCAAAACCAAGAGTTGGATGCCTAACCAAATGAGCCACGCAGGTGTCCCCTAAATATGCTATTTTAAATTATACTGGTTGCAAAATATTTTTCTAAAATTTAGATGAAGCCTCCTAAAATCCTCATGTTACATGTTTCAATTAGACCAGCTGGTCTGAGTCTTCTTGGAATTTATAGAAATACAGGTTACCTGTAAGGATGTCAGTATTTGATCTTTGAACCTAAAATAATGTTTATGTATTTTGAGACAGGGAGACAGAGAGCATGAGTAGGGTAGGGGAAGAAAGAGAGGGAGAGAAAGAATCCCAACCAGGCTCCACAATGTCAGCGCGGAGTCTGACATAGGGATAGAACCCACAAACTGTGAGATCACAACATGAGCTGAAATCAAGAGTCAGACGCTTAATCAACTAAGCCACCCAGGAACCCCAAGTATTTGACTTCTAGTGGTCTAGTTTAGTAGTCTCTCAGTTACAGTCTGGAATAAGTCTTTATGTGAAATGTAATGATATAGCTTTGACTGCCATGCTATCTGGCTAGTGTTTGGAATTTAGAAAATTCTCAACCACTGTCCATTTGTGTTCTCACAAGTAGATAGAAAAACTAAAGAAACAGCTATCATAAAGCCCATAAAGTTTATTTTGCAGATAAAATATGAAGTAACTTGAGGGTCTTGCCTAAAATGTTTTGAACTGGAATCCAACATTATATAAAGTTGTTGATTTATTTGATGGGAGTAAAGGGTGGATTGAGACAAGAAGGCACTTGTACAAGAGTGGAATACAGACAGATGCAGCCATGTCTCACCATATTGAGAAAAATATATATCAATGAAAAATTAAGAGTTACAATGTATTCAAAAATAGTCTAGCACAAAAATTGGAGGGTTTTTGTTGTTGTTGTTGTTGTTGTTGTTGTTTTAACTTTCATCAGTAGCCTATCCATAGTAATGACTGTTTAGGGTCTGGAGTAGGAGTTGAATGAGGTGTCTCTAAATTTTAGAGTTTTGGATCTCGTTATCCTAATGATGTCCAGCTATAACATAAGAAGAGAGCCAATTCTGTTTCCAGATTAATTCAAGGAAATAATCTTTCCCAAAGAATTTTACACATGATTCCCTTTCTATATAGATTTGTTTGTGTCATTTATAATTTTCATCAATAATCATATCCTAAAATTTGAGCAGACTTGGGGCACCTGGGTGGCCCAGTCGGTTGAGTGTCTGACTTCGGCTCAGGTCATGATCTCGCGGTCCATGAGTTCGAGCCCCGTGTCAGGCTGTGTGCTCACAGCTCAGAGCCTGGAGCCTGTTCTGGATTCTGTGTCTCCCTGTCTCTCTGACCACCCCCCCCCCCATTCATGCTCTGTCACTCTCTGTCTCAAAAATAAATAAATGCGAACAAAAAAAAATTAAATTTGAGCAGACTCACTGGGACAAAGAGCCATAGGGAAGCTCCTAATGTTGTTATTTCAGAGTCCTACCTTCTTTTTGACATTTCAGGACTACACCACATCAAGGAAGTCTTGTGGATTATTGAGGTCTTTCGATATTCCAAGCTTTTCCTACTTTATGTTTTAATTGTATATGTGTCCTCCCAAAGCCCAGCAGCCATTTGTCAAAAATGCTAGGGAGAGGTGAAATTCCTTCTCCAGAGAGCAGTAAACATTACAAATAAGAAGAAATGTAGAAAGTGGTGGAAACAAACAAGGGCATTATGCAAATGATGGATTACCCTTGTCCATTCAGCTTTCTGCAGATTCCTTTTTAAGACACAGAAATGGGAGAAACCTTTTTGGGAGGAGAGTGTGATATCTTCTGTCCATCAACATAAAGAATTACAAATTGTTTTAAGCATATGAACTCCATATAGTAATATTATGCTGCTATAATGTTAATAGCTTTCACAATGAAGACTCACATCACTGAAAAAAAAAGACTAATTTCTTTTAGCTAGCTTCTATTTAATATTTGTAATATTAACAGCACTATTTGTAATATAAACCTTTTAGCTTAATAAGAGGAAGCCCTGAGCTTTTAATATATACCAATGGTAGTTTATAATATTATTTATTTTCTGTTAGAGAGCTGTATGATGTTATGTAAGTTATTAATTAAAGAGAAGTATGATCTATCATGCAAAATTGCTGGGAGGGTTAGATATAACATATATATAGCTCATGGCATAGTGACATATACCACATTGATGTAGTAATCACCTCTATCATCACCCTTACCAATTTATCTGCTTTTATGAATATATGACAACTTAAGTGTTTTTCAGTTAGTCATTCAACACTTTATTTATTAGCAGTGAACCCATTATGTCTCTTAAAGCTCCCATTATTAAAAACAATCCAGGAGCATATTCCACCAAAAGGGGGTTAGTACTATTTTCAGACACGAGGCAGACAGAAGAATAATTGATCCATTGTTGCCATCAGTTCCTTTCTGTCAAACAGCTTGGAAGCTGATGGATGGCCTAGTATGTGGGATGATGCTTCTTGATAGCAGCGGGGATATTCCTGCTGGTCCAACCCCTGCCAGCACCGCAGTGATGTTCCACAAGGAGTATCCACAAAACACAGCCACTATGCCTGGGATGCTAATGAAATCTCTCCTACTTTGTACTTTTGTTTTTACAGTGTCAGACTTGCTGCTATTCAAGTACATTGTTGGAGTTCTCCTCTGACAGCCGACTTGGCCAGGAGCCGAAGGCAGGACCATTGTCCATTGCAGGGTCCCTAGCACCTAGATAGATCTGTGCTTGGTCCTTCAGATGGATGAATGAATGAAGGCATGAATTAATGAATGAATGAATTCACTCAGCTCTCACTGATATTGAATCTTAATGGCACATGACTGAAGGTCTTGAGTTTTTCTCTTCCAAAATGCCTTAGGCAAACCGGTCCGTCTCATCCCCCACAATGAGCTCTGCACACTATAAGAGGCCTGCTCATTTCAGCTGTGAAAGTTTTGCACTACATCCTCTTTAGTGTTATTAATAACAGGGAAATTTTTATTTACCTGGAAATTCCACAGTAGACTAATATCCCATATTTAATGAGGCTAGCTAGCTGCTGCACTAAAATATTGTTTCAAGAAAGAGAATGTCAAGAGATTTCTTAGAGCTTTCAAAACACCACAACCCCAAGCAGCTACACATACACTCAAAAGTTATGACCATTTGTGGCTAAATTACATGAAACTAAAACGAATAAGCAATAGGAAATACGCAAACAGGACCCTTGTTTTAATACCATATTGTAGGAAATTCCATTTGTGACCAGGCTTTGAGAGGTGCCTAAAATGGGGGAGATTGTTGACAAAAGAGTGTATCAAGGTATCTTTATAAGTTCAAATTAAGAAGAAAAAAAGATTTCCGATCATTAGTCTTACTCAAACTGTCACTTCTCTCTATAAAATATTCAACCAGAAACCTGAGGATCGCTTACAATGGATGCTGGAAAAGGGGTTTCTACACTGGATTAGAATCCATGACCAATAATATGCCTCCCAATGTAAAGAATCTACCTACAACTGGTATTGTGGTTTTAGTGTAGTTAGTATTCGTTTTCTTGTGTAAATTGTTATTACACACTTCAAATCAATTTCTGCTTAAAATTAAAAACAAATAAAAGATGTTAACAAAGGCACATTTGAATCTTCACCCAATGTAGTCATCTATATGGCAACCACATTGCCGAATGCTTCTGTGGTTGGCTATCAATAACAACTGCTTCTTATGAAAAAAAGGATACCTGGGGGAAATTTTTGAATTTTTTTCTTCCATCATTTCCTTTTTTTATTTGTTAATGCTTCATTTCCACCACCACCACCCCCCCCCCCCATTTCTAAATGCTTGAGGACATTTCTATAAGAGCAAGAAGCTTTTCTCTCACTTTTCTTCCGTGGTCAGAATGTGCTCAGAAAATGATTATGGTTGAGTTGTGAGAGGAAAGGTTTCATTGACTCCAACTGAGAGGAGACTGGGCTAAGACGGCAGGTCATACACTTGAGTATAAATCAAAATCATCTGGGGGTCTTGTTAAACTACAGCGTGGGGAGGCCCCTCCCTGGAGTTTTTGATTTAGTAGGTATGCCTAATGAGTGCCTAGGTGCTGCTGCTGCTGGTGGTGGTCTGGAATATTCTCTGAGAACTACTTCGGTAAGGACTTTCATCTCACAGTTTTGTCTGGGACTAGTTTGAGCTGTAGCTGTGGGGCAAGTGTATTCTCCACGTTCTATCCATGTCGCGATACCTTTAAAATATTCACCTCTTTCCTTAATCGCACATGCATTTACAGTAAATTTAAGTCATGTCTTTATTTTTTGTGTGTGAAGCAGTCAATGCCAAACACATTTTATGTTAGGAGGGAGTGGGTAGGTAGGAGAGAAGTGGCAAAATACGACTTTCATCTTGTACTTTGATTGCTTTCAGTGATTCAGTTGCAGGTCATAGAGAATTACCATTTCATCAATAGGGAGTGTTTTTCTACATGAAGATATTCCTCCTTTCAAAGTAATGTTGCCTTGGGGATTTGAAGGTCTACTGAATTCTGAATATTTTACTTGGCCTGGATACATAACTGAATATTTTATTTTGTCAAACATATGTGTGTCTATTCAGTGCCTTCAATGATTCCCTCTTTACCTCTGCTGACTCCAGAGGTGACCTATACTGCAGCTAATCCCCAAGTTATCAGGCACCCCTTTCAAGTCTGACCTTTTTAATAACCATTTCAAACCTTTTTCATGTTTGGGTGTCCTTGTGGTCTTTTGCCTCTTGGTTGTACTCTGACTTAATAACTGGCCTCTGTGATGTGATGCTTCTGTTGGATTGTTTACTTGGCTCTGGCATGCAGGTGTTCCCCTGGTTCTGTGCTCTGAAGACTGTATCAGTCTCATTTCCTCCTGTCCAGCTCAGGCCCCAGCACTCTATCCAAAGTCTGGGTCTCTGTGTTCCTATTTCTCTGTGGGTTGGGACAGAGCTTGCTAATTTTATTTTATGTTAACTTACAGTTTTACATTTGCTAGGTGAGAAGATATGTTGCCTACTGTTTAGGATAATAAAGTTATATCTAGTGTTATATGTTATTGAATTTAGCATTCATACACACTTCAAGATTGTTTGAACTCAATATATATTCATTACCACATTTTTAGTTTCAAGTGACAGAAAACCAAGCCAAATCTAACTTAAAATTAATTTTGTGGCTCACATAAGGGGAGAAATTGAGAGAAAGAATGGCTTCAGGTGAAATTCAAGTCAAAATTTAAAGTAATAACACCAAGATCTGGTTTGTCTCTTTGAGTTTTTTTAGTTCCATTCTTCTGGTTCATTCTTTTCTCCAGGAAGCTCCGAGTTATTGCACCAAGTCTAGCCATATAAACTCATACTTAGATGTTCATTGGAAAGAGAGAGCATTCTTTCTCTCAGGTTTCTACAATCTTTGAGATCTGCTCCAAAAGGCTTGACTGGGATCCTGTGCTCACCCCTAAACCAATCGCTGTAGCCACTGCGGACAGCAGACTGCCAGTGACTCATTAGTGCTAATGAGTCAGGCCTAGGAGTCTGACCTGGTTGCCAAGCTAGGAAGATTCTCAGTGATACCACCTGATGAACTGACTGCTGATGAGTGAATCCTACACAAAAATAGAGGTTCCCCTCCCACGTATGGTAATCAGAAGTTGGCTGAAGGTTTTAAAACCTCCTCTTTACCTCTTGATCCTTTATTCTTTCAGTCTCAGACCACAAAATGATGCCCGTCTCATTTTTTAGAATGCAAAAAAGAAATATTCCTTGTTACCAAGATTTATAAGATATATTCGATTTAGAGATAAATTTTTCACACAACAGAATTTTTTGATTATTTTTTTCCGCTATGCCTACTTAAAATGTAATCAATCAGAAGTAGAGTTTGGATGTGAGAATTTGGGGAAGAAAATAATTACATCAGTGGCAGTTTGGAAAAAAAAGAACAGTATTGTTGGAATCAATAGACGATCATGAAAACTGTAGGATCTCTCCTGTCAAAAAATTATAAAAGAGGAGATAAAAAATTAACTGAATAATCAGAAATAAGGATAACACACTTAATGTGCCGATTATAATATTGTTCTAAGAGCATATTCTTGCATCTTTTTTTAATGACATATACTTGACTTAAAACATTCTGTAAATTTAAGGTGTACCACTTGTTGATTTTGATAGATGTGTGTATTACAATTACCACCATCGCCTTGGCTAACATTTTCATCATGTCATATAATTATTCCTTTTTTGTGTGTGGTGAGAACACTTAAGATCTAGTCTCCTAGCAACAGTGAAGTATATAATACAGTATTGTTGACTATAATTTCACTGCTGTACATCAGATCTCCAGAACTGACTCATCTTCTAATGGCATTTGGACCCTTTGACCCACATTTTCCTAATTCCCTTACCACCGCCACTCGTGCCCCTGGCCAGCTCTCGTTACCACCCTCTATTCTCTGTTTTAGATTCCACATATAGATGATATCATACATTATAAATCATATTCTCTTTAAGGTGTTTTTCACATCCTCGCATAGCTTCATTTGAAGAGTCTATTTTAAAATAAAGTGGGAAGCGCCTGGGGCTCATCCGGTTGAGCTTCTGATTTCGGCACAGGTCTTGATGTCGCGGTTTTTGATTTCGAGCTTGCCATCAGGCTCTTTGCTGTCAGCGCAGAACCTGCTTCTGAGCCTCCACCCCCGTTTCTCTCTGCCCCTCCCCACTTGGGTACCCACCCTCTCTTTCTCTCAAAAATAAACGTTAAAAAAAAGACTCTTTACTCCCCTGTTGAAATTTCCCCATTTCATATCCCATATCCCTTAGAATTTAATCCCAAGTCCTTATGTGGCCTACACATCCCTGAATGGTCTGGTCTTCTACTTACACAGCTGAAGTTTCTGCTTCCCTCCTGTTTACTCTCTCACTCAGCTTGAGCTGTATCAGCTGGCTCTCAACATCTCCCCATGTCACACCCACCATACAGGTGGCTGCCATAAAGCTTCACAGGCCCTGCTCCTTGTCCCCTGACATATGTTTGGCTGACTCCCTCGGTTCCTCCTTCATTGCATGAGTCTCTGCTCCATTTTCATCTCTTCTGACCCCCTTCTATGTCCACCATATTTAATGTGACACCCCTCCCCCCAACTGCTGGCTCCTTATCCTTGAAATCTGCTTTATTCCCCTCCCACCCCGACCACAGACCTAAATACATGACATTATAATCTAGCAATTTTTCCTTTAATCAATGCTCTCCCATAACTAAGATTGTCAGCTCTAGAGAAGCAAGGGATCTGTCAATTATTTTAGTGCTGTGCACTTGGCTAAGAGAACAATTACTAGCCTGGAGTTGCCTCTAATTATTTGTTGAGTAAATCAATGAATTAGCTTTATGTTTCACCTTCTTTCTTAGTAGTTTGTGCAGATTTTCAAAGTGAAATTTTACCACAAGGTGGTAATTGGCAAGTTGTATAAAAACATCTCTGGCAGTTAGGGTGTTAGAATTCTGGTTCATGTACGTTTCCTAGGAGACAGATATTTTCTTCAGCAACATGGTTGAGTCACAGTTTAAGCCTCTGCTGTCATGTTGACATCCAGACCTGGAAAATGCTTGTTTTCTCCTTTTGAAGGTGTTGGTAGTCCAGTTCTTCTTTACTGTGAGGAACCAAGAAATGTTAATACTAATAAAAACATTATAACTGTTTTGATTATATATATTTTTTCAATGTGTGCCTCCATAAAGCCCGTGAATCTTTAAAAGGAATTATTATGAGCTTAGTAAGGATGAGAACTTTTATAAGACACATCTTTATTAAAAATTTACTTATTTTGAGAGAGAAAGAGAGCATGTGAACGTGCATGCGCACACACGCAAGCGAGGGGGTTGGGGCAGAGACCCAGGCAAGCTCTCTGAGCATGGAGCCCAACTGGGGACTTGATCACACTACCATGAGATCATGACCTGGGCCGAAATCCAGAGCCAGATGCTTAACCAACTGAGCCACCCATGCACCCCTATAAAACCATTCTTGGAACAAAAAAAAATGATAACATGGTAGAACACTGCCTTTCCAAAATTCATTTGTAATTTGAGTTGTTGCAGAGTTGGAATACTTTCCCACATGCAGACAAGACATATATACTAGTTAGGGGCACAGCCTGGTGAAGCTGTCTACGCCTTAGTTACCTGAAGTATCGTTGCTATGATGTAATTTATACTTGATGCTATGCATCATAATGTTTCTGTGAGGTATTTCATTGCTCATTATAGGCTTCAGAGTTAAGACCTTCAGTTTCCCCCATTTGGGCTTCAGGGGACTGGGATTAGAAACTCGAATAAAACACTTCACATGTTTATCCCTTATATCTGGGTGTTCTGCATTAATTAATAAGCCAGTTGCATTTCTCTCCCCCACCCCCAATGGAGAAATTGGGTGAGAGATAGTCAATATGGAATTTTCTCTTGTGGGAAGGTCTAGATTTGAACCCACATAGATAAGGATTAGTTGCTTTATAATATTGGAGGATTTGGGTCACCTGGGTGGCTCAGTCGATTAAGTATCCTACTTTTGACTCTTCATCCAGCTGAGGTCATTATTTCATGGTTCGTGAGATCAAGCTCCATTTTTTTGGGGACAGAGAGAAACAGAGCATGAACGGGGGAGGGGCAGAGAGAGAGGGAGACACAGAATCGGAAACAGGCTCCAGGCTCTGAGCCATCAGCCCAGAGCCCGACGCGGGGCTAGAACTCACGGACCGCGAGATCGTGACCTGGCTGAAGTCGGACGCTTAACCGACTGCGCCACCCAGGCGCCCCCGTGAGATCAAGCTCCAAATAGGAACTCTGTGTTGACAGTGCAGAGCCTGCTTAGGATTCTCAATCTTCTCTCTCTCTCTCTCTCTGCCTCTCTCTCCCTCTCTCCCTCCCCCCTCCTCTGTCCCTTACCCCTCTCAAAATAAATAACATTTAAAAAATATATTTGAGGATTTGACTATGCATGTGAACATAAAACCAAAAAATTGTCACGGATTCAAGAGACAGCACTGCCTCGTACAAATTTTCATTGTCCTACAAGTTACACAGAAGAATGAGACTGGGGGTGGGGGAGACATGAAGTAGGAAGATGAGAGGGATAAGCTTGTTGAAAGCGCAGAGCTGTAAAGGAAAATGGAGGTTTAGCTACCTTTTCAAACTTTTAGGATGTATCTATTATTAGATAGTATCTCCAACCCTGTTGCACACCTAAATTCTTAAGGAAAAGAAACATAAATTTCAGAGAATCAGTCAATCATTTGTCTAGAGTTTGGATCTTTGTGAAACTAGTTCGTAAAGATTGGGGGGGGAAAAGCCTTAGGCAAAGATCTGCCAGAAACTTTCTTTTCCTTTATCCTACAAATCCATGAGGGCAAGGACATCTTGTTTTGTTTACCACTCTACCCCGGTGCCTAGAATTGGCCCACACGGTACATACTCAATGAATATTTGTTGAGTATTTTCATAAGACGCAATGCCTTTCCCTCACTAGAGAGGCCAAAGAGGGGTGACAGTCTCTGTTTCTATACCTGACATCAAATATATGAGCAGGTACTTGTACTTGCCCTAGGTACAGCCAGAGAACAGCCTGACAAGGAGTTTGAACCTGGAGAAAATGATGCCAGTCAGTTTAGATTTTATTCCCAGTAACATTTGTGGTATCAAATGTCTGGAATGGTGGTTTCAAGTCTCTGCCATGGTGGCCTGAAAGTCCTGCATGGTGAAGCTGAATCTTAACCCTTTTCATGGTCTTGGGCTGTGTTTCTCACCATCTATCCTTCCTTGGGTTCTAACGGTTGTTTAAATCTGCTTTTCTAGCTTTCCTATGGGGTTTTTGTGGTACCTATATGATTATTTTACTGAATAAGTTAGCCAGGATTGGTTTCTGTTACCCGCATCCAAGAACTTTAATAGATTTCAAACAGGAGAGAAGAGATCCATAGAAATGAGGAGTTAAAATTAGGGGATTAACAGGAACTGACACTTTTCACCGGAGCTGTGGGGATTAGAGAAAGCATCTCAGTCTTCGGAACTGGAGAAAAATCTGAGAGAAACAGGTTTACAGGTGGTGGGTACTTGATAACAGGGTCAGTTAGGTAAAAGGCTATTTATAGAATCCAGCTACTAGGTCAAGGCAGAACTAGGGGAAATTTTTTATTATGACTGACTCATTATGAGTTTCTGTTTGCAACTCTGGAGTTCTGATTCCTGAGATGCTTCAAATTAATATGTAGACAAACCTTCTCTGTTTCACTTCCAGGGATAGTGTTACTATCATCTTCCAGTTACCCTACATCAAAGCCCCAACATCTTTAACAGCCTCCCACCTCTACTTCCTTGAGTCTTTTATTCAATTTATCATTTCTCAATCCCTGCTCTGCCTTGGATCAAGTAATTATCATCTCTCCTTTAAATTATTACAATAGTTCCTTAGCAAGAATTGCCACACCTTCCAAACAAGTTCCCAAACATACAATATATCCTCATTAATTTAAGAATCATTATTCTAACATATTAATGGGATCTTTTTCTCAACTGCTCTGAAAAATTTTCAAAGTGTGCTTATTTTTTAATAGAAAGTAATGGAAAAACTTTATAATGAAATTTAAAGTTCTTGTCATTTTCAAAGTAAGAGTTGGGAAGAGCATGTTGGGAACATCAAGGACACTTAAATTTTTGATACTGATAGAAATATATGTGGTTAAATGTATTTAAATATCTTCGATATTTATAAGACCCTTTTATGAAATGAAATAACCAGACTGTTGGAACGCATGAAGTAGCAAAAGCTCTAAGAGATAGATGTATGAAAATGCAGAATAGAGACCTTACTAATATTAAAAAAGAATTCAATATACAATGATTAAAAAGGTACAGAAAGAGTACATATTCGGGGGGGGGGAGTACAATAAACCATGAAGAAATAAAGATAAAATGTTATATAGCAGAGAAAATAGCCAAGGCAAAATTGTTAGATGCACAAAGAGAAACTGACAAGATGAAAATCCTAGTGGAAAGCTTTAACTCTGCCCTCAGAATTTATAATTCATGAAGAAAAATAAAGAATACCATGCTCCATTTTCTTCAAGCTTCTGATGTCACTGGGAAATCGTAAGTTGTTCTGGTGTAAAGTATTTAAATGTGAACTACTTTTCTTCTCTCTCTGGAAGTGTTTGAGTTCTGTTTATGCCTGGTTTTGTCTGTTTTAATGATGATGTTTATTGATATGGGTCTTTCTGCATTCATTGTGCTGGTTGCTAGTGGAGTCTGTTCATTTTAGAAACTTACATCCTTTAGTTCTGAAAAATTGTCTTAAATTATTCATTTGAAAAATTTTGGCTCTTCTGATATATGTTGAGTTTTTAAATCTTTCTATATTATTACCATTTTCTATTATTGCCATGTTGTTATTTTTGTTTTTGTTGTTTTATTTTCCCTATTTCTTCTGATTTTGTTATGCCCTTATAGTCTCATTTTCTGAAACCTATTTCTTATGCTTTGAATATCCTTTCTTTTAAAAAATAGTGTTCTATTAGTGTTTCATAGATAAAACATCTTTTTCTTATTTTCCAATGTAGCATCTATGGGTATTTTTAAGTTTTCTTCGATCTCTTTGATTAGTTTCTTTGTGTTTGCTTGTTTCCATGTTAGAATGTTTCCTTAAATATTCAATATATCCTTATATCTGGTCCTTATATATATTTAAGAGTAAGGCACTTGAAAATCATTTGAAAGCTTCATTTATGTGGGTATTGTTTGTTTACCATAGAGTGGAATAATGTAGGCTGATTAAACAGAGACCCTACAGTTATTTTCTGTATGACCCTGAACAAGTGACCTAACCTTTCTTCTCCTCATCTGTAAAGTGGTAGATAATAGAGCTCAGTCCAAAAAGTTGTTTTGAAGATCAAATGGAATAATAAGTATAAAGTTCTGAGAATAGGGGCACCTGGGTGGCTCAGTCAGCTAAGCATCTGGCTCTGGATTTGGCTCATATCATGATCTCACAGTTTGTGAGTTCAAGTCCCACGCTGCGCTCTGTACTAACAGTGTGGAGTCTGCTTGGGATTCTGTCTCTCTCTCTCTCTCTCTCTCTCTCTCTCTGCCTTGCCCCTGTTTGTGCTTGCGCTCTCTCTCTCTCTCTCTCTCTCAATTATTTAATTAACGTTTAAATTTCTGAGAATAGTACCTACCAAAATTCTGTATAGATTTTTATCATGTATATGTTTTGTCTGTAACACATTTAGAAGCTTGTTGAAGGATGGGCAGAGGCTAAATCTTCTTCTATATTTCTTTATTTCCCTCCCTAGTCCATGGGGTTGTGTGGTGAATATGGTGGTTGAGAATATGCATTGTAGAGAATAGATATGTTTCTAACTCCTGTCCTGCCTATCCCTATCCCTTTTTCTGCCTGTTCCTTTGGGCAAGTTACCCTAGCTCACCGCTCTTCAGTTTGATCATTTCCAAAACCGAGATTACGTAGTACCTATGTCACAAAGTCATTTGTGAGGAATAAATGAGATACTACCTGTAAAGTGTTTGGCACACCATAAATGCTCAATAACCTTCACCAATGATAATATAATAATAGTGGAAATTATAACAGCAAGTATGTGTGCTTGATAAGACTTACTTGTTAACTCATTAGATTTTCAGCTCCAGTGTCCTTTTTTCAGATTCTTCAAAGCCATTGATAAGGACAGAGATGGCATGTATTTATCAGGTAAATGGGAGAATAAGAACTGTAAATCATATAGTGTAGACTAGAGTTTTGCAAACCTTTTATGTAAGAAACAGATAGTAAAAATTTTAGATGGAGGCCATATGGTGTCTGTCGCAATCACTCAACTCTGCCACTGTACCTTGAGAGGAGGCCAAGATAATATGAGAATGAATGGATGTGTCTATGTTAAAAATAAAACTGTATTTACAAAATCAGGTGAGAGAGGAAGGAATTTGGCCTGTGGACCTTAGTTTGCCAACCTCTTTATACCACAACACTCAAGCCAAGAATGGAAACAAGCAACATAGTCCTGCCACTGTACCAACAAAGAAGCAAATGTTCTGGACACTGTTTTGCATAAGGGAGTATTTGGCTTTTGTTCCGTACCTCATGTAAAGAACTTCAACTCTTCCCTTTCTAATAGTCCCGGAGTACCTTCCTCTAAGGGTACTTTCGGAACCTGTTTACATGAAGACCCTTTGGTGTGGCACCAATACGTCCGTGGTAGGATGATTAGCACACAAATTTTGTTTTGTTTTGTTTTTTCACTTGATTGTTTCATCTCTAAAGTTGAAGTCAAATTCACATATCTCAACAACCACTTTGAATCTATTTACAAATGATGGGAGATGTACTAAAGGCTTTTCCCCCTCAAATTAGTCTTTTAAAAGACATTGTGATTTTAAGGGACTCTGGAAAAGGAGATTATGAATCATTATGAAAAGATGACTCACCTAGAGGAAAGCAAATCCCCTGTAAAGGAGCAATTTGGGAAAACATTCTTTTTTTTTTTAAAGTAAAATGCATTTATAAAACCTAGTAATTGTGTGTAGTATATGTAGAGGAAATTATATAACATTAGTGAAATATTTTACCCACTCAATATATATTTTGGCAGAATATCTTTTAACAAATGATTATAAGTTCATTTGGTGTTTAATAAGGATATGCTAACTCTATTTACCACAGGCCAAGGGCATGATTTTTTCTTTCCAACTATTCCTTATGGTAATAATAATTCTTAAGCTGCACTTTTATTAAATGGAAATATCAGGAAATAAAAAAAGCAGTTGTTCTTAATCATCAATCAAATAAGCAATTGGTATTCATTATTAAGTCCTAGACAGTGTTAAGTGCCTCACGGGATTTAGAAGTGCATATTATGGCCCCTGCAGTGATCACATAATAATAAGTGCAGGATTTCAGAGGAGAGAGGATATCAGGGTTAAAATATTTGAGTAGATTTGGGACCTATGGGACAGAGTTCCAATGAATAGAGAAGGAAGGACATTACAGAATCACCATGAGCTAATACCTGCGTATGTCCTAGTGGCGAGAATGACAATGACTGCAGCATTTGTAGCAGGTGAGGAGGAGCAGGAAATAAAATACATAAATTGTCTGATTTGAAAATCAGCTGTAGGAGTATTTTGTTTTAGGAATGCCTGTGTGTATGTGTGTGTGTGTGTGTGTGTGTACACATACATCCAAATATACACATGTATGTGCATATATATGTTACATTCCAAAATTTTTACAGCTTCCGAAAGATAATCAATAAAAATGGACAAGAAAAAATAATTGGGGGAGTCAGGGCAAAGGGAAAATACATGTGAAGATAATGACTCAGACATGGTCACTGTTCCTAAATATTTATTAAATATATGAAATAATAAAATTGAGGCACTATAAATAGCATTATGATATTAGACATGTCATTTAACCTTTTTTCATTTGTGACACAAGGAACATGATATTGACTATTAACTGTGCTAATACATGAAGGGCTCATAGAACAATGCCTACTGCAGAGTAGACTCTATATAAGTATCAACCATTGTTATTTTTATAACATTTTTTAGATAATGTAAGGGAAAAAAAGTTGGATGGAAAGGAGTTGATTTCCATGCAAAATAATTTAGTTTTGTGTCATTTACTAGATTTAGGGACTTTATAGAGCCCCCTGTACAGCTTTAAAATAATTCCCATAGAAATATCTCTAAAGAAGTGTAACCTGGCAAAATACACTATAACCTAAGATAATTACTCATAATATTTGACATTCATGTGTATCCAATTGTCAGCACATTCCTCACTACTTCAGATGATGTTTCCATTTTTATACCTGGTAAGATCAACCTGAAGTGCACTAAAAGAAGCCTATAATAAATATTCAAGCCATATGTTGGAGTATAATACCATGAGACAGAAAAAGGATAACATGGTCAACAGTTACATTTCCCCCTGCATTTAAAAGGTGCTCTTTCAGTTTAGGCTGATTAGTGATCAGATGCAGGGAGTATCAAACAGACAACCCTTGGGACAAAACAGAAGACCCAAAGCTAATTGCTGTTCATGAGCTCGTTCTGACTATACGTGTGAGAGTGTGTGTGCACATGGGTTTTACTTGTGTGGACACTACTGTTGGCTGGCTTTAAATAAGGAGGTGAGCCGCATACTTGCTGAACATAGGTGGCAAAGGTTACAGTTCTATCTGTGGTCGTGTCTAATTTTATGGAGAAAGTTTTTGTTTTGTTTGTTTTTTTTTTTTTTTTTAGAAACATTATGTCACAGGAAAAGTAACTGCTATTTGTCTCTCAGTATCTTAAGACATTACATAAATTTGGATATCTGTACATATATAAAGTATGTATTAACATAGCTCATATCAGAAATATGAACATGTACCCTGGGTACAAGTAAAACATCCTATGTTTATAGCCTGTTCATGAACTTCAATGAATTAACCAACTAATATGTACAAAGTGCAGAAAGTAGTGAAGAGAAGATACACCTCCTCCTGTCCTCAAGAAGCTTAGATTCTGGCTAGAGAGAGACAAACTGCCTATTCTGGAACCATGAGCAACAAAATGCAGAATCTGGTATGAGTCAACTGAGTAACACAAAAATAAGTTTACTTCTTAAATGATATCAGAATAGGGAGAACTCATTCACTGTAAAAACAAACAAGTGAAAATAAATAAGGTGAGTACTCTAGGCAAAGCTAGACTGAGATCATAATTTTGAAGAATGAATAGAATTTCATTATTTAAAGAGGTGAACAGTCATGTAAAGTGTAGGTAATTACGTGGGAAAAGTAACTGAGGCCTAGGTGTGCTAGGCAGACTTGGAGGATGGTGAGTAGGCCTGACTGCTGGAGGGGAAGCTGTGTTTGAGAAACGAATGACCACCATTTATTGAGCAGTTGCTATAGTTACTATATGCCAGGTATGCACTTTATCTCACTTAATCTGGCCGTCCATGCAGGAATTGGAGTACCTTATCCCTGTCGACATGCGAAAACACTGAGGCTCAGAGGAGTTGGAGCACCGTTGTCCAGTTTGCATCTCTAGCTGAGATGTGAGATAAGGGGGTCCGTCTTCAGATCCCAAATCCTTACTGAACAGCATTGCCACGGCTATCACAAGCTTTCATGTGTCTCCCTAGAGTGGCAGGTCCAGAAATGTGGATGTTATCTTGTATAAACTTAGGAACAGAGGAGTGACAAATAATTTATTTAGGAAGAGTTGACTGTCACAAGTTTCTAAAAAGGTTTCCTACACAGGGGAAATCAAATTATTATCAGAATCAAATTATTTACGGCACAAACAAGGGCTTTAGGTCAAACACAGAATGAAACCAAGACTGTTGACTGGTATAGGAATCAAAATTAGTGGTAAAATAAAAGCTGAAAGAAATGAGAGAATTAAATTGGGTTTAACTTGATAACAGGATGTCCAGTAAAATGGTCTTTATATAATTGTAAATATATCATTGAATTTTGAAATGACATGTGGTTTGCAAATATAAATGGGGAAATCGCCATTAAAGAATCCAGTTTGTGCTATGAAATGAGATGAAAGCAGCTTGAGCACTGAGTTTTGGAAAAGGCACAGAGTTAAAGGAGAAGCATTAGATGGTAGAGGAGGAAGAGGGTGGTGGCTGGAAAAGTGGGAAGAGGACGAACCTTAATGGTGACAGAAAACAATCTTTTAGGAAGGAAAGGTAAGAGTTAACCAGTGTTAAATGAAATGCAAAGGAAATACACCAACGACAGCAACACACAGGCATAAAACCACTGGGCTATTTAGCAAGGCTGTCATCAAAGACCATTTTGAGAGCCAAAGCATAGGAAATGAAAAAAGAAACTTTCAGGAAATTAGAATCCTAACGTTAGGGATAGGTGGAAATAAAAAGCAAATTAAGATTAATATGTAGCCTAGAAGAACATCAAGGTCAGATGAAATTCTTTCTGACCACCTTCAACTCGCTCAGATTACAGGAGACTTTAGCTTGTTTATGTATAGCAGGAAAAGAGTGTGTGGAGGTGAAATAGAATAGCCATAGTAGCAGCAGTAACAGTAATATCAGTAACAGTGATAGAAATAATAATTTGAGCACAATCCACTTCCCTGGACAGAGAACAAAGGACAGCTGTGTGAGAACTGGCTCTCTAATTTACAAGCTTTGAGATATTGAACAAACTCTTTGATTACTTTTGAGTCTTAATTTCCTCATCTATAAAAATAAAATAAAAATATCCATTCACTTATTTATTCATGAAGTGTTAATTAAGCAACCAGTGTATCAGACACGGTGTTAAGGATCAGGATATGGTCTTCAGGGGATTAATAATTTAGAGAAGAAGATGAGGAATAAATTACCAATTAGATTATAGAGTTAAGATTAACAATCCAGAGTTGAATAGGGTGTTGTGAGAACACAGGAGCATGACATTTAAAATAAATGCCTAGGGGTAATTAAAAAAATTATGCAGAATTTTGCAGAAGTATGCATTCTTTAATGAAATTTCTCCTCCCTCACTTTTCCTACTCCCTCATTTGTGCCTTTTGGGATAACATCCTGAATAAACTGACTGCACCTGAGTCTTTGTCTCAGGATCTCAACGTTAGACTTTGAAAGCCTCATATTGGAAGTAATTGAAGAGCAATCAGAAGCCAGTGAAATTGGTTATGCAGGAATTAGAGTAACCAGAGTGTAAACCAACGATAACCTGAAATAAGATAATGGCAGTAGGAATACAAAGGACGATATTCATTTATTTTATTTTTTTAGAAAGAGAGGGCATGAATAGGGACGGGGGAGAGAGAGAGACAGAGAGAATCTTAAACAGGCTCCACACTCAGCACAGAGCCCCATGTGGGGTTTGATCTCACAACCCTGGGAATATTACCTGAGCTGAAACCAAGAGTCAGGTGCTCCACCGACTGAGCCACCCAGGGACCCCAGGAAGAAATTAATTTAAAAGCTATTCAGGAGATAAGTCTCAAGGGGAAATTGTAAAATATGAAATTAAAATATCAAAAAGGAAGGAGGAATCGGGGATGATTTCATATTTTATGGCTTAGGCCGGTGGGTAGATGATAATGGAGAGGCTATAGCAGGAGCAAGTGTGTGTTTGTGCGTGTCTGTGTGTATTTATTAGTGGAGAGTACATAATGACAAGTTGGTTTTTGGCATGTTGAGTCTCAGATACCCATGGAAATTCTAAGAGGAGATGCTCAGTAGACTACTGACTACTCAGTGGGACACTCTTGAGAAAATTTAGAGATATATATTAGAGAGCTGTTGCCTATGGGACCACTCTTGCCCAACTCGGGATGAGAGCTGAACAAGATATATTTTGATTTTTATCTTCTTGATAGACACTTGTTATAATTTTTAAGGCTTCTGAGAAGATTGCAGGTGACCAAGAAACATTGTTTTGTCCATGTGGTCAAGTCGAAAGCTAATCCTTGCATTAATTTTCCCTTATTTCCTATTTCATCCTATTTCATTCTCTGTTCCTCATACCCGCTCTCTGGGATCACATTCCTCATAAGTTGCCTGCACACCATCTTTTTCCTCAGTGTAAATTTGTAATTTATAATAAAAAAGTATATAGATAGATAGATAGATAGATAGTCTTTGCCCCCATTTCTGACACAGAAGTCCTAAAACCCCTGGAATTTCCTAAGTGGTGAGACATAATGAAGGTGTCTTTTGTTACATTAATGAGGTGATTTTTAGACCTTACTTACTTACTTACTAGGTGCCTGGGCACCTAGGTGGCTCAGTGGGCTGAGTCTGACTTTGGCTCAGATCATGATCTCATAGTTCCCGAGTTTGAGCCCTAAGTTGGGCTCTGTGCTGAAAGCTCAGAGGCTAGAGCCTGTTGTGGATTCTGTGTCTTCCTCTCTCTCTCACTCTCTCTCTGTCCTTCCCCTGCTCATGCTCTCTCTCTCTCTCTCAAAAATAAATAAACATTAGGGGCGCCTGGGTGGCGCAGTTGGTTAAGCGTCCGACTTCAGCCAGGTCACGATCTCGCGGTCCGTGAGTTCGAGCCCCACTTCGGGCTCTGGGCTGATGGCTCAGAGCCTGGAGCCTGTTTCCGATTCTGTGTCTCCCTCTCTCTCTGCCCCTCCCCCGTTCATGCTCTGTCTCTCTCTGTCCCAAAAATAAATAAACGTTGAAAAAAAAATTAAAAAAAAAAAAAAATAGGGGCGCCTGGGTGGCGCAGTCAGTTAAGCGCCCGACTTCAGCCAGGTCACGATCTCGCGGTCCGTGAGTTCGAGCCCCGCGTCAGGCTCTGGGCTGATGGCTCAGAGCCTGGAGCCTGTTTCCGATTCTGTGTCTCCCTCTCTCGCTGCCCCTCCCCCGTTCATGCTCTGTCTCTCTCTGTCCCAAAAATGAATAAACGTTGAAAAAAAAAAAATTAAAAAAAAAAAAAATAAATAAATAAATAAATAAACATTAAAAAAAATCATTTAAAAAAATGGGACAAGTTCTCTGGAGACCCAACCTTGTGATCAGAGAGTTGGAATTTTCAGTCCCATCCCCTCCCCCTACCTCCAGTGTGACAGGGGTAGAGCTGCAAGTAGACTCTGTCACCAATGGCCAAGGACTCAATCAGTTAGGCCTATGTAAGGAAGCCTCCATAAAAACCCCAAAGTATGGGATCTGGAGAGTTTCTGGGTTGGCAAACATCTCAGGTGCCGGAAGAGTGGTGTCTGGAGAGAGCATGGAAGCTCCACACACTTTACCCATTTCTTGTCCTATGCAGTTCTTCCATCTGGCTGTTTATATCCTTTTATAATCAACTGGTACTCTAGTAAGTACAATCTTTCTCTGAGCCACTCTACCAAATCAATCAAATATGAGGAAGTCATTCAAACCTTCAATGTATAGGGAGTCAGCCAGAAGCACAGGTAACGACCAAGACTTGATATTGACATCTGGAGTTGGGGGAGGGACAGTATTAAAGGACGGAGCCCTTACTTAACTTGTGAGATCTGAGGCCATTTCCAGGTAGATAGTGTCAGCATTGAGTGTAATTGAAGGCATGCAGCTCGTGTCATAAAATTGCTTGGTGTGTGATAAAACCCCACACTTCTGGTGTTACAAGTGTTGTGTGAGAGTAAAGGAGACACACACAGGAGAAGTGTACATGTTTCTAAGACAGATACCTAGGCGAAAAGGAGGAGCGTAGATATAGGTAATTTTGTAAGGGAGAAAATGATTTTTATTTCAGCTAAATGCTCTTGGTTAAATATAAGGCAAGTTGATGTGCTGAGGTTGAGGGAGGATGTGGCTGAATAATGGTTTTCTGGGAAACACAAAAGTTGAGACTAGCAACTGAGGAGAATGGAGTATGTGCTACTTAGTGATGCTTAGAAGGCTTCCCGGGAGGCTTTTGAGATCCAGCTGGGCTAGAAACCATGAATTTTGTGTGACATACATCCTCCCTATTAGGTGCTTTTCTGCAGCAGAAACGTGAATAACTAGGACATAGCTTGCTCGGGGGATGAAATTTTAAAAGGTTTGTGTGATGGCCAGAAAACAGTGCATAGAGAAGGGATGTGGAGTTTAATGATCTGGGTGTTGGGCCAAGATTGAATGGAAAAGGGAGTGAGTCAAGAACAAAGCTGATAGATCTGTAATAAATGATGTAGTTGAGAGACTGCAGAGTCTGCTATGGCCCTCAGCTGAATGACTTATAAGGTTGGTAGAGACAGGCAAATATGAGTCAAAGATTTTAGAAGTAGAGCAGATTTGAGTTGTGATAAGGTCCAGGGTGTGACTATGCAAGTGCACTGAGGATGGTCACTGGAGATTAAGGTAGGCTGCTGAAGAAGCCCTCACCATAGACTTTGACATCCCCCTAGACCACTATGAGACCAGAAGAGGAGTGGGTGACTCCAGGCCACGTGCAGACCATATGTCCTGGTACAGAAAGTTGGTAGATTATGATAGCAATAAAAAAAGAAGACAAAGTGATTCAGTCAGACAAGAACCTTGATGAGGTTTAGAGATGGAAGACCAAGAAGAGATGTAGATTTCCATTCTGCTGATTTCTGGTCTCTGCAGAGTTCAGTGACAGGAAATGTACAATCAAGCCTGCTCTAGGGTATAGGAAACTAGCATTCTTTCTACCTTCAGAATTGTTAAGAGGACTCGATTTGTGTGGAAACATTTGCTGACAGTGGGTTATATATCCTTATGTAAGTTAATAAAATGCAGAGAGGGAGAAATCGAGGAAAGAAGGTCAAAAGGGATACTGGATGAGATCAGGGTACATAAATAGAATTTGAGAGCAATGCTGGAAAGAAGGATGACGTCTTTCTCTCCGGGACTGGAAGGTGATTTGAGAATGTAAGAGTAGAAATAGACACTACTGTCCTCGTCCATCCAAGAACACCTTTCAGGTCAAGTCTGTGCAATTTGCATATACCTGTTAAAGTGGCTAGTTTATGAAATCATTAGTCCAAAAGACTGGTTTAGATTTTAAAGCCATTCAGCTTTTGTATTGATCTCTAATAGGACATTTCTACTTAGAAGGACAACAAAATGGCTCTGGCCTATAGCTGTCCAGATATTTAGGTAACAATATTTAAACATGTTTTCTAGTTTTCTAGAAAACTGCACCTGATCATTAAGCACCAACAGGACTGTAACAATAAAATGGAAACTTGTGCTTTTGGCTGATGCTGAGCAGCAGGGCGAAACTGGTCCTTTCCAAAATTATAGTCTTGGCTCATTGTATATCCCTTTACACTTTGTTTTGCAATTGTAAAAGTAAAATTAAATGGAAAGAGTTGAATTCTGGAAAGAACATTAAACGATTCAGAACTACCTATGTTTCTCTATTTCTTGGTATTTCAAAGGAAGGTAAAATATTTTTTAACGTGCTGAAATGATTTTGAACTCAACATGTGTTTATTTCACACGTTATTACTGTCATTCAAAATATGAATTATGGGATTGGGCAAACACATTTTCTTTGGAGATTTCCTCGCAAAGATTTGAATTTTAAATGAAGCCTTGCTTTCTTGCTGTCGGCAGAGTAGAGGTGTGAGACACTAAGGGAGATCTTAGTATAAGATGCCTATTTTTCACATGTGTAAATGCCCTATCTTGATAAAGACTGGCCAAAGTGCAGGACGTATACAGTTAGGTCTATAGGGAATTGACACTCAACTTAGATATGACTGTGACTATGAGGCCTTGCATCATGATGATTAAGATTGGAAACAAGTGGAATTGCCCTGCCTGGAACTGCATGATATATAACCCAGAGCAAGTTAATTTCTTTGTGCTGGAGTTTGCTCATCTACAAAATACAGCACTATCAACTCATAGTGCTGTGATATGTGTAAACTGAGAAAGAAGACATGACAAGGCACTGGAAACAGTATCTAGCACATACAAGTACTCAGTCAATGTTCTTTTTATTCACTTGAATGTCCAGTAGGCTCTTATGCAATGTCTTGTGAGAGATATTTTAAAACTATTTGTATCCTTGACTTCCATCACCCCATTCCCCCCTCCCCATAGTACCTACAACCACCAATATGGTCTGTGTTTCTGTGAAATCATTTAAAAAATATTTTAGACTCCATCTTTATACCAAACAGTATTTGTCTTTCTCTGTTTTATCTCCCACAGCACAATTCCCTCAAGTTTCATCCATGTTTATCCATTAAACCACAGGATCTTTTTCTACACCACATTTTCATTATTCATTCATCCGTCATAGGACACATAGATTGTTTCCATATCTTGACTGCTATGAATAATGCTGTAATGAGCATGGGTGTGCAGATAAGTGTTTGAGATACTGATTTTAAATCCATAGGATATATACCCAGGAGTGAGATTACTGGATTATATAATAGCTCAATTTTTAATAATGTAATATGGCTTAAGGAACCATAATACGGTTTTACATAATGGCTTCATCAATTTATATTCACACCATCGGTGTGTAAAGTTTCACTTTTCTCCACATTCTCAGAAACATTTGTTACCACTTGTCTTTTTGATTATAGCCAACCTAACATGGATGAAGTAGTATCATATTGTAGTTTAGATTTGTTTTCCTCAGATGATAATTGATGTTGGGCAACTTGCATATACCTATTGGTCATTTATCTGTCTTCTTTGTAAAAATGTGTATTTGCCCATTTTTAAATTGGGTTATTTGCTTTTGTTTTCTGTTGAGTTACATGAGTTCTTTATAAATTTTATTAAATCCCTAACAGATATATGGTTTGCAAATATTTTCTCCCAATCAGTGTGTTGACAGTTTCCTTTGTTGTGCACAAGTTCTTTAGTTTGGTCTGATTCCACTAACTAATTTTAACTTTTGTTACCTGTATGTTTGGTATCTTATCTGAGAAATCATTGCCATGACCAATATCAAGGATGTTTGACCTTATGTTTTATTCTAGGAGTTGTATGGTTTTGGGTCTTATATTTAAATCTTGGATTCATTTTGACTTAATCATCTGAGTGGTGTAAAATAGGGGTTCATTTACATGTTTAGGATGTGGATATTTAATTCCTTAGCACCATTTACTGAACAGACTATTCTTTTCCTTTTGTGTGATCTTGGTGCCCTTGTCAAAAATTAGTTGACCATATATCCATGAGTGTATGCCTGGGCTCTTCATTCTGCCCCACAGGTCTATATGGCTTTTTATTCTAGGACCATATGACTTTTATTTATTTGTAATTTTCTTAATGTTCAATATTTTAATATTATATATCTATTAAATGATATTATGCTGAGTGCTTAAACACTTAGAAAACTGTCATAAGCTGAAGACAAAATTTTTCAGTTATTTAGATCTTGATTACATTGTAATCAGATTTCCCAAACATGTAATTAAAATTAACAGCATACCAGGGCTCCTGGGTGGCTCAGTCAGTTAAGAGATCAACTCTTGATTTCAGTTCAGGTCATGATCTCACAGTTGGTGAGTTTAAACCCTGCATGGGGCTTTGCACTGACAGTGTATAGCCTGCTTAGGATTCTCTCTCTTCCTCTCTCTATGCCCCTCCCCACTCTCACTCTCTCTTTCTCTGTACCTCTCTCTCAAAATAAATAAATAAATAAAATTAAAAGCATACTGTAATAGATTTAATCCTTATAGTCACTTAAAAGACACTTAAAAGTTTAAATTTTTTAAATAAAAATTGTAAAGATATTAGTTACTATTTAATCTAATTTAAAAATTATTAGTATAGTGCATATAGATCTGTTTTCTAATGATCTTTTTTATTCTCATTATTGGTAAACATGCTTAAACTGCTTCTTATGCCTCCTTGGGTAACAGTCATTTCATCAAACACATTGCTCTATTTTCCTTAGGATATAGCTATAGCCATCTTCTAAGCTAGGAAGAAATAAAAGATTATTGTCTCACTGAAGCTGAGGTTGCAAGTTCTGGAGATCGATTGATTCCGGGTTGGCATATAGAGCTAATTGTATTTTCCAAACCTTAGCAGGAGTGCTTCAGGCTAGGCACTTATACTTATTTTTTTTAAATAACTTCACTGCTCATCTGAGGGACTCTGTAAGCCCAGATATGTCCATTGAGGCTTAGCTTTGCAGATCCTGTTCCCTTTTCTACAATCGTGCTGAGAAATTTTCCTTAGCCCATATTACATACACACTGTTAGTGTAACTATTGAAAAATTAGGCTGGACTAGTTAATATCTCGTTACTAATAATTTAGGGGTTTTACCTCCAGAAAACAAAAGGTTGAGTACAAAATTACCTCTCTTCTTGAGAACATTTGTGCAAGCCACCATTTGAGGACATGTTGCTAGTCCCTCTTTTATTTGGTCATTGTGTGACCTATGGTGCTGATCAGCCATGATCAGTAAGAACTTGTGATTACTCAGTTGGCCAGTCCTGTCTGTTCTTTCCCAGGACTTTACAACTTAGAGTTTCCTCTTATTATTCCTTTATTTAATTGACAGAGAAAGGTTTATACCTTAGAAGTGAAATGTACTTAATGGTAGAACAGAATACTCAAATACTACCACTTATTAAAAAATCAGTATAGTTATACATTAAAAATCAGTATAATTATACATAATACATATATATAATGCCATTCTTTTGCATTATAAACAATTGCTTAAAAACATGGCATTTATTTTCTTATTTTGAGTATCCTTTTGTATGTATGGCTTTTTATAAATTCAACCTGTTCCATTTACATATGTATATGTGTATATATATATATATATATATATATTTTCTTTTTTTCATTTAGCATCACCATCTGAAAGTGGTAGTTATGAAAGGTGATTCCCTTTCTCTAAACTTGTGAAAAGATTCTTGCTTTTTCTCAATATGGTGCTGGTCCACCTTGAGTTTTCCCTGTAGTGAGAAATGGAATGAGTTTCTCTCCTTGTTTTCTCTCTTGTAGTTGTATTAGAGGTGCACATGGGATTGCCTTGTTTATACCATGGTAGGTAGCCAATATGACATTGTATCAGAGTACTTTAGTGAGAAGAGCTGCAAATGACATTTCTTTTTGAAATCATGAGTTCATAATGTTCTCAATTTTATAGTTGTTGTCTTCCTATATCCCTCTTTCTTTGTTGTAAGATACCAGTTTTCCATTTCCTTTCTTTACAAGATACCTATCACAATTTTTACCTCGTTACACAAATTTCAATTATACTTCCTTCTTTTTAAAATCCTTATAGATTTAATTAACCATTTTTTAAAATACTTTATTGCACTTACTAAAGAAACTCCATATCTTATAATTTGTGGTTTTCTCTATTATGTTCCAGGTTTATACATCAAGACAGTTCAGTTAGATGTCATAAAATAGGAAATCATAATAATTGCTAATTTGCCCCAAACTGCTATATATACTAATGCATTCTTTCACAAACATATTTCCCAAAAGGAATGAAATGTTCTATATATTATATATATTTGAAGGTCAAAGGACTTTTATTATCTGTATATTATTGGTTGACTATGCATTTTGTTAAACTATATTTCATGTAGTATTATCAGTATGTCCTATCTGTGTAAGTGAATGAATAAAACTTGTACACTCTCTACACTTCAATTTATCAGCAACTTGAAACAGTTTGGGATTGAAATTGTGTAATTAGTTTGGCTTCATCACAAACACGTTTTAGACATGAAAGAACAGAACTCACCAAGAGTAATAACAAGTCCGTGACAGCCCTATCAGTTGGGCAGACGACAATAATTCTGGCTAAGTGTCCTCTTCTAGACCACTTGGAAACACAGTGGGTATAATATTAAAAACTGGAATGAAACATGAAATCTCAGAATTAGCTGGATGTCAAAAATAACAGAATAAGAAACTAGCATGATGCTAAGTTTAATTTATAAATTTTAAAGCATTATTATGGGGCACAGATGGTTGGTTTACAAATTCAACAGAAGCGGTTTTGTCTGGTGAAGAGAATTTCCTAGAGTTGTAGCATTTGTAGCCTTTTAAGTTTAAATGTCATTTAGGATCTTAAAACATACAACAAGAAAATCTTAGACTGGCCCTTATTTTCTTCACTGAGGAGTATATTTGACTTGAATTACATTTTGCTTTGAGATAAGGTAAGTTTTAATAGGTCTTGTACCTAACAGGATGAGTATGAGATGACCTCATACTTTCTCTCCTTCCACCTCCTTCGTCTCTCTCTTTTGTTAAATTAGTAAGACATATCACTGGGGAAAATGGCATACCACTCTGACTTCATTTGTGATACAGAAAATTAATGGACACACTATTGACACGTAAGTGTTATAGAGAGAATTTCTACAGTTAGAAAAAAAACATACAAACTAGGAGCCAAATTTGCACCCATTCCCATCCTAACAGTAGAAATCATATAGAAATCTCTTCAGAAGAAGTGCAATACATATTCAATATATAACAAATATTGTATATTAGAGAGTTTGCCGTGTCAACATTTTAGTGATTTTTCTGCTATAGTTACTTGTGGTTGTAAAAATTATATTCTCGTTTACTCTTTGCCTTTTCACAGCTGTTCACCAAAAGCTAACAAATGACAGAATAAACTATTTGTCATGAGGTCAATGCATCTACATCATACAGAAAGCCATGTTTTTCCTTAGGAACAGAAAAGAGCTAAATCTCCTTTTGGTTAGGGGCTTTATAAAAAACAATTCTTCCTATTTGTTTTTTTGTTTGTTTGTTTGTTTGTTTGTTTGTTTGTTTTTGAGCAGCCAGTGTGCTGAAAATGTATGGTCACTTTTCTCTCCTGCACAGACTCTCTTGCACCATGGTATTCAGGCACTGTACAGTTATTTGTAAAAGGAAGTCTGTGTTCTTTCCTATATGTTCAGGGAAGGGACTATGCTTTTTTAGACCATTGGAGCCAATATAGATTACCCATGACTTTCTGAGAAGTCCTAGATAATCTAGGAGGAAGAAAAAGGAACATATTTAAATTGTAAGTAATTCCCAGTTAGCTTAGAAAATTGGTTCTAATTAGCAGATTCAGCAGAGTAGGAAATAAAGAAGTGGTTCTCAAACTTTGGCATGCGTCAGCGTTGCCAAGAGTGTTTTTAACACACAAAAAGCTTAGCCACCTCCCAAACCCATCAGGTCTAGGGTAAAACCTGAGGAATTGTGTTTCTCATAAGTACTAGGTGGCTCTGAGGCTGCTGGTCTGGAGACCACCTTTTGAGAAACATTGCATTCAAAAATTGGTGCTCTGTGAATCCATTTGATTGTGGTCCCCAAAGATTAGTAACTTTTTCTTATCATTCTTCAACTCACTGAACACAATTATTGAACACAACAAACTCTCACTAAACTTGTGTTTGTTAAACATTTAACTCAGGTGTTATGTAGCCCCTAGATTCCTATGTCCATGTCAAATTCTAATTTCCACCATTTGCCCTTATTATATTAACCAGTTTTATTTTCTTCATAGCATTTATCAATATCTAAAATCACCTTGATTATGTGTTCACCTTTTATTTTCTATCTCTACTCACACATTTGCACTGGTATTTAAAACCTGCATCTATCTTATTTGTTGCACTCCAGTGTAACATCTAGTAGTAGATATTAAATAAATAGTTGGGGAATGAATTAATTAACTAATGAGTTGTAAAATCTATCTCTCATATCAATTATATCAATCTAAAAGTGTTTCAGCTTATGTAGTTTTGACTTAAGCAAAGTCAATTCAGCCTTAAACAATATTGAAAAGTAGGTAAATAGCTCGACTGGGTTTAAAGTATGCAAAGAAAAGTATTTCTGGGGAAAAGGATTATGGTAAATATGTAAATATTTATTACAGCTCTTTCCCTAACCCCATCCCTATTTTATAGAAACTTCCTGTGCCCTAATACACTTTCACTACCTTCCTATCTTCTCCCTCCCTACTACTCCACTGTCACCCTTACCAACCCGGTACTTCTTTATTCCCACTGGGATATAAAGCAGCTGATTGCACCTTGAAATGTTAACTTTTCCAGAGAATACATGGATTTTATTTTATTTTGTTTTATTTTAAGTTTATTTATTTATTTGGGGGTGGGGGAAGGGCAGAGAGAGGAGAGAGAATCCCAAGCAGGCTCTGCACTGCTAGGGCAGAGCCCGACGGGGGGACTCTAACCCATGAACCATGAGATCATGATCTGAGCTGAAACCAAGAGTTGGAGACTCAACTGATTGAGCCACCCGGGCACCCCCCCTAGAGAATACATGGATTTTGAAATCAAAGTTTATTCATTATGTTATGAAGATAACACATATTTATTTTGAAAACAGTAAAAAATAAAATTACATTAAAAGGAAGAAATAAATGAGCTCTTTGTGTACAGCCAGAGATGACTAACAGCACCACTGTGGTTTTTTGTTTCTCTCAAGTTTCTTGCTATGCATTATTCTAGCTAATAATGATCAAATAGTGTGTGCATGTATATTTAGATTTTATTATATATTATATATTTAATAAAATTAATATCTATTAATATATATTTATATATAATTATATATTTATAAAATATATATAAACGTTTCTTATATGTCTGATTTTAAAATCAAGGTTTATTCATTCCTATTATAAAGTTACACATATTTATTTTGAAAATTAATTTAAAAAATTACATTAAAGGAAGAAAAAAATCAGCTCTTTGTGTACAACCAGAGACGACCAGCATCAATATTGTGGTTTCTTTTCTCTCAAGTCTACTGCTATGCATTTTTCTTATGATCAAATAGTGTGTGTGTGTGTGTGTGTGTGTTTGTATATATGTGTGTGTGTGTGTGTGTAATATACCATACATAAAGACTTCCAACTGATTATAAACACAGTGATGGTCAAATCATATTATAAAAATTCAGAAAATTTTAAAGATGAAATTATTTATAATTTTCTCATTCAGTCGGGATACCAATATGTTGGTTAATTTCCTTGCAGTCTTTTGTCTTTGCATGTATTTAACATGTTTAAGATTATTTCCATTTAGTATTGTTAATGAAGGAACATTCATAGTCAATGACATAGCAAGTGACATAAAGAAAGTCTTGTTGATGACAACATCTGCCACAAAACGATTTATTAGTCTTCCCCAGTTAAAATAAAAATAACTTATTGCTGGAGGTCATTCAAAGATAATGAAAATTATTACTTAAGTTCTTAGGTAATGAAAATTGCCATATGAATCTCATCTTATGTGGAAAAAGGGAGAAAGAGATTAATTTTACTTTACAACTCACTCAGCATAGTGTCACAATGGCAAAAATACTTGAAGTTTGGAATTGAGTAGAACCAATTATTATTTTAATTGGTTATCATGATTAACAATACCATGATTAACAAGGTATTTCATTTGAATAAAGCATGTGGGATGATACACATAATTCCTGGTATGCAAAAGAGGTTGTAGGAAAGGATAAAGTGCTAATATAAGCTCTGAGCCATATTTTATAAATCTCTAATATGTACGTAACAACATGTATTCCACTGAGCTCCTAAAGTTATAAAAAAAATTATTTTGACTTGCTGATTTTTTAATTTATCCCTTGTTTTTAGGTTACTTTATTATTATTTTTTAATCCAAAGAGAGTTGGTTGTAAACATCCTAAGCCATAATATACCTGAGAGTATCTTTCAGTAGCATTCCATATGAAAGAAAATTAAGCTGGTTATATACTTCCTGAAATAACAACCATCCCTTTCCATAGTTCCTATTGTTGCAGTTGAAAAACTTGAGCAATTCTGTCTTTTTTTTACTGGCAAATTTTTCAAAACTTTGTTCTGACTATATGAAGTTTTTTTTAATATACTTGGACACTTCAAATCTGGAAATTTAGATGATTTTTCAGCTCTGAAAAGTTTTGTTTTAATTATACAATTTATTTACTTGCATTTTCTATTATGAATTTGCTAGTTTCTTATTAAATAGCAGTCAGTCTTTAGCAGACACCATTACAGTTGTTGGAGATGATCGTGTGCAAGATAGAAAGATCCTTGTTTTAGTAGATCTCACATTCATTCGATCAGGAGGAGATGAAAAACAAGGTGGGGGAAATAGGGTAAATTGATCGAAAGTGATGATGACAGAAGAGGGAGGAGGTGGTCAATTTTAAACAGACTCATAAGAAAAATCCTCTCTGAAAACGTAGCATTTGAATGGAGGCATGAGGGTGTGGTAGACTGTTCAAATAAGTGAAATAAAGTCATAAAATGAAATGAAATAAAAATCAAAAGCCATCAAATGAAGGATGTCAGGTACGGTAAATGAGACATACCATGGTAGGAGCTGAGGTCTGAGAGGTAGGATCACAAAGGATCCAACAGGGAGAAAGAGTATGAAATGAGAAGCCCCTGAAGAGTTTGACAAAGTGGAAAGATGTGATTCTGGCTTCATTTTCTAAATATTTGCCCTTGTTACTATGTCATGAATGTTTATAAAGAGACAAAAACATATGCAGGAAATCCAGTTAGGGGTTTCATGCAGCAATTCAGGTGACAAGTAATGGTGGCTTGCACCAGGGTGATGGTAGGCAAGAGAGAGCAGTAGATGGATTGGGGGACATATTTGGAGGTAGGACTGACAAGATTTGCTGATGCATTTACTATGGCAGTTAAGGGAAAGAAACGTTAAAAATTGCTACTTGGTTGCTTATTTGTACAAAGGGATGGGTAATGGACACTAGAGGAGGGAAAAGTTTGGGTGGCTGGAAAGCCAAGAGTTTTGGAATGTGGGCAGAGTGTGGAGTGGAATGGTAAGATGACATGAGAGGCATTACTAACATTGAAAATGCAGTTGGGTGAATACATTGGTGCTCCTGGCATCTTGAAGGATTAAGGACATGGTGATTCCAGGTTGGGCGAACTGGAAGAATTGAGGTGGGTAATCAGCAAAAGAAATACCAACTGTGATTTTGAAGTTGGGAAGTTGTCGCTTTAAGAAAATTAAGGGTATTACCATACACTTGGCCATTATGGGATGAAAAAAATTATCACAAGCACCTAGAAAGCCAAATGAAAGGTCAAAAAAAAAATGACTGAAATGAGTGTTGATATGATGAGAAATAATTTCAGAAACACTGGTGAGAGAGGAGACACTTCCCTGTACAAATAAATATGACAAGCACGAGGGGATGGCAAATGGCAGAGTTGCAGAACCTGACTTTCAAAACAGTTCAGATTTATGAAAGTAAAAGACTTAAAATGGTTTGTAAGTGGTAATCAGGAACAAAGAGAAACTTGGCTTATCTCTCTGCACCGGGATACAGGGTTGTATGAAATAAAGAGCAGCCTCAACATGAGTTATTAGTTAATTAGTTAATATTTCCCAGGAAAAATTTCAGTAAGGACTGCATATAGTGAAGATGTTAGTGACTGACCATGAATCCCAGAGGGTGTGGAGGGAAGATTTGAAAGGGCTTGGACTTGAGCCACTATTTTCTGTTTTTCATAAATACCACCTTTTCCCATTTCCATTACCTTATACTTTTGACTGTCACATCGAATATTTACATTTTATAACATTAATTATGCTTTTTACTCCTTGTATGTTTGATTTATACTATGTATTTTTTATTTATGCCATTGTATTTTTTATTCCTTGAAAACGTCTCTTCTTTTATTTCATCCTACTTCCCCACCCCCTGCCATTTTGACATTTTCACTTCTTAAGGATATCTACTTTTACCAATAAGTAATATCTTCTGGAATCCCACTGAGAGTGCCCAGTGTTTTTCTATAACTATCTTGTACTTCTTTCAGAAGACAATTTTCAGAGGTTTACTTTTCACTATTTTCAGAATGATGCTTATTTTATTATTATTTTTATTATTTTTTACTTTTGTAAAATATCTGGTATCTACGGTAGTAATTTAGAATATTTAAGATGGGAAAGTGCTGACTCAGCAAATTCCCTGTGTCTAAACGGCTATCTTGGGCATCTATGTTGGTTAAAAATGGGGCCTTCACATATTTTCATTTTCAAGAACCATGATACACTAGAGTAAAATAAAGAAGTATATAAATAAATCCAATTCTGGAAGTAAGCTGTATTTAGAAACTTTTCCTCTTTCTGCTATATCTACCCTGCACTACAGGGACTGACTCCCATGAAGCAATGTGCCAGTTCCAATCTAAGCCCCACCAAATTCAGTCTCCTTGTTTTGTTGTTGTTGTGTTTTACTTTCTTTTGTTTTCAAGCATTTCTGTCTCTAAGTGGTACAGACAGAGAAGATTGATGGAAGTATAAAAAGGGAAAGAATCTACTAGTTGCCTTAACCATGTAGCCATGAGTTGCAAAAATGGCTGCCTTTCTTTTGGTTTATCTGAACAAGAGTTCAAAAAAGAGAAAAGCAGATAGGATCTTTCAATGATTACAGGTTCCTCTACTTATTGAACTTTACAGTCCAGTTCCACTGACTTTAAATTTTGCAAAACTGTGGCCATGATTCTGTGATTTAGAGGATGATCAGTCTCACTACAGGAGTCAGCTTTCAGATTGTATGTGTGTGTGTGTTTGTGTAACTTCTGAAGTATTTCAGAGAAACATTGCAGGATTTGTGTATAAGTGCCCATCAAACAAATTGGCAAATTGGACAATTGGAATTCTCACCTGGGACCTGCTTATCAGTGGAAACATTTTAAGTCTGAAAACTGAGACTCTGATTATGTACTTTTACATATAAAAGAATAGATGGAGAGTTGTAAATATAAGATAGGGTGGCCTCAAAAGATCTGAAAATATACCACATGGGTGGTTACATACACACATCCCATCCCACAAATATAGACATAATATTTTGTGGTTTTGTGTATAGAAGGGAAGGCATGTTCACACAAACTAATTCTTTTATAGTATTTCCTTACATCCAGAAACAATCAATCAAGAAAATGATTATTAAAATTACACAATAAAGAAATAAAACTCGGGGCACCAGGGTTACTCCTCAGGTGAGAACCTGAGTCTTGATTTCAGCTCAGGTCATGCCCTCAGAGTCATGGGATCGAGCCACATGTTGGGCTCCATGCTGAGTGTGGAGAGCACTTGGGATTCTCCTCTCTCTCACTCTGCCCCTCTCCCCCACTTGTGCATTCTCTCTGTCCCTAAAATAATAAGGAAAAAAATCAAAAAGGAAGAAAGAAAACCCAAACTATCAGTGGATGTTAGGTAATGAAAAAAAAAAAAAAAAACTGGAATGATTAAAAACCTGAGATAAGATTTAAGAAATAACACAAAAATCCAGTGAGAAACAAGAAAAATAAAATCAACACAACAGTTTCTCTTTGTGAATTCATCAACATATTTTCCTGTGTTGCAACTTAGAGCCTGAACTTAGAATATTTTTGGCTAGAATATAAAACTAATCAATTGCTTTGACAGCATAGGCAAACCAGTTACTCCTCAAGTAATCTCAGGAAAGGAAGCCTTGTGGGAAATGGTAAAGGGGGGCCTGGGGGTAACATGTTACTTCTATACCAGAAAAAGTACATGAGTTATTTTAGTGTTGCATATTTAAGTAAGAATATTCTTGAAATTCCCATGAGACGTTGTGTAAAGTAAGTTAAAATGTCCATGACTTACCAAAACAAAGAAAAATGTGTTTTCTATATAGTTACAGTTTAAAATAATTAAACTACCTGCAATTTGTTTTTTAAGGATTACCTTTTACCATTGGGCTTTTCTGAGAAGGCATGAGAAAGAGTCGTGAAGTTCTTGGGCCAGCTGTTATTAAAAAACACCAAGGGGACACCAGGGTGGCTCAGTGGTTAAGCCTGGACTTCAACTCAGGAGTGCAGAGCCTGCTTAGGATCCTGTCTTTCTCAAAAATAAACAAACATTAAAAAAAAAATACCAGGGACTATGTTTTGGTGTACCTCCAGTTTCCTCTGAGCTCTCTAGGGATTCAATGGGAACTGGGTAACATGAGAGAAAATAAGTGAGGACTTTCTTTCCAAGCATTCAGGAAGATAACACTTTTATTTACCCAAAGTTCACGTAGCATGGGATGTCATTCTCTACTCTCCCTTTCCCTCCACCTCATGTGGCTTCAAGTGAAGGCAAAGAGCAAAATCAGTAACACTACCATAGCCTGCTCATCGGATTCAGTGAAAAAAAGCATCTCTGTGGATGATTAGAAGATGTTTCTATGGAATGTAGAGGATAGACATCATCAGAAACGTTTTTTAAAATACTCTTTCTTTGGTTAATGAAGCACTATTGACCATTCATATGAGCTGTTTCCCTAGAAGGAATTTCTGGATCCTACATAAAAGCCATAAGGAGGCGGGCACCTGGTTGGCTCAGTCAGTTAAGCATCTGACTTTGGATCAGGTCATGATCTCACAGTTTTTGAGTTCGAGCCCCACACTGGGCTCTCTGCTGTCAGCAGAGTCTACTTCGGATCCTTTGTCCCTCGTTCTCTGCCCTCCCTCCGCCATGCACTCTCTCTCTCAAAAATAAACATTTAAAATTAAAACAAACATTAAAAAAATTGTAAGCCATGAGGAGAATGTAAATGTGGAAACTATACAATAACCCTTGTAGTAACTTATCTATGTCTCCTCAACCCTCACTTGTCATTTCAATATCCAGCAGGAAAAATATTGAACATACCACTCTCATATCAGCTTATATTCTTTGCCAGAGATAACACCACTTTAGTCACTCAGAAAAAATGACTATCAGACAAAAAAAAATATGTAATATTATTTATTGGGTGTCATGCCGTATTCTAAGTACTTTATACAAATATGTTTTTTTAGAAAACATCAACCTGGAGAGGTATGTATTGTTGTTATTCCAATGTGGATGTTCCTGAAGTTTCCTTTCCCAGGTGTCCACCTTTGTGTGTAATCCCCTCTCAGCGAGTACAGGTGGAATCCATGATTTGTTTCTAACTAATAGGCAAAAGAGAAGGGAGTTGCAGGTGAAATTAAGATCCCTCATCAGTTGACATTAAGTTAAAAGGAAGAATAGGGTAGGGAGACCTGATCATATCAGGTGAGCCCATTAAAAGAGTTTCCATCCTTCTCGTGAGAGAAGAGACCAGAAGTAGGAGAGCAGCACTCCCGCTTGCCTCCAAGCAAGCAGCCATTTGTGTACTGCCTGTGGAGAGTGGCCATTTTCGGAACTGAAGGTTTTGGTCTTACATCAAGAAACTGAATTCTGCCAACAACTTGAATTAAGATGTGACAATGGCTCCAAACTCCCGAAGAGAATGGAGGCTGGTCGACCCTAGGTTTGTGGTAACTTGTTACGTACTGTTGGGTAATTGATAATCCCATTTTACAGAGAAGGAAACTAAAATAATTTGTTCTTGACTGTAGCTAGTTCTTGCAACCAAGAATAAGTCCCAGGAAGCCTGAATCCAGGGCTGCATAGACAACCACTTTGCTATCATTTTTTAAAGTTTATTTCTATTTATTTTGAGAGAGAGAGAGTTAGAGAGCAAGTGGGGGAGAGGCAGAAAGATGATGCTCTGCAAGGCTCCCAAACAGGCTGCCCTGTCAACACAGAACCAATGTAGGCTCGGACTCACCTGAGATCATGACCTGAGCCAAAGTCAAAAGTCTCAGGCTTAAACGACTGAGCCACCCAGGCGCCCTTTGCTATCGTTTTTTGTTTTTTTTTTTTAAGTTTTTTTTCAACGTTTATTTTTATTTTTGGGACAGAGAGAGACAGAGCATGAACGGGGAAGGGGCAGAGAGAGAGGGAGACACAGAATTGGAAACAGGCTCCAGGCTCTGAGCCATCAGCCCAGAGCCTGACGCGGGGCTCGAACTCACGGACCGTGAGATCGTGACCTGGCTGAAGTCGGAAGCTTAACCGACTGCGCCACCCAGGCGCCCCTGCTATCATTTTTAAAAACTTGACTGAAGACTAACAGGCAACATGAGCAGCAATATGAAATAGGTAAAGTTGAACGTATGCTGTATGTATTTTTAATTTTTTTTACATTTATTTATTTTTGAGAAACAGAGTAAGACAAAGCGTGAGCAGGGGAGGGGCAGAGAGAGAAGGAGACTCTGAAGCAGGCTCCAGGCTCTAAGCAAGAGGTCAGCACAGAGCCTGATGTGGGGCTCAAACCCACAAACTGTGAGATCATGACCTGAGCCGAAGTCAGACGCTCAACTGACTGAGCCACCCAGGTGCCCTGAATGTATAGTATATATTAAAGACTGTATATCCAAGTAGTAAAGTCTTCCAGTAAAGCCAAATTATTAAGGAAAAATGGATTCATTTTTTTAAACAAATTGATTTGAGAAGTAAAGATTTTTCCGATTATAGACTATTGTGATCTAAAGTAGAATAGTCTGCAAATCAATTGCTAATTTAATTATTACAGCTTCTTTTTCTCCAAGTGTTTTTGCTTTCTATAGATAAAATCTCATTTAACAGTTTTAATGGAAGTAAAATTTTTGCTTAAAGAGGTATTTTATAATAAAGCAGAAATCAAAATTTTCAAAACAGAAAATATTTATGGTAGAATTGCAAAGTTAAGGAGCAAGTGGGTTTATTTGGGAACCAAACAGTTAACTACGATGGAAGTAATTTTAAATAGTAAAATTTTCGAAAGGAACTTGAGTTTCACAAGGGATTGTTCTTGACATTTAATATTCCTTCATATCTAAAAATTGAAAGACCTATTTTTACGTCCTTTGCTATGTTAGTGAAAGTCTTAGTTAATTAAAATTTAAAGGTCTATTGTAAACCGATAGGCTGTGAGTGATTTTGACTATAAATTGCTTTCTTGTGAGTTAGTATCTAAATAATGCTTTTGTGCTAGCCTGTTAAAGCAAGCCATCTTGATATATATGTGACAATTATGGTTAGTGAATCTGTTTGGAAAAAAAAAATCTAACATTTCAAGGACTCGACTTGAGTACTAGGATAGTTTGGATAAGCCAACCAGTGTGAAAAAATGGTGCAACTGTCTTTAGGCACATGTGTTTAAAACCATATTCTAGTTCCTGACTAATACACTTTTGATAAACCACTAACCCCCATTCTACTTGCTATAAAATACTAATTAAACACTTGTGGAATACCTCATTCCTTTAAATGATCACTATAAAGAAGTCACCAAGTGAATTGCAATAAGATAGTATATCAAGCAAGTAGGCAACGTACTGAAATACTATAGGAACACAATTATATGTCCCTCAGACACCACTGGAAGGAAATAATTTGCTAATAGAGAGTGCTTGGCTTGATATCCTATTTATCAAATTAATAAGTTGTTTTTTAAAATAACCTCTGCATAGCATTATGTTTGGATTCTTTTTGCACAGCATCATTGGAATAGGTAGAAACTACATAAAGTAACTAGTATTTCAATTTGTACTCAGGTCTATCACAAATATACAAAATAAATCATTCACATGGTCTAAACTACTAAGAATGGTTGGTATTGTCGACTTGCCTCATCTTCAATCTTTTTCTTCAAATTTTCTTCCCTCTCTTTTCCCACTCACTCATCTGTTCCCCACCCCTAATGTCTAGGACAATGTTCTTTGGCTATCATGGCCCTACATTAGGTATAAGTAGTGAATAAAAAAAAATAAATCCTGAAGTTGAATTAATGGGGATGAAATTTGTCCACATCATTTGAGGATAACACTGAGGCCTCTTGTTACATGGGCCATGAGGGGGCTTTCTGATCAATAACTCTGTAGGACTAACATGTACAATGGACCACTTCTTTTTGACTTCCGTGTTCAACTGTGGCTGATCTCAGGCCACTGAACTCTTTGATCGATTTCCTCTCCTCATTTGGTGCAACAGACTCATGGCCTTGACTTCTTTTTATTCATTTTTAAAAAATTTTTTTTCAACGTTTATTTATTTTTGAGACAGAGACAGAGCATGAATGGGGCAGGGGCAGAGAGAGAGGGAGACACAGAATCGGAAACAGGCTCCAGGCTCTGAGCCATCAGCCCAGAGCCTGACGCGGGGCTCGAACTCACGGACCGCGAGATTGTGACCTGGCTGAAGTCGGACGCTTAACCAACTGCACCACCCAGGCGCCCTTTTTATTCATTTTTAATGCCTTGGAGATGTTGGTAAGGATGATAGCTTGGACTCTGGCCAGGTCTTTCTCATTTAATACTTGCAGTCAATCAATGTTAAGTCTCCAAATGAAATGGCATGATGCCACTTTAAAATAAAACAAGGCTCATTTGCACAGCCAAATGCAGAGATAAAGTGAGATTATGCACAAGTGGTTTCTAGTTCTCAAGTACTTTTCACAACTGTATTAAATGCGGCTGTTCTTAAGTGAGGGCTAAGCCTAGAATATGAATGGCTTATATAAATCTTAGAGCAGTGTAGTTCCTCCTATGACATTTCCTCTTTCAGAAAAAAAAAAAAAAAAAAGATTTCAGGGGAGATACCAGAAATCACACTATGAAGTAGAGCTTTGAAGTAGAGCTAACTTAAAAAAATTTTTATGCTAAATAGACCTGTCTTATTTTATTTGCCTATAGAAGACTTCTATGTTTCTCCTATTCATCACTGGCATAAAGTTAAACACCAATTAGTTTATAGGCTATTTCTACTTTTGTATTTACTACAAAAGCTCCATTTTCATTTATTTACATAAGCAAATTACTAAGCAGAAAGCTCAATGTTCCATGTCAAGAATTCACCAAAGATTGCCTATTTATGAAGATGGCCTCCTTCACAAGTCTGCCCTCTTTTTTTTTTTTTTTTTTTTTTTTTTTTTAATGTTTACTTACTTTGAGAGCAAGAGAGAGCAGGCATGAGCCAGGGGCAGAGAGAGAATCCCAAGCAGGCTCCATGTTGTCAATGTGAAGCCCCACACGGGGCTCAAACTCGGGAACTGTGAGATCAAGATCTGAGCTAAAATGAAGAGTCAGAATCTTAATCGACTGAGCCACCCAGGCGCCCCCCGCCTTTCATTTTTAATAGTTTCAAACAAGAGTGTGTAGGAAAATTACCTGGAAGGCTTGTTAAAACACTGATTACCGAGCCTCACCTTCAGAGAGCTGATTCATCTGGTCTGGGGTAGAGCTCAAGAATTGGCATGCATAACAAATTTCAGATGTTGCTGATGGTGCTGGTGTGACATTAAATTGAGAACTACTGCTACATTAGCTTCCCTGTACTTCTCCAAGGAAATAATTTATTTTTTTTATTTTTTTTTTTTTAATTTTTTTTTTAACGTTTATTTATTTTTGGGACAGAGAGAGACAGAGCATGAACGGGGGAGGGGCAGAGAGAGAGGGAGACACAGAATCAGAAACAGGCTCCAGGCTCTGAGCCATCAGCCCAGAGCCCGACGCGGGGCTCGAACTCACGGACCGCGAGATCGTGACCTGGCTGAAGTCGGACGCTTAACCGACTGCGCCACCCAGGCGCCCCTCCAAGGAAATAATTTAAAACGAATTTCTACTCAGCAGTACATTGACTAATCAAATCTGTTTTTAGGAAGATGATCCTTTAAGGGAGAGAATTATTCTTGTGATATAGCCTAGTATTAATAATAGCTAAAATTTATTTTTAAATTACCATCTATTATAGCTACATTTTTGGTAAGCGTAGCATAATGTATAAACCTGTTGAATGACTTGTATGCCTGAAAACTAGTGTAACATTGTGAACTACACAAAAATTTCAATATGGACAATAAAATTACATCTATCTCAAAGATAACTGTACCCCCCCCCCCGTTCATTGCAGCATTATGTATAAGAGGCAATACATGGAAACAACTTGAGTGTTGACTGATGGATAAATGGGTAGAGCAAAAGTGTGTGTGTGTGTGTGTGTGTGTGTGTGTGTACTTGCACATACACACACATAAGAATATTCAGCTATAAAAAAGAAGGAAAACCTGCTATTTGTAATAACACAAATGGCCCTTGAGGGTTTTATGTTAAATAAGTCAGACAAGGAAATACAAATACTATATAATCTCATGTGGAATCTTTGGGGACGGGGGTGGGGGGGAGGAACTCAGAACAGACTGATGGTTGCCAGTGGCAGAGGGAAGGGGTTTGGGATAGGTGAAATGGGTGAAGTTGCTTAAAATGTACAAACTTCCGGTTAAAGGATAAAAAAGTTCTGGAATATAATGTACAGTATAGTGACTGTAGTTAATACTTTATTTCATATTTGGAAGTTGCTAAGAACATAGATCTTAAAAAATCAAGAAAAAAATGTAACTGTAAAGATGGTTAACTCAAGTTAGGGTAATCATTTTTCAATATGTACCCAAATCATTGTGTTGTACACTTAAAACTGATAAAATACATCTATTATATCTCAATTGAAAAAATAACCGTCTGCTATGCAGCGTTCTAAATATGCTATGTGTGCATTTATCACAATAATCCTGAGCTTAGTACTATTCTCCAATTTACAAGTGAGAAAAGTATATCTTCAGAATTTCAGACCACACAGTTAGATGTGGTACATCAGACATTTGAACTTGATTACTTGATTACTAACTCTAGAGCTCCCACTTTTAATGACTAGACTATTGCTATGGATTGAATTATGTCCCTCTAAAATGCATATGTATTGAAGCTTTACCCCTGCCCCCATGAACTGTACTTAGAGATAGGGTTTATAGGAGACAGGTGAGGTTGGGTGCAATCCTAATCTGATAGGTTTGGTAGCCTTCGAAGAAGAGGGAGAGGAAGGTCTCTTACTCTCCAAAGTGCATAGCTTTAAGGCAGAAAATTTGACCATAGGGGCACTCATATCAGAATTCTATTCTTTAAGACCTATGGAAAAATAGATTGCTGTATTTTATAGCCACACAATCTATGGTATTTTGTTACAGTAGCCCAATCTGACTGACAAATATTTTGCTTTAAAATGTAGATTATACTTTGATGTATGCTCCAAAAATGTATTTTTTAAAAAAAATTCCTTGAACAGTATTAGTCTATCTCTAGTTTGTATATATTTGTTTTCAATTAAGTAAAGGCAAAAGGCATACAACACTCTCATTTTTTTCTTGTTTTTTTTTTTTTAATGTTTATTTTTGAGAGAGAGAGAGAAAGACAGAGTATGAGTGGGGAAAGAAACAGGAAGAGAGGGAAACATGGAATCTGAAGCAGACTCCAGGCTCTGAGCTTGAACCCACCAACCTTAAGATCAGGACCTAAGTGGAAGTCAGATGCTTAATGTACTGAGCCACCCAGGTGCCCCACAGCACTCTCATTTTTTAAGAAAAGTTTGTGCTTGGTTTCCTTAGCTCCTTGGGGTATGGAATTATTTGAGTCATAAAGTTATTCAAGATAATTTTAATCTTGAATAAAAGATACTATTATTAGATTAATTTTCTATCCCATAACTTTACTATGAATTTGATTATTGCTTCTGCTATAATTTAAATCATGTTCCTGACACAAAAATGCTTGGTCATTCAAGCATTTGATTTGGATTTGGATTTTTGAACTTTGTTTTGTTTTGTTTTAAGTTTTTCTTTATTGTGAAAGAGAGAGCACAAGCTGGGGAGGGGCAGAGAGAGAGAGGGAGGGGTAGAGGGAGGGATGGAGAGGAAGAATCCCAAGCAAGCTCCATGCCGTCACTGCAGAGCCCGATGTGGGGCTCCATCTCAGGAACCATGAGCTCATGACCTTAGCCAAAATCAAGAGTCTGGTTCTTAACCAACTAAACCACCTAGGAACCCCTGGACTTCTGAATTTTAAAGTGATGCTTTTGGTTGAGGCACATTTTATTTTATTAGGGCAACTCTAAGTGTTTGTTGGGTTGTTCAGAATTGGAAAGTAGTTCCCAGAGGAAACAGAACTGGCTAATGAAATAGCAGAATGCTCAAAATTAGTAAGATTTCCTACATGCAAGTGGGTAGCAAGAGGGGAAACTGACAGTGTTTATGAAATATAGATAGAAACTACTTAGGGCGATACAAATTAGCCTGAACACAGCATTAACAGGACGTATTTTAGTTAGCACATACTTTATTGTCCATAAATTAAAACAGTTTTCATTAAAGAATATCTATAGCAATGTGCATAAATGTTAAGCATACAGCTCAGCAAATTGTACTTTCAAGTTAATTTATAGAATATTACTACAGAACATTCCCTTTTAAATTTCCTAATCAATAACCCCAAATACCCCAACTACTATTACCATTGATTGATTTTTGTTTGTATTTGAATTTCACATAAGTACTCTTGTGTCTGGCTTCTTTTTTTTTCCTTTTCTTATTTAATTATTATTTAAATTTATATCCAAGTTAGTTAGCATATAGTACAACAGTGATTTCAGGGGTAGATTACTTAAAGCCCCTTACCCATTTAGCCCATCCCCCCTCTCACAATCCCTCCAATAACCCTCTGTTCTCCATGTTTAAGAGTCTCTTATGTTTTGTCCCCTCCCTGTTTTTATATTATTTTTGCTTCCCTTCTCTTATGTTTATCTGTTCTGTGTCTTAAAGTCCTCACATGAGTGAAGTCCTATGATATTTGTCTTTCTCTGACTAATTTCACTTAGCATAATACCCTCCAGTTCCATCCATGTAGTTGCAAATAGAAAGATCTCATTCTCTTTTTAAAGTTTTATTTATTTTTAAGACAGAGGGAGACAGAATATGAGTGGGGATGGGGCAGAGAGAGAGGGAGACAAAGATTCTGAAGCAGATTCCAGGCCCTGAGCTGTCAGCACAGAGCCCGATGTGGGGCTCGAACTCATGAATTGTGAGATGATGACCTGAGCCGAAGTTGGACGCTTAACCAACTGAGCCACCCACATGCACCAAGATTTTATTCTTTTTGATTGTTTAGTAATACTCCATTGTGTGTGTGTATGTGTGTACACACCACATCTTCTTTATCTATTGATCCATCAATGGACATTTGGGCTCTTTCCATACTTTGGCTATTGTTGATAGTGCTGCTATAAACATTGAGGTGCATGTGTTGTGTCTGGCTTCTTTTGTTCAAAGTAAAATTTGTGAGATTTGTGCATGTTTTCACATGTAGTGGTGGTTCCTTTTTTTTTTTTTTTTTTAATGTTTATTTTGAGAGAGCACCCATGAGCAGAGGAAGGGCAGAGAGAGAGTAAGAGAATCTCCAACAGGCTCCATGCTGAGCAATGTGGGTCTCATTCTCACGACTGTGAGATCAGGTTCATTCCTTTTTTTTTTTTTTTTTTTTTTTTTTTTTTTTTTTATTGTCCTGTAGTTGTCAATTGTGTGACTATCCCACATTTTATTCATTTCAGTCTAGATGATATTTCCAGTTTGGGGATTTTTATTAATTGCCTGTTTGGTGAAAACATTTAAGTTTTTACTCTTCTAGTAAATTCCACGTATACAATACATCAGCTATAGTCACCATATTATATGTTAGATCCTCAGACTTTATTAATCTTGCAGCTGAAAGCTTATACCCTTTTACCAACTTCTTCCTATTTCCCTCATCCCCCGGCTATCACTTTACTACTCTTAGTATAGATTGCACTTTGTTTTTTGTTGGTTTATCTTTGTGTGTGTTTTTAACTTCATCTACAAATGATAGAATGTAGTATTTGTTTTTCTCTGTCTGAATTATTTCACATAGCATAATACCCTCAGAGTCCATTTTGTCACCAGTGGCAAAATTTCCTCACTCATGAAAGAATGATATTTCACTGTATATATGCTACATCTTTATATGTTGATGGACACATGGGTTGTTTTCTTACCTTGGTTATTGCAAATAACATTGCAATAAACAGGAAGGTGCAAATAATCTTGCTTTCATTTCCTTTGGATGTATACCCAGAAGTGGGATCACTGGATCATATCATAGTTTAATTTTTTGAGGAAACTTCAAACTGTTACCATAGCAGCTGCACCAATTCATATTACCACCAACAGTGCACAAAAGTGCCCTTTTCTCTACATTCTTGCCAACATTTCTTTTGATGATAGCCATTCGAACAGGTATAAAATGACATGTCTTTGCAGTTTTGATTTGGATTTCCCTATTGACGAGTGATGTTGAGCCCCTTTTCACATACCTGTATGTTTTCTTTAGAAAAGTGTTTATTCAGTCCCTATGCCTATATTTTGATCAGGTTGTCTTTCTGCAATTAAGTTGTGTGAGTTCTTTATATATCTGAAATATTAACCCCTTGCCAGATAAATGATTGGCAATTTTTTTGTCCCATTTAGATTTCTTTTCACATTGATGGTTTCCTGTAATGTACAGAAGCTTCTTAGTTTGATGTCATCCCTCCTGATTATTTCTCCTTTTGTTGCCTTTGCTTTTGGTATCAAATCCAACAATTCATTGTCAAGACCAATGTCAAGGAGATTACCCTCTCTTTTCTTCTATGTTTCTATAGTTTGGGCTGTGTTTGTTTCTTCAGATTACATGTATAAGGGATCCTATACAGGTTTCAGGTCATAAATTTAATTTTTCATAAATTTTGACTTGATTTTTGTGTATAGTGCAAGATAGTCCATTTTCATTCTTTCACATGTGAATATCTGATTTTTTTTCTGCCACCATTTATTCAAGACCCTATACTTTCCCTGTTGTATATTCTTGGCTATTTTCTTGTAAATTAATTTACCATATATGCACAGGTATATTTCTGGACTCTGTTCTATTGATCTATATGGTTTTATGTCAGTAATATAATACTGTAGCTTTGTAATACACTTTGAAATCAGGAAGTATGATGCCTCCAGCTTTGTTCTTCTTTGTCAAGATTGTTTTTGCTATTTGGAGTCTTCTATGGTTCCATATAAATTTTAGTATTTTATCTATTTCTGTGAAAATGCTATTGGAATAATGGTACACATTACACTGAATCTTTAGATTGCCAAGTATAGACATTTTAGCAATATTAGTTATTCCAATCCATGAGCACAAAATATCTTTCCATTTATTTTGTGTCTTCAGTTCCTTTCATCAAAGTCTTGTGCTTTTCAGTGGATAGCTCTTTCACTTCTTGGGTTATGATTATTTCTAAGTATTGTGTTTTTTAAGTGATACTGTAAATGAGATTATTTCTTTGCTTTTTAAAAATATTTTGCTATTAGTGTATAGGCATGAAAGCAACTGTTTTCTGTATGTCTCTTTAATAATTTGTGGTAGGAAAAGTTTGTACTCATATACCAAACAATGAAATTGAACTCCCGTCTTACAGGACTCAAAAAATTAACTTGAAATAGATGAAAGACATAAATGTTTTTTTCTACTGCTACCTGAAGCTGCCTAGTCCTTAGCAATGATATTTTTCCTCTGTGGTCTCTTTTGATATGCATCAATTTTTCCTGATGTTGGCTGCATTGCTTACAGGGAAATAATTGAACTTTCGTGGCGGTTGGGCAGGAAGAAGCAGTTTTGATACTTGGTTGTTTTTTTTCTGAAACCCCATACAAAGCTTCATAATTTTTGGAAACAGGAACCCTACAATACTCTTTGCTTTCAATTACAGGGTAATGTCAATTCAGTGTTGTATTCTCATGCTCTGTTTGATGTACACCCACATTAATTCATTCAAATATACAAAGTTACTGCACTGATCAAGGCAATAGAGATACAGCTATGGTTAAAAAGTCACTCTGAGCTGGAACTTACATCCTAGAGAAATGAGGCAGGCAATGAGGAAACACATGAGTAGGTAATATTTTAGATTGTGATGAGTGCTAGAAAGAACCACAAAGCAGAAGAAAATCAAGATGGGGGAGGGCAAGAAAGGATGACTATTTGATACAAATCAGGGAAGACGGCTCTAATAAAATACTTGGACAGAAGCTTCAACAAAGGACCCTGTAATTCTCTAGTGGAAAACTGATAGAGCCCAAGGAGATGTCAAAAGGCCTGAGCCAGCAGTGTCTGTCTGGGTGGTTGTACAGTGGGAGAAATGGGACGCACATGGAGTCCAAGTAGTAGCCAGGGACCAGATAATGAGGGTCATAAACTTCTTGGGTTTTCTTGAGCAGGATGTTTCACTTGGTATCCGATTTTTCTCCAAGTGACACAAATTTAAATATCCATGGCTGAAACAATTAGAAGTTTATTTTTCTCCCATGTGGAAGTCTCTAGGCACACAATCCAAGGTTGGAATTTCAGCTCTGAAAGTCCTCTTGGGGTGATGTCCTTCTACTTCATTATTTGAGCCTCCTTCAGACTCTAGGCAGCCGGATGGAGGAAGCAATTTAATACAGATCATAGAGCAACCTGAATTTCCTGTATGTAGAAATGACTTGAACGTGTTGGTAGAATGGACCCTTTGTCTATTGTTGGGGAGAGGGGCTCTTCAGTTAGAAAACCGCACACCATCACAAAACACACATGTAAACACATCTTTTCCACTTATTTCTGGGCTGTTTTCTGTGAAAAACTTAGAGGTAATATAACACACATAGGAGTGAATGATTGATAAACTATCATTTCAGAGGTTATCTGAATCACTAAACAAGTATGCAAATATTACTATGCAAATAAATATTTCTGATTAGAAGAATATCTGAGAAATTAAATACACGTAATAGGTGTATATATACACAATATATAAATTATATATAATTTTATATGTATGATATCTGAAATACTTAGGTTTATGTATAGATAGATAGAAATACTTATCAGAAGGCTTTTGGGTTGCCATCTGTCACTTCTGGCTATTTTCTGTGACAACATAACATCCAGAATAGGATTAAATGCCTAGAATTGGTGTCCTTTTGCAAAAGGCAAACTTCCTTAACCTTGAACTAGTTTTCTATTTCATGGCTCCATAAAATTTAAGTAACATCTTTGTGAGGTAAGAGTGTGTTAGTATGGAAAGTATTTAAAAACATGAATAGCAGTCCTGGCAGATCACCTATTTATATTGTATTTGTTATAAAACTTTTAGTCTTGAGGTCAGATGTGTCAGAACAATGTACCAGATGATGTTTTTGATACTTTACACTTTATAATATATCAATGTTTCTGTTCCACTTAACTTGCTAAAGTGTAACCTATCTCAGTAGCTATTTACATCTTTCTAAAAGTTGGTAAGATTTTTCAGTGTGGTATCTTGTTTGGATTTCTAGGTGTGCTCTATTACTAAATCTAACACCATCCTGAAAATGGTGAAGTTAGAGTGTGTGTGTGTGTGTGTGTGTGTGTGTGTGTGTTTTCTTGTTTGTCAACTTTCCATATGAAGGAAGGCCACTCCTAGAATTCTTTTATTGTTGACAGTGAAGCACTCTTTCTTATTCCACTCAGATTAAAGGGAGAGGTGGCAAACCAGAAGGAGCAAGCTAAGGAGGCTCTTGAACTCTATTGAAAAGAGTTTCCCAGGCAGATTGTGGGGCAAGTTACATTATCAGCTTAATGGCTTAGCTTTACAGAAAGGGTGTTCTGTTCCATGTCAAGTGTTCCAGAATGATTCAGAAAATACATGTAGAACTTTAAGATGGGTTAGAATTCTTAGCATTTTTTTTGCAAGGACTATGCTTATGAACCATGAAAAAGTAACAGGCATGAAACACGAGAATTATGAAATGCAGTACCCCATTTTTTGACTGAGGTACATTCTTGCTTATTTGTCCACACATTAATTAAGTGCACAATCCTGGAAGGCTTCCTGTGTGCAGGGCACTGTGCTGGGTCCTTCCCTCAGGCTCCTTAGATTTTGTAGGGAGACAGGACATTTGTAAGGCTAAACAGGAATAACTAAAACTCCAGAGTGTGTAAATGCTGTGAAAGATAGGCCACTCCGTTTTCTGTATGACCCTATTTTAGGCTGTTTATTAGGGAAAACAGTGTTTTTATGCAATGAAATTTAACACTCCAAGGACTTCATTAATAAAATTGGCAGAGGTGGAAATATGGTTCTTAGAATCTGTCTATGAAGGGAGAATTTGTTAGTGAACATGCAGAAGGAAAACATGGGCTCGGTGATTTGTTTGCAGTGTAACTGGAACAGCGTTCCATCGTGGTGGTCTCAAAGCAGCTGTAATTATGTTGTGAAAAGGAGAGATGGTATAAGGAAGAAAAAGAATAAATCACATGTGCAAATCATGTCTAAGAAAAATTTTCACTGTGCCTACTGGAACTAGAAACTAAAAGTTAATAAAGCAAACACCTACTACTTTCTTCAAAGAACGGGTTTGCTAAAGAAACCACAAGCCTAAGCAAAACAACAAAACCTTCATCCTAGCATCAAAACAACACTAAGGCTTCACTTCTGCATTAACAAGAGTCAAGTTATGAAAGTTCTAGAAGCCCCCATGAAGAAATTTCCAGGAGACCCTAAATAGTATGCCTCCAAATATCATACCCCCCAACCATCAAGGAGAAAAATGACTAAGAAAGAACCTTCCAGAAGGTGGATCAAGAGTCACAGAAAACAGATTTCTGATTAGAACCTTATTAAAGCCATTTGCCGTTGAATAATCATTGCTAGATGTCTCTCTATTCTATTGGGAACTCTTATTGAAAATGTTGTCCCAGGGTGCCTGGGTGATTTAGTCAGTTAAGCATCTGACTTTGGCTCAGGTCATGATCTCATGGTCTGTGAGTTTGAGTCCCACGTTGGGCTCTGTGCTGACAGCTCAGCTGGAGCCTGCTTCAGATTCTGTGTCTCCCTTTCTCTCTGCCCCTTCCCTGCTCACACTCTGTCTCTCTCAAAAAGAAATAAAGTTAAAAAATCAATTGAAAAAATTTTGCCCCTGTTATTGCATAGTATATGGAAAAACAGAAAATTTGATTTATTTTTATAAATTCATAGGTCACCATATCTAAACCTGAAGGATAGAATGTTTCATTTAAAGATCCAGGATTGAGCTAGGTGCAGGAACTATATGGGGCTATGTTTTTTTTTTTCTTCCTTCGGGTAGTTTCTATGGGTTTGAAGAAGGGAGGCATGAACATATTGTAGCCAGAGGTATAATCATTGGCTTTATTGATGGATAAGTTCGACTGTGATGAGGATTGTTCAGAATTTTGTTAGGGCCTAAAGTAGTACTCTAAGTCTATAGTAGGCCCACCCTAAAGTGTTTGGAGAGCCTCAGTCAGACACAGAGGGTGCTCTGGGCAGTGTCCCTACTGTGGCAGATCTGCACGGCTCTATCTCCCAGCATTGTGTGCCCTCTAGAATCTCATAACTTTTGAAGAAGTTTTTCTGTTGGGTGTTCTTGGAGTCTTCCATCCCACATTTGCAGAGGTACCAGAATAGCCCAGGAATCAATCTGAAAATGCCAGAGCCTTTTAAAAACAGAGAAAAGTAAAAAAAAAAAAAAAAAAAAAAGTAACAGAATTCCCCAAAACCCATATGCTGGTCTAGAAGATGGAGAACGTTCTGACTTCAAAGTACCTACTATAGGAAAATAAACACCTTAGTGGGCCATCACCTGTGCTACCAGGGTCAGCCTCCACAGAGAAGAATGGTTTAGGAAAAAATAAAAGTGCATGGGAGAGAGAAATGAAGTAGTGTTCGCCTTAAGATTGACATTCTCCCTCACCCCCAAAGGAGGGGCATTGAAAGTCCACCTAAATTGGTGTTCAGATTCCGGAAAACATCCTGGTAGATGTGAGTAGTGCCCAAAGGAAAAGGCCTTGTGCACAGAGAGGCAGTCTTGGAAAGGTAATGTAGAGCGAGAAGCAGAGGTAAAAGGGAGAGATGCTTGTGGAGACTGAGTAGTGAGGGGACAGGCAGGGAAAATTTTAGAATACTATAAAAAAAATGAAAGCACATTGAACTGTATCAAGCCTCTCTTCCAACTATTCTTCTAAAGCAAGATAATTGGGGTATCTGGGTGGCTCTGTCGGTGAAGCAGCTGACTGTTGATTTTGGATCAGGTCATTATTTCACAGTCTTGAGGTCAAGCCCCATGTTGGGCTCTGTGCTGAAGGTAGACCCTGCGTGGAATTCTGTGTCTCTCTGCCCCTCCCCAGCTTGTACTTGTGCACACACAGTCTCAAAAAAAAAAAAAAGCATCAGTAAAGAAATAACACTGCTATACTGACAAAAAGGGACACTTTCGAAGTACTGTGATTTATTGTGGTTTATAAGATTAAGTTGTGTATATAGCTTGCATATATATATATATATATATATATATATATATATATAGTCTAGATAATTATAATAGAACAAAATGAGAATGCAAACAATTCAGCTGATGAGAATTCTAAAGACAAAATTGAAAAGCAGAAGAAAATTAGGACATTTCAGACTGAATTAAATAACTTTACACACACACTTGAATGTATATTTAAAAATACAGATTTTTGAATCAAAAATTCAAAAACTAGAGAAACGGAAACAAGAGAGGACATGAGGATTGCTCCAATTCAGGAAAAAAAAAATTAGAGAACAAACAATGATACTAGATACTTAAGGAAGAATAAATGTAAGTATAAGCTTCAAGTTATTTAAGGCTAGGACAATTCCATGGGGGAAAGAATAGTCTTTTCTACAAATAGGGTTGGAATAATTGGATATCTATGTACAAAAGAATGAAGTTGGGTGCCTATAGTGCACCACATATAAAAATTCAAAGTGGATAAAAGACTTAAATGCAAGAGCTAATATCTAAAAATCTTAGATGAAAATAGGCATAAATCTCTGTGACCTGGGATTAGGCAGTGATTTCTTAGATATGATACCAAAGGCATGGTCAACAAAAGAAAAATTAGTGAACTGGACATCATCAAAATCGAACATTTTCATGCAGCAAGGAACATTATCAAAAGATTGCAAATATAACCTGCAGGATGAGTGAATGTATTTGTACATCATGTATCTGATATGTGTTTAATATCCAGCATTTGTAAATCACTTCTGTTCAACAGTAAAAAGTCCAATGGAGAAGACCTTGAACAGACATTTTTCAAAGAAGATATACAAATGCTCAGTAAACACATGAAAATATACCATTAGAGAATACTAGTCACTTGGCAAATCAAGAGGACAGTGATGTCATTTCAGATACTGTATAATAAAAAATATACGGATAATATTGGCAAAGATGCGAAGAAATCAGGACTCCTATATGCTGGTGATGGAAATGTAAAACAGTTCAGTCACTTGGGAAACAGTCTGGTAGTTTCTCAAATGACTAAATGTAGAATTATCACACACTTTCTCTTCTGGGTATAAAGCCCGAGAGAAATGAAAAGTATATGTTTGTGCAAAAATGTGTGCCTGAATGTTCATAGCTGCAGTATTCCCAATAGCCCCGAACTGGAAAACACAAATGTCTATCAGCTCATGAATGGATAAACAAAATAGGTAAATTAATACAATGGAATATTCAACAATAAAAAGAATTGAAGTACTGACACATGCTAAACACGGATGAACCTTGGAATCACTATGCTAAGAGAAATCAATCACGAAGGGCTTCCTGTCATGTGCACTTACAGGAAAAGTCCAGAATAGGTAAATCTATAGAGACAAAGTTTATTGGTTAACCTGGGTCTGGGAAAGAGGGAGCTGATGACTAAGGTGTGCAGGGTTTCTTTTTGGAGTAATGGAATTGTTCTAAAATTGTGAAAAATGGATGTACGACTCTGAATATACTAAAGGTCACTGAAGAGTACACTTTATTTTCTTAATTTTTGTTAACATTTATTTTGTTTTGAAAGGCAGAGAGAGAAAGCATGAGCAGGGGAGGGGGCAGAGAGAGGGAGACCATCCGAATCGGGCTCCAGGCTCTGAGCTGTCAGAACAGAGCCTGACATGGGGCTCAAACCCACAAACCATGAGAACATGACCTGAGCCGAAGTTGGATGCTTAACTGACTGAGCCCCCCCAGGAGCCCCTGAATTGTATACTTTAAATGGGCAAATTATGCAGTATGTGAATTGTATCTCAAAGCTGCTAACAACAAGTTTTAGGAAAAAGAACAGGAAACAGTTAAGGTAGTGAAGAGGAGATAGGAAAAGAAGTAAAAAGGTGAGAGAAAATGTGGCTGAAAAAGAAGACAGCAAAGAAAATCCAATTTTTAAATATTTGGAGTCTCTTATGAAGAATGACAATACAATGGACCAGACTCTAGGTTTCAAACTATAATCCAAAAGAAATTCTAAAGAAAAAGTGACCAAAACCTACATATTGACAGGATTCGCAGGGGACTGGTGAAAACTGATTCAGAGTAATCTGCTTTGAGACCTATTCTAGCAAAACAATTAGATGTTGAAGATTAAAAAAAATTCTCAGGGCTATCGGAGAATATAATCAAATAGCCTTACAAGAGCAAGAGAATTAAACAGGCATCAGATTTCTGAAAAAAATGTGCAGAGCAAAGCCAAAGCTGGACATTGTTTTCAAAGCAAAGCTTGCAATAAAATTTGCCAATTTTATGGATGCCATTTGATCAGTTTTGATAAGTATATACAGTTATGTGACACTACCACATTCATGCTAGAGTCCATTTCCATCACACAAGAAAGTTCCTTTGTCTCTTTGCAGTTAATCCCATACTGTACCGCTTAGCCCTGGCAACCATTACTGTGCATTCTGTCTCTATAATTCTGTATTTTACTAGAATTTTATGTAAGTGGTATCTTGTTGTATGTAGATTTTTGTCTCTGACTTCTTCTTTTGCTTAATGTAATATTGCCTATATGCTGCTTTATTTCACACTACAAAGTATTCTACCGTATGAATTAGCACACCTGTTAATATGTTCTCTACGTTTTGAACATTTGAGTTATTTCTAATTTGGGGGTTATTATGGATAAAGCTGCTTGTATAAGTATTCTCCTGTATATCTTTTCCATTCTCTTGGATCATTACATAAGAGTAATTTTGCTAGGTCATAGGTTAAGTGTATGTTCAACTTTAGAAGAAACTGCCAAATAGTCCTTCAAAGTGGCTGTCGCTTTTTGCAATTATACCAATAGTGCATCAAAGTCCAAGTTTCTCCACATCCTCTATACTATTTGGTAGTATCCATCATTTTGATATTAACTATTCTAAAGGTTACATGATAGTAACCTCATTATGTATAGTGATAGTAACCTCTCCTTATGGTTTCAATTTGCATTTCCATAATGATTAATGATGTTTAGCATCTTTTTCTTACTGGTCATTTTTTATGTCCTTTTTGGTGGAGTCTTTGCCCATTTTTTAAATTCAGTTGTCTTATTGAAGCATGAGATTACTTTACATATGCTGGATACAAGTTACTTATGAAACATTTTGCAAATATTTTCTTCTAGTCAGTTGCTAGCCTTTTCATTTTCTTACTGGTATCTCTTTTTCAAGATCCTGAGGTATATTTTACATAACCTATTAATGCATTGTGAGTAAGCAGTTTTAATAAATTCACACTTGTCATTCATTACTGTAATGTGGTTTAGTAACGCTAACATAGTATCAGGAAATTCCATTATGCCAATTTGTTGTTAATTCCTGTTCCCACCTGTAGCCCTAGGTAATTACTGACCTGCTTTCTCTTCCTCTAGTTCCCTTTCTTAGACATTTCATGTAAATGGAATCACACAATACCTAGTCTTGGTTTCTGACTTCTTTTTATATTTTTTATATAACATAAAATGTTTTTATAGTTTTAACTGTTGGAAGAATCAAAAGAATGAGATACTTTAAAATTTTATGAAATTTTGAATTTCAAGATTTTTAAAAATCTTATGAAATTTGAATTTCAGGATGTGTTAACAACACAACCATACCTGTTCATTTATTTCTTGACTGTGCCTACTTTTGAACTATAGTGGCAGAGTTTAGTGGTTACCATCCAGGCTCTAAGAGCCATAAAATCTAAAATCTTTGCTATATAGTCTTTTACAGGAAAAGTTTGTTCTTCACGGCTTCTTTGTTCCATATTCTTGGCAAAACTTCGTATCGTCAATCATTTTTACAGCAACTCTCATAGTGGTTTTCACTTGCCATTCCCTAATGAGTTGGTATTAAGCACCCATTTTATGTGCTTATCAGTCATTTGTATTTATATATGCCTATATGTGTGCATGTGTAAAGTGTTTATGAAGATCCTTTGCCTGTTTATTATTTTGGTTTTGTTATATTGAGTTATAAGATGAACATTCTGGATATAAGTCCTTTTATTAGATAAATCATTTGCAAATATTTTCTTCCAGTCTTGGGTTTTTCACTGTTTAGGAATAGTGACTTGAAAAGCAATAGTTTAAAATTTTTAAGATGTGTAATTTGTCCACATTTTTCTTTTATCCTTTGTGATTTTTGTGTCGTTTTTAGGAAGCCTTTGCCCATTTTATGTTTTTTCTTTTAAAAATGTTTAACATTTATTTGTTTTTGAGAGAGAGAGAGAGAGAGAGAGAGAGAGAGGTGGGGGGGGCGGGAAGGGAGGGAGACACAGAATTCGAAGGAAGCTCCAGGCTCTCAGCTGTTAGCACAAAGCCTGATGAGGGGCTTGAACCCACAAACTGTGGAATCATGACCTGAGCTGAAGTCAGACACTTAACTGACTGAGCCACCCAGGTGCCCCAATGTTTACCTATTTTAAAGTCACAAAGAGTTTTTCCTACTTTGTGTCCCACATAACATACAGTTTTTAAATTAGCTTTGAATTTTTGCATGAGAAGTGAAACTAGGGCCAAAGTTCATGGTTTTTGCACACAAATATTCAATTTTTTTAGCACCACTTGTTCAAAGAATATACTTTCTCCATCAAATTACCTCGACACTTTTTTTTTTTGAAATTGACTTATGTGTGTCGGTCTTCTGTATCAGCACTCTGCATTCTTTTTTATTGACCTGTTTGTTTCTTAGCCCAGTGATAGATACTTTCTTAACAAAATAAAAAATCCTAACTAAAATGGTATTAATTCCAAAATTAGTGTCTTAATAGGGAAGCACTAGAGTTATTGGCACTAAGATCAAGAAGATGATGGGCATCTGGGTGACTCAGTTGGCTGACCTTCGGAACTCTTGATCTTGGCTCAGTTCATGATCCCAGAGTCATGGAATGGAGGCCCATGTCAGGCTACATGCATGAAGCCTCTTTAAGATTCTCTCTGCCTCTGCTCTTTTCCCCCACTCGGGAACTCTCTCTCTCTCCAAAACAAAAAGTGTGTGTGTGTGGGGGGGGGGGAGATGACAAGAACTATCTTCACTACTATTCAGCATTTTACCGAGATAGTAGTTAACATCCTTAGACAAACGGGGAAAAATATTGGCAGAATATCTGGGGGGGGGGGGGGGGAGGGAAACAAAATAGAAATACTTCTGTTTACAGATTATATGATTGTGTACCTGGAAAGCCCTAGAGAATTTTTAAAACTCATTCTGACTATGAAGAAAGCCAGTAAATTAGCAAGATCTAAAGTTAACACACAGAAATTTATAGCATTCATGTACAAAACAATAACCAGGGGCGCCTGGGTGGCGCAGTCGGTTAAGCGTCCGACTTCAGCCAGGTCACGATCTCGCGGTCCGTGAGTTCGAGCCCCGCGTCAGGCTCTGGGCTGATGGCTCAGAGCCTGGAGCCTGTTTCCGATTCTGTGTCTCCCTCTCTCTCTGCCCCTCCCCCGTTCATGCTCTGTCTCTCTCTGTCCCAAAAATAAATGTTGAAAAAAAAATCAAAACAATAACCAGATATTTTCTCTAAAGGACTGAATGGAGGTTTTTCTATAAAGTATCTTATATTAAGTATTTTAGGCTTTGAAGGCCATACATTCTCTACTGCAGTTACTCATTACGTCATTATAGTATAGGAGTAGCCACAGACAACATACAAATAAAAGAGCTCAGCTTTGTCCCAATAACATCTCATTTACAAGAATAGGCCAGATTTGGCCTTTAGGCCATAGTTTGGCAACACTTGAGATAGAGATACAGAAAGAAAAACATTTACAATAATATAAAAAATAATAAAATTTTTTGTGTAAGAAAACAGGAAATAAAACATTTTGCACATAGTGATTAATTTGTGCAAAATAAAATACAAGGCGAGTAGAATAAAGTAGAGTAATGAGATCGGTTACCTGTAGGAGATGGTTGAGGACAGGATAGAAAAGACGAAAGGAAGAAGGGAGAAAAGACCTCTCAAGACTATACCTCTTTGTACAGATCTGATATTTGGAATCTTGTTCATGTTTCACATAATGGACAAGTGAAAATAAGTGAAATCAAGAATAGGGAAGAATCCCAAATTGAAATACAGACAGAAACAAATGAACTGAGCTATATTAACAAAGGAACAGCATAACCACACGAAGAAAAAAAACTAACCTTTAGAAAAATTTAAACATAGAATTCAGATAATATATTCCCACGTTAAAGACACAAAAGAACTCTGTATAAACATTGAAATCCAGTTGGTAGGCTTTTTTTTTCCTCTTAGAAGCACGGGTTAGAAATTCTGGAACTTTGTTTTGTATATTTTAGGATTGAGCAAACAACTAGATATATTGTGGATAATGAGATGGGTTTCTCACTGTTGGCAAAATAATTTACATATACAGAAAGAGAAAGAATGAACCCTCTGCGGTGATGAATTAAAGTTGGGGATAACAAAATCTCATATTTTTTATTTTATTAATTATTTTTTAACATTTATTTTTGAGAGAGAGACAGAACACAAGAAGGGAAGGGACAGAGAGAGAGAGAGAGAGAGAGAGAGAGAGAGAGACAGAGTCTGAAGCAGGCTCCAGGCTCCGAGCTGTCAGCACAGAGCCCGACTTGGGGTTCAAACTCAAGAATTGGGAGATCATTACCTGAGCCAAAGTCAAATGCTTAACTGAGCCACCCAGGTGCCCGATGACTCATGTTTTTTAAATAGACAAATATAGAAATAGATACAGGTGTGCCTTTGCATCATGTGTGTTTGTATTTCCCAGTTGCTCTGCTCTGCTGAGAGGATCTAGAAATGACAATCAAGTAGCAATTAACACATCTCACCTAGATCTCAGACCTTGGTTTCTAAACATCTTTTCTGTTAAAATAATAAATAGATCATTTTGGAGAAATAACAGATTCCAGTGCTGCACAGCAGGAAGTTCATGATGAGCATGGAATATTTTAATTTGCCAGAATATAACAAAATACTAAAAGAATGATGAAAAATGTCAAAAGGATTCTGGAGCTAATTTCAGGGGATTCTCACTAAATATAAGATAAGAAAATCAAAATAAATAATACTAAAGAAATAAAACCCACAAAATAAAACCAGGATCCATGAGCCCACAAAGAAAGAGAAGGAGGAAGAGAGAGAAGAAGGGGAGGAGGAGAGAAAGGAAGACAAAAACCTTCTATTAGAGTGCCAAATAATAGCTGTGACAGAATGGAACTGTAAAAAAATCACCATTTTGCAAATATTATAACAATGACTTATTCAGGGAAGAATCACGAATGGATGGTAAAAAAGTTGAAAGTTTGTGTAGTAACAGATACGCAATCTCAGATTATCTTCCCATGAAATGCTTGTTAATTACAAAAAGAAAAGTAGTACCATAATAGCACACCTGGCAAACACCACTTTTACCAAGTGACCAAAATTAACATCAGCAGTCATGGGACAAATCAGCATGTGCTTCTGGAGAGAACACACTAAGAGCATAGGATCACGTTTGTGGGATGCCTGCCAGGTAGGTATCTGACTCAGGATGTTTGCACATCAGACAAGCTCAAATGGAAATACATTCTACAAAACTACCGACCCATGTCTCGAAACACACTGAAGGTCTGAGGAACCTGTCAAGTTGAATGTAGACTGAAGAAACATGACCCCTAAATGCAGTGTGTGACCTGGGAGTTTCCTTTGCTATAAAGGATGCTATTGTGACGATTAACAAACCCAGAAGATGGGCATAGGGTTGGTTGTAGTGTTGTATGGATAGTATGATCCTGCTTTTGAAAATAATACTGAAGTTCTATGAGAACAGTTTCCCCCCACCATAGGAAACAGACCCTGAAGCATTTAAGAACAAAGAGGCAGGATGGCTGCAAGTTATTCTCAAATGATTTAGGAAGAAATTCTATAGAGACAAAGTAGAATAAGATGGATACAGTAAAATAGTTATTTTAACATTTGTTTAACCTCAGTGAGGGGTATAAGAATTGTTTTTGTTTTTGTATTCTGGTCATGTTTCCATAAATCTGATGTGTCAAAAAAAATTAGAAAAAGGAGAGCCAGGATAGCCCCTTCCATAGTTCTCCCTGAAGGCAGGCAGCCTGCCTACCACAGGCCCTCGCTGGGAGGTTGAAAAGTCCATTCTCTGGATACAGATTGAAATATTGTTTAATATATGAGTCTTGACAATATAATTTGAGTCCAGATTGTTTACAACGTAAAGTGACCAAAGGATTTTCTATTCCCTCCAACTCACCAGAAAAGTCATAGGTCCTACAGGGTTTTTTCTTCTGGTGGAGAAAACTTTCTCCACTGAAAAGATTTTAAATAGATGGTAGAAGACAGAAATAAAGTTACGTTTCGATTTCAAAAATAAATAGAATACTGATGCCAAGCAGATGTCATTTCCAGGTTCTGTCACTAAAGTGATAACACTGGAAAATTTCTCAAAACTTGTGTACAAGTTGATGAATTATTCAAAAAAAAGTTACTATTACCACTATCCACGCAGTTTACATTTATATCAAGTGATACGAATTAATTATTTTTGCCCTATTTGAGGAAACTGAAACCATGCCATGGAAATTTGATACTTTATAAAATTAAGGTATATAATCCATCAAGGCTGGATCTTTTATGGAGGTGTTTACTCATATATAACCACGTATCTTATTACTTTAAACTCGACTTCTATTTCTCATTGCCATGGGAGGTTTGTCAAACCAAAAAAGAAAATAAGAAAAAAAAAAAAAAGCCTCCTTTCTCAGAAAAATTGTTCCTGACAAAGAAAGAAACAGTTTCCCATTCATTTTATCCAAAGTAACATAAGCAAAGTTTGACTTTGCAGAGAGTAAGTAATGTGTGTTGTTAAATCTCTTGTTTTTGTGTTCTTGTTCTAAAAGTTGGTTTTGTTCTATTTCAGTGTTCTATTTTGAATATAATAATCTATATCCCAGTTGAAGACATCTACTTTAATGTCTATGCTGTGACTTATTTATTTATTTATTATTTTTTTTTTTAATTTTTTTTTTCAACGTTTATTTATTTTTGGGACAGAGAGAGACAGAGCATGAACGGGGGAGGGGCAGAGAGAGAGGGAGACACAGAATCGGAAACAGGCTCCAGGCTCTGAGCCATCAGCCCAGAGCCTGACGCGGGGCTCGAACTCCCGGACCGCGAGATCGTGACCTGGCTGAAGTCGGACGCTGAACCGACTGCGCCACCCAGGCGCCCCTGTGACTTATTTAAATACAGTTTTAAAACTGTGAAGGAAGTTTGAGAGATGTAGGTATCTTTAAGTAAATAGGGGTTATTTTTGGATGTTGTTTATCTAAATGTAAAAAAAAAAAAAAAAGTCCATGTTTTCATTAATGACTACATTAGCCATCTGTCCATGTCTTGGCTCAAAGCATTCATTTTCATATTAAATAAAAAATCTTCATCAGTTAGTTTGCATTCTAATTTTGTTTGATTCTTTTAAGGACTGAGGCAGTTGGCATATCAAAAAGTCTTAAAGTATGGGATGGGAATAAACAGCTAGCTCACAGATGATTTTATGTGCATTGTGTTCTTATTTACGATACTTTGAGGAATGTCATTTTAGAAATCTCATCGGCAAAATAAGATACCTAGTAAGAATATCTGGTATCATATTGATAATGAAATCCAGTTTAAAATTAAAAATGGGGGCACCTGGGTGGTTCAGTCGGTTGGGCTTCCAGCTTCAGCTCAGGTCATGATCATGCGGGTTGTGAGTTCGAACCCCACATTGGGCTCTGTGCTGACAGCTGAGAGCATGGAGCCTGCTTCGCATTTTGTGTCTCCGTCTCTCTCTACCCTCCCCTGCTTCTCTTTGTCTCTCTTTGTCAAAAAATAAACATTAATTTTAAAAAATCAAATTAAAAATGTATTTTGAAACTCAAATCTTTTGTTTTTACCAGACTTATATTGACAATATAGTTCTATCTTAAAACTGAGATAAAACTCTTGTATTTATTAGTATGTATAATATTTGCAACAGAATAAACAATAGAAGTATTAACATGGAAAAATATTTGGCACAATTTAATACAATTTCAAAAAGAAAAGATTTCTTGAAGAATAAAAGTGCCTCTTTTTCCAAAATAATCTGTGTAGTTACCTTATTGCAATGGAAATCTTTTTCTAATCAAAATATTTCAATGAATTCATCAATGGAAGAGGGTGTATAACTGGTATAATTTTATTTGGTAAATTCAAATTTGGAATAGTCACTTCTAAAGATAGTCGATGGAAAAAATAATAAAGGTTTTTACATATACTCAAAACTTTGTAAGTAGGATTTTGGCTGACAGGACATTCATTGTTATACTGTTTTTAACATCTTTTTTTTTAAATTTTTTTTTCAACGTTTATTTATTTTTGGGACAGAGAGAGACAGAGCATGAACGGGGGAGGGGCAGAGAGAGAGGGAGACACAGAATCGGAAACAGGCTCCAGTCCCTGAGCCATCAGCCCAGAGCCTGATGCGGGGCTCGAACTCAAGGACTGCAAGATCGTGACCTGGCTGAAGTTGGACGCTTAACCGACTGTGCCACCCAGGCACCCCTGTTTTTAACATCTTTTTCACGTGTGCAGGTTGTTCTGCTTGTACAGCATATTTTGCCATATAACCCAATTAAGATGAGGTGGTATGAATAATGATAAGTGAGCACAGTGACTGGGACAAGGCTTTGATTACCTGAAAAGCGCAGTCTATCTAAACCATGTCAAGAAAAATGTATCCTTAGCTATCAAACATAAATAAGTACAGACAGACAAAGGAATATTTTATTACTGGGTGATATTCTTTATTCTCAGAGCAGATCTCTAATGAGCTAGACTGGATGTTAATGAAAACTCTTTGTTTACTTTAACTTCCAGTCTACCCCATGCTTAAACTAAAATTCCTTTCAGTGCAATCACTCTCAAGCCTTTCTGCTTTTGGGGCACTACACTCTGATTTTTTCCTCCCCACTCCAGTCTGCTGCATACACATACACACACACACACACACACACACACACACACACACACACTACATTGCAAATTTCTCAGTCATCTTTATTGATTTCTTCTTCTTTACCCAATTTCTAAGTGTTTGAGTTTCCCACCTTTGGAAGGCCTAGGCCCTGGATATTTGTTTCACTTAAATCCATTCTTTCTCCTATAGTTACCCCTTTATCCAGGTATCTGATACTAAACACTTCCTCAGTGCACACAACTTCCACACTTTTATGTAGTCCTAGTGTCTCCCTGGCATCCAATCTCCTAATCAAGTTCATTGCCAAAGAGGCAACTTCACTGCCAACTTTTCAAAAAGGAATTTTTGATATTTTCTTTCTCCATATTGTTTTCCATCATCTTGGTTGTTCTCTGTTTCCATGACTCCACAATCCAGCTGGAAGTTCAAGCACAAACAGAAATAAGGACTTCTTCTTTATTCCTTTTTCCCATCTCCTAGTGACAGTCCAGCTCTAACAGTCTCCAATTCTACCTTCAAAATACAACTTCTATCTATGTTTATCTCTGCTGACAGGGTGCTAGTCTGAGCCATCTTTCTTCTGCACTGCCCTTGTTGTTCCCTCTTTCATCAACTTACCAGCTGGCAGGATTCTGGAAGGAAACAGGTGGTATAGAACAAGATATAAATATATTTAAGGAACCAACAAGGGATGGGAAAACATGTCTGGGCCAGACCAAGGTCATATGGAGGAAGGCAAGAGAGTGGTCCCTTGAGCCTGGTGTGAGCAGTTAACAGCAGTTACCCCCCAGTACAGCTAAGTTTTTGGGAAAGAACAGGGGGCTGCAAACTTCAGCTCAGCAGGTATGTTGTTGAAGGCAAAAGCTCCCCCGATTTCTCTCTCCTTCCACCCTCTGAACTCTTCCATTGACCAAATTTAATGGAATCCAAAAAGCCAGAGGGTCTGATTGACACTGTCTGTAAAGATCAACCTCCAAGGATGGACTAGAAAGGAAGTGGATAAGGAGTCTTGGAAAATAACCAACACACTTCACCACAGTCCTTTTTCCACATGGTAAAGTGACTTTTCAGTAACCCCATTCATACCTTGTGAATTAAACACGTCAACCATCCATTCCTCTTAAAATGAAATTCAAACTTCTCGCCCAGGCTCCATTTGCTTCTCTTTTCATTTAGACTAAGTAGTGTTTGGAGGCAATGTAAAGACATGGGCTTTTATAGTGAATGAAATGGGAGGTTACTGGCAGATTTTTATCAGGAGAATTTCGTGACCTAATTTAAATTTTAAGCAGATCACTGTTAGAGCTGCATTGAGAATAGGCTGTAGAGAGATGAAGAGAGAAGCTGGGTGACTATATAGGTACCTACTACTGTGCCTAGGTTGGAGATCACGGTGGCTCAGATAAGGGCAATGATGAGAGGCATTTGGATTTGGGATATTTTGAAGGAAGAACATGCAAGATTTCTTGATGGATTGGCTACAGAATGTGAGGAAAAGATGTCAAGGATTGCGCTGGTGTTTGAGCACCAGATTACAAGTCATGCTTGGTTATGTACTCTCCTTAATGGTTTTCAAGTTGTTTCACATGAAAGGATTTTTATCTCCAATATCAAGGCCAGCATCTTGAAATAAAGGTCTTAATTGGGATTGGCTTCAATTTGCTTATCAATGTGTCTGGCACTTCATAGGCACTCTGTAATTACTTGCTACATGGGGGAATGTGCTTTATTCTTTTTAATGTCAGCCTTGATGATGCACTAGTCCTGACTAGGCCCTATCAGTAGGGCTGTCTCAGATTATGAGCCAACAAAGAAACCAACACAAATTTTCGGCTGATGTACAGAGGAGACATTGCAATTTACCAGCTCTTTCAGGATATAGGAAGTTTTCAGTGGGGGAAACAGCTCTAAAAGTGTGACTTTTGTTTCTCCTGAAGCATTCAGCCACATACCAGGCTCAGAGAAGGTATACAACTATTATTTAGTTGCATTTAAACAAAGGAGTTAATATTTAGAAATTTTAAAATGCTTTCGACACATATTTTGGTGAATTTCTTTGAAATAAATCTTTGGGCTTCTTTCTGGATCCCTACCTGTGATTCATACTTGATACTTAACTGCTTAAGGGACAAGCAATGCATATGTCATTCTGATCTGGTTAAATAAAATTAGCATTAGGTATGGGTGCAATTGTAATAGATCCAAATAAATGGATTTATTTTAAAAATCACGTAAATATTCTTTGGGAAATAAAATATTCTAACGTTTTTCATCTGAAAAAGTTCTTGTAGCCATTAGCGAAATACATGAACGTATCTAAGATTATTTTGAAAGCTTTCCATGGCTACTTTGGGTTGTTAAAAAAAATAGACTTTCTACTTGGTGTTATTGAGTATACACACTTCTTAAAAATTTACAAAATTCTGTCCCATATTTAAAAAACATTATGGTTGTAAAACTCCATATAGTTTTCAAAATTATACAGTTATAGAGGCTCCTGGGTGGTTCAGTCGGTTGAGCCTCCGACTTCTGCTTAGGTCATGATCTTGTGGTTGGTGAGTTTGAGCCCCGCGTCGGGCTCTGTGCTGACAGCTCAGAGCCTGGAGACTGCTTCCGATTCTGTGTCTCCCTCTCTCTCTGCTTCTCCCCTGTTCATGCTCTGTCTCAAAAATAAAGATAAACATTAAAATTTTTTTTTAAATTATACAGTTATATATATACGACTATACAAAAATATACATATATATATAACAGCAAAAGAATATTGTGCACATGATATTAATAGTTTTATTTTTATTCAGTTAATTCAGAAATTATATAGATGATATTTAAAATTTAGTTATAATTGAATTTTTTAAAACAAAAAGACCTGATGTGTAAATGAGTTTGGACCTAGTCCTGTTGAACAGAAATTAATAATAAATATATTTTTTTTACTCAAAATAATCTCAAGAGTTTTAGTCTAACATAGCAATCACATAAGACTCTTGTTACTGAAATTACATGAGACCATTAATGTATTTAAAATGCATAATAAATGTGTCCTATTTCTTCACTATATTATGAACTATTTTTAATATAATTAAAATTATTCACATTTTCAGCACACAACATATATTCCCTTTTTGAAAGTGTATTTCTTTTCATTACGCAACTGATTGTTCAGTGTCATACAGGTATGAGGGGGATGCATTTTGTTCAATTCACTGCTTACTATTGATTCCAGGCCTGAGATTTAGTGAAGTCACACATAAGCTTCAAGATTTTTATCCTGTAGAGGTGCAGATAATTTCTGCCTGGTGGAATAGAAAATCCCAAAGGTTACAGTTGGAACCTAGGAAATTTAACCAGTTTTGTATCTATATCAATAGTCTTATTCTGATATTGCCTATTAATACTAAGCTTCACAGCTTCACAAATGCTCTTTGAATCAGGTGTGCATGTGTGCATGTTCCTTCCAATAGAACTACATTTGTGAGGCAGGCAGTGGGCTGGATTTGGCCTGTAGTTTGTCAACCCCTGCTACACAGTATTTCACAGTAGCACAAGGCTTTTAGCAACCGTGTGAAAATAGTCACCTTCTCACTACCCAGGTTTTCTCCCTGTTACCAGGCAGGTAAGGTAATTTAGCTTTCTTCTGGACTCAGAAGCTCAGAACTGAGTTCTGAATGAAAAACATTGATGAGCTCTAGGTAATCTATGACTTGTAGATACCAAATCTCCAAAGTACCTTGATGTTAACATCTGTCCTTTGTCTGCCCTTCTGTCCCCACTTCAGCCATATTGAAAGCAATGTCACCTGTCCTGAAGCTTGGAAATCTCTTTGAACCAGTTTTAGCATACTACTATTTCTTAATTAAATGAGTTAAATAAAATATTTGATGTATTCATTGTGCATTTACTTAAGATTTATGAACTTACCTACTTAAAATTATTCTGCATCAGTGTAAAAAAGATTGATATAAAGCTGTTGTTAAATGTATCGTGCATAATCTCTTAGTGAAAAGATAACCACATTTTTTATTAGAATTATTTTCCTTTTTTCTTGTCCTTCCAGAAATGGGTTGATAAGTGTCCTATCAAAATCCATGTCCATCTGGAACCTCAGAATGTGATCTTATTTGGAAATAGAGTCTTTACAGATGTAATTAGTTAAGAATCTTGAGGTAAAATTATCTTGGATTGAGAGTGGGCCCTGAATCCCGTGAATGGTTTCCTTCTAAGAAGAGATGAAGACACAGACACAAGAAGAAAAGCCATGTGAAGGTGGAGGTGCAGAGTGGACCATAAGTCAACAAAGTCAGGAACCACCAGATGCTGGAAGAGGCAGGGAAGGACCCTTTCCTAGAGCCTTCAGATGGAGTATGGTCCTGCCAAAACCTTAGTTTTGAACTTCTGACCTCCAGAACTGTGAGTAAATAAATTTCGGTTGTTTTAAGCCTCCCCATTTATGGTAATTTGTTATGGCAGCTCTAGGAAACTAGTATACTTTCTATTTTGATTCTTCTTCTTTATATGGGCTTCATGAGGAAGCTTTAGGAGCTTCCTTATCTGTAAAATAATCCCCACGTGCCTCAAGACAGCCACTTTTCACATTTAAAAATGACTTCCACCTATTTCCTTCAAATGAATTTTTATGTAGCAAAACTTATAATTGTGAATTTATATATAATTAGGAGCTTTTCTTTTTTTAAAAAAATGAGTTTCCCCCAGTAGTATTTTTTAAATATTTTTTAAATGTTTACTTATTTTTGAGAGTGGGGTGGGAAGAGGGGCAGAAAGAGAGGGAGACGCAGAATCTGAAGCAGGCTCCGGGCTCCAAGCTATAAGCACAGAGCCTGATGCAGGGTTCAGAATTCACAAAACATGAGATCATGACCTGAGCCAAAGTCGGTCCATTAACCAACTGAGCCACCTAGGCACCCCTCCCCAAGTAGTCTTAAAAACAATTTTAAGGGGCGCCTGGGTGGCTCAGTCGGTTGAGCGTCCGACTTCGGCTCAGGTCACGATCTCACGGTTTGTGAGTTCAAGCCCCGCGTCAGGTTCTGGGCTGATGGCTCAGAGCCTGGAGCCTGTTTCCGATTCTGTGTCCCCCTCTCTCTCTGCCCCTCCCCCATTCATGCTCTGTCTCTGTCTCAAAAATAAACATTAAAAAAAAACAATTTTAATATCATTTTAATATGTATAAATTAGTCCCTCCTATAAAGTTACTGTAGTCCCTTTGAATTTTTCCCTATTTTTGTGCAGTCACATTTTGCAATTACTTGCTCTTTTAGGTAATGTCAAATATATTTGTCTATTTCCTTAAAGGGTTATTTAGACAAATGTTAAATGCCTGGTCAAGAGTAAGAACATTTGTGGGGGGTTTTGGCCTCTTGATTTATAATGAAAATCTCTTCCCTTGTATATACCCAAGAGCATTCAATATCAGCATTTTAATTGATGATTTATTTTATGAAAAAGAAAATTGTGTTATGCATTTAAAAATTATTAGCAAATTTTAATTATTTAAAGACATTTATAGCTCTTTGTATAGGCTATTTTTAAAATTTATCTGCTTGTGATGTTTGCCAATTTATGATTTGGGGTTTGTATCTGTTTCCTGCCCCCCCAAAAGTAGCATACGCTGCCTGGCTTAACCAGCAGAAATCATTGACTCACAGTTTTAAAGGGTAGAAGAACCCTATCAAATTGTTGACAGGGTTAGTTGTTCTGAAGACTATGAAGGAGAATCTGTTCCATGCCTCCCCCCTAGCTTTCAGTAGTTAGCTGACAATCTTTTGTGTTCCTTTGCTTGTAAAAGCATCACCTGATGTGTGACTACATGTTCATAAGGACTTTCTTTGTGCAGGCATGTCTGCCTCTGTGCTCCAATTTCCCCTTTTTATAAGGACACCAAGAATATTGGATTAGGGCACATCCTAATGATTTTATTGTAACTTGATTACTTCTGTAAAGGCCCCAGGTTCACATAGTCATATTCTGAGTTAATAGGGGTTAGAGGCTCCAACATATCTTTTTTAGAGGGACATAATTTAATGAAGAACAGAGTCGTAGTGCTTTTCTTTTCTTTATAAATATTAAACATATTAACTATCAGTAATAGTTTTACAAATCTATTTTCCAGGCTTGTATGATTTTTTAAATTCTCTATGATTGGCATTTATTTTGTTTCATTGTTGCTTCTGCGATCTCGTTTGTATATATTTTACAAAGAGATGTTTTACTTTTTTCATGGTCAAATTTATTTTTTCCTTATTGTTTTAAAAATTGGTCTTAGAAAAACCTTTAGTTAGATATTTAAAAGTTATTAAATTCTATTTTATACTTTTTAAATAAAATTTTAGCTTTTGTTACCTTTAAAATTATTCTGGGGCACTTGGGTGGCTCCATTAGTTGAGCATCTGACTTCAGCTTAGGTTGTGCTCTCATGGTGAGTTTCAACCCCGCATTTGGCTGTCTCCTGTCAACATGGAGCTTGTTTCAGATCCTCTGTCCCCCTCTCTCTGCCCCTCCCCTGCTTACACTCTCTCAAAAATAAACATTAAAAAATTGTTTAAAGTTTACTCTTCTGTTCATCTGCAGTAACAAAAGTCCAGTAACACATATAAGCTTTTCCCCTTTAACCTAGATTCTATTTTTTAGTCCATATTTCAACTGATCTGACGTGGGAGTCTTGGACCTGTCCCCATGTAGGTGTGTGTTTGAGGAGGTTATTGAACTTGTATGGATTTTCGTTTCTCCCTTTGAAAAAATGATGACCGTAAAAAGTATTTTCACAGAAGGATGTCTTGAGAGCTAAACTTATATGACTCTACCAAGCCAACCTCATGTAAAATGGAGACAGTACAATTGTTTGTAGCCAAAATCAGAAGGAGGCTATTGCATGATTAAAAAAAAAAAAAAAAAAAAAATGAGGAGGACTCGAATCACATGGCAGTTTCAGCTGCCTTCATGTCAGTTTTCAGAAAATATATTTATCCCTTTTAGAGCCTCCAATTTAAATAAGTTGAGCTGTTTAAAATATTATGATCTTGGGGTGCCTGGCTAACTCAGTTGGAAAAGCATGTAACTCTTGGTTTTGGGGTCATGAATTCAAGCCCCATGTTGGGTGTAGGGATTACTTAAATGAACAAACAAATGTTAAAAAATATATTATCAACTAAGCAGATGAGGAATATTTTTGGAAAATACAGGGAGAAGGAGATGTGATAGAAGCATTAAATGTTTCAATGATCCCTGTGGGATGGTTGATAGAAAAACAAAACTGGTGGATGGTAAACAGGAAAAACACCTTTTCAACATTTTAAGGGTTGATTTAGTATTTTAACTACAGAATTTATTGGTATTGCATGTTAGGTTGGTGTATTTATCACAAATCCATTTCTCCTGCTGTGTGACATTGATATTGCTGTGGCCAAATATAAACAAGAACAAACAGAATTCAGTAGTCAGATTATGCCATGTCTGTCAGAAAAGCTATTAGTAATTATAAAATTAAAAATTCAAATTGCATAGATTTTCTCCAGTAAAGGAGGGAAAAGATACAAATGTGAACAAGTCATCTAAATGGGTGTTCATTCTGTTTTGTTTTGTCACCATTAAAAACAGAACCCCAACCTTGAGGAGTACCTTCTGTGCTGTTCCAGGGGTTGGATCTCAGCATAATGGCTCCATCACTGGATGCCAGTCCTAACTCCCTTCCTATGGTAGAGCCAGCTCTATGTATGCCCTTCCTTGTGTTTTTCCCTCATGAAAGGGGTGACTCAGTGGGAAGTCCTTAAAATAGAATAAGTGTGATTAAATGGAAGAAAGTTTTGTGCTTACAATTGGTTAGGTTTTCTGCTTTCCCATTTTAATTTCCAATTACCTCTGAAGTACTATTACTGAAATTATTTTTGTTCTTTTTCATTGACTCAAGTGAGGGGAAGGAAAAGACTGGACAAATCAAGTAATACCTGTTTGCTCCTTTATTTCCCTGTGTACATTACCTTTTCCTTAGTCAGCATGAGATCCATTTTTTTTTGTGGCTGTTGGGTTCGGGATAGATTAGGATTTATTGAAGCAAAAATGGAAAGAGAAAGAAATCATTCATATTCAGTTTCAGACACCCAAAATAGGATTGTCAAAACTTTAGCAATAAAATAGGCTTGGATTCCATAGTGTATGAATGTGACTTGTCCTTTATTAAATCACAAACAGACTTAAAATATGGTATTTTATGTAAGGGAGGTTATAGAGGGAAAATAAAATCATGGTCTCCGTGGATGGAAGAAATGGAAACTAGGTTAAGTTTTGTAATTGTCGCTATTTGTGCTAAATTAGGAGCCATTCACACTAATTTATATCAGGAGCTGTCCAGCCCACAAAGACCCCATAGCATCTGAGGCCTCCATCCCAGCTGGAGCTGCAAGTTCACATTTGCCACACCCAAAGGAGGTGTTTCCTGAAACGTAAATGATTTTTGGAACTTTACTGAAAAAAAATACAAGTAAAAATTTAGGGAGTGAAAAGGAACATGTATTCTCAGAATGGGAAACAATTTACACAAATATATTTGAATTTTCAAAAGCTATCAAATGCTCCAAAACATATAGGAGGAAAAGGATATAACTTTTATCAAGTAGCTACCTGACTCACCTCTATAACACATTTCATCCCTACATTGTCGATGGCTTATACTTTACTTTGCTTCTTCATATGCATTTGTAGAACCTCCCTATAAAGAGGAGAAAAAGAACTCGGTCTTTCTTCTGGCATGGTTAAGAGAAATTGGCTTTTTTTTTTTTTTTTTTTTGAAATTGGCTTTTTAAAAATTAGCAATTTAAAATTAATCTCTTAAAAAAATAGTATCATTTTAAGAAAAGTTCTTTTGGCTTCACAACTTACCATTGGTAATGCCGTATAGGTTTTTACCGTTGCTATCAAATCTGGGAAGCTCTCTGTCAAGCTTCTGTCATAGATGCACTTTAAAATCTCAGGACATTTCATGTCTCCTTAAATACTTAAATACTCTTTAAGCTGACTACATTATTCCTAGAAGCCTTTCAAGACTGCTGGCAATAATTTAATTTACACAGAAATAACTGCAAACTATGAACACTTTTACTCTAAATTTAGACAATATGTATTCTCAGTTAAATGTCCCCATAGGCTGATTCCAAAACTTCCCACAGCCATGGCAACCTACCAAACAAAAGGGGATCCATGACAGAGAAGAAATCAGAGTGGAAACACCTAATTTCTCTAATCAGTTGTGGCTAATATGTATTAATATCACATATTTCTATAATGCATTACATTATGAATAAATTCCTGTGCAAGGGAGGTTCTTGAGAACATAAGTTTTGTGGCTTTTACAGCCAGTTTAGGTCCTCACATTTGCAGAAGGGCAGGGGAAATGGTAGATCTAAGACAACTGAATGATCTAAAAAAGAATGTGTTTATTATTTTTTTAATGTTTATTTACTTTTGAGAGAGAGAGACAGCGAGTGGGGGAGAGAGAGAGAGAGAGAGATAAGAATCTAAAACAGGCTCCAGGCTCCATGCTGTCAGCACAGAGCCCAACGCAGGGCTTGAACCCACGAACTGTGGGATCACGACCTGAGCTGAAGTCAGACACTTAACTGACTGAGCCACCCAGGTACCCCAAGAATACTTATGTTGAAAATACTTTTTTTTTAAAGCAGGCTCCAGCGGTACCTGGGTGGTTCAGTCGGTTAAGCGTTGACTTCGGCTCAGGTCATGATTTCATGGTTCATGGGTTCGAACCCCCCACTGGGTTCTGTGCTGACAGCTCAGAGCCTGGAACCGGTTTCAGATTCTGTGTCTCCCTCTCTCTCTGCCCCTCCCCCACTCGTGCTCTGTCTCCCTCGGTCTCTAAAATAAATGAACATTAAAAAAAAATTTTTTTTTATTTATTTTTGGGACAGAGAGAGACAGAGCATGAACAGGGGAGGGGCAGAGAGAGAGGGAGACACAGAATCGGAAACAGGCTCCAGGCTCCGAGCCATCAGCCCAGAGCCTGACGCGGGGCTCAAACTCATGGACCGCGAGATCGTGACCTGGCTGAAGTCGGACGCTCAACCAACTGCGCCACCCAGGCGCCCCCCCCCAAAAAATTTTTTTTTAAATACAATGAAGCAGGCTCCAGGCTCAGCATGGAGTCCGATGCAGGACTCGATCTCATAATTGTGAGATTAGGACCTAAGCCAAAATTAAGAGTCAGACGCTTAACTGACTGAACCACCCAGGTGCCCTTAAAATACTTGTAATTTATTATAGTGTACCAATGTTATGTTGAAATAAATTTACTATTATCTACTTTCACTCTAGGATCTGCCTGTTACCTATCCCTCAGGAGGTAGGGCTCAGATGAACATCCCATCTTTTGAGTGAAAATAAAGAAGCTGCATTATCTTTGTGCTTCTTAGTATTCAATAAATGTGGGATAGTATTACATTTTTCAAGTTAGCATTTATTTACTTTTAATATAATAGTTAATTATACTATCCAATATTTTCTAAATTATCATTCGATTTATTATTAGATCTATAGGAGAAAGGCTTTACATTGCTCAGAATTTACTGATATGATTCTAGTCACTGTCAAGGGCTGGTACCAAATCACATGCAAGAATTGTAATGGTAACTGATCTATAAGGTTCCAGGTGCAGAAATTCCAGTAGTCCACTGTTTTTTGTAGCTGCTCATGCCATCATCTTTTTCACTCAAGATCACAATCAGGCCTAGATAAATTGATAGTGTAGGCTTAGTGGTTTTTCCTAACTTCTCTCTTTGCTACTCTGAACTTCTTTGTGCCAATGGACTTGACAGGTAGGTTAGACTCCAAAACGCATGATGAGCTTGTAACATCACATTGATTTATCCTCAGAAGTCTTCAGATTGGGTTGATGACTCAACACGTTCCATTTGCGGATAATAGACAAGAATATAGGAAAAGGGGTCAGTAGTGGTGTGGGAATGGAGTCAGTTAAGGAGTGCTGAGTACCTCACATGTGCTCCTCTTTATTGAGCATCTCCTCCCCCTGCCCCATGACTAAAGAGTAGAAGATAGAATTGTAAGTTTATTTTGTTTGGGGAGGTCATGATGTTCTGGTAAGGCCTGTTAGGGCAGATCTTGCCTAGGTTGAGATGGAAGGTAGAGGAATTAGGTAATAGGAGAATAGAGGATTCGAGGCAAAGGCAATAACATTGCAAAAATGGAGGGGTGCCAACATGAACGTTTGCAGTTATAAAACTTGGACTGTGAGGTAGACAGTGTGTTGAAGGCAAAGATTAGGAGCAACAGCAAGGGGGAAGTGTCCTCAGTGGCTTCTGGAAAGTCCTTCTACCCCTTAGAGACGGGAATACTTGCTTAAATAATTAAAGAGAAGGCAGAGTAACACTTAGAGCTTACCGGGATCCTCCTTTACCTTGAAATCCAATATTTATCCATAGAGTGAAAAGAAAATGGTTAGCATATATATTTTTTTTTTCATGAACTCTAAGTTCCCTTGATCTTGGTGGTTTATGTAATTCATGTAGCATTTAGACAGATTAATCCTTTGCAAAAACAAAACATAGAAACCTTCACACAAGCCTACCTTGGACTAGGTGCTTTCACATCTGTTACCTCATAATCCCCAGAAAAAATACTCTGAATTATTATTGGATTTTCTAGGTTTGACAAGAGGCTTAAAAAGCCTGAATATGAGGTTAAACAAGCCCAAAGGAGAAGAGTTTGAACACAGGTCATCTGTATTTACCTCACCAAGAAAAATGTAAATTTTGAATAATGTTTTCTTTAAGCTGATATGATACCATAAAGCAAATCCTGAATACTTGACTTTTTTGGTGTTTTAAATGCATATGCTTTTGAACTGAAGGGTATCCATAAAAATAAACTGCCAGCCTAATAATTTCCAAAATGTTTGAATTTTGACTGCACAGCCACAATTCAAAAGAAATCTTAACTAGGGAAAAATGCATTATGTATACAAGGTTGAGTTGCAAATTTCCAATTATTTTGATGCAGTAGGCACTCTGTCTTCGGAACAATCAATTAGATTCTTGCTTCCTGATGTGAATATCTGAATACAAATTAAAAATGAAGAGCATGTACACAACATCAGAATATAGATCAAAATCATTACCCAGGTCAGTTTGTAACGTTCCATTTCAAGCACGTATAATCAGGGAAAAAATTACATGTGCTCTTGGGAACAATGACAAACACCTGTAATTGCTTTTGAAAAACCATAATTTATATATTTGGAGGTATTTCAGAGATGCCTTAAAGTTCTCAGGTAAATGATATAATGTAATACTTAAATGTATATATTAAGGAAGCTTCATTAAGATTTATGTCATTGTAACCTATTTCTGGAATCAGTGGGGAAGTACTTATTTCACTTATGAAATAAGTAAGACTATTAATAAAATTCAGTGACCTGGTGGGCACAGAGCACCTGAACTCATGTCTGGCTTCCAGTAGTCACAGTAGAGTTAGTTTCCTTCTAGTTTGAAAGATGTGCAAAGCAACATTTAAAAATCATCTTAAACAAACAAAAAATAAATGAAAACTATCTAAAACTCAACTACAAAATGTGTTTAAGAATCTGAGGCTCTAAGTAGAATTCTATTAGGATGAAGTTTATTACCAAAATTCAGGCATATGTTACTCTCACTTAGTTTTACTTAATAATTAAAGACAGCTTGAAAAAATATTAGCCATAAACATTGAAAATCTAATACATTGCTGTCTCCTTATGTTTTGTGTTTGTTTGTTTTTTTTTTTTTTTTTACATGTGCCTGATGTGAGGGGCAACCAAATTTAAATGACTTTCTTCTAACTTCTCACTATCTTCCTTCAAGCTATTCAAAGTCAGGTAATTCAGTCAGTATAGCTAGTCTTCTCTTTTGCCTACTAGTGGAGAAGTCACTTCCTGACTGTGTTCCTTCATTGGTTCAATGGGGTTAGTACTACCTCTCTGCTGATGAAACACGGAAAACACTTAGTATGTTGACTGGCATGAAACAAGCATTCTCTAAAGGGCTGCATTTGGTGTTTTGAATTGGCCCAGAAATAAAGTCTAATAAAGAACATTTGAAATTCACTGTATCCTTCTAATATTTTTTTTTATTTTAATAATAAACTGTTGAGGATTATGCCAACTGTGTTGAAGGAAAGTAACCCTGCTGGCCTAGTCACAGATGATAGGGGCACAATTATAGTACATGATTCAAACATGTCCACTGACATCTGCTCTTGGTAAAGGACAATTCCTCCTGTGGTAGCCCAAATGGAATTCTGCTTAGTAATATCCATATTGAATGGTGTTAAAATGATCATTCTTAGGGTATATAACTACTAAATAAACACAAAGAAGCAGGCCACTTGATCTCACTATGAATAGTCTAGTGCACATCTTAGCTCTTATGGAAACTGGGAGGCAAACCCAGATAATAGCATGGCTAAAAAGGCATGTGAACATTCTTGAACACTCTTATAACAAATCCCTCATGCCAAAGCCACCCAAATTTTGTCTCTTCCATACAGGCTTTCTGTAACATATTGGTAAAATCTGATAGGTTTTTAAGGAATAGACCTCAGACTTGAAATGAAGTTAGGTGGGAAAAAATAGGGAGCATGAGGTGTTCCCATTAATTTGGTTTTGGGGAGTAAATCAAAAATTAAGGTATCAACCCACTATGCTGTTGTTTCAGGATTATATACCCAACAAAGTCAAGGCTTCAGGCCACATCGTAGGCATGATATTATAGTATTATGATATGGAAGAATAATAGATAAGCCATTCTGCTGACCCTATGTTTTCTATATGGAGAAAGCAATATACTCAATCTGACTGTAGACAACTAACAAAACTGACTTCCAGCGTTGTGTCAAATATGCTGGATTGCTCACCCAACTGACAACCTCTCCTCTTCTGCATCTTTAAAACACTTTTTAGTCAAAGATTAAAATGCCAAATACTCATTTTTTTTTCTGCTTTATCTGCAACTAGATCACGACCAAGCATCTTTGACCATTGAAGGTAGAACGTGGTTTGGACCTGAAGGGTAGTCTTCTTGGCTTATGGGAAAGATTTTCAACCATGAACATACACATTTTGGATAAATGCCTCTTTCCTTTAACTGGATACTATATTGACTATCATGATGCTTACATCTGCAATAGCCATCTTCTGACCATGAGAGGTGAAACTAAAGCTGAGCCAATATGTTGAGTATGGTAGAGGAGGAAGATGAGAAAAGTCTCAGTCTTGGAATGACACTGGAACTCCCTTCAGATTTTTGTTGCGCATATATATATATATATATATATATATATATATATATATATGTATATATATATATATGTATATATATACACACACACACATATACATATTTTTATATATACATACATATATATATGTATGTATATATAAAATAAGGAGCATGAGGTGTGTGTGTGTGTGTGTGTGTGTGTGTGTGTGTGTGTGTGTGTATTTAGTTAGGTCTATTGTCCTTTGTACTGAAAGATGTCCTAACTGGTATAACCATGTGACTATGTAGAAGGAAACACTTTGAGCTTGACTTGTCTGGGTAGCAGTGGCATAGGGCATTTAGGGCAATGTAAGAGAAAACTGAATTCCCAATTGCATTAACTTTTTATGGTTAAGTTAGGGTTCTGATTGGTAAAAACAGGATTTTTTTTTCACTGAAGTGGACTTTTAGAAGTATTGAGGTTTCAGCTTGAATACCTCACATACCAAGACATTTCTAATCATCTCTCTACCACCAGAACCCTTCCCTATACCTTCCTTTTTTTTCCAGTTAAAATGATCTGCCCTGTAGCCTCCCACCCCACCAAATGATATTCTCAATTATGAGGCACATCCGTTAATTAGAGTTGGAATTTGTCACTGACCCTGTTAGCATCGCTATGCAAAACTATACTTAGAAAGAGTGGAAACGTACCCAGGAGTTGTACAAGTTGTCAGAGTACTGCCAGAAGATAGAAGAGATGACGTGGTCTTGATTTTAAAGTTACTTTCTCCAGGAGACAAGAGCACCTACTTAAAATACGCTTTATGCTTCATTTATGTTTCTTGGACCCATTAGGAAGGCACATTAAAGCACAATCATGGACAGCTCTCAAGAGTTTTAAGAACTTGCTGTTTTAACTCGTGTACAATTATATTAAGCCCTGAGTCATGATGAATGTTGTGAAGAGCCAGTATCTGACATAATTTAGGAATTCAATGGTTTGGGAGGAAAGAACTTACATAGTAGGTCTATAACCTATAACTAGAGCCCCCATTATGTTCCCTACATGGTGTTTCCTGGTTGTTAGAGGCCAGAAGGTGAGGCGGACAAAGGAAAGCCTGAGGAAGGCTAGCACGACCTTTTGTCTTTTCTCCATTGGTGGGAGAGGCTGTAATCACAAAAGAGTTGTTGATTATAATGGGATTGGTCAAAGTGGGTAGGCACAGGTGGTGACTGTCAGCAAGAGCAAGAAGTGGGTGTGATGCTTTAGGAGGTGATAATACCAGATATACTTGATTATGATTTAGATAATATAGGATGAAATTTTAAAGTATTTCCTAACATTATATTTGATATATATAACCGAGGAAATGGCACTGGCCTGATAAAAATAGGAGCTGTGCTTCTCTCATAACGACAAGATAGTATATCAACAATGTGGTGAAGACAGCCTGGATTCAAATACTGGACCCCTTTACACTTGCTGTGTGATTTGGGGTCTCAGTCTCTTCAAAAGAAATGTAAAATGGTGAAAAGAATACTACCCGGAAGGGTTATTGTGAGAATAGATATAATGTATATGAAATACTCAAAGTTCTAGACATAGCAAATATTAAATTTCAAGAAGACAGATCCTTGGGCTCCTTGGTTATTACAAGACAAGACAAGCAAAATCAGGAATGTCTGGTAAAGGCTGCTATAAATGCTTTTATACATACTCTGCTACCTTACTATTCTTCAGAAACTCAAAAAAAAATTATAAAGACACTGGGTTATTATTTAGAGAAGTGATACTTTAAAAGTTTTCAAACATTGACCCCAGTGGTCCACTGAAGGCTTGCAGTACCAAGTTATCAATGATGATGATTGAGTTGATCTCACAGTAGGTGGGACAAATGGTTTATATTGTTCTAAAAGTTATGTTCCAAATTCAAGAGTATGTACTTAGGAAGTGTATTTAGTAATTTAAAAACAAAACAAAACAAAAACACTGTTGGTTCCCTAACCCATGGAGTAAATGACGTTGGAATTACGAATATGATGTTGCTGACTGGGAGGAAGCCATTTGTGCTTCTTCTATTTTCTATGTTATGTTTACAAACCAAAGTCACCTTCTACCTCCAGAAACATCCTTGAAATTTCAGTCACTACCAAAGATTTCCTACGTACTGTGATTCTGTTAGCTCTCTTTTATTTCTCTAGTTTGGCCTGGGAAAACATATTGAGTTCTAGAATATGAATGCAGTTTCACTAATATTTAACTTATTAGTTATTTATGCAGGTGTTTAGACACTTCTTTTTTGGACAATACTAAATGCCAAATTCATATATGACAGAGGAAAATCTCTATCATAAATTAATCATCAAAAATATGGACCACCTTTCCTCCCCGGGCCATCACACTTCTCTATCAATGTGATGTCATACTTGGCACTAGGAAAATGGAAGTTGTAAGTGTTTTGATAAAATAAAAAAAAAAAAAAACGATAGATGTTAGAAGTGAAGCTTATAGGGATATATATCTTAGGGAAGTTTTTATCAGTCTAAAGACATGGAGTTAATTGTAATCCCCTCCTAGGTTAGGGATGTTTTTTTTACTCTAATTCAGAAGGAGGTGTAGCATTTAATTGACTTCTTATTTTGAAGGTATCTTATTTTTCATTCTAGATATCCTTCACTACTTAATAATTTATTGTAGCTCTTCTACCGTACGTTGTAGACTTTATAGAACCATTGAAGAATTTTAGGTTGGCTTGCGATGAGCTGCCCTTCCAGTTAGTTCATATGATACTACTGAGTTTTCAGAGGTCTGAAGTCTGTAAGGGAGAAGAATTCTTAAGTGGTAAAACTGCAAAGGAAGTTTAAATATGCCCCCTGTCATGTGTGATAGATCTTGCAGCAGAAAGGTACTTCCCTTCAAGAAAGAATGTCTGATTTTGTACAGGTCTCTAGAGTACAAATGACTGATCATGAAATACAAGTTACCTTGAGACATGAACATTGTGATCTATTATCTACTATGTTATCCTCCAAACTAAATGTTTGGATACGTCCAGATAAAGTCCTTTATTACATGGAAGTGGTCTGTTTAGGATCAAGCCCCTATGTACACTGAATAAATTTTCTCTATATTCACTGACTTTATATAGGTCGCATTCCCATTCTTCCTAGCTCAACCTATGCCTATGGCTTCATAAAAACTCTGTCCAACTGAAAAGGGATAAAAGTCTTAAGAGATACTTGCAGGGAATTCCTCAGAGCCTGAAAGCACTATTCAAAAGTGGATTGCTAGAGCATTGGAGCACTCCTTAAGAGTGAGTTTGCAAGATAATGAAGTGAGAAAATCCTCCCATTCAGCAGTTATGCCTGGAAGGAAGTCTAGATTGAGATCCAAATTTACCTTGATTTGGGGAGAGTGGCAGACTTTTGGCTAAAATGTCAGAGATTAGGGCGAAGTACAATTGGAGGATTTGTGCCCTTGGGTTTTGGAGAGAGACTATGTGGATGAATCTCTTAAGAGAAAGGTCTGAACCTAGTAATTTCACTAGAAAAGAACAGGGACTAGGTTTGGGTTCAGTTGACTTGTTCTCTCCTAGCTAAGGTAATTTGACTATAGCCATTACTGAGAACCAAATTTGTCAGCAACAAGAAGGTTTGAATTTCTAATAAAGCACTGTACTCTAGTTGAAAACAGCAAGCCAATGCTAGCATGTTGATTACATCTGTGTGTGTGTGTGTGTGTGTGTGTGTGTGTGTGTGTGGCATTAATGTGACAGTTGTTTACCTTTAATGAAAAATACTATTTGGAATCTAAATTTGCTTCCTGTCACCATCTTCTTTCTATGACATGGATTTGCTGAGTATTTCATGTGCCACCAAGTTCTTCCATCAATATCACTTTTGTCCATGGCAATCACTTCCCAGGAATAGAAGCAGTAAACTGAAGCCCACGAAAGGAACTACTCTTATCATATGCAGCTGGCCTTAAATATGATAACCTGATCTATTAAAAACTCACTTACAGTGTCCCTTCATTGACCATCATGGACTGAAGGTCTCCCTTGCCTTATGTTGTGTGGTACATGATCCAAGAGAACTTATACATAATGCTGCCTCTTCCCTAGTTAATTATAGAGGTCTAGGAATTGAGAAGTAGTAGAAATGGTGTCTTTTAAAATCTTACCTGATGTATCACTTTCAAAATATTCTTCTGATTTCTGCATTATGGGCTCATGGCCATGAAACTAATAATATCCAAAGGTGGCATGCTTAGATTTATATTCTATGTAAAATAAAAAAAAAATGGTTCCACTAAATTGTAAACTGTGGTTGGCATGTGACAATCTTGGACATCTCATGTCATAAGAATAGTTAGTAAAAAGGATCATCACCATATTGACAGGAGCAATAAGTTCTGTACCCCAAAAGTTTGAAGTTTGGAAAAATTACAGATGAACTAAGGGACTTTTGGAGAAACTCTTAATTTGCTATCGAATGTCATTGAGAGAATATGATATTTCTAGACCTCTTAGAAATGATGGTTCCATGCTATTCCATGAGGTAAGAATTCCAGGCCAACTAAGAAATTAGCTAAAGGTAAAAAGAAGGAGAATATTTCTTTTGTTAGGTTTATTCCTAGCTGTCTTACTGTTTTTGGTACAATTGTAAATGGGACTGATTCCTGGATTTCCTTTTCTGCTGCTTTGTTAGTGGTGTATAGAAATGCAACAACATATTTCTGCATGTTGAATTTATATCCTGCAACTTTGCTGAATTCATCTATTTGTTCTAGAGACTTTTTGGTGGAATCTTTCAGGTTTTCTACATAGAATATCATATCAGCTGCAAATAATGAAAGTTTGCCAATTTGTATGCCCTTTATTTCATTTTGTTGTCTGATTGCCAAGGCTAAGACTTGCAGTACTATGTTATATAGTAATGGTGAGAGTGGGCATTCTTGTCTTTTTCCTGACCTTTTTCCAAAGGCTCTCAGTTCTTCCCCATTGAGGTATTTACACAAAGAATGCAAAAATACAGATTTGAAGGGGTACATGCACCCCAATGTTCATAGCAGAATTATTAACAATAGTCAAACTATGGAAAGAGCTCACATGTCCATCGGCTGATGAATGGATAAAGAAGGTATGGTATGTATATATATGTGTGTATGTATATATACATGTATATACATGTGTATACATATATACATATATACATACACGTATGATAACTTGTATGTATGTATGTATGTATATATACACACACACATATATATACACACATACAGTGGAATATTACTGTCAAAAAGAATGATATCTTGCCATTTGCAATGACATGGATGGGACTAGAGTGTATTATGCTAAGCAAAATAAGTCAGAGAAAGACAAATATATGGTTTCACTCATATGTGAAATTTAAGAAACAAAACAAATGAAGTTATAGGAAGTGCGGGAAAAGAGAAGAAAGGGAAACAAACCACAAGAGACTCTTAAGGATAGAAAACAAACTGAGGGTTGATGGAGAGAGGTGGGTGGGAAATGGGCCTGATGGGTGATGGGTACTTAGGAGAGCACTTGTGATGAGCACTGGGTGTTTTATATAGATGATGAATCACTTAATTCTACTTCTGAAACCAATATTGCACTGTATATTGACTAAAATTTAAAGTAAAGAATAAGAAAAATCTAATACTAAAAATGGCCCTGTGATAACAAGGTTACATAAATAGGTACTATCCAAAAAATCAGTAAGTGAATGTCAATAGGTAGAGTAGATTGTGACATTAGAAATTAGCTTCAAAAACAATTTGAAGATGTCATCTTTGGTTTCAGAAATATGTAACGGCTTTGGTAGCTACTCATTTAGGAAGTGGATGGGAGTGATTTTGGTTTGATGTGAATTAGAGATATAAAAAATTGATGGCATGTTTGGAGATGTAGACTTAAAAAGATGCTCCATCCAGGAAGTGAAGTTTTTCATGTAAGAAAAAAAAAAAACGTGAAATATTTGCCAATCACACTGCTCCATTCTTAGGAAAAAATTTCAAAACAGAACTCCTCTGTTTAAGTAATTACGATTCTTGTCATGTTTTTGTTGAATGAGTCCAAAGGCATTGTCCTAGGCAACATTGATTTAGAGGGAGCTCAGAGTGAGATTAAAAGCCAAACAAATTTTATTCAACACAGTTTCTCTGCACTGCTTGGCTTCAATATCATACAGGTTCTCTTTACCCAACAAGCAAGGTGGCTAGGAGTTGGTCACACCTTCCTCTTTGATAACACACTTTCCTGATTTGCCTCTTACCTCATTGATGGTTCCTTCCTTAGTCTTTTACGTTTCTTTCTTCCATGTCGCCTTAACCTCTTATGGTTGAAAGATTAAAAACTCAGCTCTTTTCCCTTTCCTCTCTTTCGTAATATCATTTTGCTCTCATAGCCGAGACACTTTACAACCCAGATAAATGCATGACTAACTCCTTCGCCTCTTTCAAGGCATTGCTCAAATGTTACCTTCTTTTTTTTTTAAATATTTTTAATGTTTGTTTATTTTTGAGAGAGAGGGAGATAGAGGGTGAGCAAGAGGGGAAGGGGCAGAGGGAGACACAGAATCTGAAGCAGGCTCCAGGCTCCAGGCTGTCAGCACAGAGCCTGATATGGGGCTTGAACCCACGTGCCATGAAATCATGATCTGAGCTGAAGTCAGGTGCTTAACCAACTGAGCCACCCAGATGCCCCTCAAATATTACCTTCTTAATAAGAGCTATCCTGACCGTCCAACTTACTATTGCATCCTGTCAAACTGGTACCCACAAACCCACTTCCTTGCTCTGTTTTCCCTTTTGTCCATGGCTCTTATTCCTTTCTAACTGTACAAAATGTTAGTGATACAAACTGAGTATTATCAATCTCCCTCTTCAGTTAGAAGGTAAACTCTATAGGGTAGGAGGGTTTTGTTCTGTTGGGATTCACTGATTTATTTCAACAGTCTAGGCAAAAGCCTGGTATATAAAGATACTCATTAATATTTAATGAATGAACTAATTAATTAAGAGCCTGAACCCCCCCCCCCAAAATTAAAGACTGTGCCTTTCTGACAGCAAAATTAGTGTCAAAGATTCCAACTCCTAGGATATGGCCCTATGGTTATCTCTGAACTAATCAAAGGGCAAGGATATTGGACTGGTCTGGATCACATGACTACTTCAGGCGTTAGAGTGATAGAGTCAATTATAACCAAACTAAGTACACAGAATAGTGTTACTGTGGAAGAACAAGGGGAATGACACCCCAAAGAAGCACCTGTGTAATGTGAAGGTTAAGTATCTCTAAGTAGCTTGAATGAAACTTTAGTTCATACTGGCACTCCATATGCGCTGGTAAAACACAAACACAAACACACACACACACACACACACACACGCACGCACGCACACACGCACACAAAGTGATCCGGTTAAATTATCTGCCCTGGAAACAAAAGTAGTAGATGGACAAAAAAAATATTAAGGTCTCTGGTAGTAACCTAAATATATCCAAAGTAGTCTTTTAATTATGCATGGAACTTGTATACCTCAGGCTCAGAAACAGAGTCTATGATATTACCAGAATGAACACACAAAAAAAGTATGTACTTTACTGTGTTATATATGTATTTGGTAACAAATACTTAATACAGTACACCAAGTGTATCCCTTCAAAACTTAAAGGAAGATATTCTTAAGGTAGTCTCCAGATTATGGTAAGTAGACTTTTCAATGACTGATTTCTGTGCCTTCTGATTTCTGTTCCTTATCACACCAAAATCTCCCACAATTTTGAAAGCTAAAGGAAGCTAAAGGAGTTGGTGATGATCTTGCCTTGTGGGATGAAGAAATGTGAACTTTACAATTGTTTATACATTGAAAACACTGGGATAAAAAACTGGTCATCAGTGACTGCTGGCAGTAAGCAGGGCCTCTAGACTTTATCTCATTAATTAAGATAAATCAGTAAGACGAGAAGAAGCTACTAATTTCTAAACTAGCCTTAAAAATAAATAGGCAAATTGAAAAAAAGAATTTAAAAAAACCTGATACTGCAGTGATGATCTCACCTTGGGATAAAGAGATCATGGAAAGTAAATGATACTTTTGGCTAGAGGACTCTTTTCAAGAAAGGCGATGGAAAAAATGGTTTACTCTTTAGCATATGCCTCCCTAATAGCTTTAGTTTTACTGAATTTTCCTTTATTATTCAAGATAGAGCAGCTGGACAAATTAAAAAATAAGCTTCCAGTTCTGGTAAGTTAATCTTAGATTGAATAAACCAAAGAGGAGCACATTTTCCATTCCAAAATATCAACATAGGAGAGATGGACCAAGGAGGACCAGCCCATGATGCTGATATCAAAAGTGAGATGAAGAGATGAAACCAAGGGTCAGCAATATTTTTCTATAAAGAGTTAGAGAGTATTTTAGACTTTCCAGGCCACCCAATTTTTGTCTCAGTGACTTAACTTTGTGTAGCATGAAAATGGCTATAGCTGCTATATAAATGAATATGTTGGCTGTTTCAATAAAACTTAATGATAACGAAATTTGATTTCACATAATTTTGAGATATTCTAAGATATTATTCTTCTGACTTCTATGTAACCATGTAAAAATTTAAAAACAACTTTTAGCTCACGAGCAATATGACAATAGGCAGCAGGCTGAATGTGTCCCACAGGCCATAGGTTGCCAACCCATTAATTAAACCATGGATGGTCTCAGGCTGAGAATGATTGCACATCCTACTTGTTTAGATGACTTTTCTAACTTGAAATGATGGTTAGTGGTTTGAGATACACATATTATTTGTCCAAAATGAGTCACTGGTTTCCCGTTCATATCCAGTTGTATCTTTTCCAAGGAAAAAATGTTGTGGAGGCAAGATGAAGAATTGAAGGAAACAGGTAGTTTCCACATGTTTGTTTCCACCCTTGTTACTCACTCCTTCCATCTGTAATACAGGTCTTTGTGTTGAATCTGGGATTTTAGTGCTTATTCTGATCAGCTGTATGGGAAGCTTTGATGTATCTTTAATCCTCAGGTTTACTCAGAATACTTAGAAAAAGAGCTCATTTCTGATTTATTTGTATGCTCAAATCATGTAGTTCTTTTTTTTTAAATGCAGTAAACATATTATTCATAAAAACTAGAATAAAAATGTAAACAGTGGCTATCTTTGACTTTTGGGATTATGGTTCCAAGTTCTTATCCTTTTTCCCTTGTTTTTGCTCATCTGTATTTTTATCGAATCGATATATATTGTCTAGTAATACATTATTAAAGAATTGATTAACCAAATTTGTTGCACTCCAAATATACCAGTTTTTTTAATATTTTCAAAAGTTGGAAATTTTCACACATTTCTGGCAAAATGATGTTTTTTACTTGAAAGAGAAAGGGAAGCCTCCTTAATCAGAGGAGAGCCAAGCAAACTACATTTTATTTTGACTTGCAAATGCCATCTGCACAGTATCTCATATCTTAGTTTAAATTGAAATTGATCTCAGCAAAGGGGAAAAAAACCTGAATGCAAAAATGTAGTCTATTAAATTTTTTCAGAGGTGTTTTTTCAAGTATTTAATATCCTTAAGAGTGAAATACATGCAAAGTTGTTATCCAAGCACCATGAAAGAGATAAGGATAAAGAAGACATGGCCTTTGTTGTGAATGGATTTTTCAGTGTCATGAATCATGATTGATTAATTAGCTAGCTCATGACTGCTTTGCAAGTGTTAATGTTTCTGAGCCATGGAAAGTGAAACTATAGAGAAGCAATCAATAACACTTCTCATTTTCTCCATTCTATGGGAGTTTTTGTTTTTACCTTTATTAAGCGATTTATTTGTACAGACAACAATTACCACTTTTCAGAGTTTAAGTCTTCATGTTGTGCTCTGTAATGTTTGTAAACATCTTCTGGAAAAATAGCAATAGTTGAAGAGATATACTTGATGCTCTAACAGGGAGCTTCATTCCATTAAATGGTAAACTGGCTTTGGAAGGTGTCTTTTACCTTTCAATTCCTTTGGTGCAATCTCTCGATTTTGCTAGATAAAGTCTTGAGGCCCTGGGTAGTTTAACAATTAACTTTAGGTCAACGAGACAAAATTAAGAATATGTACTGTAAGAGTGATTACTTCAGAGTGATAGGATTCTGGATTTTTTTTTTAATTTTTAAAAAATTTTTTTAATGTTTTTATTTATTTTTGAGACAGAGAGAGACAGAGCATGAGCAGGGGAGGGGCAGAGAGAGATACACAGAATCTGAGCTCTGAGCTGTCAGCACAGAGCCTGACGCGGGCCTTGAACTCACAGACTGTAAGATCATGACCTGAGCTGAAGTCAGATGCTCAACCGACTGAGCCACCCAGGCACCCGGGTTCTGCATTTTTTAAATTATTTATATTCTTTAAAATCTAGATGTTTTAGCTTATAAATATTTGTATTAATGTTATTAAAAGTGTACTATATATATAAACCAGCATTACAATTTCAAAAAAGTAGAGTCAACATAGCTTTCCCCTTCTCCTTCAAAATGTTATCCCAGAGCATCAAGGAGAAGAACAAAAATACCAATTCTGAATTCAGATGAAACTAGAAGACTTCTGTAATCCTCTTCTCCCAGTGTATGATGATGAAAGACAGATGGGGGAAAATACATGATTTACCAAAGTTCCTGACATTGCTGGAGTGGTTTGGTGAGAAGACAGGCAGTCTGCTCCATGGAATCCTGGAAAGCTGCATGGAGGTTGATATAACCTGCAAGGGAGAAGAGAGCATGTAAGGACCTTCAGCCTTCCACCCTAAGCATAACCCCCTTTAACATCTCCCCCCCACACACACTCACCTGACATAAATCCAGACATAAAGAGACAAGCACACAGCGGAGCAAAGAACAAAGTTGTACACAGATTAGGTAAAGATGTGCACACAAAATCCTGAGAAAATTTCCTCTCTTGTTCCTAAACTATCTTTAAAACTTCCTGTGGTAATACTAGATCTTTCTCTGAAAAAATCAACCAAAGGAAGCAGGACTTAAAAATAGCTACATGGGAAGGTAGAAAAAAGCCAGTTGTTTACCCTGTCAGCCTTCAGGGAAGACTTGAAGCCCATGAAACTTATCCACTCATGCAGAGCTACTAACTAACTTGGATGTCTCCCTCTTCAGTGTCACGAATACCATATAACCAGGCAGTTGAAGAAATCCCTCAACATCAAAGATAGCTACAAAACAAGTTAACAGAAAAAGTGCTTGAAGAAAATGTAAATCAATGTAACTGTAATCAATACCCTTAAAAAGTTAGAGAAAATGCTGCATCCATTAAAAAAAAAAGTGGTATAAAAAGGAATGGTTACAACATAAAAATCACTCAAAATTATAAAAATAATATCCAAAATAAGGAATTGAGTACAGAAAATGAAAGGCAAAATTAAGTGCGTGAAAAAGAACAAAATAGGGCCCCTGAGTGGCTCAGACGATTGAGCATCCAATTCTTGACTGCATCTCAGGTCATGATCCCGGGATTGTGGGATTGAGCCCCGCATTGGGCACCATACTAAGTGCGGAGCCTGCTTCAGATTCTCTGTCCTTTGTCCCTCTCTCCTGTTCATGTGCTCTTTCTCTCTCTCTCTAAAATAAAAATAAATAAAAAAGTAAAAATCAAAGCAATGAAGTCACTTTAAAAAAGTAGAACAAATCAAGAAATTAGAACAAAAACAGAAGACAAAGATCTGAACAGAAGAGACCTAGTCATGGCTGCTGACTTCAAGCCCAAAGGGAAAAAAAAAAGTTTCCAAGATGTCTCAGCTTGAGAAGTTCAAAGGTGTATGCCTTGAATCTCAAATGAGACTTTTCCAACTTCAACCATGTTAATATTCAGTCCTAACCAGGCAACTGGCTATATTAAACACAAGCAATTTTTTATAAAATTGTCTCTAAACTAAAAATGAGTAATTTTTTACAAACCTAATTCAATAAAAACAGAGTAATAAATTTTAACTTATACTAGAACTAAGACGTTGAGAAAATGTAATATTTCTAATGTTACATATAACTAAATCTTTCTTCCAAGCCCCTCACTTTGGGTAGTAAATATATAAATATTAGTAACTAACCCAACCCAGCTTACAATGTAGTTTATACTAATAATGTTCAAGGTTTTCATAGCTTTTTATAATATTCAGAATCTCTAATCTCTCAGATTTCTCATCTTTCACCCCACATTACCACTCTTGGTACTTCCAACAGATGGCTCCTGGGAAGAAGAGTGTGGCTTTTACAACTTCATGGAGGAAGGGAGAAGTAACAGTTCCAGGGATTTGTATATTCTGGCCCTGCATCACATTGTATTTTCAAAAGGTGGCCTCACCAAGACATAACCATCCCACGTGGTGTTCTCATAATGTTCCCTCTTCTTGGACCAGAGTGGGCCTTTGAAATTGTCTTGACCAGTTGTGCTGTAGATAATACCATGTCACTTAACACAGCTAGTTGCTAGTGCATAAAGGCAAGGTGAGTTCTTTGTGGTTCTGTCTTTCTCTCTTGATGCCTGTCCATGGCAGGTAGAGCCTAGCCACCGGGTTGTAAGGAAATCCAGGGCACACGCAAAGGTCACGTATAGACCTTCGAAGTGGCACTCTATGCCTTCAGATCACAACTAACATCAACTGCAGGCAGTACATAAAGGAGCCTTCGAAAGATTATAACCTCTAGCCTCAAGTGTTGGATTTCAGTTAAGGCTCCAGATAACATGAACAGTTATCCCCTCTATGCCTAGTTTGAATTCCTAACCCTCAGAAACAGTGAAAAGACAGTTAATGGCTGTTTGAACTACGGACTATAATTTGTAATGTAGCAATAGAGAAAAAAACACAACTGCTTCCTCCCTTCCTTTCAGTAATAACTGCTTCTCTCTCTGACACATGGGCTGAAGCCTAAGGCTGGCCAGAACATTGTGCAGCTCCCTGACCTATTGGGCCACCTGTGCACTCCTGTGGATACGGTAGACACCCTCTGAAGTCTCACTGTGCCTTCTGTTCAGCTCTGACCTGACTGAAACTCTCTGATATATATATTTCTAAGTACTCCATGTACTTTGTTGCATATTGATCCTTACATATGAGAAGCTGCTAGACAGGTATTATTTATCCAATTTTAAAGATGATGAAAAGGGTTGGTAGAGATCAATGCCTTACTTGAGAGATTCTAGCAATAAATGACATTGCAGGAATTTGATCCAGATCATTTGATCTTAATCTTAGTACTTTCTCATCTATTGCCAACTTGATTAGCCTAATATGTGTATAAAATATGGTATTGAGAAGTAGTAAAGTCACTGCCATTTACCTTTATTTTAATATACAATTTCTTATACTTCTTCATCAATAAATTCCTAAAAATAAGACTTTAACAGCTGAGGTGACGAGAAAAAAAAAGCCTTAAAAATGTGCATAGACTGAGACCCAGAATTTGTACTTCTGGGGTTTACTTGGAGAAAAGAGTAATGTGTTAAAATATTGGGGCTGAAACATTAAAATTTTAACAATAGTTTGATAGTGGGGCACATGGGTGGTTCAGTCAAGCGTCTGACTTTGGCTCAGGTCATGATCTCATGGCTTGTGGGTTTGAGCCCCACGTTGGGGTCTGTGCTGACAGCTCAACACAGAGCCTGGAGAGTGCTTTGGATTCTGGGTCTCCCTCTCTCTCTGCCCCTCCCCCGCTCATGTTCTGTCTCTCTTTCCTCTCTCTCTCTGTCCAAAAAAACGTTTAAAAATTTTTTAAAAACAAAAAAACACAATAGTTTGATAGTTAATTACGATCCAATCCAGTCTCTATAAAGATTTTAGAAATTATTGATGAATATTTTTGAGAAATGTTAATATACATAGTTTAAAAGGTTATAAAACACTCAATACCAGGGCGCCTGGGTGGCGCAGTCAGTTAAGCGTCCGACTTCAGCCAGGTCACGATCTCGCGGTCCGTGGGTTCGAGCCCCGCGTCAGGCTCTGGGCTGATGGCTCAGAGCCTGGAGCCTGTTTCCGATTCTGTGTCTTCCTCTCTCTCTCTGCCCCTCCCCCGTTCATGCTCTGTCTCCCTCTGTCCCAAAAATAAATAAACGTTGAAAAAAAAATTAAAAAAAAAAAAATAAAACACTCGATACCATATTATACCAATGTTGTTATGTATCTGTATCTACATACACAAAATCTGGGGGCCTATATACTAAAATACTAGCAAATGTTTTTATCTCATGTTGACATTTGAGTGTCCCAACTCATTATACATTTTTGCTGGTTTTGCTATTAATTCCACCAGTATCATAAAACAAGAAATAATTTGTAATGGGATATATAATAAAAATATGCCAGAGGCCTAACCTATGATATGTCACATATTATAGTTGCATTTGAACTTGCAGTTTGACTCCAGGCCTCTAGAGCTGGTGTCAATAATGTACCTTTGCTCAACTGCTGTGTGACTTCCTCTAATTCTTTATTGCCTCAAACCAGACATGTCCCAGGCCCCATGATCCGCTCGAAAATGGATCACAAGCACATATAGTGAACTTTATTATTAAAGTCTAGCTTTCTTTATCTTAAATATGGGAGTTTGAAGTTAAGTCAAGACACTTTAAGGATTTTGACTTTTAACCACATACCCCCATGGATGTAATGCCCTGTCCAGTTTTCCAGCTCAGTGTCTTTTCTTCTTCATATCGTACATGTAATTTTAAAGACCTTTGTGGCTAAGTTCAATTTTAAAATTATTTTTATTTTTGAGGGGCAAATTTAGGCTTATTAGGAATTTTAGATTTACTTTCTAGACACTTCTGTCATCCCATTCACTCCTGGTCATCTTCCATATGTGCCCTTTAAAAATCCAAACTTACCAATCACAAATATCCCTATTTGTCTTTTGGGTATTTACTCCAGTGTTTCTTCCTCTCAGACCATTCTTGACTGAATTTACCCCCATCTCCCTCGTTTTTGTTTGGATAAGCTCTTTATCTTCTTGAATATTTTCCCCTTTGGAACTTCAGTTCATGGACTGTAACATATTTTCTCTGGAATTTTTGAAATTTATATCTAAAGTCAGGCATAGGTTTAGAATTGAGAAAGAATAATATTAAGCTATGTCTGTGTAAAATAGTTTATTTCAAAAGAGAAAAAGATTAAGCTGAAGTGCCCTAATTGCCTAATTGCCTTAAATACTATTTTGCTAATCAGCTTAGAACATATATTAATAGATGGGAATGGCTACAGAATGACCCCTCATAAGGAAAATAATCAGGGATTGTCTAGTTTTGGGAGGAAAATGGCTCTTGAACAGATTAAGGTTTTCAGGAGAAAATGCAACTCAGAAAGTTTTGACAGGTGAAGGTGTTAAACTAGGATGTTCTGAGATACCAAACGTTGCCACATTGCCAGAGCTTCCCCCAGGAATAAAATCATCCGTGGATGGGAAAAACCAAGGGAATACCTGCAAAAATGCCAAATTAACTCAAGTCATCAGTCTGTAGCTAGGTGGTTTATGCTGTTCAAACTCTGCATTTTATTTTTTTAAATGTAGTGATTTTTCTATAATTTAGGCAACCGAATGATAATGATTTAACTATGACTTCCAACTCCTCAAAAATACCTATTGATCAATCATAGCTAAGTTTATTAGAAACACTGCCATCAGGGAGAGCACCACCTCAACAGAGTCTTAGAGATTTTTCAAGGGAAGGATCTTCAAGGAGGATATTAGGGTCTGGGCTAGGGTATTTAAAAGTCAGTTTATAAGGTGAAAACTACACAAGATTTAGCAAATTTTATCACATAATAGCTTTGAGCTTGTAGGCACAATGAGGCAAGGGTCTTGAAGTCAGGTTTTTTTTTTTTTTAATGTTTATTTATTTTGAGAGAGACAGAGAGGTGCAGGGTGCAGGGAGAGAGGGGCTCAATCCCATACACTGTGAGATCATGACCTGAGCCAAAACTAAGAGTACGACACTCAACCAACCGAGTCACCCAGGCACCCCTTGAAGTCAGTTTTGATGAGTAAACTGTTAGTCTTAAAAAATAAGCTGTTTTAGTTGTTTCACCAACTTATCTTCTAAGAGCAAATACTTCCTGAAATAAGTAGCTATCTTATTTTTGATTAATCCCAGTATTTTTTAACATAGAGCTAGGAAAGTTTGCTTTGTCTCAATATAATTTAACACAGAAAAAAATTACATTGATTTTAGTCTCACTTGCATTCTTTTTTTTTTTTAATTTTTTTTTTCAACGTTTATTTATTTTTGGGACAGAGAGAGACAGAGCGTGAATGGGGGAGGGGCAGAGAGAGAGGGAGACACAGAATCAGAAACAGGCTCCAGGCTCTGAGCCATCAGCCCAGAGCCTGACGCGGGGCTCGAACTCACGGACCGCGAGATCGTGACCTGGCTGAAGTCGGACGCTTAACCGACTGCGCCACCCAGGCACCCCTCACTTGCATTCTTGAAAGTTGGTCTACACATGAGAATCACCTGTGCCACTCCAAATAAACTATGGGTGTAATGGCCCCTTCTGTAAAGATTATGATTCAGTAAGTCTGGATAAGGCTTCTGCATGTTTAAAACCCTCCATACTTAATTCTGACGAACAACCAGAGTTGAGAACATCCAGATACTGCAGGTAGCAATCCAGGAACTAAGAAGTGAGCTCTCACCAACCCCCAAATCTGCTGTTGCCTTGATAATGGACTTCCTAGCCTCCAAAATTATAAGCCCTAATTTCTGTAGTTTATAAACCACTTAATCTACAGTATTCTGTCATAGCAGCCCAAAGCAACTAAGACACCAGGCCACACCTAAGATTTCTGCAGTGTATGGATGTTCTCAATTCTGGTTGTTCATCAGAATTAAGTATAGAGGCACCGATCCCATTCGTAAGGGCTCCAGTTTCATGACCCAATCACTTCCCAAAGTCTCCACCTTCAAATATCATGGGCTTTAGGATTTTACATATGACTTTTGCGGGGACACAAACATTCAGTCTACAGTACTTATTATCAGCTAAGTCACTTGCAGACATGGAGACAAAACAGCCTCTATTGAATGTGTTACTGTGGCCAGATGCATTACGTGATGGTGTATGTAAAGTTGAAGAAAGATATATTTTCAAGTGATAAGTACTCAACACTTACCAGAAAAGAGATATCAGTTGCAGTAATGTAAGACATTACTGACCTTCCTTTTTCCAAAAATTATTTTCAATGAAGATAAATGATAGGTGAGTGCTTTCCGTAATTTCTTTTCCAGTAAGCATTACAGAACTTTTATTCAAACATAGCTGATCAACTGTCATTTTATTCTTTGATAATATTCACCCACTCCTAAAATTTTTTATCAGCTTCTGAAATAAATTACATTTTTCTTCTTTCAGAATCTGATTTTATTCCTCAATGCTTGAAGATCACCCACCAAAAAATAATCAACGAATATTCCAGATTTTCAGAAAAGATGCACATACTGTGGTTCCATGTTCTCTTCATTATGTTACTGCATATAATAAGCATCTAAATATCCATTAAAATTAAGTGATCCGGTTTAGTGCCTCAAATTTTCATCAACTAATGTTTGCCATTCTTTTCTTTGTAGCATGTTCTACAATAACAAGGCTTAACTCGCCGCTTCTGGTAATTATTTTATATCTGCTCACAAACCGTATCCAGATTGTAAAATGTTACACTCTTGGAAGGTATAGTCCTTTCAAATCTACAGAGTGCTGAGAATTTCTGTGAATGAGTTGCTTAGGGCCCATTCAGTTCAAATTAATTAGTAAGCATCTAGCATATCTACTGGGAAGGGAGCTTAAGGCAAATTAGAAACTCTGCCAGAGAACTTGTTGGTTGAAAAAAGACAATCACAGAGTTTTCATTCAGACCAGAGGCTTCATGCCGCTGCATAATTCTTGTCTCTTTCTGTTTTGCCAAGGGGAGAGGGAAAGAAACAAGGACATCAGAAGGAACACAGCATGGATGCTTGGTATTCAGCAATCTAATTGAGAATGCTAAAGAGACAAGTTCCTGCCTACTCTCTGATTAAGATGGAACTGATAGGTTCTCTCCCTCCAGTAAAGACTAAAGAAAGAAGGGAAGCTACCTTTAGGAAGTTGAAAAGAGATTCTGGAAACATGGAAAAAGTTAGGCAAAGAATGTGTTAGGAAGTGAAAATAGATTTTAAAAGCCAGGGTACTTAAACGTGAACAGGAAACAAGAATGTGGTTTAAAAATAAATGAGTAAAATTCAGAGATTACTGAAACGTATATATTTTTACTTTTACAAGACTTAATGTTGTTACATTACCTGTTTAAAAAAAGAGTAATTTTTCTAGTTTATAAATGTCTAACTGTTGTAATAAGAACAACAAAAAAGGCTACCTTTGCTGAAGGCAAAAAAGTAATTTTCTAAGGCTCCTGACATCCTGGCTACTTAGACTTCCAAACCATGTTTTATCAAATAGCATCATATCTGTATTCTAGTTGACATCTCCTTGTTTGAGACTCCCACTGTAGTGGGAGTACTTTACTCTTGCTGTAGGAGGCTCAGTGCACATTCTTTTATCTATATGTACGTAGGGAGGTAAAGTTGACATACAGTGACATATATATACAGATCTGAAACATATAATTCAGTGAGTTCTGGCAGTTGTCTACACCCATGTAACCAACAGTCAGTCAAGATACAGAACAATTTGGGGGCACCTGGGTGGCTCAGAGAAGTGTCTGACTCCTGGTTTTGGATCAGGTCATGATCTTACAGTTTATGGGTTCAAGCCCCATGTCAGGCTCTGTGTTAACGGTGAAAGCCTTCTTGGGATCCTCTCTCTCTGTCTGTGCCTCTTCCCTGTTTCTCTCTCTCTCTCTCTCTCTCTCAAAATAAATAAATAAATAAACAAACAAACAAACAAACAAACTTAAAAAAAAAAAAGATGCAGAAGAATTTCATCACCAAGCAAGTTCCTTCCTATCACTTGCTAGCCAGTCATCACTATCCATAGACAACAATCACTGCTCTGATTTCTATAGCCATAGATTAATTCTGCCTGCTTTTGAGTGTCATCTAAATGGAGTTATTAGTATTTTTTGGCTCTTTTCACTCCTAGACTTTTGAGATATATCCATGTTATTGCTTTTATTAGTTCCTTAAATTTTACTGCTGAGTAAATTTTTTTTTTTATTTTTTTTAACGTTTATTTTTGAGACAGAGAGAGACAGAGCATGAACAGGGGAGGGATAGAGAGAGGGAGACACAGAATCTGAAACAGGCTCCAGGCTCTGAGCGGTCAGCACAGAGCCCGACGTGGGGCTGGAACTCACGGACTGCGAGAACGTGACCTGAGCCAAAGTTGGCCGCTTAACCGACGGAGCCACCCAGGCGCCCCTACTGCTGAGTAAAATTTTATATGAGTATACCACAATCTGTCTTTTCATTCCTTGTTGATGGTTATCATCTCAGCAGTTTCTTCCCAGTTTTGGATCATTTTAAATAAAGCTGCTACAAATATTCTTGTATTTCGTGTGTGTGAACACATACTTTCACTTCCCCTTGGTAGATACCTATGATTGGAATTATGAGGTGGTAGGGTACATTTATGCTTAACTGTATAAGAAACTTCCAAAGAGTCTTCCAAAGAGGTGGTACCATTTTACATTCCCACTAGAAGTGCAAGAGAGTTCCAGATTTTCCATATCCTTGCTAACGTTTTTTTTTTTTTAATTTTGGCCATTCTAGAGGTTATGAAAGTGAATAATAATTTCATTGTGGTATTATTTCTCAAGCCCATGATGACAAAGATATTGAGCACCTTTTCATGCACTTAGTGGCCATTTCAGAAACATTGTTTTGTTAAGTGTTTTTCTTCATCCTCTTCTTTTTAATTAGGTTGTTTGTCTTCTGTTACTGAGTTGTAAAACTTCTTTATATATTCAGGAAACCAGTTTTTTCTTGTCAAATACATGTATTTACATTATTTTATATATATATATATATATATATATATATATACATACACACACACACACAGATATAAATGCTTTGCTTTTTTGTTAATGATAATTTTTAATGAGCATAGGTTTTTATTTTTGATAAAGTCTAATTAAACATTATTTTTCACCCATTATAGGGTTTTTTGGTATTCTCTCTAAAAATAGCATAAAGATATTCTATGCTTTCTTTTAGAAGAATTAAAACTTGTACTTTTATCTTTGGGTCTACACTTTATACTGAATTAATTTTGGTAATGGTGTAAGTTAAGGAAATCTACTTGGTCCAGTATCATTTGTTGAATTCATTTCTCCTCTGAATTTGTCTCAGTGCTTTTGTTGAAAATCAACTAATGATGATCGTTTTTTCTCTTCCGTGAATCTTTTTATCCATTATATATAATTTTGCCAATACTACAATGTCTTGATTATTGTAGATGTATAGTAAGCCTAGAAATCAGGAAATGTGATTCTCCCGACTCTGATCCTCTTTTATTAAAATTGTTTTAGTTATTTTTTCATAGATTTCTTTTCTCTGCTGATTATTCATACCTTCATTTATTAGGGTCATCTTTTTAAGTCCTGAAAAATATTTATAATAGCTTTTTGAAAATACTTATCTGATACTTCTAACATCTAAGTAATCTCAGTCTCTTTTCACTCACACCTATTTCCTCTAATTATGGGTCACCATTTCCTGTTTCTTTGTCTAGTAATTTTTATTGTAGACTCATTGCAGCCAATTCATCGAAGAGAGTCAGCATTATGTTGTCTTTAAAGTTTGTTCTTACAGGAAGTGAAAAATGCTTTTGATTCTCTCAGTTTTGATTTTACGTTGTTAGGGTAAGTCTGTTTCAATTTTTTGTAGCCCTTCTTCAGGGTATGATTCTTTAAGTCATGTGTTTTGTTTTGTTTTGTTTTTTCAGGGTTTTCAGCTGAATGCCCACGTTAACCAGTGAGGTCTCTCAACTGTAGCTGGGTTCAAATTCTGATGTCTCTTAGTCCTATAAATCTTCTGGTATACAGGTCAGTTCTCCAGTGAACTGCAATCACCCTATTTTAGGCATTGTAGAGTCTTGTCCTGAATATGTACAACCAGCTCTCAGAACTCATGGGGGATTCACTAGGCTTCCGGGAGCATCCGTTATAAGCACATTTGTAATGCAGTCTTGTTCATTCTAGCCATAGTTCTCTGGCATATACTGTTTATTATTTTTGGGTTTTTTTCCCTTCTCTACAAGTCAAAGGCTTGCTTTTTATCTCTTTGTTTCATACATGTGTTGTTGCAAAGTTGGACTATTTGCAAAGCCATAAAATACATTTACTTTGCTTTTTTATAGCCTGCCAAATTTCTAGAGCACCTTCTGTGAGGACTGCTCATGTTTGGTTTATATCCCACATAGTCTAGCCACTTCTCCAGGCCTGAACTCCGATCGGTGATTCCTTCTCTGAATGAAGGCCTCTGCTCACTGCTTGAGATTGCTTCCCTTTGTGCAGTTTGGGAGATTGCTCCCAGGTAGAAAGCTTGGGTGAATGTGGGGTTGATTTCTTTTATTTCCATTCTCTTAGAAACTAAACTGCCCATATTCAGTGTCTGAAAACTAGTGCCTCATATACTTCATCCAGTTTTTTGCTTTTTAACACTGTAAGAATAAGTCCTTCACCAATTACTTCATTCTGGTGAGAGACGATAATAAACATGTTGCTCATTTTAAGTGAATCAGTGCTCTAATTGCAAATGAAGACTCCAGAGGAAAGTAATAGGCTTCCAGGAGCATCCATTATAAGCACATTTATAAAGCAGCTGAGTGTCCACTGAACTTGTCTTGCTCATTCTAGCCATAGTTCTATGGCATATACTGTTTATTATTTTCATTTTCCCCCTTTCCTACAAGTCAAAGGACTGCTTTTTATCTCTTTGTTTCATACATGGGTTGTTGCAAAATTCAACTATTTGCAAAGCCATAAAATACATTTACTTTGCTTTTTATAGCCTGAACTTATCTATCAAGAGGGGTCACCACGTGGAATATTTGTCAAAAGTGTAGTTGTAATTTTTCTTCATTCCTGTGACCATTGCAATAATTTTGGATGCTTCATTTGGCTGGAAGCAAGTAAAAGTAATTCCCTTTTTTTAACGAGTGCTGATAATTAGAAAATTCACAAGTGCTTATCTCTAGATTGCACCTTTCTCTAGAGCTGCAGATGGAGATTTCTAAATATGCTGGATGTTCTATTGGCACTTTTAACTCAAAAGTCCCAAACCAAAATTTTCTCTGTCTTTCCTCTTGCGATTTCTATTACCTCTCCTTCACAACTCAAATTAGAAATCACAGAATCTTTTTTTTAATTTCCTCTCCTCTTGCAGTATGATTTATTCATTGTATTTTGGCATCATTTTTTTCATCCATTCTCCTTCCATTCCTACAGACATAATCATATTTGAAGCCTTATCACTACTCCCAGCAGGATCATAGCAATAATTTCCTAAATAAATTTGTACCTCCATCTTCCACATGCTGCCAGAGTTATGCTTCTAAAATAGATTTATAATATCTATTCACACAAAAACCATTATTAGCTCCGTGTTACTTATGGAAAAAATGGCCAAGTTTCAGAACATGTGTATTATGTCACATATCCCCCATTTTCAGGCTCATTCACCCGGACGACCCGGTGTTCTCCCTGTTTGTGATGGTACATTCTTGTTGTGCCTGTCTTCAGTTTAATGTTCTCTCCCCAGAGCAGGTATTAAGCATCACAGCACACTTTTTCTACATTCTGGGAATTCACTATCGGTATGTTGATTTGTCACTATTCATTTCGTCACAAACTACCACCCAGGCACTTCTACCCATCCCCTCTACTCTGGTTAAACTCATCAACTTGATGACACAGATGTTCTGGAATTTTGGGCATTACACTTCTCCTTGTGCTGTCATCTTATACCAAAAATGTTGTTTCCTGGTGCACTTGGGTGGCTCAGTAAGTTAAGCATCCGACTTCGGTTCAGGTCATGATCTCATGGTTCGTGAGTTTGAGCTGTGCATCAGGCTCTGTCCTGACAGCTCAGAGTCTAGAGCCTGCTTTGGATTCTGTGTCGCCCTCTCTCTCTCTCTCTCTGCCTCTCCCTTGCTTGCATTCTGTCTCTCTCTCTCTTAAAAATAAATAAATATTTAAAAAAATGTTTTTTAGTTTTGTTTCTTCCATGTATTCCTGCTCTAAAAAACTCCATAGTAGTTTTAAATGTTTATGGCTTATTTATGACTTTCACTATTTTTTTAAAACAGGAATCACTACATTTATTGAGTTTCATGTGGGGGGTAATATACAAAAAGCTTCACATACTTTTATTAATTCATTAAATTCTCAGATGCATACAAGGTACTCTCAATGCTTTTCACATCATATTTGAGTTTATTAAGTAAATCTCTTTAATTATAGATTCCTCAAAAGCAGGATTCAGGTCAAGTTCATTTTTTTTTTTTCCTCCTCATCATTGTACCTTGCAACACCCTGAACTGAATTTAACTTTTCTCTTTTTCTTTGCTTCTTTTGGCTGTTTCTCTCTACCTGTATAATTTGTTCTTCTATCCCTGCCACAGTTACCGTTTGTGGGTTTTGTCCATTTTAATCAAAGCTTCTGTAGTTTCACAGGATGCAACCAGCAGATGCAACCTGAAAATTTTTTTTTCAGTTTTACTGAGAAATAATTGACATGCATCACTGTGTAAGTTAAAGGCCAAGAGCATTATGGTCTGATTTACATATATTGGAAATGATTACCATAATAGGTTCAGCTAACATCCATCTTCTCATATAGACCGAATAAAAAGAGGAAAGCAAAAAAAAAAAAAAAAAAAAAAAAAAGGAAAACAAATTCTCCTTGTGATAAGAACTCTTAGACTATACTCTCTGAACAACTTTCCTGTATATCATGCAGCAGTGTTAGCCCTGGTCATCACATTGTACATTATTTCCCTGGATTATGTTTATTTTGTAACTGAAACTTTGTACCTTTTAATCACCTTCCTTCAATTCCCCCCTCCCTTAACCCTCTATCTCTGGTAACCACAAGTCTGGGTGATTTTTTTGATGAGGTTTTGTTTTTGTTTCTATGTTTAACTTTCCACAAATAAGTGAGAGCATACAATATTTGTCTTTCTCTCACTTATTTTCCTTAACATAATTCCCTCAGTGTCCACCCATGTTGTTGCAAATAGCAGGATTTCCTTTTTTTTTTTTTTTTTTTTTGTGGCTGAATAGTATTTTGTGTAAATATACACAAGTTCATTGTCCATTCATCCATCAGTGTCCACTTAGTTTGTTTCCTTGACTTGGCTGTTATAAATAATGCCATTATGAAGATAAGTACAGATATCTTTTCGAATTACTGTATTTGTTTCATTTGGATATAGTTCCAGAAGCTGAATTGCTGGATTATATGGCAGTTCTATTTTTAATTTATGAGGACCCTCCATACTGTTTTCTATAGTGGCTTTACCAATTTTTATTCCTACCAATAGTGCCCCAGTGTTTCCTTTCTTTACATCTTCCCCAGAATTCATTATCTCTTGTCTTTTTAATGATGGCCATTCTAATGAGTGTGAGCTGATATCTCATTGTGATTTTAATTTGCATTTCTCTAGAAATTCGTGATTTTAAACATCTTTTCTTGCACCTGCTGGCCTTTTCTGTATCTTCTTTGGAGAAATGTCTATTGTGGTCCTTTGTCCATTTTTTAATTTGGTTATTTGTATTTTTGCTAGTGAGTTGTATGAATTCATTATATTTTGGATTTTAACTCTTTATCATATATATGGTTTGCAAAGATATTCTCCATTCCATACAACTTGAGACACTTTAAGTTGATAAATCATTTTCACTGGCTCTATCACTGTCTGATTGAAATCACTAATTTCTAGGAGTACCAGACAAGACTCATGAGTTTTTTTAATAGTCCTCTCTCGCTGTCCTCTATTATTCTCTGTGAAGCTTTTTAGGGACACCTTCTTCTACAGATGCTTTCAGAACGCTTCAGTTCCTGACTCTACTCAAGCCACAGATCTTTGTTTTGCCAATATAAAATTGCGTTTCTCAATCCCTCAATGTGGTGAAGGTAAATGGAATTCTGGGAAGATGAGTGGAGAACATGCTCTGTTCTTCCTTCTGGGACCCACCCTGTCACTTGACAGCAAAGTAGCTCTGCTTTTGTTTCTAAAAAAGTACCCTATCTTTCTCTGTATGACTTATTTCATTTAGCGTAACACTCTACAGTTCCATCCATGTTGCTACAAAAGGCCATATTTCATTCTTTCTCATTGCCACGTAGTATTCCATTGTGTATATAAACCACAATTTGTTTATCCATTCATCAGTTGATGGACATTTAGGCTCTTTCCATAATTTGGCTATTGTTGAAAGTGCTGCTATAAGCATACCATATGTTTCCACTCTTATGTGGATCCTGAGAAACTGAACAGAAGACCATGGGGGAGGGGAAGGAAAAAAAAAAGGCTAGAGAGGGAGGGAGCCAAAACATAAGTGACTCTTAAAAACTGAGAGTAAACTGAGGGTTGATGAGGGGTGGGAGGGAGGGGAAAATGGGTGATGGGCATTGAGGAGGGCACCTGTTGGGATGAGCACTGAGTGTTGTATGGAAACCAATTTGACAATAAATTTCATATAAATAAATAAATAAATAAATAAATAAATAAATAAATACCCTATTAGAGCAACCTCTTTACCTTCTGCCTCTTCTCCAGAAGGTATTATTCATAGACATTTATTATTAGTTTCCCTAGTCTCCATTCCACCAAATTCTGGCTGCAACCCCAGGTTTTAGGGTGAAGGTCCATGCCTTAAAAACCTTTCAGTGTTATATGAGTGGAGCTTTGTACCTCGGCTCCACAGTTGAACACCTGACTTAAGCCTATGTCACCTTAAACCACTATGTTATCTTAGCCCTACTATTTATTTCATATGTTGAAAAGTGACTTGTCAATCTAATCAACATAAACATTTACATGGGGACTACCAGAAAAGAGAAGCTCACAATGTCCAGTGTCAACTAAAAAGATGGAGCTCATGAAGTCATTTTGGCACTAGGATGGAAGTTTCTATATACGGTAAAGGAAGTTACCCCCCTCCTCTGCAAAAAAAAAAAAAAAAAAAAAAAAAAAGTGAACCAAGGAAGTGGGGAGAGAGAAAATGAGACTGGATGATAACATGTTAAATGCTACAGGTGAGCCTAAAGCCTGGCAGTTGTTGGATTTCTCAGTTCAGGTAATCAATACTTTTTTTTTTTTTTTGGCCTGAGTCCATTTGGGTTTGGAATTCTCTCACTTACACCCAACGGAGCTAACCAAAATGGGTTTAGGCCAAATGAGTACGTGGGACCATTTCTAATACTGAAGCCATTGTGACCAAGAAGTACAAATTAAAAATGCCATATTCTTTTTTTTTTAACCACACATAGATTTTTTTTACTTATGATGAGAACTTCTTCAATTTACTCTCCTGGCAATTTTAGAATATATAATACGGTATTGTTAACTATAGTCACCATGCAGTACATTACATCCCCAGGACTTATTTATCTTATACTTGGACGTTTGAACTTTTTGACCCTGTTAGCCCATTTTGTCCACCCATATCCCCCACTTCTATTTTTGTATCTATGAGCTTATTTGTTTTTTTTAATTACATATATAAGTAAGACCATATGATATTTGTCTTTCTCTATCTGACTTATTGTATTTATCATGATCCCCTCAAGGTCCATCCATATTATTGCAAAAGGCAGGATTTCCTTTTTTAAGGGCTGAATAATGATTAATAATCCGTTATATTTTTTCTTCATTCATTCATCCTTGGACACTTAGGTTGTTTCCATGTCTTGGCTATTGTAAATAATGCTGCAACAAACAGGTGTACATGTATCTTTTCAACTTAGTGTTTTCATTTTCTTTGGTTAAATACCCCACAGTGGAGTTGCTGGATCATATGATAATCCAATTTGTAATTTTTTGAGAAAACTCCATACTGTTTTTATAGTGACTGTACCAATTTACATTCCCACCAACTGTGCACAAGGATTCCACTTTCTCCACATCCTCACTAACACTTAATTATTATCTTTTTGATAACAGTCATTCTAAAAAGATTCTAAAGGTGTAAAATGATAGCTCATTATGGTTTTGATTTGCATTTCCCTGATACTTATTAATGCTGAGCACCTTTTCATGTTCCTGTTGCCTATCTGTATGTCTTCTTTGGAAAAATACCTATTCAAGTCCTTTTGCTTTTTTTTTTTTTTTTTTTTTGCTATTGAGTTCTATGAGTTCTTTATATATTTTTTATATTAACCTCTTCTCAGGTGTATGATTTGCACATCCTTTCTTCCATCCCATAGGTTGTCTTTTCATTTGGTTGATGGTTTCCTTTGCTGGCAGAGGCTTCGGTTTAATGTAGCCCTACTAGTGTATTTTGCGTCTTTTGCCTTTGCTTTTGGTATCAAATCCAAATAAATCATCGCCAAGATTTATGTCCACCTATTTTTACCACCTATTTTTTTCTAGGAGTTTAAGGTCTTTACATTCAGGTCTTTAATCTGTTTTGTGTTGATTTTTGTGTATGGTGAAAATTGTGGCCTAATTTCATTCTTTTACATGTGGCTGTCCAGCTTTCCCAGCATAATTTATTGAAGAGATTGTCTTTTCCATATTGTTGTTTTGGCTTCTTTGTTGTAATTAAATGACCATATATGGGTGGGTTTGTTTCTGGTTCTCTATTTTGTTTCATTGATATGTGTGTTTGTGTTTATGCTAGCACCATACTCTTTTGGTTACTATAGCTTTGTCATATAGGTTGAAATCAGGAAGCATGATATTCCCACTTTCGTTCTTTCTTAAGATTACTTTGGTTCTTTGGTTCTTTGTGGTTCCAAAAAATTTTGGGGTTATTTAGTCTATTTCTGTGAAAAACACATTGAAATGTTGATAGGAATTGCACAAATGCATTTTTCTTGTAAATACCTTACCCTGATCTCCCACCTCTTGTCTGTGGTTTTAGACCTTGACTTAAAATCAAGCAATGATAAACCCTTTCGAGAATTTTGAATTAGGGACCAAACAAAGATGATGAAACAATAGCATCCCTTGTGACAATGTTTTCAGTCATATGGCACAAGCCAATCTAATTGAATTAGACCTAGAAGGCCACAAGAAACAGCTCTCGAAGCATGTTTCAATGAATTGAATAAAAGCAAACTTTCCAATAAATTTCTCCTCTTTTCTTAATCAGCTTGAGTACAGACAGATTAAGATAAATAAGGAAGTGATGAACACAAAACTTAAATCCAGGTCTGTTGGACTCCAGAGCCTAATCATATCCCCACTGTTAAGTATTATAATACTTTTCTTATGTTCCCTTAGTGCCTGATACTGTGCTTTGCACTGTGAATACACTTTTGTTGGTTAGAATCATGATAAAAATCCATGTTTGATAAATACTTTTCAAAGAGATTTATTTAAAAATGAAGACGAACCCCTTGAGCCAATGCCACTTTATTTGTTGTTTCCTATGACCCACCTCATTTGAGAATCTGCTTGGCCATAAAGATATTGTTTGTATCTGGGCTATGCTGGGAATGCTCTGTTTGGCCCTTTGGCTTCCCCTGCATTGTAAGCTGAGATCCCCCTCTCAGGTAAAACTTCATCTATTGAATAGTACCAAGTACATCTATATTGAGATGCAAATGCATGGTAATGAGAAAAAAAGATCTAGAAGGAGAGTTCTTTATGTCCTTTGCTGAACGATCATAACTGTTAATAAAGCACTCTTTCTTCACAAATATTTTTTCTCCTCTAGAAGTAATTTTAAAGTTTAATTATTTAAGTAATCTCTGTACCCAATGCAGGGCTCAAACCCGGCCCCGAGCTCAAGAGTCATATACTTTTCCACCTGAGTTGTCCAGGCGCCCCCTCCTCTGTAAGTAGTTTTAAAAGGTACCCTCAGTTTGAACTTCTAGCAGTGGTAGATTCTGCATAGATGTGTATCATTTTTACACCCAAGTTTCTAAATCCAGTAATAAGGTACAATGTAATTTCTGAAGGTCATTTCCTTTGCCATTTCAGTTCCTGATGATTTGGTGAAGAGAGTTAAAAAATCCATTTACTTGAAACTTCTAACCTACATACCCTATTTATGTTCCTGGAGAAAGAATGAAAATCCCTGAAAATGACAGTGACTAATGCTTCCAAGAAAGATACATTGAGGGGTCAGTTCACCAAAAGGCATTTTTATAGGAAAGGTCTGCAATATGTTTTCAGAACCTCCTTCTGTCTCAATTTTAACAGTAACAAAGTGGGTTAAGTAATATATTTAATCCAAGAGGTATAGACCCAGTGTGTCTTCATTTGCTGTAGTAACTTGTACAGGACTTTGAAGATGAACAGAAGTAAATACAAGTGCTATATTCTCTGCCCTTTGGGTCAGTAATCCTCACCCATTCCTACTTAAGAGGGAGGTTGTCAATAAGGAAACCCATTTCCTCTCTAAGAAGATTAATAATAGGAGCATAGACTCTGGGTCTGGTAGGTTCAAGTGCAAAAGCTGATGGGGATCCTCAGGATGGGATCTCCCACTTGGTGAGCTTATCAACAATCCATGTGTTGGGTTGATACTTTGGATATAGTGTTTGACGGAGGGAAATTTTTCAGAAAGGAATATTATGTAATGAATTTCATGAGACTCCTATTCTATCATATTTTTTCCTTCCAAATTAACTTGGAGCAGGCATGATGCAGGAGATAACATGAATAAAAAGAACTGCTGACTTTATTTAACAGAAACCAAGATATGTAGTTTATAGGGGAATGATTCCATTTCTCATTTCTGACTAATTTACATTAGCTACTTATTTAATATCCTCTTTCATTAAGTCTTGAAATATCTCTATTAGTATAACTGAAATGAAATTATACAGAAGGAAATATTAGAAGAGGCTTTGAATGTGCTGCAGAAGCTATTTTCATTGTTGTCTGGTTTTCCAAAGGGAGCTAAAAAATAAAGATGAGAAGAGCATCTTTTCCTTAGTGAATTCTTAACATCTGCATCATAAAGCAATTGATTTTCACCTAATGGCAGTTAATTCTGGTCTAATAAAGATCGTAAAAATAATTACTGTTAACCTTTAAGTTTTGATAGGACTCCCTTAAAAAAAGTCTATGTTCCAGTATACTGTCTCAGTCCTAATTTCTGCTATTATAATTTGGAAAAAAAAAAAAAAATACAGCATTGGCAAGAAAGTTAACACGACATCCAGAAATAGGCATTGGACTTCTCTTTTACAACTCCCACCTCCAGCAGCCCCAGGCCACTGGCAGGATTAAAGCTATCTCCCTCGAGACAGAAAGTTAATCAGAAAAGCTGAAGTCACATATTCAATTCCTTCTGTGTCACAGCCCTCCCTAAGGACATTCAGCTGTACTTTTTCTCAACATTGCAATACACAAAGGAACCAAGGGCTTCCCTGGGGCTCCCCTTGTCTGGGGGTTCATCTTGAAGCTCCCCTGCCACTAGAAAGTGGGGATGTATAGATTTCACCTGCCTACTTGCTGACAATCTCTTCCAGAACCCTAGGTCTCTTACAGACCTTTCCGGGATTCACGCAGACTTAAAGATGTGCTAAAGGAACTCATATGTGATAATGATAATAATTCATATATATTTTAGTCTAGAAAGAGATATTATATATAATAATAATAATAGCTAACACTTTTATAGCTATTACTATGGGTCAGACAACATTCTAGCACACACAAAAAAATTAGAGATTTAAAAAAAATATTTGGACTATAACTATTCATATAACATGACTAAGATTGATAGGATCAGCGTTTATCCCCCTCCCTTTTAGTGCTTTTCTGTACTTCAGAGTACAGAAAGCTAAGAACTACATTTCCCAGACACCTATAGCCAAAGTTTTGGTTGAGAACTAACTTCTACATTTATATGAGACTCGGAAGACATAAATGAGGCCTAAGCACTGTTTCTGCTATGGCTTCTACAAGCAAACCCAGTTGTGGAGTTATGAATATTGATGACAGTTATTCCTTTGATACCAGACTTATTGTTAAATGGTACACCCTTGAATTCAGCAATTCCACTGGTATATTCCTAATCCCTACTCTTTCAGTCTTGCAACTTCTTCTGTGAAGTACATTCCTTTCTTCTTAAAAATTTCAAGTGGCTTCTGTTTCTTGAACTGGAACTTGACTGATACCATATTTGAAACCATAAATACCAGCATACCATAGACCTGCAGAGAGGGAAATCTGTAATTATTATCTTACCTGGTAGGGTCTGAAGACTATGATGATCTGCTTAAGATTGGAAAATGAAATACAAGCACAACCTCCGAGATATTGCAGGTTCAGTTCCAGACCACCACAGTAAAGCAAATACTGCAATAAAGTGAGATAAATGAATTTTTCGGTTTCCCAGTGTATATAAAAGCTATGTTTATACTATAGTCTATTGAGCATGATGTAGCATAGTAGACATTTTTTATGTCTAAAAAACAAAATACAGTACTGGCAGTCCATTGATGGCAAAGACAACATGATTTACTTAAGTTATTATTACATAATGATTGTTTCCAACATGTACACGGAAGGCAGGACTTGGTGAACCAAGTGGTGCCAAAAATAGGAATCAGTGTGAGTGCGAATCACAGGCACTATGGAGTGGGCAGACTAATTCTGACAGCCCTGGGGACATTATCAACGACTTAAAGATAAACTCCTTCAAGAGAATGAGAAAACAAGCCACAAATTGTAAGACAATATTTCCGAAAGATCTATCTGAATAAAGGAGTATTATCCAAAATATCTAATAAATTTTTATAAGAAAATTAACAGCCCCATTAAAAAATTATCAAAGTTTTGAATAGACATCTCACCAGAGAAGATATATGGATGGCAAATTGGCATATGAAAAGAAGCTCAACGTTATATATCATTAGGGAATGGCAAATTAAAACAGCAATGAGATATCGCTTCATACCTATTAAAATGGCCAAAATTCAAAACACTGACAATACTAAATGCTGGTGAATATTCTTGTTCATTGCTGATGGAAATGCAAAATGGTACAACCACCTTGAAAGATGTGCAGAAATTAAAAGATTAGTAGAAGGGAGGAAGGTATGAATAGGTGAAGTTTTATTTATTTATGGAAAGGATCTAGTCTTTTTTTTTTAAAGAAGTTGTTTGTTGCCTTGGGCATTTTAGGTATTAAAAATAGAAAAACAACTGGCATGCATTTGATTTTTCTCCTTAAAAATGGAATACAAGGGTGCCTATGTGGGTAACGTGGTTGAGTGTCTAAGTCTTGATTTCCGCTCAGTTCATGATCTCATGCTCAGTGGGGAGGGAGCCCGCTTAAGACTCTCTCTGGAAATACAAGCTGGTGCAGCCACCCTGGAAAACAGGATGGAGTTTCCTCAAAAAACTAAAAATAGAACTACCCTACGACCCAGCAATTGTACTACTAGGCATTTATCCACGGGATACAGGTGTGCTGTTTCAAAGGGACACATGCACCCCCATATTTATAGCAGCACTATCAACAATAGCCAAAGTATGGAAAGAGCCCAAATATCCATTGATGGATGAATGGATAAAGAAGATGTGTGTGGGTGTGTGTATGTGTGTGTATACACATACATACATACATACATACATACATACATACACACACACACACACAATGGAGTATTACTCAGCAATCAAAAAGAATGAAATCTTGCCATTTGCAACTCCGTGGATGGAACTGGAGGGTATTATTCTAAGTGATATTAGTCAGTCAGAGAAAGACAAAAATCATATGACTTCACTCATATGAGGACTTTAAGAGACAAACCAGATGAACATAAGGGAAGGGAAACAAAAAGAATATAAAAACAGGGAGGGGGACAAAACAGAAGAGACTCATAAATATGGAGAACAAAGTGAGGGTTACCGGAGGGGTTGTGGGAGGGGGTATGGGCTAAATGGGTAAGGGTCACTAAGGAATCTACTCCTGAAATCATTGTTGCTCTATATGTTAACTAATTTGGATATACATTTTAAATAATAAAAAATTAAAAAAATAACAAGAAATGAACTGGGATGATATTTTAAAAATCAAGTTTTCTGAAAAACATAAAAGACAGTTGTGAACACATAAATTAAAAGATGAGACCAAGCATTGTATATGATATCAAATTTCCTGAAATTTTAATATAACACCAATATGAATAAAGTAAAAGAAAGAGAGAGACCAAAATCATAGGGAAATGAAATTAATGTTGCAGAACGGGAAGTGTCAAGAATATAAACGTGTATTATTTCCAAAATGTAAACTGAATGAAGTTTCTTTCAAATGTCTGTAAGGTTAGTTTTCTTTTTTATTTCTTTCCTTCCTTCCTTCTGTTCTTCCTTCCTAACTTCCTTCCTTCCTTCCATTGTCTCTTTTTCCTTCTTTTGAGTTGAGAGATGTGGCAAAATAATTACTCAGTTCATCTGGATGAGTATATTTATTGAGGAACCAAGATGAAATTGAGAAAATACTATAATGTACTAGCAAATATATAATTATGGCACACTGATGTAAAACAAGAAAAAATAAAATGCAAATTCCAGAAGCTTCTGGTAGAAAAGTGGAAATGTAATATTGGATATATGTGACATTAGAAATCAGCGAGTTACAGATGGATTATTGAATATGTGGCAGTGGAATATTTGACCATCTAAAGGGGAGGAAACATCTCTCAGCCAAATACAAAAAGAAAAATGAATTTTAGGTGAATTAAAACTTTAAAGACAGAAGGAGAGATGTAACTATAAAAGAAGTGAATGCTGAAGGATATTTTTATAATCCAATCTTAGAAAAGGCCTTTTTTAGCATGACTTAGAGGTGACTGAGCATTAACAAACTGTATTTAATTTCGTATTTTAAGATTATTACTCAGAAAACATTTTGAATCAAGTTGGAAAACCAATGACAAAGTGAAAAAAAAAAGTCTTGTTCTGCATCTGATCACATGTGACTCTCAAAATGTAGAGAGTCTCTGCAAATTTAAAAAAGAATGATGACATACTTATATGTGGATCTTGAGGAACTTAACAGAAGACCATGGGGGAAGGGAAGGGGAAAAAAATAGTTACAAACAGAGAGGGAGGGAGGCAAACCATAAGAGATTCTTAAATACAGAGAACAAACTGAGGGTGGATGGGGATGGTGGGGAAGAAGGGAAAATGGGTGATGGGCATTGAGGAGGGTACTTGTTGGGATGAGCACTGGGTGTTGCATGTAAGCGATGAACCATGGGAACCTACCCCAAAAACTAAGAGCACACTTTACACACACTGTATGTTAGCCAATTTGACAAATGATATTTAAACAAACAAACAAACAAACAAACAAAAAAAGATGAAAAACAGCCCCAAAGCAAAATAGACAAAGAATTTTACCTTTGGGAGGTTTGTCTTCTTTTTTTTTTTTTTAATAAATGAGTTAAAATAACAAAATTAATCAAATAGCAAGCAGATATGTGAAGTGAGAATAATTTATAAAAAGCAATGAAATACAATTTTAGTCTGTAAAATTGGCAAAAATAGTTTATACTTTTAAGCCTGGATAATAGTAAATGAACACTCCTACACAGTGAGTGGGTGTATAATTAGCCTAAAAAATTTAGAGAATAATTTTGATTAGGATGTAAAATTTAAAATCAATTATAGATTTAGGAATTTCTCTTACAAAGATACTTATAAAAATGTGCCCAAAATGTTGAGAATTATTCATTGTGGCACTCATTGTGATAGTGAAAAAATTGAAATATCCATCAAATGAGAATTAAACAATTTATAATATATCTTTAAAATGGATTAATCTGTAGCAGTGAAAAAAAAATAAGGTGCATTTGTGCTGTATGTGCATAATTGAAGAGATATGTACAACAAATAAGGCAAAAATAAGATGCAGAATAGTATATATGATCACATGTATTTCATATAAGGAAATCTATATACATATGTCTCATGAACATATTTATATGTATAAAATTCTAGAATGATGTATATTGGAAATAATTCTTGTGGGATTTGGGGGTACATATTACATATTTACTTTTATTAAAATAGGCATTACATTTATAATAAACTAAGAACAATTAAAAATTCCAATTATTGGGAAACAAACCTCATTTCTGACTAATTAATGTAAAACTGCTGAGAATGTTAGTAAACATATATTGATATCTAATTGCCAAATATTCATCTCAAATGTTTTCCATGCCTAATCTCATTTACTCTTCAAAATGGCACTCTGAGTACTCTCCAGTTTTCAGATGAGGAAGCTGAGTCAAACAAAAGTTTAAAAACTTACTTAGCCAAACAGCTATAAAGTTGTAGGACTCAGGATTCAAAACCAGGCAGTTTGACCCAAGAATTCCTATTCTTAACATCTGATAATGATAGTAAGAATACTTTGTACTAAGAGTGAATAGAAAACTCATATTTTATCGTATAAAAGGAAGAGGTATTCTGTCCCTACCCTAAAGAAGAATCTTTTATTCAGACAATTCCAAAGCCTTTGTTAGAAAATTTGCAGGAAAACTAGAGCCTACCTACTTAGTCACATGGTAAGACTGATAGGTTTAATTGTTCATAGTGTTAAGCTAAATCTTTCTCCTTATAATTCCCACCTATTCATCTAAGTTCTGGTGTCTGGAACAACAATGAATAGAAAACAAATATACTCCTCTTTTATATGATAATATTTCAATCTCTTGATGAATTTTTAAAGGGTCTCTTCTTTGTCTTAAGTACAGTTTAAATAAACAAAGTCTCTTTAACAACTTCTCATATAACATGATTTCAGCATATTTAACATCCTGGTGTCCCTCCTGGATACACCGGTTTGTTAGTCAGTGTTCGGGAGGAGGAGCAGTGTCCTTTCACCAGTCCTTAGGCTGAACAGAGCAAATAGGATAGTGAGCAGACGGGGAAAAAAGAAAGAAATACACTGCCAGAGTCATATGACAATGAAGTTGACAACACCCCTAAATTGGAAAATAAACAAACACAAAATTTCTCTTGCTCGTAATCTTAGAAGTAACGTGTGACAGCCATTGGTGTATTAGGATTTGCAGTGAGTGTTTTCTGGAGTCAAGAGGAGGCTAAGTATTGAAGACATTCATTCATTCAAAGGCCAGTAAGAAAGCATTTTGTGTAGTGCAGTGGCATTGGGATATACGAGGAAATGAAGAGCAATACCAAGCATATAGCTAGTAGAACTGTGATAGGAGTAAGTATTCGTGTTAGAAATCACTCATGTCTTCACTAACCAGCCACTGATTGTCTTTATGTTCCATACAACACGCTGATCTTCCAAAGAGCTGGTGGTCCAGTGGGGCAGACAGAGGTGAACAATGGAACCAAAAAAGTGCAGGTGAGGGTTGGAGCCCTAAGTAGATAACAACCTACGAGGTTGGGTTTTGTTGATAGTAGAGTGAGAACTCATAAAGAAGGATTATGATTACATTGACAGCAAGTTGGAAGGTTGTGAGAAAAGAAGTAATGACATTAAACTTGCAACTGCGAGGAGGGAAGCAAATGCTCACTAGAAATTGAACTGGAGCTCTGTAAATGGAGAAAAATTGTAGGGTCAAGAATCAGAATCAGAAAAAACCCAGAAAAAATATATTTAAACTCATCTAAGTAACATAGGATTGAAATCTAAACTTTTATAGATAATCAAAGTACCAACTGTGTTAGTTTTCTACTGCTACTTTAATAAATTACCATGAATCAACACATATCTTGTAGTTAAAAAACACATTTTATTGTCTTTTGAATTAGATCTGTGGATGAGAAATCTGACATGGATCTTAGTGGGGTAAGATCAAGATGTCAATAAGGCTATGTTCCTTTCTGGAGGCTTTAGGGAGAGAATCCATGTCCTTGTCTTTTCCTTCTCTAGAAATCATCCACTTTCCTACTCATGGCTCTTTCTCTATTAACAGGGAGTGAGTCCTCACACTGTCATCTTCTGACTCTCCCACTCCTGACTTCCACTTTTAAGGCCCCCCTGGATAATCTTGCTATTTTAACACCAGCTAATTAACAACTTTAATTCTATCAGCAACCTTAATTTCTTTTTTTATTTTATTTTATAAATGTTTATTTTTGAGAAAGAGCGCACATGTGTGTGCGTGTGCAAGCAGGGGAGGGGCAGAGGGAGAGAGGGAAACAGAAGATCCAAAGCAAGTTCTGCACTGACAGCAGTGAGCCTGATATGGGGCTTGAACAGAGGAACCATGAGATCACGACTCGAGCCAAAGTTGGACGCTCAACTGGCTGAGCTGCCCAGGCTCCCCAACCTTAATTTCCTTTTGCCAACTAACCATGAGTTACGATCTGGATATCATTAGGGACAATTATTTATCCTTTCATACCAACAAATGAACAGATTTTGATCATTCTGTCCTAGGCTAAATATATGAACATGGACATTCCAGAAAAAATCTTGACTTTCTCTTTATAAAACTGAAGTAAAGTGATATTTAAAATACTAGCTCAACTAATAATTTTGAAAGATTAGTGAAAAAAAAAGACTTCTGAGAAAATGATTGTGCAGAATGCATTGTTCCCATACAAATGAAATCACAGAAGGGTTTGGGATTTCTGCAAGATGTTTGAAGTTCTTAATATCTTTATTAAGCAAGCTAATTTTATTCCAAGATTCTAAGAGTTTCACATTTAAGACTGTTTACAAAGAGAAATAAAAGTCTGTGAGTCTTGAAAGAAAGAATTTTACAATGTTAAATCTATTTCTCCACCAACATTGACAAATCTCAGTTATTAGTATTTAGAATGCAAAGGTTAAAGAAAGCAAATTTCAACTTGGGCATCCAATAATTGCCAGGATTTGTTTAATGTGTCTTCTGGGTAGTCCATCCTGAAAAATGTCATGTAATTATATTTACATAAAAAGTAGGCAATGAGATGAATTTAGTGCATTCAATGCATAGTGGAGTCATTTCAGCAAGCCTCTTATCAAATGATATTATAAGATAAAAACTTTATATTAATACATATTGGTAGATAAAAATAATTACATGACTTTTATAATTTGAAGTTCTATCCAAAATATCTCATTTCCAAGTCATGGTCAAATGGAATGTGGTTGAAGGAATATTTAAGGAATTTAAATCCAGAGGTTTTAGTCCAAGGAAAAGTACACTATATGATCTGACCAGCATAAAAGCATGAGTTTAGAATTCTTGAGGGATGTTGGGAGGGCTAGAAAGGAAAACTGTAGGATTGATAGGTAGTAATGTGTAGATTGAGAAGAACATAAGCTAAAATCAGATTTGATAATTAAGATTTGAAAATTGGTTTAGAAGAAAGAAGAAATACGTTGTGTCCAGAAACAGGAAGAATGTGGCTCAGAGACTTGCTAAGTAGAGTACAGAGGCTGGTTTGCATTTAAAGGTATTGAAGGAAATAGTTTCCATCTGAAACTAAGAAGTGAGCCTGAATCTGAGGATAAATGAGCTAAAAGACTTCTCCCCGTAAGAACAAGGGTTGGAAAATAGCACATTCTCAGTCTCCATAGGAACAATGCTTTTAATCTGTGCCCAGTCAATCGAGCAATAGGTTTCTGATTTTGTAAATTATCTAATCTGTAAACCCAGTGAAGAAATGGGCAGAAAACATGAATAGACACTTCTCTAAAGAAGACATCCGGATGGCCAACAGGCACATGAAAAGATGCTCAACGTCGCTCCTTATCAGGGAAATACAAATCAAAACCACACTCAGATATCACCTCACGCCAGTCAGAGTGGCCAAAATGAACAAATCAGGAGACTATAGATGCTGGAGAGGATGTGGAGAAACGGGAACCCTCTTGCACTGTTGGTGGGAATGCAAATTGGTGCAGCCACTCTGGAAAGCAGTGTGGAGGTTCCTCAGAAAATTAAAAATAGACCTACCCTATGACCCAGCAATAGCACTGCTAGGAATTTACCCAAGGGATACAGGAGTACTGATGCATAGGGGCACTTGTACCCCAATGTTCATAGCAGCACTCTCAACAATAGCCAAATTATGGAAAGAGCCTAAATGTCCATCAACTGATGAATGGATAAAGAAATTGTGGTTTATATACACAATGGAGTACTACATGGCAACGAGAAAGAACAAAATATGGCCCTTTGTAGCAACGTGGATGGAACTGGAGAGTGTGATGCTAAGTGAAATAAGCCATACAGAGAAAGACAGATACCATATGTTTTCACTCTTATGTGGATCCTGAGAAACTTAACAGAAACCCATGGACGAGGGGAAGGAAAAAATAAATAAATAAATAAAAAGAGGTTAGAGTGGGAGAGAGCCAAAGCATAAGAGACTCTTAAAAACTGAGAACAAACTGAGGGTTGATGGGGGTGGGAGGGAGGGGAGGGTGGGTGATGGCAATTGAGGAGGGCACCTTTTGGGATGAGCACTGGGTGTTGTATGGAAACCAATTTGACAATAAATTTCATATATTGAAAAAGAAAAAAAGAAAAAAAGGAATAAAAAAGTGTGATAAAAAAAATTATCTAATCTGTATTCTACACGTTATTTTGCAATCTAGTAACAATAGACTAAGTGCACCCTGTGTTCTGTGGACAATAGGGAGGAGAGGTAATTTCAATAAACTAAATGGGATTATGAACAATTACTATTTGTAATATTACCTATGTTTGCATAGGTTTTCATAGCCTTAATAAGTGCTTTTGTAGTCAGGCTCTTGGGAAAACAAATCAACCCTAACACACCAAAATTCTGTTAAAGTTCCCCTAGAGAACCCATGATAGGAAATTTGCTGGGAAGTCCAGAAGGAGACTCATAGGGGCGCACGCATGTAATGAAGTGACATTGGAAATCATTCTTTCAAAGGAAACTTCTCTTTGTTCAGCAGTGACTTCAGAGAGTTGTGATGTATCCAACATTTGGAAGTTGTGGCTTCCTTTTCTCCCTATTTCCACTCTCCCTCTGCTCCCCACCCTGATTATGCATTTTCCCATTTTTTTTTTATCAGTACTGGTAAGTGCTGATGAGGGTTCAACATAAAAAAGGACCCTTAAGCATACTTAGTGGAAGTGTAAATTGATTCTATTTTTCTGAAGAGCAATTTGTATGTGTTAAAAATGTTTAAAATGTTCTAGCACATTGCTCTGCAAATTACCGTTCTGGATTATACCAAAATAATCAGGATTTGGGGTAACATTTAGCTACAATGATACTCATCACAAAATTGCTTATAAAGCCACAAGTTGGAAACAACCTAAGTGTCTATAAATAGAATCAAGGTAGCAAAGCCATGACCAAGTGTCTATACTTACTCTCAATTGCCAGAGGCAATGGTGTAGACATTGAGTGGGCCTGGTGTGGATTAAATATAAGTTGGCATTTTTAGTAAACAATGCACATGATTTTCAATAACAGCAACCTGTAATTAATAAAGAAGAAATGTGTGAATACTTATACTTACCTAAACTCACGTAAAATTCAGTCTGGTGAAAAGTTGTTCTTGATTATTATTTCCTTTCGTGCAGAATGAACTGCAACGCAAATCTTAGGGTATGTGAAGCTAAATTAGCATTGTACTCATAAGAAAAAAAAAAACAAAAATGAACTTTCTCTTTATCAAGCATCTCAATTGTGATTCATATGTATTCAGACAAAATGAAAAACGAATTTGATTATATTGCTATTTTCCACTCTATTAAAAAACATAGTTGTCAGTTGCTGTTGCTAGTAATGAGATAGCCATAGTTAAGATTTATCCTCCAGAATATCCCCAAAATAATATTGACAGATCTTACGTGGTAGAACTACTAAAAGGTTGATAACTAATATAGAAACAGAAGCATAGGAGTAATGTATTGTTAGCAGCCAGCTTGATAAAAAAAGATTTTTTAACATTAAAGACATTAATTAAATTTATTTAATATTAAGGACATGTTTTGGCTATGAAAATATGATTACATTACTATCTCCTACCTCACTGTCTAGCTTTAGTGAAGCATAGTAACCAAGGTACTACATGTGTGACATATTACTGCGAACCAGTCTGTCTGCTCAGAATAATCAGGTATAAATAATTCATCAGTGATGCTGCAGATGTCAAGGGCATCCTCTGTTGTGCCCATCCTTTAACAAAAACAAACTCAAAAGTTGCTTGACTTGCTTCTAGTTCCTCCTCCAAAGAAAAAAACCAGCTAGGAACTGCAATTGATTTTTTTATAGCTAGTTGTGAAGATAGATCGATGTTAGGAAGAATAAAAACTGATCTAAATTTGAATAGTGCAGAAAGCATTAGTTCTCAAAGTAATAGACCTTACAGATATTACTACCACCCATAGGCATTTTTCTTACTAATGTGGTACTAATGTATAAAGTCAACTCAGTAATGGGAATACTTCCTTTAGCAGCCAAGGCTTGAGTGTAAAGTTTCTACTCCCTCTTTCCTGAAATTCTTAGAGTATCATAATCCCAAAGGGTTTGTTCTATTCTGTCTCTGCTAGTGATTTAACTTTTGGCTCAAAATTAAAATAAGGTTTTGGCTTGTCTTTTACGGCAGGCACTATGGCACAAAACACTAGCATAGGATACTTATGGGTTCGTTGTCAGCCCATTCTTATTTCTGTCTGGAGATTTGTAGATTTACAGGGATTAAGTCACCTGTCAGCCCAAATTCACATTGCTGTTAAATGATGGATTCATATTTACCTGCCTTTAAAACCTTTTTTAAAATATAATTCTTTTTATTTTATTCATGAAATTAATGATTTTTACACATTTAAGTTTACTCAGTGTTTGCTGGATGTGTGTGTATGTATATTTTGTGGGTGTTATCTCTCCCTACCTGTCAGCCAATGGAGGAGGGGTGTTAGTTGATTCAGTTGGGGAACAGTATAACCTTGATAATTAGGTGGCTGGTCAGGTTCACTCAGCTTTGGGTATTTATCATGATGCCAGTATTTCCCCCAGTGCTTTCCTAGCCCTGCATCTAGATGAAGCTACATGCCTACCTCATGCCAGTGGTAAGCAGAAGAAATGTTTTACCTGCAGGCCAAGAGGATTAAAAAGGTTTACTTTCTCCCCAGTTTTTTTTTAGACCACTGTTTCTGGCTTGTTACAGGTATAGTGAACTCATAAGCTGCATGGAAAATACTCGCAAAAGTCAAGGAAAACCAGTCCTAAAAAACAATTTGGAGGGAAGCTAGGCACCAGTTGGGAATATCTGTTTTATGTTCTCCATTAATAAGAAACTTCTATCAGTTGAAGTCATTTTACAACCTGTTTGTTATGATAGCAGCCATCACACGGATTTGGTCCTCAAAATATTTTCATGCTGGGCACTTTGTTATTACTTTGTTGGGTGGTTGTCACTGAGTACGTTCTATCTGCTCATTTTTCACAGTGTTTGACATAGGGCCCTTTTCTGAACCTATTACCTACTTAAAAGTGACAGCTGTGTGGAGTAGTTTTGGGGTCCTATTTTTCCCTAGTTAGCCACAGAGAGTTTCCTTTAATTCAAATTGAAAAGGTTGGGCTTTGTGCCAAGGTTGCCAGGAACTCCACCTGATACTGGAGAAAAGAAGCCTTCTGGACATATTCAGAGTGATCTGAGTAAAATTTACGTAGCTTCTTTGTGCTTTTATTTCCTTATATGTAAAGGAAATAATAATAGAAATGTTACAGGGCTCTTGTGAGGTTTGAGGTGGTTTGTTGTTGTTGTTGTTTCGTTTTTTTTGAGCAGCAGGCAAAAGTTTATTAGAATGTAAGATTAGAAAGGAAGGATAAAAGGAAAGTTCTCTTTGCAGAGAGGGGACATTCGACAGTGAATGCCCCTGAGGGTTTCTTTTTAATGCTTATCTATTTATTTTGAGAGAGAGGGAGAGAGAAAATCTCAAACAGGCTCCACACTGAGCACGGAGCCCACCATGTAGCTCGATCACACAAACTGTGAGATTATGACCTGAGCTGAAATCAAGAGTCAGATGCTTAACCAACTGAGTCACCAGATGCCCCAGAATTAACACTTTTATAAAGTTCTTGGAATAATTTTTAGTAACTTGGTAGACATCAGTAAATATTAGCATTACTAAATGTTGAGGTCAAGGTATATGCAGGACCAAAACATATACAGCAGTGTACCTCAAACATTAGGATTTATTTTAATCACCTGGGGCTCGTTAGAATTCAGAGTTTGATTCAGAAATCTGCAGTGGAACGTGAGATCCTGCATTTCTAACAAGCCCAGGTAATGCTGGATGTTTTTGGTCCAAGGACCACTTTTTGTGTAGCAACGTCTAGATGAAAAGAAGTTTTTATAATGATGAAATGCCCTGTTTATATTTGCTATTTCTAACATGGTAGCCACTAACCACATGTGGCTATTGAAATGTGGCTGGTGGAACTGAGGAGCTGAATTTTTAAATTTTTATTTAATGTTAGGAAATGTTAATTTAGTTAGACACATAAAGCTAGCAGCTACTGTGTTCGACAACAGAGGTCCAGACTAATGATTCTTCTTTTTAATGTTTATTATTTTTGAGAGAGAGGGGGAGAAGGCACACGTGTGTGCACACATGCTCATAAGCAGAGGAGGGGCAGAGAGAGGGAAGGAGACAGTGGATCCACAGAAGATCCGAAGAAGGCTCTGCACTGACAGCAGGGAGCCCAATGCGATCATGATCATGCAGGGATGGCACTCACAAACCATGAGATCAAGACCTTAGCTGAAGTTGGGCACAGAGCCAACTAAGTCACCCAGGCACCCGTAGACCGGTGATTCTTAAGACTGACCATAGGTTCAAGAAAGGTTTGGTAGCTAAGAATCATTGTGGAGGATCAGGTTATATGATCATCAGCATAATGAAAATATTTCCAGAAGTTTGAAATTAGCTTGAAGACTGCTAGGATAACTGTTAATCCTTAGAGATTCTGTTTACACTATTTGGGTCAAATAGTGGGCCACTTTAGGTCTGGCTATCTTCTTTGTCAAACTGTATCATAATTGAAAACCCAAATTACTGTGGCTTAAACCCATAAGTTTTTCTTCCACTCCTCAAGTAACAAGAGGTTCTGGGGCAGGCAGTGCTGATATTTGACCCAGCTGATTAACAGTGACCTCAGAGGCACAGATGTTAGATTTCTTCTTCAACACTTTTAACCTGTTAGCTTTTGTTTTCAAGCTTTTAGCATCGTGGCCCACAATTGCTAAATCAGTTTTCAGTGTCCACGTTCAAGAGAAGGTTGGGAGTGCAGTCCACCTGCATGTGTACCCTCTTATCAGAGTACCTACACCCTACTGTCAAGGAAGGCTGGGCAAATTAATATTTAGCTGGGTGCAATGTTGTTCCAAAAAAAACCCCTGAAATTTTGGTAGCAAGCAAGAAGGGGGAATTGATAATGATTAGGCAACCAACAGTGTCTGTCACACACACCAAATTATTATTCATATGTGAACATGAATAAATACATTTTTCCAAATAAGGAAGACCTAAGTAAGGTATACCAATCATCCATATGCAATATGAATTAAAAAGACAAACTCCTGAATGATAAAACTATGGCATGAAAGGATTGGTGGTAAACATTGAATCTATTTGAATAATAAATAAATATAAATAAGTGAAACGATTATGGTTACTATATTGAATACAGATGTTAAAACTTTTTATTAAAAGCCTCATAATGTCAATGGGGAAACAATTACCCAACCAACAAATATCAGTAGATCAGTAAGTGGTAAGGAGGAAAAATGTAATTCATTATTCTGTTTATGTGAAAAACAAGGTGTTTTTTTTTTTTTTTTTTTTAATTTTTTTTTTTCAACGTTTATTTATTTTTGGGACAGAGAGAAACAGAGCATGAACGGGGGAGGGGCAGAGAGAGAGGGAGACACAGAATCGGAAACAGGCTCCAGGCTCTGAGCCATCAGCCCAGAGCCTGACGCGGGGCTCGAACTCACGGACTGCGAGATCATGACCTGGCTGAAGTCGGACACTTAACCGACTGCGCCACCCAGGCGCCCCAAAGGTGTTTTTTTTTTAATAGTTATTTATTTGGAGAGGGAGAGAGAGTGCATGTGAGTGGGGGAGAGGCAGAAAGAGAGAGGGAGTTAGAGAATACCAAGCAGGCTCCACACCATCACCACAGAGCTTGATGCAGTGCTTAATCCCACAAACTGCTAGATCATGACTAGAGCTGAAATCAAAAGTCTGATACTTAACTGACTGAGCCACACAGGCACCCCAAAAAACATGTTTAATAATTATTTTAAGAGAGGAAAGGAGGAGCAAATATGATTTAAAAACAGGCTGTGTACCTTCTAAATTACTGCAGGGTTTGGGAAGCTCAGAACAGGGATCGGAAATGGATCAGATTTTTGAAAAATAGAAAAAAAAAAAAAGGGAGGGTGCCTTGGTGGGTCAGTTGGTTAAGCCTCTGAATGTTTTTCTTTATAGTTGAGCATAATGTTTAATATAAGAAATAATTATTGAATTATGTTTATATTACTATATTTTGCTTAGATATAATTAGCCTAAGAATATGAAATTTTTCTATTATTTTTCACATATTTATTTAATATCAGTAACAGTAATTTTTTTAATGTTTGTTTTTGAGAGGCAGGGGGAAGGGGTAGAGAGAGAGAGAGAGGGAGACACAGAATCCAAAACAGACTCCAGGCTCTAAGTTGTCAGTAAAGAGCCTTCTGTGGTGCTTGAACTCATGGACTGTGAGATCATGACCTGAGCCAAAGGTCAGATCTGACTGAGCCACCCAGGCACCCCACCAGTAATTTTTAATAAAAATTTTGAGAATGATAAACCCTAACTATTCCTATTATCACTTCTTTTATAAATGAAAAGGAAGTCTTTGTATTAGTTTATATAAGATATATAAACTTTGTGTAAGTTTCTGTAAGATACTTTAGGCATCTAAAGTACTAGAAGACATCTTGGGCATTTTATTATTCTGGATTTGGCATTTGGATCAGGAGTTTGTCAAAGGAGATGAAGCATGAACATGCGTTTAGTATCCAAACAGGCAATATTTTTTAAAACTGTAGCATTGAGAAACCATGATCATTAGTAACTTTTAACCTTTTTTCAAAAATAACTATTTGTTGTTGTCATAATGATTCAGGTGTATGCTGAAAGTATAGAAATATAACATAGTGTGTGGCATAACATAGTGTGTGTAATCTACGTACAGAATAATTGAGTCATTATATAGGACAAAATCTAACTTCATTCCATCTGAATATTATCCATCTAACAATATAGAACAAAACATTAATGAGTATATTTGATAGATCTATATTTAGATCGGTATGAGCTGAATTGTGTTCCCCCAAAAGAAACCCTAAGCCCAGTATAACTGTATTTGACATAAGGACATAATGAAGGTTAAATGATATTGGAGCCCTAATTTGATAGAACTAGGATCCTTTTAAGAAGAGTTATCAGAGAGCTTGCTTTCTTTTTACATGATAGAGAAAGCCTCCAACTCCTGATTTCTGCTCAAGTCATGATCTATGGTTTGTGAGATGGAGCCCTGCATCCGCTCTGAACTGACAGTGCAGATCCTACTTGAGATTCTCTCTCTCCCTCACTCTGCCTTTCTCTCCTTGCATGTGCTTTATCTCTCTCAAAATAAACAAACATTAAAGAAGAAGAAAACAAATCAAGGAAGCATTAAGCCAAAAGCTTGACATTAGAATTACAATACAAAAAGCCCGCCCAATTGTTATAACAATAAATGTAATCAGAAAGTAGCCCATAAAATTACATAGCTTGGCTCAAAAAGAAAACCTTATTGTTATATGTAATAACCACACTGCAGAGATTTAAATATGTAGACAGTAAAAGAATAAGCAAAGAAATACCAGGCAAACCTATACACAAAATAAAAACTCATACTAATAAAGTTATATCTTATAATATACAATATGTATATTTAGTATTAGCTATATATGTGCTATATGCAATAAAATATTAACTAGGATAAAGCTTTTTTTGGAATGAAGCTATTTTGGAATGACTCTGAGATGACTTTGCAAAAAATATAATTATCCTGAAATTTTATGCACTGTTTGACATAATACTGAACCAGAGATTACAAACTACTAAAAATACAAGAAGAATTTAGTAAAAACACCATTAATGAAATATTTTTTTTTATCATTCTCTTCTTAGTTTTCATTGAACCAAGTAGATAAAAGGTCAGTAATATAGAGGAGTTATGAATATTTAAAAAAAAATTTAATGTTTATTTTTGAGAGAGAGACAGAGCGTGAGTGGGGGAGAGGCCGAGAGAGAGGGAGACACAGAAATCAGAGCAGGCTCCAGGCTCTGAGCTGTCAGCACAGAGCCTGATGCAGGGCTGGAACTTAGGAACTGTGAGATCATGACCTGAGCCAAGGTCAGATGCTTCACTGACTGAGCCATCCAGGCACCCCAGGAGTTCTGAATATTTTAATTGATGACTTAACAGATAAGTATCCTGGGAACAAAGACACATGATGGGATACACAGAGCATGAATTTCAATTAGTCATATTTATGAATGTATAAAAAAATGGTAATATCTCAAAACTAGACAAAGATCATTTTCACAACTTCATAAAGTCAAATAATAAAACTTAAGGGAAAAATCATCCATCCACTGGAAATTTGATTTCTTGAGAAAACTAGAATCAAGGGCCAAAATGAAATTGCAATGTGGAATACACAGAAAAGCTAAATATTAAGAGTATACATATTAAGTTTATGAAATAAAATGCAGAATTTTTTCAGAGGAAAAATGTGTAGTCATATTTTTATTACATGACAAAAAAACAGGTGAATTTAGCACTAAGAAGGTAGAAAATAGATAAAATATTTTTAACTGTAGGATAAAAAATAAGAATAAAAGAAAGCTGACAAATTAGAACGCAGAGAATTATAAATTAGATATGCCAGGAAGACCCCAAATAAAACCATTTCATTGTTTCCTCTTATGGAAGGAGACATATAAAAGTATTCAATTTGATGAAATTTTGCTCCTTGTTTGTATACATTGGAGAGGTTTTCTAGAACCATGAAATTACATAAGATTTTATAAAGGAATTCTTTATTTTCATATGTTTCAAAACAAAGCAGATTCACATCTCAAACTTAGGGAAATGCCAAATTGTTCTTTCAGGGAGGATTTATCATTGCATCTCACTTTAGCTCTCATTGTGCCTTGTGATGCACCACAGAGAAGTCCGCAGCCCAGTCCCCAGCAGACCACAATTGTTGCACGTGCTCCCACATGGGACAGTGACAGTAATAACTCTGTTTGGAATAACACCTGCTATCATCTAACAATAAGCATGCTGAAGTGAAATTTTCCTTTACCTATCTGGATTTATACATTTCCATTTTTAAATTGGTAAAGAGCCCTCTTCACTGATTTTGAAGAAAATATTTTTTTATTCAATACATTGGAATCTCTTGATATCTTGCAAATGAATCACAGCAAACAACATGAATGGCTAATTGGTACTATTGAGAAAATGGTTTATGTGATCAAAACGATTTATGTGAATGAAATGGAAATCTTGCATACTTTTGTTACTAATGTTAAATATGCCAGATAAAATATCTGATGTATGTAAACTAAATAATCATTAGAGACTCTTAACAAAGTAAAGCCACAAAGTGCATCAGGCCATTATTTTTTTGACAGTGTGTACTGTGTGACTTTTAAACGTAGAACAATCTATAAAGCATTTGTCACTCAAATCACTATGCAGCCTCCTTATGTTCTGTATCCAGAGGTCAACACATGGTAAAACAAAGAAACCCAGTCTCTGATTCCAAGCTTCCATTTGCAGCCTGGCAAGTTCTCTGTATTTAAACACGGAGTTAAATTTCTTCCCAAACTATGGCTCTATCATATGTTCTGTTGATTTCATGTTTGGGGGGAGGAAAGCCACATTACCCATCTGTACGATAATGTCTCTGTTAGTAATCAGGGTTAATTACTGTCAGTGCATGTATATTAATAAGATAATTCCCTCATTGTTATATGCAGACAAGTTTAGCTCTTTCAGACTAGCATGCTTACAAAACTGTTCTATGGACAAGCACTTCTAGTAATATGCATATTTTCGGTAGCATAATACGAAAGTTTAGGACTCTTTATGTTGTATTTATGTTCTTAAACTAAAGTGATATGGGGTTTATCACAATGTAGGAGAAACACCAGAAAGTCTCACGTCAGAAGCCTGAATTCAGCCTCAATTTTACCAACTAGCTCTGTGAACTTCTATGAACCATTAAGTTCTTTATATACAGTATTGAGATGATACTCTTAACCTTTCTATGTTATTTTTATGTATTGAATTTTCAAAACTCTAATAAGCTGTTTGAAATTTTACATATTGTTATTGCCATCATTGGTTTTGTTAGTAATAGTCATAGGCAAGGTTGACAGTCTAATAGGGGTACTAAATGTTTTGTTTTGCTCAAATAAGATCATACCATTAAAAAAAAAAGCCTAGTTCTGGACAAAAAATAACACTGAGGTTACTTTGATTTTAATACCAATATCTTAAGGTCTTTTGGGTTCATATCTATAGAATGAAAGAGCCTAACCAGCATGAAATGAAGTTTTCCAGCCCAAGAGATATAATTACTACTAATGTCAAGGTCTTTTTATCAGGAGTCCGTACACTCCCTTGATTGCTGGGTCTTTTCCCACCTGGGCTGGGAGCATGCTGGCAGTGGTGTGGAGCAGGTAGGGTGAGTCAAATGAGGGAGCAGAGTGAGTGTCGTTGACTATGCTCTGAAAAGAGTGTTCATTGAAGGCTTAAAATGCGGAATGGAGATGGGTTGCAGGTTCTCTGGAGAGCAAACTGAGTTGGAGTTTAACTGAAAGGTGGTTATCAAAGTGTCCCTAGAATCAATCTCTCTGGAAAGAGGGGAAAGGAAGCAGCAATGGGCAGAGGCAGAAGTTGAACTGGAAATCAGACAATGATAGATTCAGAGACATGCAGAAAAGCTCTGGAGCTATATGACCTTTCAGAGATGTTAGGATTTGTGTGGATGTAACCAGACCTCTTTATCCAAGGACTGGTCTGTCATTTCTGTGGACTGTCCTGGGAAGGGTGTGACTTCAATGAAAGCAGCGAGCAGTGTCTCAGGCAATCCTGGAAGGGGCTGATGATGCAGGCTGATTGCCAGCAGTGTCCCCAGCAGTCAGGACAATAAGTCCCAGAGGGATTCTGGGCACATCACAGGGTCCACAACAAGCCCCCACTAGCAACAGAGAGGTAAAGGAGTGGGAAGAAAAGAAAATTAATGATTATTGAATATTTATGTTCCAGGCACTGGACTAGACATTCTCTTGGTTATCTCGTTTAACTATTACAACTCTTTGTGTTTAAGGGTTACATTATTTTACACACAAGAAAACTAAAGCGCAGAGAAGCCAAGTAGTTTTCCCCAAATGACACAGCTAGGTGGTGGCCAAAGAAGGCTTGAGTACAGGGTTCACATCATTAACTAATACCCACAATAGGAGAGACAGAAAAACAAAGAAGTCAGGGCCCAAGGCTAAATAGGATTAGCTCACAAACATCCTTTCCCATTTGTCACAATGTAACTAAAAATCCTATCTTATACTTTTGACTTGAAGATCGTCATTAAATAGAGAACAAATGTTTAATGGCCATTCAGCCGAACACACATTCTGGAATAGATTTTAGCATGCCTTTACGATACAGAGAATATCTAAAATTGCTAAAATAGTAAGCAAAAAATATTACATAGTATTATAAATGAGGATAAATACCTTGGTATTTTGGAGAATTTTAAGCAAAGTCTAATGGAAAAATAATTAGGAAAAGCCTGATTTAAACACTCACAGTCCAAAAGCCAATTAACATTGCTGTCTTGTTTTTCACTGTTTAATATAGCAGAAGAGTTTTATATTTCTGAGTGAAGTTATGTTTTATGAAATGAAAAAGATTGTTATCAGTTAAATCAAATGAGTTCCAAATTGCAAGCTTCCAATATATTATGGCTTTCATAATGTGTCTTCAGTAACACAAGGAAATGGGAGAGGAAATATTTTCGCGTGAAAATTGCAGTAAACTTCAGCAACTCAAAATAATTATCTCTCTCAAAAGCTGGTTCAATGCCAGATAATAAATTGTTTCAAAACTACACTTACTTTTTCCACGTATTTTATTTAAACTAATCATTTATCATGCTAATCAAGCATTTCCACTGAGCAGATTCTTTGAAACACGTAAATAAGAATTACTAACCCAAAGCTTTCAAACAATATACTTAGAAACATATCTTTAAAAACAAACAAAAATACATAAAAATAGAAACACTTCTTCAAGGAAAAAGAAAAATGTCCCTAGTATTTTCTTGCCTACTTAATACTTCTCTTGCTATAGATATTCTGCCAACTCTGGAATAAGGGTGATGTCAGTACATTACCTGTCTTCATGTTAATAAACTGGAGCATCTTTCATATTCATTGTATGAAATAGTGACACACCTTACTGTACAAAACACTTGTGTTTCAAGGTAAGTCAATTCTGATTAATGGAAATGTAACTGAACTTGACACCCAAAGGCATGGGCCTTAAACCTGGCTGTGCCACGTACTAGTCATCTGACGTAACTTGACGTGGTCTCTCTTTGAGCTTCAATTTTATTTGTAAAATGTATATGTAAAATAACTGACTCTCATGGATGTTGGGAAGATAAATTTAGTTAGTATGTGTGAAATAAATTTGTAAACATTACATCCTAATGCCTATGATAATGTAAATTGCGTACCACTGGGAGAATACCAATTAATATGGCCATCAGAGGCTTTTGCCAATAATAGAATATAACCATAAATTTTCTATTTGCCTCTCTGAAGAAAAATGACATATTTTGTTTTAATTTACATTTTATTAATTTTAAGTGAGGGTGGGAAACTGTATACAGGTTTAAAATGTCTTCTTGCTGTGAACTGTCGGCTCTTGACCTTTGTTGAATTCTTGCCTTTAACACATTAATTTACAGGAGCTCTTTAATGATTAAAGATATTAACTACTTGCCAAATGCAAATGTTTTTGGCCAATTTGCTTTTCTCTCCTGCTTCATGTATACTATTTTTGTCATATAGATACTTTAAGTTTTATGAAGTCAACTTTTCTTTATAGCATCAAGTTTTCACTATCACCTAGAAATGGTTTCTTTTGTTCTTACAAAATATATTCTACATTTTCCTCTAGTGCTTTTGTGGTTTCTTTTTTTTTTAATATTTATTTATTTTTGAGAGTGACAGAGACAGAATGCAAGTGGGCTAGGGGCAGAGAGAGAGGGAGATAAACAGAAGCAAGCTCCAGGCTCTGAGCCATCAGCACAGAGCCCGATCCGGGGCTCAAACTCGTGAAATGTGAGATCATGACCTGAGCCAAAGTCAAACGACTGAGCCACCCAGGTGCCCCAATGTGGTTTCCTTTTTTAAACTGAGATCACTTACCAGAGATTTATGTTAATACCCAAGATGAACACCACAGCCAATCTCACCCATTGATTGTTACTAAAAACTATGTAGAAGTTACAAAAGTATGGTACTGGCATAAAGACATATATATAAATGAATGGAAGAGAATAAAAAGCCCAGAAATAAATCCATGCATATACAGTCAACTGATCTTTGATAAAAGTTCCAACAATACACAATGGGGGAATAATAGTGTCTTTAACAAATGACTGGGAAAACTGGATGTCCACATGTAAAAAATGAAATTGGAATCATGTCTTCACACAAAACTTAAAATAGATTGAAGATTTAAATGTTAAGACAGGAAACTGTAAAACTTTTAGGAAAATCATAGAGGAAAACTTCATGGCAGTAGTTTTCACAGTGATTTCATGGATGTGGCACTAAAGGCATAGGCAACAAGAGCAAAACTAAGCAAGTAGATTATATCAAACCAAAAAGGAAATAATCCATAGAATGAAAAGGCAAAGTATGGAATGAGAGAAAATATGTGTAAATCATGAATTTGATAAGGGGTTAATCTTCACAATATATAAGAAACTCTTTAAAACTCAGTAGCAAAAAACATAATAACCTGCTTTTAAAAATAGGTGAAGGGTTTGAACAGATACTTCTCCAAAGACATATACATGGCCAGTAGGTATATGAAAAGCTGCTCAACATTACTAATTATCAGGAAATGAAAATCAAAACCACAATAGCCAAGATGTGAAAACAACTTAAATCTCCCTTGTCAGATAAATGGATAAAGAAAATGTGCTATATACACAACAGCGGAATAGTATGTGGCCTTTGAAAAGAAGAATATTCTCTTATATGTGACAGCATGGATGAACCTTGAGGACATTACGCTAAGTGTTAAGCCAGTCACTCAAAGACAAATACTGCATAATTCCACTTACAAGAGGTATCTAAAATAGTCAAATGGATAAAATCAGAGCAGACTAATGTTTGCTAAGAGCTAAGGAGGAAAGGAATTGGGGAGTCACTAATCAAGGCATGAAGTTTCACATAAACAAGATGAATAAGCAAGCGACTAAAAATAGTGAAGAGCTTGCTGGCCCCATTGTTGCTGACCTACAGACAGCAGCAGGCTTGACCAACATATTTTAGCATGATCCATATTGTGGTGATTGTCTGGAACACCAACAGACACTAAAATGGGCGACTCATGTGGCTATTTTTTAAATATTGAGAACTAATTATTGAACTGAAAAGTGTAAGAGAGTAGAGAAAGCCATGTTAGAAAACTAAGAAAAAAATGAAATTAAACCTTTTTTCAAGTTTTTACTTAATTTCCACTTAATTAACATACAATGTAATATCAGTTTCAGGTGTAGAGTATAGTGGTTCCTCACTTACATACAATACTCAGGAGTATTAGGCCAATAAATGAAGTTACCAATAACCATTACTCCTAATCACTGCATAAGTAGACATATCCCTATTATTTAGTAAATAGAAGTCAGAGTCCATTTAACAGAGTTTCCTGAGGATTATGGAGACCAAACATTATTGCTTGCATAATTCCAACCCTACCATAGTCCCATACTACGGCAAATGTATATTAAAGAGAATTATGAGAAGAATAAAATAAATACGTCTGAAACAGATATACTTTTCCAGACTTAAGTTTGGAGTTTCCTACACCTACACCTTTAAGCAAAGTTTCTTTTATTCATGCACTTTATTTATTGTTTGCTTTTGCACTTCAAACACTTTCAGGGTTCAAAATAAGTAGATCATTGTGAAATAGAGGAATGGAAAAAATATGTAAAATTATACACACAAGCACACACATGCATCTTACATATATTCCTGGAAAGGTATTGTTAAACTTTTTGATTTGTGTATTAACAGCAGGTAGAATAAAATCATTGTAACAACGCGAGGATTGAGGCAACATTTCATTTTCAGAAAATTTATTGTCAGTGAGTTGTTCCTTTAAATAGAAGTTTAACTATGATTAGTGTTTTCTACACTTTCATTGCTTTCACAGAAGGCAATATATACATTTCACACTTAAACTGAAGAAAGATTGTATTTGTAGTAAATGGGTCAGTTGGGCCAGATTGGGCATAGGTCCACAGGATGAGGGGCAGAAAGCTGCCATGTGAAACCATCCAGCAGATTTTTTTTTAAGAAAGAGGAAGCAAGAGTGGGGGAGGGAAGAATGAGAGAGAGAATCCCAAGCAGGCTCCATGCTCCGTGCAGAGCCCACACGGGACTCAATCCCACAACCCTGGAATCATGCATGACCTGAGCCAAAACCAAGAGTTGGATGCTCAACCGACTGAGGCACCCAGGTGCCCTTTAGGCCGGTGTCATTTTTAACTTGGAAGTAGAGGTACAAAAATGAAATATGCCAAGAATGAGCTAATTATACATGTGTATGAGATGTGTAGAAATGAAAAGAAGAACAGGATTTTAGATATAGAGGTTCTGAAGGCTAACGAAAGACTTTTACACTACTAATCTGGGGGCCCTGTGTTTATTTTTGTAAGCAGTATGAGTGGAGTAAGGCAGGCATGGAAATGGAGCCTGTGGGTATGTGTGTAAGTGCAGAGGATTGTGGAAGAAGGGCCACTCCAGTAAGGAGGAACATCAGACCAAAGCCAAACTTTTTTAAATGACCTCGCCACATTTTAACTACCCATGACACTTTATGTTAATTTTGAATGTGCTTTGAAATATTTTTATAAGTGTAGATTGTGACATATAAAGATTATAAAGCAAGAAAATATATATATTTTATGACATATAAAGATTATAAAGCAAGATTATAAGTGTAGATTGTGACATATAAAGATTATAAAGCAAGAAAAAATATATATATATAAAGCAAGAAAATATAATATATATAGTAATATATATTTATATATATAAATTTTATATACCCAGTGTATTATATACTACATAATATATTACATATTTATTGTGTTAATATAACATATTCTATTCTATATGTTATATATTTATTATGTATCAGATCTATTATTTATATATAAAAATCTTATATACAATTATATGTGTGTATACACCCACACACATACATATATGCATACTGTTTCAGGTTGAACTGGATCCTCCAAAAAGATAGGCTGACGTTTGTACACCTGGTACCTGCAAATGTGAACTTACTGCAAACTCTTTGCATGTATAATTGAGATCTAAGTTAAGACAGGGTGGTGCGAAAGTAGGGTGGGTCCCAAATTCAGTGTTACTAGAGTCCTTATAAGAAAAGAGGAGACACAGAAGCACACACAGAGGTAAGAAAATGTCTTGTGAAAACACAGACACACAGGGAGAACACTATGTATGGGTGGAGAACTGCATTCACAAATTGAGGAATGTCAAAGATTGCCAGCAACACCAGAAGTTAAGAGGAAGGCACAGAGCGTATTTTCCCTTACAGCCATCAGACCAGGGCCCTGCCAACCACTTGATTTCAAATTTTTAGTCTTCAGAACTATGAGAGAATAAATTTCTATCGTTTCTATTGTCTACCTAACTTGTGGTACCTTGTCATGCTCTAGGAAATTAATACCTCTGCTAAAGTAAATATACACACACATATATATAATATTATAATTTTAGTATATATATATATATATGTGTTATTTATAAATTATAGTTATATATAAATATATAGTAAAATTATAAGTTGTACACTTTAAATGTATAACATATATACAAATGTACATACTCACATTTTTATCTTTTATGATGATAGATTTGCACATTTTACAGACACTGTGCTACCTGCTTACATGTACATTGATGTACTATTTTTTGTCACTGTACCCTATTTGAAATGTTTCCTATTGAAATGTTCATATTTTGTTCATTCAGGAACATTGTTTATTAATGATTATGAAATATGTGTCAGACATTTGCTTTGATTGTGTTCCAATGGACACTGTAGTCTTTTGTCATGCAATGCATAAGACTATGTCACACAGGCTTGTTTTAACTCGTAGTGGCTGAACCCAGTCAAGAATCCCTCAGTCATGGAGTCAGTAATTTCTAAGTTCCATTTTAATTATAAACCCATCAGATTCTTTGTGTTGGATTTATAATCAGTGACCATTTCTAAATTGGCTTTATGATGCATGGACCCTCCAATACTTGTTTTCTAGTCAATAATCACTCCCAAATGACTGCTGGTCACTTTTTAAATGCTATTCTTTCTAAATTTGTATAATTATATTATTATAAATGGTCTAGGCCTGGCTGCCCAGCCATTAGGTGGGCCTATTAGGTGTGGGAAAAGGCAGGCCTCCAATTTGAAAGAAAATAAGTTCCAAAATGGAGGGAGGCCAAATCAAGTACTAAGACAGAATGTTAAGTACTCTAGCTGACAATACCTGGAATTAAGAAAGGATGTTGGTTAGAAAGGCTTTATATGACATGGAAAAGTTTAAAATCTCACCTGAATGCAGGGCATTATCATTTCTCACTCATGTTAGGCTATCCAAACTAAGAAATTTGGCTAATTTTGAAATTTTTTGTAGTCCCTGGTATATTACCCTGTTATATAAATATGAAAATTGATTATCTTGTTTGGTAGCAATTTACTCTAATCCTGAGTGGATATTTTAAATTGTCTTGTTTATAAAAGGACCTTAAAAGAGATTTTTTTAGACAAACATTTGTAGGAAAATAAAGCCAGATCTCACATTGTTGGAGAAAAATCCTGAGAGACATTGAAAAGGTGACCTTACTTAACATATTGTTCCATTTGGCTCAAGCAGGTTTTCATAAAGGTACATTTTTTTGTTCAGAATAAAAACAAAATGTCACATCATTTATATTAGTCCTCCTCTTGTTTAAAAAGCTTGTTGACATGTCTTCATTCTTTGGGTGGGGTTAGAATTCCAAGATATAATCATGCCATATTGTATGTATATAGCATGATAACATTTATATAATGTAAGGCTAAAGATTAGTTTTTCAACACTAAATCCCATATAAAATATCTTCTATACTGAACCTTGAAGGAATGAATCAATTATTGGATAACAAAATTGTCATTCCTTTCTTTCCATCCAGACCTTTTCTTCTCACTTAATTTATTATTTCTAATATGCTATGAACTGGGAAATCAGAAAGCTAAGCCTGATGAAATTTTTCGTAAAACAAGAGTAAGAAAGTTCTGAATGCTGATCTTAGGAACTATCCTATGACTACAATATGAACTACAGGATATGAATATCCTAGGAACTATGAAATGCACATGTATTTAAGATATCTGTTGTCTGCTCAGAAGAATTTCAGAGCTGTTATCAGATTCCCCAGAGGGTTTTTCTGCAGTTCCACTGATAGGAGACAGACACAATTTGTGCTTGCAATATTTATACCTGTTTGACATCAGCATTTTGTTGCTCTTAAAGCTATTTTTTCCAGGATATAAGAAAACCAGCTTTGTGGTTTTAGCTGTACATCATTTTGTTCCTTGTTCTATATTGTTCAGCTACAATTTAAAAAGGAACTGCTATGCCTAATCCTATTCTAATACTCTCAATGATTCTGCACAATAAGAATATTTTCCTCTTTTATAAAAAATAAAACTGAGCTTCCATGATATTAAGTAATTTTCCCAGCAAGATACAACGTAGTGGCGGTATTGGGATTCTATGCCCTGCTCTATCCAAACGAAAGCTCATATTCTCCCCTGTGTGCAGCCCCACCCTGTCTAACCAGCTTCTCTGGATTTAGAGGGTATATTGCCACCTTTGATCAGTCTCTACTAACAGGACAATATCTCTAGGGAAGTCTTTAGGGAGCCATTTAGAAAGATGAATCTCTAAATTTTTCCTTTAAAGAGAGAGAGAGATGGGGCGCCTGGGTGGCTCAGTTGGTTAGGCGGCCAGCTTTGGCTCAGGTCATGATTTCATGGTCCGTGAGTTCGAGCCCCGCGTGGGGCTCTGTGCTGACAGCTCAGAGCTGGAGCCTGTTTCAGATTCTGTGTCTCCCTCTCTCTCTGCCCCTCCCCCGTTCATGCTCTCTCTCTGTCTCAAAAATAAATAAATGTTAAAAAAATTAAAAAAATAAATAAATAAAGAGAGAGAGAAAAAAAGGAATATCTCAGGTACGTAAATGCTGCCTTCTGTAGCTCCAGGCCCGGATGTGTATACTCCTACTGGAGACAACCCCAGAAACTCAGAATAAGAGCTGCAGACAAGTTGGCTGGACAACAAGGGTCAAATACTGGAGAGGCAAAGTACAAATAAGAGGTGCTGGTACAAAAAGCAGGAATCTAGTTGGTGGCTCAGGATCAAGAAGATGAAACCAATAAAGAGGTTGGATTAGGGTAAACTGGTCAACAATGAGTAGGAGTGGGATCCAGAGCTCTTCTCAGAAAAGTCATATCCAAAACAAAAAAACAAAAAAACACCTCAGTAGCTCAGTGGATTGACTGTCCGAGTTCGCTCAGGTCATAGTCTCACCATTTGTGAGTTCAATCCCTGCCTCGGAATTGCTGCTGTCAGTACAGAGCCCCCTTCAGATCCTCTGTTCCCTCTCTCCCTGCACCTCCCCCAGTCGTGTGTGTGCACTCTCTCTTCTCCAAAATAAGACATTTTTTTTAAAAAAGGAAAAGTCATATACATCTGCTCTGGGCTAAGATCTTTGAGGAAAAGATTCTGTCTCATTGTTTCAGTGATTCTACAACAATCAAAACGGTGTCTTGTGTTAATTGCTATCCCTAAGGGCTACCATGGGATTGCACTGAACTGCAAACAAGCTGTCAAAATCTACTGGGCCTAGATCACCATTGACAGAGTAGATCAGACACCATGCTAGATGAGAACAGAAATGTCTAGGTGGGGGTGGGGCAGGGCAAGAGCGTGCTGCTTCAACCTTCTCTTTTCATTCTGTTATGCTCCGAGGAATTGGTATGGACTCTGATCAGGGTGACATTGACACTAACCTCCCAACTCTTGGTAGCATTGGTCAGATACTGGAAATTTTCCTCATTCCATGATAGCTGGTTTATCCATGAATACTGATTGTTTTGCTTGCTTTCAGTACTTTTTTCTTTCTTCTTATTAGGAAAACATAGCAACTGGATGACTAGAGGCTCCGCAAACCCATGCCTGTGCTTGCAGTGGAAAGAACGAGTGGTCAGCTTTTTACTCATGTCAGTGCTGGTGCCCTGGGCTATAATTTGTATTTCTGCTAAGACTGTCACAGTCATTTTTCTTGTCTCGGCTTAGCCCTGGACCCACAGGCCTTTAATGACGTGTATAACTCTATGCGGTAGGAAGAAACAAATGCTTCGGCATGAGTAGTCACCCTGTGATGATTCTAATACACTACTTTCCCTGAAGTAAACGACCAAAATTTAGAATTACCATCTTTTCCAGAGCTAACAAATGATCAGGTGGCATAGGACATGATTATGTGGCTTAATCTGGTCAAATGTGATGCCAAACTTTGTCTGACTCGAGCCTGGCTTTTTTCCAAAATGAAACCGCACTTCACTATAAACCAATTCCTCAGAGACCTTTGATTAAAGGAAACAAGTAAGGATAGGTCTTGGGCAGTATACTTTTATAAGACGTTCAAGATATAAGACCTTATTTCTGAAAGCACATGTTGATAGTTCATAATGGTCAAAAATAATTCTCCATGTCAAAGTACAACTCTTGTAATTTACATGCACATTTTCCTGTGAGTTTGAAAACAAAATTACACCATTTTGCAAAGTTTTGAGGCTCTCTACACAGCATTTTAAAATAATGATATTTTATGAGAAGAAGCTGGGTGCTTCTTTATTGTGCTGAATGAGTCACCAGGATGTTCCCTAGACACCCATCATACTCCCTGCAATAAAGTGATGACATAAGCCAGCATCATTATAATTTTATCTTAATTAGTTTTTTATAGGTTTTAAGATTTTTCCTTAATTTTTATTTTTTTATTTAAAAAAAAATATTGTTTTCTACCTAGCATTTTTCCATATTTTAAAATGCTACGAATGCCCTGTGAATAAAGCAAAATAAGCTTTCTCTAAGCTATTGTGCTAATTTGAAGACTTGGTCTGAATTTACAAAAGCTGATACTGTCTCTCCCCAACCCCCCCAGATCATCCCCATTCTCCTGATGAAAAAGAGAACCAGGGAAGATTTTGGTCTATAATTTTATTTTTGGTACTAAGGAATAGTTGTGAGAGAGTCCTTCTTCTCCAGGAAGAAGGAAATGGGTGTAAGATGTTGGAAGACAAAGGAGAAAGCAATGGGTGGTGACCCTTTAGGTGTGATTGCTTCTGTATTGCTTCTGTCTCTAATGCTGTATAACAAATTGCTGCACATTTAGCAGTTTATAACAATATGAATGATTACATCACCTTTTCCACGCATCTAGTATTTTAGCGGGTCCTCTGCTTAGTGTCTCCTCAGATTAAGTCCAAGTGTCAGTTGGTTTCATCCTCACTTTGGAGACTTGAGTGGGGAAAGATCTACTTCCAAGTTTTCTCAGGTTTGGGCAGAGTTCATTTCCTGTGGTTGTACAACTGAGGTCCTGCTGTCTCAGTGGCTGATCATCAAAGATTATTCTCAACATTTAGAGATTGTGATCAGGTTCTTGCCTTATGGATGTATCCACAACATGGCAATTTATTCCTTCAAGACAAACAAGGCATTTCTTCTCATGCTTTAAATGACTTCTCTCAGGAAGGGGTCACACCCTTTTAAGGGGTCACACGATTAGATCAAGTTCATCCAGAATATCCCGTTTAATTAACTCAAAGTTAATTGATTTGGGACCTTAATTACATTTGCAAAATCTCTTCACCTTTGTCATACAGTGTGATCTAGTCATGAGAATGAAGTGTATCATATTTATAGTCTTATCCTCACTCAGGGAGGGAGGGTAATACAGAGCATGGACACTAAGGGGACACCAAGGGAAACCACAGGGCCATCTCAGAATTCTGCCTACCACAGCTTCTTTAATTCCTTGTTCCAAAAACAGCCAATTCTGCCAACTTATGTGCTTGAAGTAATAAGAATTTCTTCCAGAGTTCAGGGTAGCTATTTGAAAGCTGAAGTAAATGTATGTGATAAAGGGCAAATAAGAATAGCACTGAGAAAAATCTTTATCATCCTGTTTCTGGTTGTACGGCTATTCTGACTAATCTCCTGGTAACCCCCAAAACTAAAAAGTTACATCCAAAAATGATAGCTATATACTACTTTAAAATATCTCCAATGCATCAATGAGCTAGAAACTTAGCAAGAAATACTTACAGGCCTAGGACTAAAAATAGACACCCAGGATGGGAAGCTGAGCACTGATGTTGGTGTTATCATGAAGATGGCATTGACCTTGGGGCTTGGCAGACAGGAGACCATGCCCAAGCCCCGCCCCCCCCATGATGGCAAGTCTAATAAGAAACTTTTTACACGAAGCTGGGATTCCTCCATGAAACAGGGCTATTCCCTCCAAGTTAGAGTCAGCTAGAATTAAACAGCCAGCTTTGGAAAACTATAAGAAAAATGGTCTGTCTCAAACTCTGCTGCTGAGCTGAAGAAGTACAAAACCTTAGAATATTTATTATATTATGCTCAGGCAGATTTTTAGTCCAAATTCACCTTAGCTTCAGACTGAATATATTTCAAATTAAAAATTTAAATTAACTCGAGGTGCTTAGTAGAAAAAAATTACAATCTCCTCCCCAAAGCAACTCTCCTTCACATGGGCCTCAAAGTGTTTTACATAGTAAGGTTTCCCAAAATAGGAATTCACTGTCACAAATCCCTCTCTCTCTCTCTCTCTCTCTCTCTCTCTCTCTCTCTCACATACACACACACACACACACACACACACACCAGGAAGCATAAAAGAGAATAGGGGGAAAAAATACAAAATAAAATCGGAAGCCTGACCATTACTATAAAAGCAGTAATTAGAACAAAACAGATATAGTTTAGAATGGAAGAATCAAAATTCTCATTATTTTGGATGATATGATTTTTATATAAAATACCCTAAGGAATCTACAGATAATTTTCAGCATTTACGGGAGTATAACAATGTTGCTGAATATATATTATCATTCTACAGGAATCACTTGAATTTCTCTACTTCAACAACAAACGGGTAGAAAATATAAACATAAAAATATATTATTTACATATCATAAAAATATAAAATAGAAACAAATCTAAAACATTTTAAGAGGTTCATGAAAAAAAAAACTTTACTAAAAGGCATTCAAAAATGCCTAAATAATGAAGAGATAGAACAAACTCATACATTGAAAAATCAATGGTGAAAGATCTGTTTTCCAAACAGAATCAATGCAATTGCAGTTAAAATCCTAACATTCTTAGAATTCTTTTAATGCAATAGTAGTGAACACTGTAGAGTATGTGTAGAGATATAAGCGTTTATAAATGGACTGAGGAGTCTCTAAACAGTGCTCTAAATATATAGAAATTTGACTTCTGAAGATATTATACTATAGATCAGTGATGAAAGTATTTTTATTGAATGCCAAAATAAATTGAGCCCCATCTACATACTCACGTTCGTGATGGATGAAAGCCTAAATGTGAACAGTAAAACCATAAAACTTTTAGAAGATATATAGAATAATAATCTCAGGGCAACAAAAATATCTTAAGAAATAAAAACATAAAACATAAGAGAAATGATTGATACATTAAAATTTTAAAAAATACTCATTAAGATATTAGAGAATCAACTAACATACTGGGAAACAATGGTTACAATGCAAATAATTTACAGAGGATTATTATCCAGGATAAACAACTACATCAATAAGAAAAAGATAAACAATAAAAGTGGGCAAAATATTTGGATGGATGCTTAGCAAGTGTGGTTAATACCAGATGATTAAACTTATCGGTAACTAGGGAGATGCAAATTAAAAACACACTTTCAAGATTGCCAAAATTAAAAACAAGAAAATGTCAAGTGTTGGCGAGGATTTGGAACAAGAACACTTGTACTTTGCTATTTGTGGTGTAAATTGGAAAACAATTAAGCACCATCTAGTAAAGAGTATGCTCGTACCATGTAACACAGAATTTCTATGTCTAAATATATACTCAGAACAGTGCGTTCCAGAATTTTAAAAGTATGACACATGTAAACATTGCAAATATACACATGGTATATACTAAAGTAAATTTTAGACATCATGAGAACATCCATAATGAGGCTTAGATTTTTAAGATTTCATTAGATTCTCCTTTTTTATATTTAATTGTTATTTTAAAAGTAAAAAGTATTTTAGAGCAAATTTAATATTAAGTTTACATAAAACTTCCAAATATGTTTTCAAAATATTTATGGGAATGTTTATTTGTTTGCATGAATATAAATGTATGTGTCCTATACTTGCAATTTCCATGTCAGCTCTTGATCATGACTCTTGCATAATAAATATGCAAGATATTTTGACCAGATAATTGGTCAAACATTATTTTGGGTGTGTTCATGACAGTGTTTTTGGATGAGATGAACAAAACTTGGTAGACTGAGTAAAGCAGATCATCTTCCCTAATGTGAATAGTCCCCATCCAATTAGTTGAAGGTCTGGCTAGCACAAAAAAAGTGTGACCCTTCCTCAACTAAGAGAATTCCTTCTGCCTGATTATTTGAGCTGGAATATCAGTATTTTCCTGCCCTTCGGATTCAAGCTGATATCCCCTCTTCTTGGGTCTTGAATGTGCCAGCCTTTGATCTAGAACTTACACTATCATTCTTCTGGTTTTCAGACCTTTAGACTTGGATTGAATCTACACCATTGGCTACTATTGTCTTTCCTGGGTCCCCAACTTGCCAATTGCATATTTTGAAACTTACCTGCCTCCATAATTGCATTAGCTAATTCCTTATAAGAAATCTCATTATATGAATATACAGGCATACTTTGTTTTATTGTACTTCACTTTATTGTGCTTCACAGATTATGCTTTTTTTTTTATCTTTACAAATTGCAAGTTTGTGGCAACTCCGTGTTGAGCAGGTGTATCGATGTAATTTTTCTAATAACACTTGCCCACCTCATGTCTCTGTGTCACACTTTGGTAATTGAAATATTTCAAACTTTTTCATTATTGTATTTGTTATGCTGATCATATGGTAGCATTTTTAACAAAGTATTTTTTACTTAAGGTGTATACATTGGTTTGTAGGCATAATACTACTGCACACAATACACTATGATACAGTATAAACAATTTTACTGTGCAGTGGGAAACCCAGACTCCATTTGACTCACTTTATTGCAGTATTCGCTCTGGTATTCTAAAACCAAATCTAAAAAGTCTCTGAGGTATGTCTGGGTGTATTATTGGCTTCATATTTTTAGAGAACTCTTACTGATAGATCATTTATTTCAAAATGATGCAGAAGCCCTAATATTCAGAAAGCAAATGGTAACAAGCTTTTTATGCTGGTGAAAGTGCACGTCAGCCATAAATAAACAAAACTACCTGATATTTGAAGACAGGGATTTAAGCACACCACCTGGATTCCTCACAGTCCCCTGCTCTTAACCAATCTCTCCTGAGCTATAGGCTGTGTGCCTTGACCACCTGGAACCAGAGATCGCAGTGGCTGCTAGCACCCTTGTCTATGATTGACAGTGGCTCATAGCACCTTTGTCTGTGGTTGACAATGGATCACTTTGCAGTCAACATTTAAAGTAAATATCCAGGTGATAGAGCACCTTGTGATGAGGCACAGAGCACCCGAGGGCATTAGAATGAGGATAGTATTTAGTGTGTGCTCACAGCCAAAGGAAAATATGGAAGGACATAACCGATTCCACTTTACTCTGGCCATCCCTCTAAGGAGAATGAGAGGTGGCCAACTAGTGTTTGAAGCAACCACCCAGGGGCACCAGTCAACTTAGACTTCCCTAGGTAACCTCAGAATAGAGTCAACAATATTCTGTAGCATGATCTATGATCTAATAATGGCATGCCTCTTGAAATATCTTTCATAGGGAAATTCTTTCACTGGGCACATGTACGAAAACTAATGTTCATTGAATTCTTTTTAGTAAAATTAAAACAAAACAAAACAAAACAAGAAAGAAACCCAGTGTCCAACAAAGTTAAAAGAAAATGAGACCAAAGAATACTTTACCCCATTGAAAATGAGTCAATGGTAACCACATACCAAAATATAGGTGAAGAGCATGATGCAGAGCAAAGAAGTAAGTTGCAGAAGAATATTGCAAACTAAGCAGTATATTACAGATATTTATGCATATTTATATAATGCACGTATTACATCGTATATGATACAAGTAAATAGGATTATGTGCAAATACAATTAAAACATAAAGAACAGGGGCACCTGGGTGGCTCAGTTGGTCAGGTGCCCCACTTCGACTCAGGTCATGATCTCGCAGTCTGTGGGTTTGAGCCCCGCGTCGGGCTCTGTGCTGACAACTCAGAGCCTGAAGCTTGCTTTGGATTCTGTGTCTTCCTCTCTCTCTGCCCACCCCTCCCCAACTCGTGCTCTGTCTCTCTCTCTCAAAAACAAATGACTATTTAAAAAAGTAAAAAAAAAAAAATAATAAAAGTAGGAACAAGAAAAACCCCAAAAAACAAAGATCAATAAGGACATATAAACACAAAATTTCATGATTATTCCTTCTGGGAGAGAATAGAATGGAATGGAATCAGGAAATGATATAAAAGGAACTTCTAAGTTAATGAAAATGCTTTTTTTTTTTGCCTTAAAATGAATGGGGACCATACAAGTGATAATGTATCATTATTTATGTCTTCATTTATTTTGTGTTATTTTGTACTTACTCATGCGTCACTAAAATCAAAACGAAGATACATATATCCTTGATTTTTAAATCAAACTGATTATATGAAAACAACTATGCAGGTACATTCATTCATGATATTTAAAGTCTCTGCTATAACAATTACTTGTTCAGAAATAAATCCTGAGATGTTCCAAGGAAGAAAATATGTGTAAGTACTTGAATGCGTACGTAGCGAAGTACAAATAGCTAAGGACACGACTGACAGAATGACCTGACACAGGAAAAGAAGCATCTCTGAAAAATTAGCAGTTAATATGTTGTGCGTGAAGGCAGAAAGGAGTTCTAGAACATAATATTCTTAAAGATGAATGAATCTCAAAGAAATAGCATGAATGGGAGCAAGTTGCTAACATCAGTTTGCCAGAGCTTTGCATTTTCTTATGCTCACCTAAAAATAGGAGAACAGTAAGTTCTTCCTGCTGTGAGATGAATGGTTAGCCTCTGTAGTTACGGAATGTTGTTCGGCTCTTCTCAAGAAGCTAGTATCTCCAGTTCTTATTCACAAGGGTGTATCAGTTTTCCTTAACTATATAAAAGTGTCTTCCTTACTAGTGTATCGTAATGACTAGAATAGCCACATTCACATTGCTTGTTAAACGTGGGCTTAAACCTGGGGTAAATGTACCCCCTACATATAAAGGTGGTGGGGCACAGAGGACTCACATCTGTCAGCTTAATATTTATTTATTTGTTTGTTTGCTAGTTTGTTCATTCATTCATTATTTTAATTTTATACTTTCATATGTCTAACCCAAAAGAGGTAAGACTGCCAAGATCGGTCTGAAGGGAGTTCACGTTCCAAAGGAGGGAGAAAAAATAGGCTAATACTACATGGGCGAGAGAGTTCTTATCTACACAGTAGACCCCCTAGATTGAAAGGACTTCCACTCTTAAGGTCTTGGAAATCTGTATAGAAGTGGTGTAGCCTGGTGATGAGAAACCAAAGAAGCTGCAAAAAAAAGCTGCAAACTACCTGGATTCACTGGTAACAAAGTAGCTCACAAGCAATTGGAGCTTCAGGCCTGTACTACGTGTGGACATGAGATCCAGTTCCACACTACTCATGTGATGTGGGCATCCCCAACCCAAGAAATTATTACAGGGATGTCTAGACTCAATAGGCCCATAGAGACCCTGCCCTCAACAGCTGAAAGGGAACAATATCCCCACAACATACAGCATATGGGATTCCTATGGAAAGTGTGATGGATTCAAAAATATTCCAAAAGATTTAAGACCTAAAGCTTTATAAAGGGGAGCTGTAAGGTGTAACCAACAGGAGAATTTGAACACCAGGAAACAAGGGACAGGGGCTCTTTAAGTATTTACAATGATCAAGGACATAAGGGACTCAAAAAGTAAAAACTAAGTGGGGCGCCTGGGTGGTTCAGTTGGTTGTGCATCTGACTTCGGCTCAGGTCATCATCTCGCATTTTGTGAGTTTGAACCCCACTTCGGGCTCTGTGCTGATAGCTGGGAGCCTGGAGCCTGCTTCAGATTCTGTGTCTCCCTTTCTCTCTGCCTCTCCCCTGTTTGGGCTCAGTCTCTGTCTCTCAAAAATGAATAATTGTAAAAAAAATTTTTTAAGTAAAAACTAAGGATATAACATTATGAGAAATGTCAGATTTTTTTCAGAGCGGTGTAACATGCATTGGTCATGAATATTTGGTTGAGACTTAGTTAAAATACAAAATCTGATAGTTAAATAAATAATTGCATAATCAATTAACTTTCTTGTTTGAGACTTTGTCAAGTATAAAAATTCTGATAGTGAAGTAAATAATTACACAATTAAGCTTCATCACTACAAATCCTTTGGCAAGAATTTTGCTGCAGTGTTAAGTGAGACTTGGAGAATCTTTCAGACTGCTAAGAGAATCATATGATTCTTGTCTCAGCAAGGAAATTCATTTGCTAACATTTTACCAGTATCACCTTTAAAAATTGCTTGGTATTGCCTCTTTTGGTGTTTTGAGAATTGCTTTTTACAGGACCATATGTGATAAAGTAACAGAACTACCATGGGTGCTCACATCAAAGTAGGAGTCTGTGTCCTTGTAATACTGTGACATCAAAGCAAATATCTAGGATCCTAAGTCTGATATGCGATGTTAGGTCTTTTGAATTCATTGTGACTTTAATACTATTAATAATTATTGCTACCATGTTGGAGTATTATTTAACTATCAGGAAATGTGACAAGTACTCTACATATATACCTCAGTTAATTCTCCTACAATGAAATAGACAGGGAGATAATGCGAAGTTAAGTGACTTGTCCAGACACATGACAAGAAATGGAGCCAAATTCAAATCCAAGACTCTCAGGCTCTGATTTTTCTCATTAATTCACAGTGTTTTATTGCAATAGCATCATTCTCATTGTCTGAAAAGATATGTAAACATTATTTGTTTGTAACTTAAAATATTTTTCTTTTAAAATAAGCTTATAGTATGAAAGAGATATTATTAAAAATAATTCATGAGGCTTCTAAGAAATGTTGGTTCTTTGGCAGGCTGCTCTGTATTATGCCCTAGGTAGGTGGGGGTAGCATTCATTTTCCGTTGCTCTTGGGTGTCTTCAGGGGCAAGTCTGAGAATTGACATTCTAGGGTTTTTGTTAGTTCAGAGCACATGACAGTGTAGGCATCGCAGTCCATATTAACTAACACAGTAGCACAGATAAGCTCATCTCTTCAGGTTGCCATTCATCATTTCCTCTGCATAAACATGAGAGAATGGCAGGTAGATGTTACATGTTAAATTGCGTCCCCCACTGTGATATGTTGGAATTTAATCTCCAGGACCTGTGAGTGTGATATTATCTGAAAGTAGTTTTTACAGATACAACTAAGTTGAGATCATTAGGTTGGCCAGTAATCCACCAGTAAGGTGGTATTCCTTATAGGAATATGAGAAGAGACAGAGATAGTGACACGCAAGGGAAGATGGCTGTAGGAAGATAGGAGCAGAGATTGAAGACCCACACTGAGGAATATCTGGAGCTTCCAGTTGTTGGAAGAGGCAAGGTAGGATGCTCCCCTAGAAGTTTTGGCGAGAGCATGGCCAAGGCCCAGCCACAACTTTGATTTGGGAATTATAGTCTGCAGAGCTGTAAAAGAATAATTTTTTTGTTGTTTTAAGTCATCCAGTTTGTAATAATTGACAATGGTAGCTCTGGAAAACTGATACAGTAGGATAAATACATTTTTTATGGGTTCTAGGAGTAGGAGTTTTAAAAATAAGGCATCAGCACTGTGGATCCTTGCAAATTAGAACAGACCTAGGATTGGAGAATCCCAAAGTGGAAGTATAAAGAATCACTGGGAAAAACATGTCTCTACCTCTTTAATTTGACTGGCAGTACTTGATAGAGAAAGGTCTTTTGTTCTTATTTAAATAGTGGGTCTGTTATGGCCAAAGAGAGAAGTAGGTAGTCTTTTTTACTCTCAATGTATAAATCAAGCTTGTCTACTATCTTGCTGTTAACTGCTAACCTTAGAGTTCTTTTAAAAAAAATCCCTTAGGGGTGCCTGGGTAGCTCAGTCAGTTAAGAGTCCAACTCTTGATTTCAGCTCAGGTCATGATCTCACTGTTCATGAGATCAAGCCTCGGGTCAGGGTCTGCACTGACAGCGTGCAGCCTGCTTGGGATTCTTTCTCTCCGTCTCACTCTGCCCTTCCCCTACTAAAGCCCATTCTCTATCTCAAATAAACATAAAAAAAATTTTAATTCACCTTTTATAACTGAAATCTAAATATTTCCAGTTGAAATAGAATGCTAAAACTGTTCTTCCTGTGAATGTTTGTAAAATAAAGTTAATATTTAATCCAAAAATAAAAAATAAAATATTAAAAACAAAACAAAATAAAATTTAATACAAAATAATATGACAAAATATTACTGAGTGTAAAAACATTTGAAATGAAATTTACTTCCCATTTATTTTTATTTGTAGATATCTTTATATAAGACATTAGATTATTTTCTCTGTTTTGACATGAATTCCTTCATCTTGATGGGTTTCATTTATTCCAAGTAAAGCTTTTCAAGGCATGGCTCTCTTCAGGTACTTTCTTGATGATTTTGTTTCCTAAGTCCTTTTTATAAATATATGTTTATTTTTAGCTCATAAATATGTAATGGTTTAGGGAAGCAAGTGGAAATTGTCCATAATACTAAGAAATAACATTATTTACAGTTTAATTCATATCATTTAAAATTTTATGTCGTGTCTACATACATATCCCTATACTCTCACAAAAACATTTTCAACATCCATAAATATATAATTACAGCATTATTTTAAATATACACTATATCTCATTGTATTCGATATGGATATAGTGTGCATCCAAATTTATATTATTATAAAAATGTAACAAAGGCTCCAGTATCATATACACATTAATTTTCCAGAGAATTTATGGGATGATTGTATCAATGAAATTTTTACCACCTAAGATAGGTATACAGTACAAAAAGATGAATTTGTGGGCTAAATGAAAGTCTGAATGTTTAGCAGTTGTGAATGTGTATGACAACTGGATCTTTAAATTAGCTGTATTTCTAGTTGGGTGTCAGGTTCCCATATCCTTGTACTTTACAGATTCCCTAAGAGGATCTTTTTTTTTTCTGATAACTGTAAAGATGATTTTGTAAGTCATAGTCTTACGATGTTTGCCTTTGAGACCTTCAGAGAAGGGAGGCAAACGCGTCATTTATTCTTACCATATGTCGGCAAGGAAAACTGGACCTAGCAATCCTATTCCTCAATTTTTCTGTCTTGCTTTGACAACTACATGAATATTTGACTTGAGGCTCAGCATTTTTGATCCCTGCATTTACAAGAGCGAAGTTATTCTTAAGATGCAGGACCAATTTTTAGGAAGTTTCTAAGAAACCTGAACTTGGTTCCTCCTCTCATTCCCAACTTGTTTGCAGTCAGATACTCACTTCAGAAGAAGTCCAGGCAAGCTGTTAGGAAGGCAGAGTTAGCCTGCCTGTCCTTTAGCCTTCTGGGCCTCTCCCAGGAATGCCAGTTATTCTCTCAGTGCAGTCACTGGAGCCCGTATATACTCTCCTCAGAGGGCCAGGCCTGCTCCAGCCACTCTGAGGGGAGGTGTGCCCGTGCAGGTGAACAAACCCATGATAATGCCCTGAGTGAAAAGTCCTGTGGGCTGTAGTTCACTTCCGAGGAAAGGTAGGTTTGAGGGTTTTCTGAAGAAAGTGTTATTTTGACAACTCAGAGGACAGACTAAAAAAAAAGAGGTGTTTCATCCAATGAGGAGGAGGCGGTCTTTTCTATGGTTCATAGTGGTTCCAAAGGAGATAGATTCAGCCCATGTAAGTCATACCATATAGAAACCATCTCCCTCAACTTAGGTTTCTTGGAGATCTGTGTATGTCTGGTTACTTCTGACACAAACAACATTTTGACTGAGTTGTATTTGATCATTGTTTTGAGTCCATTAGAGGAATATCAGCTCTGTGGATTTCTTGACGCATGATTATAAAACCACAAAGCTCTGGTTAGTTGGCAGCCTTTTCCTTTAGTTCCATTTGTCTGGTGATTAACACAATCACTAACCCATAGTATGCGGTGTTAGACAGTGAAAGGTTTCTGTCAGTATCCATATTCTATGCCCCTCCTTTTTTTTTTTTTTTAAGAGAACCCTGATTGTATGGGTCCTGCCTAAAAATGACATATCTAAGCAACCCTCGAAGCTAGTGATGGGTATGTTACATAATTCTGGCCATTAATATGTAAGCAGCCATCTATTGAGAATTTCTGAGAGGTTTTACTTTCTTGAGATAGGTATCACCCCTTGATCTTTATCGCTACCATCTTCTTCCTGAAGATTATGTAGTATTTTGGAATCATAAACATGAATGTTACATGGTAGGAATGGGAATAGGAACCTGGATCTTTGATAGCACCTTGGAGCCAGCTCTGATTTATATATCTATCATTCAGATTTCTTGTTGCTTGGAAAACACACACACACACACACAGTTAAACCCTTGGAGTTGTTTTTCTGCTTTGTGAAGTCAAATGCAATTCTTTTCTTAGACACTTAGTCAATGCAAGTGAAATGCATGATTCCCCAGACTGTGCACACTCAGGCGATACAAGGTAAAATTTAATCTTTGCTTAATCAATAAAATTTAGGAGGTAACTTCTCTTTCCAAAATAAACACATGAATTCCAAAGTATAATGGAAGTTGATTTTTCAGATTCTCTGTTCCAGTCTTCTTCAGTAGAATAGATAACATTTAACTGAATATGAGCACCTTCAAATTTCAAATATGTAATTTGTACAACACTTTAAAATTGAGGTTACATTGGATTCTACATGAAGAAGCATTAAATTATGGGTCAATCAAGATTTGAAGTGCTCTGTGATTCTCTTAGAATATTTGATTAAAAATAGATGCAGGTGTAATCAATAATGTATGTGCATTCAATCAGGAATCTTGATTTTTTGTTCAGTTATTTAATTGAAATCTCAGAAACTGAGACTTCTAAAATCCTGTTGCACTAAGGGACTAGTTATTCCTCCACCGAGACCTATTTTAAATGTCCCTAGTAATTCTCTTTTAAGAAGAGATGGGAATCTATCTGTGTGATAGCAGTGGAATAATAGCAAAACTGAAAGTTCGATTTGTTCTCTACCTCTAGAATTAGTCATGATATTCAGGGGGCAAAAAAAAAATGTAAATAAAATGCTTTCCTATTTAAAAAGAGGAAAATCCTCAGGCCACAGACTCAAGCACATATAAAACCAATGTTGATAGAAAGGGCTAATACTTTTTGGACCACCAATTATTTGATATTTACACATAATATTTATGTGTAGGTTGATGGTTGAGGATGTCTCTTCTTTCTCATGCTAGAAATACAGTCTATTTGGAGGAACTGTTTGTTTCACTTTATATCCACGTAATTTTATTGGGAAAGACCAATCATGACCCCTGTCCTTTAGTCTCTGGCTTGTATACATACATTAAAACAGGTTCTTTGGCGTTCTTCACTTGTCTTTTCTAACTAAACTCAAGAAAAAACAGCTTCATTTTCTTTCTGACATGAGGTTGTGATTGTAGTGATGATTGGGATAAGAGTCCAAGCCTCTAGGGACAGCCAAGTTGAGAAAAAAAAAAACATGGAGGGCTAAAGGGAGGAAAGAATGAATGAGATCGCTTCCTTTTTCTTGATTTGGTTATGCTAGTCAGTATTTCCCTATTTTGATTAAATTAATTTGGTTTTCTGTCCTCATAATCAAAAAAAAAGTCCTAACAAGCAGAATAGTGTGGTTCATGATTCATTTAACAAGGCATTTATTTAATACTTGTTATGGTAGTGATAAAAGATGAATCTGTTTCTAGAACTTATGACTTACCAAGGAGATAAACACTTTAAAATAACTTTAGAGGAAAATATGGTATCTTCAATGTTGTGAGATGCCAGAAGAAGGGGTAATTTTCAACAAAATCAGAGACTTTAAGGAAATTAGGATATTGATGATCAATCTGAAAGAAATTGGGAGGTGGGGAGACACTTAGCTGGCTCAGTGGGCAGAGCATGCAACCCTTGATCTTGGGGTCATGAGTTCAAGCCCCACATTGGGTGTAGAGATTATTTAAACAAAAAAGAAGTTGGAAGATGGGTAAAACATGGTGGAAGATCATTATGAGTAGCTGAATGCAGACATATGAGCAGGAACATGAGGGTGTGAAAGTACATTGTATGTTTAGGAGAAGGGTGAGTATCTTGATATAGCTAGAGCAGGAGGTGTCTCTGTGTTAGAGTAGTAAATGAAGACGAGGCTTTAAATGTAGATAGAGATGGATTCCTAAGATGAAATGCTCTATGTTACGGAAATGTTACCGTTGAAGGGTTTAGGTTTAAGAATGAGAATATCATTCTGTTTGGGAAGAAAAATTCTGGGAAAATGACAATTAGGAAAAATTTTTTAGAAAGCACATTGATGAATGGATTATAAAACAGAAAAGCTAGAGATATCTGTTAAGAACATCTTACAATAGTGCCTATTAAAGATAAAGGGAATCCATAATGGATGGTGTCATAAATATAGGGAAATAGATGACTTCAGAATATTCTAAATGTTACATTGACACTGCACTATTTCAGTAATGCCAGCTGACTTTATATACTGCCTTATAGGGAAAGGCCGTATTGTCTCCCATTTATTGTAGTTTTGCTAATGTGTGAGGGACCCCAACATCCTGGTACATGAGAATGTGGAGGTAACCTAAACTCAAAAGAAGGCAACAAGATCCATTTAAGAAAGACTCTGTAAAAACAGAGAAGGAAGTTAAATTGAATAACAAGAACAGGTGGTTCCTTTTGAGGCAAAATAAATGAAAAAGCTTAAGCAAAAAATTCATATATTGAAGCTCTAACTCTCAAGTTGGGATTAATGACTTCATAAGAAGACACTCCAGAGAACTTTGACACACACACACTCTCTCTCTCTCTCTCTCTCTCTCTCTCTCTCTCTCTCTCTCTCTGTGTGTGTGTGTGTGTGCGTGTGTGTGTGCACGCGTGCGCCATGTGAGAGGGCTACCATCTATAAGGAAAGGAGACCTCACCAGACTCAACAATGCTGAAACCCTGATTTTGGACTTGCAGCCTCTGGAACTGTTGGAAAATAAATTTCTGTTCCTGTTTTTAAGCTAAATTAAAAAAAAAAAAGTGCAGCTCTTAAGAGATGCAATTAGAGCTTAAAAAGGGCTTTTCAGAGCTGGAGAAACATGGTATTTGAATTATAAAATTTAGTACAGGAACAAAAAAAGAGGATGTTTGCTTTCGTGGTCAGAAAGAAAAATTGAAGAGCCATCTAACAGGACTACACAGATGCAGAAAAAAAGTGGAAATCACAAGAGAAAAGATAGGTGAGAAGACTCAAATGCCTACAGGATCTTGGTATATAACATAATTGTGTGGATTAGTTTGTTTAACACAAAGGCTAAAAGGAGTTGTATAGACTGTGATTGAAATCTAAAGGAGAACCCACACCCTGCTTTAGAGATATTCAAAAGGAATTTTTAAAACACTCAACAGGCCAAAATTGTCAACAGGACTCTGCAGAGTATATCACCTTTTTAAGATGTTGATATAAAGGATTTGAATGACATAGTTCACACACATGCACACTCACACAAGGTACTTATTCCTCCCAAAGAAAGAATATACATTTGTGTATCAATTATAAAAAAAAATTAAGGGAAGGAAAATAGGATAAGATCACAACAGGGAGGCAAAATGTAAAAGGCTCTTGAATATAGAAAACAAATAGGTTGATGGAGGGAGGCAGGCGGGGGATGGGCATCAAGGAGGACACTTGGTTTGATGAGCACTGGGTGTTGGATGTAAGTGATGAATCACTAAATTCTATTTCTGAAACCAATACTAAACTATATGTTAACTAATTTTAATTTAAATAAAATTTAAAAAACAAAAAATAATAAGAATAAAATAAAGTAAATGTTTATGTACTGGCACATAATTTTTAAAGCTTTAGTTACACCTAAAATCATACATTTTGTAAGTCATATTTTCTAACCGGATCCAATAAACCAGAAATTAACAAGCAGTTCTAAAAATTATCGAACAGCTTGGAAGCATCCTACCTAAGTTGAAGTCTATGAAATTGCGGATATTTTGCCATTTTACAAAAATGGTAGTCCATGTGAGTCCACCGAATAAAATCTCCCATCAAAAAGACAATGAAAACTGAAGCTCTAAATTACGTAAGAATTATAAAAATGGAAACATTTCACATGAAAGCTATTACTCCCATCAGAATAAAATTTTATATTTTATGAAAAGAAAGAAAATAATTAAGTGTGCAATTTAAGAGACCAGGGGGAAAAAAAAAGGGATTATGAAAAAGTCACAGGGCTTCTGGTCCAATGTCTTATTAAAGAGTTGTATTAAAATCATTGCCCTCCCAGGAAGCCATTTTCCCAGGAAGATATTAACATTTAGAAAAGCATAGATTATAAAACCCATGAGAAGATAATAGGATGGGAAACCATTGGCAGGTGAGCAATTTCAAAACAGCCCTTGGAGAAAGGAGGTGGAGGAATAGTGTCTAATGGAGAAAAACAGAGGGGTCCTCAGGGCATCTGGGTGGCTGAGTGGGTTAAGCTCTGACTTCAGCTCAGGTCATGATCTCACAGTCTGTGAGTTCCACTGGCTCTGCTGACAGCTTGGAGCCTGGAGCCTGCTTCAGATTCTGTGTCTCCTCCTCTCTCTGCCCCTCCCACGCTCATGCTGTTTGTCTCTCTGTCTCAAAAATAAATAAAAACATTAAAAAAAATTAAAACACAGGGGTCCTCAGCCTGGAATCTGAGTGGAGAGGCCTACTTTGCCTGGTGAACTGAGCAGAGACCCCAGAGTCTGATACTTTTGTCACTGTGGGGAAAAGGTGTAAAAAAACAGTGCTGAAGGACTAAAGATGACACATGCTGATTGGCTTATAGTTAGGCACTTCCCCCTTTAAATTAGTGGGAGTTTCCAAATCAAAGGAAATAAAACTAAGGAGAAATAAGGCAGCAAAGCATGGCAGTAAGACTTTTTATTTCATTTTTAAACATAAACAAACAGCTGAAGATCAACATACAATAGTGAAAGTCTACAACATTAAGCAGAAACGCCTACTAGATTTTCAGAAAAAAAGAAAAAACTAATACAAATAACTGAATAGTATAATAGAAAAGTAACTCACAGAAACTAATACCAGAATCATCACATCATATATAAAAATGCCCAACCGTACAAATAATCAGGGAAATTATAACAGTGAGTTGCCATTTTTCATCTGTCATATTAGAAAATGTTTTAAAAGGTTCATAAGTCTGGGCACTTGGGTGGCTCAGTCAGTTGAGCATCTGACTTATGCTCAGGTCATGATTTCATGATCCATGAGTTTGAGACCCACATGGGGTTCTGTGCTGATAGCTCGGAGCCTAAAACCTGCTTCAGATTCTGTGTCTCCCTTCTCTCTGCCCCTGCCCCACTCGTGCTCTCAAAAATAAATAAACGTCTCTCTCAAAAATAAATAAACGTTACAAAATTTTGTTTTAAATTTGAAAAAAAGTTCATAAGTCCTAGGTGACGGTGTGGGGGATGGGAGGGACTCTCACATAACTGATAGAGGAGAGAATTGCTATAGGCGTCTTCAATAAGTTATCTGACAATATCTAATACAATTTAGATATGCTAATACTTTAATTCAACCATCCCATTTAGAGAATGAATTATCCACAAGAAAAAAATATATATATGAGTATTCACATATATATGAATATTAAGAAAAATATATATATATATGAGTATTCACATATATATGAATATTTTTACAACATTTTTTGTTGGGGGCCGGAGGGATTTTTATCAGTACCCTCATCAAAATCCATTTGTATTGATCAGAGGTATGGCTGAGACAAGGCATGTTATGATCCCAATATTGGAAGACAAAAAAAAGAAGCATGTGTGCATCTCTATGCTTTTTTCTCTTTATCGTAGCATGGAAAATGATGTCGAAGACTGCATACCATACTGCTAATATGGATTACTCTGAGAAATAGTAGGATTTATTCAGAGGGAAGGAGAATCTTTTTCGATGCTATGGTTAGAGTCTCTGTTGCCTCTTCATTGCAGCAAGAATATTTGCTTTAGTAGTTTGAATAAAAAATACAAAGTAATATTAAAAGAAAAGGAATGAAAAGAGACCAAGAGATCTTTGAGAAAATAGGGCAGCTTCAAGGAAGGAAGAGAAAGCAACACAAAGAAGAGAAGAAATATGAAAAAAAAATGCTAGGGTTATCATGCAGTCAGCGGGCATGAACAGAAAGTGGAAGCACGCATCAGACTACAGGGAATGTGGAAGGGAATGGAAGGCTAGGCATTGGAAATGGTCGAAGAATGGACATGCATGAGAGAGAAAGGCATGCAGAGCACTGAGTAAGAACTTGGGCATCAGAAGCCACCAGATCTTTTGCAATTTGCAAACATACTGCTCACTAACTTGCACTGGCCATTTTACTTACTCCCAGGCCTCATTTTTCTGAATGTTTTATTGAATATTTATTAAATGATAAAAACTGCACAAATCTCTTATGTGCACAGGTTGAACACAACCATAAAATCATTACCCAGTACACTTAAATTTATACAATGTTATATATCAATTATATATCAATAAAAAAGATTATATACACTTGGACCAGGAGATGGACTATCACTTACAGCTCCACATCCTTCTGTATGTGGTCTCTTCTAGTCACTGCTTTCCTTCTGACATCTGCCACTAAATCTTAGATTCACTTTGCTTTGAAGTATTAATTCATAATATATGGATTATTTTGTTTCTATATTTTTTTTATTTAACATTGTTTATAAGAGTCAGAAATGTATTTTCTGGGTTTTTGGGGTTTTTTAATTTATTTTTTTTAATTTTTAACTTTTTTAAATTTACACACAAATTAGTTAGCATATAGTGCAACAATGATTTCAGGAGTAGACTCCTTAATGCTCATTACCCATTTAGCCCACCCCTCCTCCCACAACCCCTACAGCAACCCTCTGTTTGTTCTCCATATTTAAGAGTCTCTTATATTTTGTCTCCCTCCCTGTTTTTACATTATTTTTGCATCCCTTCCCTTGTATTCATCTGTTCTGTGTCTTAAAGTCCTCATTTGCGTGAAGTCATATGATTTTTGTCTTTCTCTGACTAATTTCTCTGAGCATAACAGCCTCTAGTTCCATCCGCATAGTTGCAAATGGCAAGATTTCATTCTTTTTGATTGCTGAGTAATACTCTATTGTGTGTGTGTGTGTGTGTGTGTGTGTGTGTGTGTGTGTGTGTGTCACATTTTCTTTATCCATTCATTCATCGATGGACATTTGGGCTCTTTCCATACTTTGGCTATTGTTGATAGTGTTGCTATAAACATTGAGGTGCATATGTCTCTTCGCAACAGCATACCTGTATCCCTTGGATAAATACCTAGTAGTGCAGTTGCTGGGTGGTAGGGTAGTTCTATTTTTAGTTTTTTGCGGAACCTCCATACTGTTTTCCAGAGTGGCTGCACCAGTTTGCATTCCCACCAGCAGTGTAAAAGTGTTCCTCTTTCTCCCCCTCCTTGCCAACATCTGTTGTTGCCTGAGTTGTTAATCTTAGCCTTACTGACAGGTGTAAGGTGATATCTCATTGTGGTTTTGATTTGTATTTCCCTGATGATGAGTGATGAAAAAATGCTCAAAATGTCTTTTATATACAGCAGTAATGCATTTATTCTTGCTCTTGTGCCATAATATAGCACATGATTATACCACAATTGATTAATTCATTTCACTATTGATGGATATTTGAGTATTTACAATTTGGAGCTGTTATGAGTATTGCTAATGTGAAAATTCTTTACATACTTTTCAGTATAAATGATTATACATTCTGTTTGATATATACCCAAATGGAATTACTGTGTTAGAGACGATGCATATGTTCAGTGTTATGTGATATTGTCAGTTTTCAAAATGGTTATACTAATTTACACACTGTTGTAAATAAGAGTTTCTGTTTCCCCACATCTTCAGCAACACTTGAAATTGAACAGTCTCTTTATCAGGCTTTTTATTAGCCCTGCTGTTGGGTGTGTGGTGTTAGCTTATTATGGATTTTAATTTGCATTTCCCTGATTAATGATTTTGAACATCTTTTCATATCATCATCAGATATTTGAATATCTTTTTTGAAGTACCTCCTTGAGTAGTCTAATTCTCATTTTTTCTATTGCTTTATATCCCTTCTTCTAATTAAAATTTTTTTATAATGTTTATTTATTTTTGAGAGAGAGAGAGAGAGAGAGAGCACGTGCCTGCATGTGCAAGGGAGGGGCAGAGACAGAGGGAGACACATAATCTGAAGCAGGCTACAGGCTCTGAGCTGTCAGCACAAAGCCCGACATGGGGCTCAAACTCACCAACCATGAGATCATGACCTGAGCCGAAGTCGGATGCTTAACTAACTGAGCCACCCAGATGCCCCTCCTTTTTCTTATTAATTTTGAACTCTGAATGAGTCCTTTGTCAAATATATACATTACAAATACCTTTTCCCACTCTGTTGATTGCCTTTTTTCCTCTGACTAATCATTTTCCATGAGTTGAAGATCTTAATTTTATTTTAATCAATAAAATTGTGAGCATAAAAATTCATGAGCACATAGAGAAGTGACATCAGCAAGGTGGGAGAATATGTTTTCTGCCATCTTCTTCCCAAAGAACACTGATTTGACTATCAACCACAGATAACAGTATCTTTGTGGAAGGAAGGGAGTCCAGGAGAGCAGTTCAAGCAATTGTTGGAGCAAAAATTCTCTGAGATTTGATGCACTGACAAGGTTAAGTGGAACGGTTTCATTTTACCCACATCCACCCTTCCCCTGGAGCAGCACAGCTCAGTGCCAAGAGAGATCCTCTTAGCCTACAATTTTTCCAACTGGGGAAAATGAGAACATGTGAATGACTTCTCAGCTTCTCCAGCTATGTGGAACATTGCCAAAGAGACTTGTATCATCCTTGCACCATGGAGAATACTGAAATGTGCTACATGACTGGGCAGTGGGGAAGGGGCAGGAAGTAGCTGGGAAAACAGCAGTCAGAGCTCTTGGAGAGCATCAAAGGGAAGAAGATTCTACTGTTGCAGAATCAGTGAGCAGGAGAGTCAAGAAAGAATTCTTGAGTGGGGCCTTGGTGACTTAGTTGTTTAAGGGTCCAACATTGGCTCAGATCATGATCTCACAGCTCTCTCAGCTCAGGTCATGATCTCACAGCTGGTGACTTCAAGTCCCACATTGGGCTTGGTGCTGACAGCCTAGAGCCTCGAACCTGCTTCGAATTCTGTGTCTCTGTCTCTCTCTGCCCCTTCCTGCTTGTGCTCTGTCTCTGTCTTAAGAAAACATCAAAAAAATTTTAAAGAATTCTTGAGACATTTTACAGTGTAATTTAGTAAGTTTATTTAAGTAGCATGGGGCCAGGACCCACTGGCAGAAAGAATTGCAGTTTTGCTGTGTGAAGCTAATGGTTATATGCCTAGTGCTCAAGGGAAAGGGGGCATGCAGGCAGTATTAGATCATAAATGTTTTCTTTGAATTTCTACTCAGAAAGCTACCTCGTAAGATTTATCTGGTGCTTATCATTCAGCCCAACATTAACTATAGCTAAGATGTACAAGCAGTCATGAGACCCTTTAAGAATGTAGAAACCTGACATATTTGATCCTTATCAAAATTATGTAGGCTATAGGTCAGCCTTCTGGGCTAAAGTTGAGTATTTCTCTGCTTCTCTTCCTCATCACTACTATATGCTTTCTGGACTCCATCAGAAAGCCTGCCCACAAGTTGCCAGGATGTCTTGCCTATGAATCCCCCCAACTGACTTAAAGGCACCCCACCAACATTCTGTCTGCCTCCCTCACACACCCTCACCATACACCTGGCTCCCTGTGCATGCTTTGGAGGGTGCTGACTGTGACTTGCAAATGGCTAGTGAGAACACACAGAAAGGTGCCCTGACTCTGGGATTTGGAGAAAGCCCATAAATGTAAGGCTTCAGCAAACAGGAGGCCGTCATCATTGAGCCAGTCTTTGCAAGACTGAAAGAAGGCACGCAAGCCTATAAACTCCTTCCCAAGAAAAAACAGTGTAGAGCATGCATAGCTAGAGAAAAGACCTGAAAAAAGCCTTAGAATTGCTATCAGGGCTAACAGAAGGCATTTCTTTCCAAAATCCGGTCAGTAAAGACTGAAGAGAGTGACTGATTCTTCAAATGAGTAAAGGGCAATCCAAGACCTCAAGGAACATTGAAAAATCAAGGAAATATGACACCACCAAAGGAACACAGTGCTTTTCTAGTAAATGACCCCAAAGAAATGGAGATCTGCAATTTGACTAAAAAGCACTTCAAAATAGTTGTTTTTAGGTCAGCTCAGTGAGCTTCAAGAAAGCATAGAAAGACAATTAAATGAAATCAAGAAACCCATGCATGAACAAAATGAGAAGTTAATCAGAGAGATAGAAATTATAAACAAGAAGAACTAAACAAATTCTGGAGCTGAAAAATACTATAAATGAAATGAAAAATGTAATAGCATAAACAGTAGACTTGAAAAAGAAGAAAGAATCTGTGAACTTGAAGATAGTTGATTTGAAATTATCCCATAGGAGGAAAACAAAGAAATGAAAAAGTAAAGAAAGCCTTTGTGAACTGTAGGACATTACTAAGAGAAATAATTTATGTAATACTGGACTTCCAGAGAAGAGAGGGAGAAAAGTTCAGTAAAAGTCCCTTGTCTCTGCTTTTAATACACATATAGAATCTAACAATCTCTCCCCATTTCCACCACTATTGTTCCACCTTCTCTAGACTCAAAGACTGTGAAAGCCTTCCTAAATAGTCCCTTTTTTCTGCTCATGTATTCCCCAATGTTTATAGCTTATTTTCCACATTGTAGCCACAGTGATCCTTTTAAAATGCACATCAGGTAAGTTCAGTTACTGGGTTCAAAACTTTTCAACAGTTTCCCATATGTAGAATAAAATGGAAATTCGTTATCTTGGCCTAAAAACAAAGAAACAAAACGTATATAATCTAGCTTCTCTCTACCTTACCATCCTCATATTCTTTACTCAGCTTTAAGTATACTGACCTTCAGGGTGCCTGGGGGCTCGGTAGGTTGAGTCTCCAACTCTTTATTTGGGCTTAGGTCATGATCTCAGGGTCGTGGGATGGAGCCCTGTGTTGGGCTCCATGCTGAGTATGAAGCCTGCTTGCTTGGGATTCTCTCTCTCTTTCTCCCTCTGCCCTTTTCCCCAGCTTGTGTGCTCTCTATCTCAAAAAAAAAAAGGTATATTCAATGTCTTGTCTTCTTGTCTACCATACCATGGGACATCTACACATCTCTCATCCATATCTTCATGTGGTGTGCACCTTCTGTTCTCTGACTCCTTCTCAAGCATGCTTTCCAGACCAGACTATTTAAATTAGGACCACTTCCTTCATTTCTGTGCGTGTTTTCTACTTCTTTTACTTTACTTCTTTGGACTGTTATCTAACTTTGTACTACCTCTTTGGTATTTCACTTACTTATTGTCTATATATGCCTGATGAGCATGGTGTCTTTATCAAGGCAGAAACTTTTTCTACCTTGTTCCCAACTGTATCCTCAGGTGCCCAGAATGGTGCATAATACAATGTAAGTGTATTAAGTATATGTATGGTCATATCTACATACAGAGAGTTTATGTAGATCTCATTTAAATAAATGAATGGATAAGAATCAATATTGCTTATTTTCATTTATGTTATCTCCATTGATAAGTTGGGGAAGAGACTTTTATCTGTAAAGCAATCGAGTGTCATATAGTGATTTCAATTGTATGTTTTAGAGCTCAGCTGCCCAAACTCAAATCCAATCTCTTGCAGATGTGATCTTATGTGATCTTGAATTATTACTTGTTTCTACCTTAGTTTTCTTCCAATGTAAAAAAAGGCTAGTAGTGGTTCCTATATACAGAGTCGTGAAAATTAAATGGGGACTATATCCAAAGCACTTAAAACAATGTCTAGTACTTAGTAAGCATTAGGTATATATTAGTTATTATTTCCTTTGAATTTGTATTCTAATTCTATCTCCTTAAGCTGGTAGCTACAGACATACCATATTAAATCCCTAGTTGAAAGAGAAGACAAAATGTGACTTTTGTCCTCTCTTTCTCTTTTTTTCTTGGACTTTCTCTCTGGCTGAGCTGCTAGGTGTTTATAATTGAAGTTATACTACTCTTGTTATCAAGAGTTTCAGCAATCCCTATGTTTGACACTCTATCTTTTATTTACTTGATTATGATATAAATACTTTAGAAGCATCTGGCTTCCTCCTTGCTAAACCCAGTTCTTCAGTTCCTCTTATTATTTGGCCTTCATGAAAGCAACTTAATTCGTAAGACACTTTTACAGGGTTAATGCTCATTCTTTTATCACATCTAACAGATTCAGATAATTGAATGCCAAGCTTTATCCTTAGAGGCAACATTAATCTAATCCCTATAGCAGAAACTTTGTGATGCAAAAAGTTGCAAGTGAGGTTAATAATTAATAAAGTTTCTAGGGGCGCCTACGTGGCTCAGTCGGTTAAGCATCTTACTCTTGGTTTCAGCTGAGGTCATAAATCATGGTTCACAGGATCAAGCCCCACATCAGTTTCCGCACCAAAAGTGTGGAGCCTGCTTGGGATTTTCTGTCCCTTTCTCTCTCTGCCCCTCTTTTGCTTGCGAGCATGCTCTCTCTCTCAAAATAAATTTAAAAAACTTTAAAACATAAGGTTTTTAGAAACATGACACATTTTATTCAAAAATTTAAAAAATAATAGTTATAAGGACAATGTGAATAATTTATTAAGTGTAGTGAGGGAAACAAAGATAAACGAGGTGTATGACTCTTTCTCCAAAAGCCATAACTTCTAGAAGGAAAAATATATAACCACACTTACAGTGTAAATTAGAGGTAGAAGAAATAGGTACCTAAAGGGAAGTTTCCACAAAATACTATGAAATGAATTGAAGCAACAATTGTTTCTGAATAGTTGCACTGTGGAATGTGGCATTGAAGTGTAGAGTTTGAGGAGGAAAACATAAGAAACTAAGGACATGTAATAAGAAATATTTAATGTAAATAATAAATATGATAAGGAAAAATAATTTTCAACATGATAACATGATCTAGGAGGAAGAAGAACATTCCAATATGCAGGTGCATCATAAGTAAACCTATTAAGGGTGAAATTTGGCTACATATATGAGGCACAGCAGTAAGTAATTTGAATTATAGCCTTTAAGTATAAGGATGTGTAAATAATTTGAAAAAGTATGTTGGTACATACTATATCATATTAGAAGTCAGTTTGGACTTTATACTCAACAGATAAGCACTGCAGTTGAGGAAAATTGGTCAACAGTAGTATGTCAGGTGGCTTGTGTGGGGGAAAGTCTGGTGGCAGGATGGCCAAATAGGAGAGTGTCTTAATCTGAGCAATAAGAGAGTTTGAACTTGGGTTTTAGCAGCAACAAAAATGGAAGATAAGAAAATAGAGGTAATATCAATGAGTCTTAGAAACTAACAGTATGCAGAGGATGAACCAAAAGGGAGGATTCAAAGATGCCTGAGAGTTTAAGACCTGGGAATAGAGTGTTAACAAGAAGACTTAAGGAGACGTCATTTGGAAATCAGAATAAAGAGTTTTTTTTTTTTTTTTTTTTTTTTTTTTTTAACATGGCAGGGTTTTTTGGAGCATCAGACATCCATCTAGAGACAGTCAATGGGTAGTAAGTTGTCAAGTCCTAGAACCATAAAGCAAAGGTTAAAACTGAAGATGTGAATCTTAATGTCTTCTGTAGGCATTGAGAGCTGAATTATTAAGGATGAAAGTAATTTCTAAGGGAGAAATGTGGAGAAAAAAGGCTAGAGGCAATCTACAAGAAGAAAACTCTGAAGAAGTAGGTCATTTAAAGTGGAATTAAGACATCTAAAGTACAGAGTCACTATTGCCACAGAGGTTTTCAGGACTAAGTAGCTGATCAACAGTGTAAAAGTCTCAAAGAGTTGTTGAAGAAGAGGGAAACTGAAAATACAGCCACTAATTTGTAAGTAACAGTCATCTGATTTTCTTCTATGAGATAAACAGGAAGCCTGGGCTACTGGGAAGTAGGTGGAGCCAGAATAAACAATTCAAAAAAAGCTTTCTGGCAAAGCGATCTATTGGGTTTTTCCTCCAATCTGATAAAATGAAGGGGAGAATTCAGATATGAGGCAAAAGAAAACTGAAACCAGTGAGGCCAGATGAATACAAGGGGACTCAAACAGAGCCAAGAGATCAGCCTGAAAGCAGAGGTCAGTTTTAAAGGGGGTTTGAAAACTGAGAACAAACAGGGTTGATGGGGTTGGGAGGGAGGGGAAGGTGGGTGAGGGCTATTGAGGAGGGCACCTGTTGGGATGAGCACTGGGTGTTGTATGGAAACCAATTTGACCATAAATATCATATTAAATAAATAAATAAATAAATAAATAAATAAATAAATAAATAAAGGGGGTTTGTACTCATGAGCTTGGGCAAGGAGAAAGTCCATTAGAACATATTCCTGAGCTCGATGGAGGTGAATAATTCTGTTGTGGATAGGAAACACCACCTATTTTGTCACATTTTTGACTTGTGATCTCAGCTTCAGCCTAAGATTTGTCCATGGCTAGGTTTATGGCCAGGAAATTGGGAGAAGTGACAAAGTGGTCCAACAGAAGACTATTTGAATAAAAGTTTAACAACTTCTGGAAAACATCATAACTGTGCCAACTGTAGGACTTTAGACATAATCAGGTGTGCTTGTAGGACTATTGAGCTGACAGAAAATTCTTTGCAAGACTGAGAAGTCTCCTAGAAGAGAACCCATCCTAAGTGAAAAAGCTGTTATCATGAATAGATTCTATAAAATGCTAGTGCTTAGAGGGAGTAGTGATTCAAGGCACTAAATTACAATAAAAAGAGCTATTTCACTAACACCTCTTAAAATATTTAAGCTCAATAAGTACTTTAACAGAGTATTCCCAACGTGAAAAGAGACATTTCCTTTCACCTGCTAGATATATAATGTGAGCAGCATGGCTGCTCTGGTACATCAGAGTTGGTATCCTATGGAACTATTACTGGGCGGTAGGATAGGTAGGATCACAAGTGTGGATCCTTGTGAAGCACAATAACCACAAATCCTATACGGCTCAGTGGAAGTGGGCTTATTTGTGAATACATACGAAATATCTATTTAAAACTGCCCTTCCCTCTCCCCCAAAATCTAATGTGTGTGTGTGTGTGTACCCCCACACACACACATATTCACATGTGTTATGTAGATATCTCACAACTATGTCCTGTTCTATGTAGTGAAATCTGTGCATCAGTAAAATTTGATTTATTCTATTAATGTGTCCTGCGTTTCCCCATAGGCTACTAGGACCCAAAGAAATTTGGGTTCAATGTATAATTGAATGAATGTTTCCAGATTTCCTAGCAATTCCTGCTACAAATTGGAACTGGGTTATCCATAATGATAGCTGCCTTTTCAAACCAATGGCCTATAGCTACAGCTGCTGTAAGGATTCACTGGCAACACTTGCGTCAGGCAACATTAATTGGGTATCCCTAAAGATGAATTTAATGGTCAAATATGCTTGGGAAATTCTGGATTAAAAAATAGAACAATATTTATTAAAGGCATTTTTAGGGGCGCCTGGGTGGCTCAGTCGGTTGAGGGTCCGACTATGGCTCAGGTCATGATCTCATGGTTTGTGAGTTCGAGCCCTACGTGGGACTCTGTGCTGGCGGCTCGGAGCCTGAAGCCTGTTCCGGATTCTGTCTCCCTTTCTCTCTGCCCCTCCCCCGCTCACACTCTGTCGCTGTCTCTCTCAGAAATAAATAAACATTAAAAATTTTTTTTTATAAAGGCATTCTTAGAAGCTTTCAGATGCTAATTGTGGATTGACTTTAGGAGAGGATACATTATGGAAATTTCCAAAACTTTGACAATGAATTCTTTCTTCACAGAGCTTTGTTTGGAACTAGTTTTCCACAGAATAGATTGAGAAATGCCCTCTAATTAGATATGAATTACTTTGTAGAGAAGTCTATTTGCTGCTCTCTAATTCCAACCCCCCCCCCCAAAAAAAAAAACAAATCTTTAGTCAGATGGAAGAAATTAAAAATGGCAGGAAGATAGAAATTTCACAAAATAAGATGTTTAAACACTGGAACCTAACTGAAATGGAACGTTAAAATTCAAGAACTCTCAGGGATTAAGAAATTTGCCATTAATAGGTGCCATGCACACAGTATATGTACAAAATATTTGTTGATTGAATGTATGAAAATTTTTCCAGTGACATTCAAATGTCATTAATAGAGATTTTATTGGCTAAACCATGTCAATCTTCTTTCTGCTGTTTCTCTTTAGGGGAGGAGAATTAGATATTTGACTCACAGTTTGTAAAATCAAGACTGATGAAAAGCTGTGTAGATCTTGAATTAAAATGAATTGTGATTTGAGCACAATATACCAAGACTGTAAGAGACATAAAGTAATACATATTTTTGAACCAATAAGTCTATCTTCAGGAATTTATCCTAGAAAGCAAAAGAAATAAGGAATTCTATGAAAAGTTGTTGATAAAAGAATTATTTAAAACAATAAAATTAGAAACAGTTTAAGTCTAAACTGACATTAATTTGGATTCCAGCTCTGTTACATTCTACTTGTGTGATCTTGCGAAAGTCATATAATTTTTCAGAGCCTCAATTGTGTAATCCAGAAAAATGGATGATATAATACTTCTCTCATAAAGCTTTTGTGAAGATCAAAGGTCATATATATAAAGCAGCTCACATAATAATCGCTAAAAGCTAATCAAACAAATAGAATGGATTTTTCATGTATGATTCAATGTAATAGAATATTGTCTAGTTACTATGAAAGCTACATAGGAAGATGGAAAGCTATGGGGTTTAGTGCTAGGCGAAAGTATAAACTCCGTATAGCATGTCTAGGATAAGCCACATGTAAAACAATTAGCTTTATGCAATTCCCTGTATTTATCCCTAGTCTTCTATATACCTTTCAGGCACACCTTGGAGATGTTGCAGTTTCAGTTCAGACCACCAAAGTAAAGTGAATATCACAATAAAGTGAATATCACAATAAAGTGAGTCACATAATGTTTGGTTTGTCACTGTATAGAAAGGTTCTATTTATAATACATTGAAGTCTCTTAAGAGTGCAATAGCATTATATCTAAAAAACCAATGTGCATTTGTTAATTAAAAAATATTTTATTGCTAAAAAGTGATAACCATCATCTGAGCTTTCAGTGAGTCCTAATCTTTGCTGATGGAGGGTCTTGCCTTGAGGTTGAAGCCTGCTGACTGATCAGGGTGGTGGCTACTGGAGGCTAAGGCTGCTGTGGCTATTTATTTATTTATTTATTTATTTATTTATTTATTTAAAATATGAAACTTATTGTCAAATTGGTTTCCATACAACACTCAGTGCTCATCCCAACAGGTGCCCTCCCATCAATTTCTTAAAGCAAGATGACAATGAAACTCGCTGTATCAGTTGACTTTTTCTTTCATGAACAATTACTTTGTAGCATGTGATGCTATTTCCAACATTTTATTCATAGCAGAACTTCTTTTAAACTTGGAGTCAGTCCTCTCAAATGCTGCTGTGGCTTTAGCAACTCAGTTTATGTCACATTCTAAATCCTTTGTTGTCATTTCAACAATCTTCCCAGATTCTTCAGCAGGAGTAGACTTCATCTCAAGAAACCACTTTCTGTGCTCATCCATAAGAAGCAACTCATCTGCTCAAGTTTGATCATGAGATTGCAGCAATTCAATCACATCTTCAGGCTCCATGTTCTGCTGTTTCCACCACATCTGCAGTTACTTCCTCCACTGAAGTCTTAAATCCACTTCTTCTAAACTCTGTTAGTGTCAGTATTTCACCACTTTTTATGAATCACAAGTGTTCTGAATGGCATCTAGAATGGTGAATGATTTCCAGAAGGTTTTCATTTTACTTTCCCAGGTCCATCAGAGGAATGTCCATGGCATCCATAGCCTTATGAAATGTATTTCTTACATAATAACACTTAAAAGTTGAAAATTCTCCTTGATCCATTAGCTGCAAAATAGATGTTATGTTAGCAGACACGGAAACAGCATTTATCTCAATGTACATCAGAATTCTTGGGTGACCAAGTACACAGTCAATGAGCAGTAATATTTTTTTTTTAATTTTTTTTTTCAACATTTATTTTATTTTTGGGACAGAGAGAGACAGAGCATGAACGGGGGAGGGGCAGAGAGAGAGGGAGACACAGAATCGGAAACAGGCTCCAGGCTCCGAGCCATCAGCCCAGAGCCTGACGCGGGGCTCGAACTCACGGACCGCGAGATCGTGACCTGGCTGAAGTCGGACGCTTAACCGACTGCGCCACCCAGGCGCCCCGAGCAGTAATATTTTGAAAGAAATCTTTTTTTTTTTTTTTTTTCCTGAGCAGTAGGTCTCAACAGTGGGCTTTAAATGTGCAGTAAACCATATTATAAACAGATCTACTGTCATCTAGGTTTTATTGTTCCATTTATAGAGCACAGGAAGAGTAGATTTAGCATAATTCCTAAGGGTCCTGTTTTCAGAATAGTAAATGAGCATTGCCTTCAACTTAAAGTCACCAGCTGCATCAGCCCCTAACAGGAGAGCCCCTCCATTGGAGCTTTGAAGCCAGGCATTCATTGACTTCTTCTCTCTAGCTATGAAGGTCCTAAATGGCATCTTCTTCCACCATAAGGCTGTTTGATCTTCATTGAAAATCTGGTGTTTAGTGTAGCCACCCTCAATAATTCTTTTGGCTAGGTCTTCTGGATAACTTGCTGCAGCTTCTACATCAGCACCTGCTGCTTCCCCTTGTGATTTCATGTTATGGAGATGGCTTCTTTCCTTAAACCTCATGAACCAAGCTCACCTGGCTTCAAACTTTCCTTCTGCAGCTTCCTCACCTCTCTCAGCCTTCATAGAATTGAAGAGAATTAGGGCCTCGCTCTAAAGTAGGTTTTGGCTTAAGGGAACATTGGGACTAATTTGATCTTCTATATAGACGATGAAAACTTTCTCCCTGTCAGCAATAAGACTGTTTTGCTTTCTTATCATTCATGTGTTCACTGGGGTAGCACTGAGAATTTCCTTTAAGAACTTTTCCTTTGTTGGGGTGCCTGGGTGGCTCAGTCGGTTAATCATCTGACCGGGTCAGGTCATGATCTCACAGTTCGTGGGTTCAAGTCCCACAGTGGGCTCTGTGCCAACAGGTCAGAACCTGGAGCCCGCTTTGGATTAGGCGTCTCCCGCTCTCTTTGCCCCTCCCCTTCCTTCTCTCTCTCTCTCTCTCTCTCTCTCTCTCTCTCTCAAAAATAAACATTTAAAAAATGTAAAAAAAAAAACAAAACAAAAAAACAAGAACTTTTCTTTTGCATTCACAACTTAGCTAACTAGCACAAGAGGCCAATTTTTGGGCCTGTCTCATTTTTCAACATGCCTTCCTCATTAAACTTAAATGTTTCAAGCTTGTGATTTAAAGCGAGAGACCTGCAACTCTTCCTTTTACTTGAGCAGTTACAGGTCATTGTAGGATTATTAATTGGCCTAATTTCAATATTTTTGTGTCTCAGGAAACAGGGAGTCCTGAGGACAGGGAGAGAGATGGGGGTATGACTGTCAGTGGACAGCCACAGAAAATTTACATGTATCAGTTAAGTTCACTGACTTATATATAGGCATAGTTTATGACATCCAAACCAATTACAATAGTAACTTCAAAGATCACTGATCACATATCACCATAGCAAATACAATAATGATGAAAAGTCTGAGATATTGTGAGAATTACCAATATGTGACATAGACACAAAGTGAGCAAATGCTATTGGAAAAATGGCGCGAAAAGATGCTCAAGGCAGGGTTGCCACAAACCTTCAATATGTAAAAAACAAAAAAAAAACCAAAACAAACAAAAAACTAGTATTTGTGAAAGACAATAAACCAAAGCACAATAAAACAGGTAGGTCTATATACCGTTTAGTGTTCTAATTGAATTTACATACATTTTCTTTTCAAAGGTATGGAGGGCTATGATCTTACATGAAGATAGCTTGTGCCATTCTTGACAATTATCAGTGGTTAATGCAGGAGTAAGAGGGAAAGCAACAATTATCAAGTACTATGTTACTGGCTGCCTCTTCTACAAACAACTGAAAATGTTTCTGACATTGTAACACCTTACCCCTTATCTGGGGTCATGGTATGTTCCATATAATACATAACACATCCATGTTGGCTTTCCCTTTTTTATATGTAGAAGACTCATTCACGTTTTTGTTTAGCCCATTATTTCTTAAAATTTGATCTGTAGAAAGCAGTCCTCAACATTCTGGAAGAACACAGAGGCCCAGTCAAAAAATGCTGTGCAGTGTTAAAATATGAACAAAATAGGGGCACCTGGGTGGCTCAGTCGGTTGAGTGTCCAACTCTTGATTTCAGTTAAGGTCATGATCCCAGGGTTGTGGGATCAAGCCCCACTTTAGGCTCCTCCCTGATCATGGAGCTTGCTATATTTCTCTCTCTCTCTCTCTCTCTCTCTCTCTCTCTCTCTCTCCCCCTCTCCCTCTCCCTCTCCCTCTCCCTCTCTCCCTCCCTCCCTCCCTACCTCCCACCCTCCCTCTCTCCCTCTCTCCCTCTCCTTCTGCCCCTCTTCTCCTGCTCATTCTGTCTCTCTCTCTCTCTCTCTCAAAAAAAAAAAAAAAAAGTGAACAAAATCATCTGAAAAAGCTCTGAGAAGGCTAACTAAATTAAAATGTCCTGCTATGTTTTGCCTGGTCTTATGATTCTCAAAAATATTTTGTTGTATTTATTTTTCAAAAACCCTTATTAATATTTAATGGAATAATGATTCTTTGCATCTTACATTCAAAGCTGCTGGTTTAGCCAAACCTTTTCAAAAGTTCTCCCACAGTTACCCAGTAACTTGAACAAGAAGCTGATTTAGCTGCTGTTCCCCCCACCCCCTGGCCCCCAGTGATAAGAAAAGCACAGAAAGGAGAGTTACCCAACTTAGTTGGAAAGTGTATCTTTAGAGACCAGAGGGACTTCTCCACACTGTGTTCATATTCCGGGCTTTCTGCTTCCCCCACAGTGTGTCTCGCCTTTGCTCACGACAGCTACCCTGCCACTGGCTGCCTTTGAAGTGAAGCCAACCCTGAATTCCCCAACATTGTCACACATTCCTACTCCTTCAAAAGATGCAATCTTCTCCCATTTACTCCAGGTCATGTTTTTCTAATCCGAGACCCTCCCCCTCAGTGGGCTTTCATGGACCCAGTGTAGACATCATTTAGAGCATTTATTCATTTAACAAAGACCATATTTCTCTGAAAACTGCATCAAAACCTACAAAACCAAACTGTTGTGTTGTGCACATATGGAGATTGCTCTCACACTTCTAACCAGACAACTGACTAATGCTGAACCAAGAAGATTCAATCTATCAGAAATGCAGTTAGGGCAGGGGCAGCTGGGTGGCTCATGTTGGCTAAGCAACTGACTCGTGATTTAGGCTCAGATCATCATCTCACACGTGGTGAGATCCAGCCTGGCGTGAGGCTCTGTGCTGACAGCGTGGAGTCTGCTTGGGATTCTCCATCTCCCTCTCTCTCTGTCCCTCTCCTCCTCACACGTACATGCTCTCTCCCTCTCTCAAAAATAAATAAAATAAATAAATTTTAAAAATGAAATGCAGTTAGGACAGAGGTGGTCTAATTCTTTCTGTACTGTTCACTTGGAGTGAGGTGATTTGCACTCAGGAGCCTAAGGCTGACATTATTTGGCAGCCATATTCTTAAAGAGCCATGGTCAGGCTACATTCCCTAGAGAGGAAATGGCATTTGAAGGAAACACAAGAGTGACTGTGCAGCCCCAGAGAGATGTGGGGGGAGGGAGGAAGAATTTTTATAAAAGAGTTTTCTGTTTCTGATAGCTTTCCTTTATAGGGTCCCCCACTCGGATACAGGTTATTCACATTCTCCTTGGATTGAGAGATATCTCAATTACTTTACAATAAATGACTTTATGCAAATTTGAAATATGTTTTCATTACCTTCAACCAGAGTATCCTTAATTAAGATAGAGCTGTAATGAATAAGCATGCCATTCCCTTTTCTTATTAGTAAATGTCTCTCAAGGACACAGTGCCTCATCTCTGAAGAACACTATAGAGGTTGGTTCTCCAGGGAAAGAGTTACAGGAGGGCCTGTTGACGCCTTTCAAATTTCATTATGCAGGCACCTGCCTTTCTATCTCCACATAGACCTGACTCTGGATTATATAGAATCAGAAATAAGTCGTCCACTAGGTGTAGAGGGTATACAGAATGAACGTTTCCAAATATTCTCTCCACAAGTCAGATAACATGTGTGAACCTACATGACTTTGAAAACTTTTCCATTTCTTTCCATCCATCCTCTGCACAGCATGAAGAGGTTCTGAAATTGTGACCTCATTCCAAAAGGCTGAGAGGGTGTCCTTTGCAGTTTTTATGCTGGCTGTATTTGAAAATGTTTTAAGCATCACAGCTAATTATGGAGGCAATGGTTAGGCAAGAGATACCATGGGATCTCTGGAGACTGGGATCTCTGGATTCTGGGGCGTAAGAGATCAAAAGAAACCCCAGTCTTGGGCAGGAACTGTAGAATAATCTGCATCAATTAAGCACTTATACTTCAGGACCTCTAGTGATTTTTTACTGGGTATTTACATAATGATGGGGGTTGGAAATTGGCACCTATTGACACCAAAGTCCTAGGTATCCAGGACCCATCATGATTTTTACTTGTTTTGAATCTGAAAATTTAAGGCCTCCAAAACATATCTATATAGTACCTCTTGAAATCTCTGTATTATACTAGGTACTGACATTTAACTTCCTATGTATAAACATACTCTCCCAGAATCAAACTGTGAGGTGTGGAGAAGAAAATAATACATCACTGACTTTTTACTTAGACGTAATCAGGTCAGGGCTTCACCTGGTCACTGGTCCCAATATTATTAAAATCATAAAATACATACATAAGTTTATTTATGCAAATTTTAAATATCCTCCTCTCTCGGAAATCATTGCATTGCTCTCTGTTTTCTCACCACACACACACACACACACACACACACACACACACACACACACAGTTTCCCCTGCAACTCGGCTTCAGCCAGCAGGGAAAACTCACTTCTTGCCAAAGGCCATTTGGTAGAGATAAAGGGAGAATTGATTACACAGGGGTGGCTGTGCCACCTCTATTCATCTCCTCAAATATGGATTTGAAAGCATTTTGAGAACCTTTAATTTTATCTGTTTATACTTGCTGTTACATACTGCATTAGATACTTAACCGATGCTAATCGTGGACTCTGCTTTAGATTTTTTTTTTTTTTGGATCCCTCTTAACACCAAGCACTATAGTTAGCTTAAAATATATGAATGAAAAACTGAACACGTAAACATAAAATTTTATTTCTCTTGGGAGGCAAAGTAAGGATGGAGGAATGAGGAGAATCAAAGTAATTTTGTATCTTTAGATAAATGGTATCTTTTCTTTCAGAATCACCTAACCTCTGCCCTATTTTCTCTCCTTCAACCATGGAATTATTTTGCACTTTCTACAGAAAAATGCTAATTGAGTATTCATTGCAAAGGGAAAGGATTTGCACTGCATAGCTTGATAGCCAGTTGCATGTAAGCAGGTCAAAAACCTCGAGCAAGCCCCAACCTTCAACAGACACACCATAGTGCTGGGAAGAAATGCATACTTTAGGGGCAAAAGTTTCAGAAAGGGAATGTGGCCTGATGACTTAATTCAGAACTGCCTTTTCCTTGGCACTTCACATATAAAACAAACAGAGCAGAACTGGGCATATCAGAGAGAAATAGTAGTAATAAAGTATAAGAAAAGGAACATTTGTTGCATATCAAAGTTCTTGAAGGCTTTGAGAACTGAATTTTCTCTTCCAAAGTGTCAAATATGTGAAGAGAAGAGAAACCCAACTTTCATTGAGTTCTGAATTAACAACTTTTTCCTCCAATAGAAAGAACACTATGAATATTGAAGAGGAAAGTACCAGACAGGAATGCTTTAAATGAATGATGGATTTGCAGCATATGTGATGGAATGCTCTATTGTTTTTTATATTTTTGAATAGAGGGCTACTTATCAAAGCTTGCTTTTTATGGTCCAATGAGTTCATTGCAGAAAAAGTGGAGAAAAGTGATTTAATAATTCTGGACTCAATTATTTTTTCCCTTTGAATTTGTTTTACCCCTTTTGGAATTCTTTGGATATTTTCATCTAACTCCTCGCTATTTTATGCTGTGATAAAAAAGAACCTCTAAGCATTTAATCCTACTGGATAGAAAAAAAAGTAATGAACAAAGACGGAAAGATAGTGATGATTTCAATAGGCAAGCCATGAAGGAAGAATAAGAAGGTAGGAAATTGCTTCAAGAGAAGATAAGTTTACGTAATGCTCAGGCATTGAGTGCAATGCAGTTTTTGAGAATAGTGTTGAAGAATGAAGCATGAGTAACTACTCAAGTTAGGTTATCTGACCTGGCAGCAGGGGAGTTACAGAACTTTGACTCTGGAAGGGGTGGTAAAGACAGTTGGGTCAGAGGCTGCAAACTAGCTGTTCACAGGTGTGCTGAATTTGATCTGCAGCAGACTCTGGAGTCCTTCTGGATGTGAATGCCTCTAGACAGAGTGAGTGTGTTCCAGTCCTCCCAGCCTCACCAGCTCCAATTACAGCCTCACATCCAACTGCTGCTTCCCTCAATTTTATAACCCGCCCTCTGAACATACTTGAGTTTGCAATTCCCTATCTAGCCCAACTCTCCTATTTTTTTTTAATTTTTTTTTAATGTTTATTTATTTTTGAGACAGAGAGAGACAGAGCATGAACGGGGGAGGGTCAGAGAGAGGGAGACACAGAATCTGAAACAGGCTCCAGGCTCTGAGCTGTCAGCACAGAGCCTGATGCGGGGTCGAACTCACAGACCGCGAGATCATGACCTGAGCCGAAGTCGGCCGCTCAACCGACTGAGCCACCCAGGCGCCCCTCCTATTTTTTAATTGTAGCAACCAAGGCCTAGAAAGAACAAGTGTTTTTCAAGATTACCCAAATGGAGGCAAAATGACAGATAAAACACAAGTGAGCTGTCACTCCTCAGTTGGAGTTTAATATGTATAGGTCCACAGTATCTTTTCAGCAGTTCTGAAAACTGAATTTTTCATAATTCATTTAAATGCAAAACCTCTTGTGAGTTGAGGCAGCCTATTAGTGAAAATATTATGTTTCATTGCAAAAAATATGTACTTACAATACTATATAGGTATGTTTATAATATGCGACATGCATTGTATTTTTACCTTTCTAAAATCTAAAAAAAAGCACAATTTTGAAATAGATCTCTAGCAACAAAGGTTTAAGAAAAGGGCTTAGCACAACCCACTCAGATAAAGAGAGTCCTCAACAAAATGTAATTTGTGTGTGTGTGTGTGTGTGTGTGTGTGTATAATCTCCCGAAGCATTAACAGTAATTAGTGGGAATTAGTTTCCTCTTAGCTTAGACTATCTAACCCATACAGATCCTATCTTGGCAATGGAGATCCATCACTCTTCTTTGTCAAATTCCCTTTAAGATGGCCCCAGGTTGGTTCAGAATGGCTCACGTCTGCTCCATAGGAATCCAAAGAACAAGTGTTCTTTACCTGGACAAACACTGGGAGTACACACTGGTTCCAACGTAGTCCCCTCATCTAGCCACGTGGTAGAGAACTCTAGCTCTCTCATTGTTCCCCAACCACCCCCCCACCCAGTATATGCCTGATATTAGTACCCTGTGCCCCCAAGTCCATATGTCAAATCCTCTAAATTCTCTTCCCTCTCCCATTGTGTTTGAGCTTAGCAAGCAGTTGCCCTGCCCTTCCCCTAAGAAAGAAGATGCAACATGCCTAAGACACTGGCAACTGTCTCCAAAAGATTCCTTCACTTTCCCACAATTCCAGGCTTTTGTACTGTCAAGATGGATAAGGTTGAAAAGAATGACTTTAACATAATTCTCAGCAAGTATTGCATAGATGGTTAACATTTTGCTTATATGGAACTGTTAGCACCTATTATATTGAGACTCAACCATACATGAGACAGAAGAGTTTCTTTTTAGCATCCAATTACATGAAAATATTCTTCTCTCCCTGTTTCTGTATATATGCATGCATGGACACACATAATCTTATTTACAAAAAAAATCCTAGTCTTTCATTTACTCAAGTTAAGAGCAAATATCTTTATCTTTCTAATGGAAAATATCCACTGTATCTGGCAGTCAATCAGAGCAAGTAGGAATGAAAGGTTTTTATGTATCTAGGATATTGGTTTATTTCAAGTGGATATAGTTGTTAGCTTGCTGGACAATTAATTTATTCATTCATCGACCCCCAAAATAGTCATGTCTGTGAAAGGCATTTAGGGAATATGAAAACTAAGAAGACACTGTCCCTGTTCTCCCCTATGTCATAATGTTGTTACACAAATGTGTGTAATCATATTAACAAGGAATCCGTACTATGACAGCAACCTGAATGAAGTAATAAAGAAAGGATGAAAGGGAGACCTGGAGGAGCAAAAGAAATTAGAAGACAGCCTGCCAAAGCAGTATATCTGAGTGTGGATATTCCAGGCAGGGAGCTTGAACCTGCCATGCAGAGGCACGAGGGTGTGGTATGCCCAAGGGAAATCGGAGCATGATACATATTTGCTGTATGCACCGAATTCCAAATTGGCCATGTGTTACCTTTCTTTATCCTCATTTAACAGACCAGAAAATTGAGAGTCAAAGGGATTAGTTCAATCTTTTTTTTTAACTCTAAGCATAAATTCAGCACCTACTATATATCGTACCTTCTGCTAGATTCTAGACTGAGTCAAGAATGCATTTGTAGTTAACTTTTGTTGGCTTAGAAGTTAATGAAGTCCATAATTTGAAATAAAGGAGTAATGATGGATCAAACTTTTCTTTTTTTAAACTTTATTTACTTATTTTGAGAGAAAGATGGAGAGAGAGAGAGGGAGACAAAAATCCCAAGCAGGCTCCTTGCTGTCAGCACAGAGCCCCACATGGGGCTCAAACTCATGAACCATGAAATCGTGACATGAACTGAAACCAAGAGTCAACACTTAACCAACTGAACCACCCAGGCACCCCTTGATCAAACTTTTCACCTGTAGTTGTATAAAATATAAAATGTGAATTTTGAAATTTTTCACCATCGCTGTTTTTTCTCAGAAAAATAAAGACTGGAAAAGCCAGTGAGTACAACATAACATTAGATGGCACATACAAAAGTAATTATTAGCCACCAAGATCCCCCATAGATATAAGGTGATTGCTACAACAAGTAGAAGTCATAAAATATAACCAGATGTTTACGTGTCACGTAATTATTATACTTCCATTTCTCCTGTGAAATATATTCAAAAGAAGAAGTAAGCACGGATAAAACACAAACTCTGGAAGAGATATGGATATGAGGAGGGCTTTCATATTTCTAGTAGTACCTTCTGGGACTGAGCCAGAGCCCCAATTGTTAGAGGGGATACTCTTGAGGCAGCTTGAAAATACAGATATAATATACCACCAATAAATGACCTCTGAGACTAGAGACAGCAGATACCTAAAAAGGGGGGACTGTTGTAGCAGAGTTGGGGGAGAGAGAGTGGGTTGTAGAAAACTATCCCCTTCCTTGGCCACATGGAAGCATTCATTAAATTTTTGCAGCTTCTGAAATTAAAAAAAAAAAAGATACACAATCAGAGTAGCGAAAAGAGTGTGATTGGTTTCATCATTGATAGCCCTGAGAGAAGGTTTAGTTCCAGTGATTGGCAGCATTTCATACGTGGTTGAAATCGTCACAGTCCTCTGATATCTCCAATGAGAAACAAGAAATAGAGCAGAGTTGATAATTCAATCATTCAGTGTGTGTGTGTGTGTGTGTGTGTGTGTTTGTGTGTGTGTGTGTGTGGTACCTATTATGGGCCAGGTCAGCATGGACACTTCATTACCATCCTGTTCCCTGTCAGCTGTAGATTTCAATTTCAGACCAGAGATATTTAGATGAAGCACGAAAGATTGTGGCAGTGAACATCAAGTTATTAATCTTCTTTTATAGCAATTAATTATGCATGGTATATGCATTTCCCAGAAGCCAGAGTGCTATATGTCATTTGCTAGAAAATATTTTTAAATTAGAAACTCAATATAGCTTTAATTCATATTGTGAAAACTTTAATATTAAAATGGTTATTGAGATTCTTATGAAGGGACAATGGGTAGTTTTCCTTAAGTAAGCAAATGAGTATAATTTTCCTTCTAATGAATTCTTCAAGAAGTAGAACTTTAAGGCATTCATAAAAGTCTTTAGAGACATACTTTGTAAGTTAAAAATAAAGGAAAGAAAAGAAACTGATGCCATTAGGATGCTGATTATTTTATCAGCAATGCTATAAATTCTGCCCTCCTGAGGAAGATTAAAATATTCATTCCAGATTGCTCTATTAGGAAATCATACTATATGCTCCCATGGAGACTGGGGGAAGATGGAAATTCCCATGAAAATCCCCTAGTATTACAAAAATGCACACACACATTTTTTTCTTAGGGGCATATTGTGTTTAATATGTTGTGACATGTTCACTGGAGTAGCAGACATATTTTTCTTTTCTTGTTGCTGTTGTTGTTGCCGCTGCTGCTAGATAACAATGTATCTTAAGGGAAAGAAAGAATTAAAATATGATCCACCATTCACAGAAACAATACTAACTGAAATTTCAAAGCATATTTTCTTTAAAAAGGAACTTAATGTTGACCCTTGAAAGTGTTCTGAAAATAAATAATAAAGAGCCCCAGTTTTGCACAGTTCTGGCTGTCAGGGCATGCAGGCAGTGAGGGGAGACTCGTTTCACTTCATGTAATCATGTCCTCTCCAGGTTTGTAGTAGTCATTTGCGATCAGAAAGAGCAGTAACATTTTATACCCAATAATTATAAAAGGTAATCCTGGCTGGAATTAATGTGATTCCATTGGGAGAAACTTGTGTCAAATTATTGATACAAACAGCAGTTAAATTTTCCAGTGTTGCTAGTTAGAAGCATGTGATTGGAAAATCTCTAACCCAGCCATTTTACTCATGCAGAATTTCCTTCCACTCCATTCCTCCCAGACAGTGGTGCAGAATTGGTAGTTCATTCAACATAGTCATGGATGCTTTTCTCTTTTCGGGGTGGGAGGAGGCGGGGAGGGGGGAAACATGCTGTTGAGTCCCAGGAAGTTCTTCCTTATATTGAACTGAAATGTTCCCTATAACATGTTTCCTTTCCTTCTAGTTCTGGAAGAAAGTAGAACAAGTCATGCTTTCTGAGAATACTTGAAAATAGCGATCATGTAAACCTTAAATCTTTCCTTCCTTAGACTAACCTGCCTCAAGGATGTCTCATCTTTCCTTATACCATGTTGGTCTCAGATGCTCCTCACTTTCCTGGTTGTCATTCCTATCTCATTCAGTTCTTGTTCTTTAATTTCTCAGTGTGTCATCTAAATCATTTGGTTTCCCCTAAAGTTCAAAATACTGTCAGCACTGACATAAGATCCTCCTGTATGTACACATGTGTATGCACATACCTGCATATTTTCTAATGTCTTTAAATAAATACGTATGACTAAATAGATACATAGGTATATAAATAGATATAAACACACATTCCATTAGCATGATGTGTATCTTCAAAAGATGATTTGAATCCCAAAGGGGTCAAAGTTTACATGTAACATTGATATATTATAACATAAGCTAAGGAGTAATTTAAAATGCATTTTAGACTATCATTTTAAAAGTAAAAATACATATTCTTTAATTCTTGACTGTTGTGCATAACCTTGAAATATTATTATGTAAAATAAGTGCTTTTTAGGACTGTATCCCCAGACTGATCTTGAATAAGAAGATCATATGCATTTGAAATCTTAGCCTTCATAAGGAAGGCATTGATTCTATACTCGTTATTAAACCTGTTGAAAGAGTTACAAGTATATGTAATTACAAGTATACGTGGTCACCTTCCATCACTCATCTCATGATGACCCTGTTTGGGGAGAGCCATGTGCCCGGTGGTTGGCATTCATTGATATGACAGTACGTCTCAACTGTTAACAGTCAGATGCCAACTTTTGCAATGCCCTCATTGTTACCCTAAAATGAGAGTCACTTACCCATTTAGAAGAAAACTGAATATAATATTTTATCATGTAAATAATAAATTAATATAATTTTAGTGCTATAATATGTGTTTCAATATGTACATGCTTAGTCACAAGTACCCTGGAAACATATTCAAATAAATTCTTAAATTTCTTTATTATGAATGAGTTCAGGTTTCAGAGAAGCAAAATGAAAAGCTCTTCCATACAAGAAGTATAGGAGTAAAGGAAAGCAGATGCATTAGAACTTAATACAAAAATATTGTTTTAGGATGAGTGATAATGGCCTAGTCTCAATTTCAACTGCATTTGATTTTCTGTGCGGTTGTCAACTGGGACATTAGTATCTCATAGAACACCAGGAAACTCTTCCTTATGAGGAACTGTCCCCTGCATGACTTCTAGTATCTTTCACCTCCTCCTACCCTCACTCACTAAATCTCTTTAATTCTCTCTAATCATTGGAACAGTTTTTTTTTTTTTTCAACGTTTTATTATTTATTTTTGGGACAGAGAGAGACAGAGCATGAACGGGGGAGGGGCAGAGGGAGAGGGAGACACAGAATCGGAAACAGGCTCCAGGCTCTGAGCCATCAGCCCAGAGCCCGACGCGGGGCTCGAACTCACGGACCGCGAGATCGTGACCTGGCTGAAGTCGGACGCTTAACCGACTGCGCCACCCAGGCGCCCCTCATTGGAACAGTTTTTATGTTTATGTTTGTTAGTTCATTTTTAAGTCTTTATTTAAATCCCAGTTAGTTAACATACGATGTAATATTAGTTTCAGGTGTACAATTTAGTGAACTGTCATTTACCTACAATACCCAGTGCTCATCACAAGTGCCTTCCTTAATACCCATCACCCACTTAACCTATCCTCCACCCGCCTCCCCTCGTGTAATCCTCAATTCTCATTGGAACATTTTTTAAAGCTGCGTCAGATTTGTAAAATCTCCTCAGGGTTGTTCTGCTTTTGCAAAAATTCACTAATCTAAGTTAGTCAAGGTTGACTTTATCCTCCTTAACAAGGAATATTGAGTCAAGTATCCTAAATTAAGTCCATTGGCATATGGAATTCCTCCGGCCACATGTGCCTCTCCTAATCCATTTATGTGGTTCTATCATGCTACTTTTGTTTTGCATTTGAGAGAAAGAACTCAGCTGAAGATGGCACAGTATGAGATGATAGTAAAGCAAAGGCCTGTTGAGTTAGTTCTTGTGGGACAATTCTCTCTCTTATAACCATAATTCCCCTGTTAATAAGACAATATTACTACTTCATAGTCTACTTTTCCAATGCACAAAATATCTTCTCATCAGAAATAGATGCTACAGATGCCTAATGTTTGGTAAAAGACAGAATAAGCAAGAAGACAAGCATGTGAGAAGCAGGAGGTCTAGGTTATATGTTTGATTCTTTCACCAACTGATGGTGGCCTCTTGGCCAGCTCATCCAATATTGCCATGATTAAGTTTTCCTAGATGCAAACTGGAAAGGTTGGATGACATATTTTCATATCAGTGTCAGAGGCCTCTGGAGAGGACTAATGGTTCTGACAGGTAGCATGTTGGCAATAAAAGTGCAATGGGAAAAAGAATTCCCAATTTGAAAGAACTCCAAGATGCCTTTAGTTATAATTCTTTTTAAAAATCTAACTTAAAAAAATAAAATAAAAATCCAACTTTTATGGATATATGCATTTAACCATTTAGTGAGTCAAGTCTAAATATTTTACCATGTGTTTTTTTTAATAGGAATTAGAATGCATCCTGTAAGCATCCACACAGAGCTTTCCTAATAGAATGATGTTAGTACTATGCAAAATATTTGACCACAGGAAATCAAAGAACATTTAAAAACACAAGATGAGTGCATTTGATATGAAAACTAATGCCCAATAAGTAAGTTTAATTAAGATGTAACATCTCTAAATATAGTTAAAATGTAATTCCATTAAATATAAATATTTAAATGTAACACCACTAAGTAACACGGTGGATATTAAAGAAACACAGTGCATGAGTAAAATCAATACAATAAGATAGCATTGCAGTTGATTAAATACATGACTTAACAGCTCAGAAGCTACAGAAAAGAGTCCTAAATTAGAAATAGACCCTCATTCCAATATGCCTCTATAGCTCATATTGCCCAAATCATCTGTGACTCTAACATTGTTATTCTAGGATCACAAATTAATAGGTAGTGTCAAAACCTGTGTAATTGAAATTGGGTGGGAATGCCAAATTAGAGCACTTTGGATGCCAAATACATTTTATCATCAGTCAGTGTTGTTAGCTGTGGAAAGAAAAACGTTGACACTGTATTCAAGATAATTGCTTCAATTGTTAATATCAACCTAATTAGAAATAAACAAGATCCAAGTAAGGCAATCCGGAGATAAAGAATGACGGGGTTGCTGAAGTGAAGAAGAATGGTAAAGAACCATGAGTTCAAATCAATGCATAGTGCATCTAAAAATCTGATTAGCTAAAATATGCAAATTACAGGGAAGCCACAGCAAGCAATGAATTATAGAAACAATTTGGATAGCTGGATCTAGAAAGTATGAATGATCCCTGCTGAGTGTGTACTCACTTACCTGAGGAGGCAGCTTGCTAAAAGAATGAACATGGAATTTACAGTCACTGGTTATGAATATGGACATTTCCAACTACTCTCTGTGTGAACTTGGAAAGATGATCTCAACTCATAAGGCACACTTTCCTTAATTTTATATTGGCCATAGTGACACCAGCTGGCATAGGGTGGCTCAGATGAAATCACATGTGTCAAAGCAGTTCAAAATCTGTAAGATGACACTCCAATGCTGGTTTATTACTTTTTCTTTGTAAGTGCTTCACATGATTCTTTCAGACATTACCTTTTCCCTAACCGGAGGAAGTGTTGGTTAAGGGTACAGTCAGTAACCAATACTGCTGGGCAGGATTACAATCTCTACTCAGCTTCTCAGCCACTGTACGATATGCATGTCAACTATTCTGCCTTCCTTAGACCCAGAGGGGATCTTGGGAATTGTAAATCACTCTTTTATAATTTGATCACTAGCAGACTTCTATTTTGATATAATAAAAAAAATTGAAGTAGCTATTTTCCCCACAATGTGGAGGCATAATCTCTAGGTCAGTTCATTCACTGCATATGATTATTATGCCTGCTACACAGAAACTAATATGGCAGGGAAAGGATTCATTGTTTGAGATTAGTGCATTTAGATCCCAAGAGTAAATAGGTGAAGATGGGCTTAAAGAACATATTTTTTATGGTTTATTTTTTTTCAAAACATGAATTGTGAAATGGCCAGATAAATCCTGAAAGTGTTCTACCATCAACTTACTTAATATTTCTTCTATTTTTTCAGAGAATAACGTTTTACTTATTATAAATTATAAAAGTCATTCTGTAGGAATACTTTTTTTACATACTCTAGCATATAGAATTTTTTTTGTTAAGTGATTCCTGTTACTCAAAGAATTATAATGGCAGTTCACTCATGCAAATTACTGTCACAAATTATTCCATATAACATATTTCTATATTGAATTCCATTAAAGGTAATTTAGTCAATAAAATTACTGGAGTTAAATAATGAAGTCCTACCAATAAAATGATCCAAGAGAAAATTTTAAGCAGAACAGATAGCATAGAAAATTTATACTCATTTATATCAATCACAGGATTTTCTGACATTTATTGTTTAGAGACAATAGAAAATTTCAGTTTAAAAACCAATTGGTACTTTTACCATCTGACTGGAAAATTTTCTCAAAAACAAAATTTCTCTTCACTTTTCCTAATTGTTCAGTTTGGATTATTTTTTATGCGATCAACAAATATTTATGAGTGCTTGTGTGTGACATTAAAATAGAAATTTTGGGGAACACACTCTTGTCTTCGGGTCACTAATACTCTGCCTGGGGAAGTATGACATAGATGGATGAAAATGTCTATGAAAATTAAGTATATTCATAATAACATTATACCTTTGCACAGTGCTTGATAATTCTCAAAGAACTTTTACGAGTATAACAATTTTATTTGATCATTTTAGGCAGGAGATTACCAACAGATAAATGTTCAGCACTAGTAAAGAAATGCCATGATTCAAAAGAATTTATTGCCAAATGAGCGATTTTGGCAAATAGTGCTCTGAGTTGAAGGAAGGGATAAAAATGATGGTACCTACCACAGAAATGGAGAAGTAAATTGGGTCAACTGATTTGTGGGGAGATGAACTCATATTCAGACACAGTGAGATAGAGTTGGCAATGGTGGCCTTTGAACGTACATTAGAAAACTTCCAAGAAGTAATATGCATTCATAAGCTAGACAAATGAACACAGAGTAAAGAACATGAATAGGCAATTCACAGAAAAGAAACTCATTTGAGTTTGGCCAAGAACACAGTTTTTGTTTTTTCCAAGGAAGAAAATAAAAGATCTAGGAGACTGATGAAATTATAAGACAGAAAACAAGTTAAGGGTCAGATATGCAGATTTTTTTTGAAGTCATGCACAGGGTAGAGATATTTGTATAAATCACTACAAATAGGTATGTAGTGGTGCCAGTTGAAATAATAGTTACAAAAACATTGCAACAATGGCTATTGCACTATCAAATTATAATAGTTATTACAAACAGTCCAATAATAATCTAGAAGAGGAAATTTTGCCGAGAGATCAGTATGTTAAATAATTCGATGAAAGCTGGGGGAAAAGAGTCAGTTACAAGAGGAAGAGAGCAGAAATGTGATAATTTATTAAAAATAATCGCAGTGAAGAAGAATCTAGAAAACTAAAGGATTCTACCATTTTGCCAATAACATTTTAAAGCTAAAACCATGACCATGTTTTATGAGAGTCATCCTACTGAGACTTGTTATGCTCTGGAGAGACCTGAAGCTAAATACTGCCCAAAATAAGTAGAAAATTGAAACTTTGGAGGACAGCCCATGGACAAGACCATCAAAGCAGGTGCCATTTTTCTGTGGCCAGAGGTGGCTGTTATAAATAAATAATTCTCTTGAACTGCAGACTAGTAGGAAGATGTATGGGTGTTGCAGAAATAGATGTAAGCTAATCTTGTTGATTAATATTTGAATTCCATATCTGCCATGAAATAAGTCCTTACTCCAAATCTTAAAAGTCACTTTTAATTTAAAAAAGTTGTTGGAGCTATGAAATTATATGGATTCTCCAAGAAAGGCAGGGGGAGATAAAAAAAAGTTTTAACTATGTAGAGAAATGGGAGAAAGAAATGGCCATGAAAGAACATAAGAAAAATTAAATCAGTTAGCAGGAGGAGAAGACTAGAGTAGCAAACAACAATAACAAAACCCAAGAGCTTCTGAAGTTATTTGCAAGCAGCAAACACATGAAAGGTTACAGAGTGGCCAGACAGAAAAAGGTGTGACCAAGCATGCCAGTAGGTTACCTCAAATAGACATGGCTGAATGAGTTGGGTCAGTATTTGTTGCTTTTCCTGCTATAATACATTTCCATTCCTGACAGTGTTGAAATATGTGAAATATATTTTAAATGTTTAAACTGTTGTTACAGTCTCTTAGTTTTCAGAATTAACTTTGTCTCACAAAATTGAGTGAAACAGGTTCCTAACAATTTAAAATAGCAATAAGAATGCAGAAAAGGTTCATATTCAATGGCTAGAGTACTGTTGTTTCATAAGCAAATTGACAAAGCCCATTCCCAGAATTCTATGCGCTTTTATTTGGAATTGCTTTTATTATTTTACCCATAATAATGGTTGTTCAAAACAAGTTCATTGGCATAATAGTTTGATCTGATTATCTGTCTAAAAGCCGAATTCAGAACAGGGATGGGGAGTCTACTGTTAAAAGCCCTAATTACTTTAAACTACTCCATTGACAAAAGCACATCTATTCTTGCATTTAGAATTCATGCAGTGCTCAAATCCTTTGAAAAATATTTTATTCACTGCAATGTTAGTGTTGTTAAAATTCTATTATTTCCTCAAATATTCTTATATTTGTCCTTAAACATTTTAAGATGTGTTAATTGAATGCTGTTGTATAAAATGTAAAACCTGCATATAAACTTTATGTTAGAATTGCACAAATTTTTGACCAAGAAATCTAGGTTCTACACATACCTTCAAAGTTTAGTAGTTCTGTTTGTTTGTTTTCCAAACCTATTTTTTAAAATTTATGTATTGTTTAATTTACATCCAAGTTAGCATATAGTGCAACAGTGATTTCAGAAGTAGATTCCTTAATGCTCCTTTCCCATTTAGACCATCCTCCCTCCCACAAACCCCCCAAACCCCTTTGTTCCCTTCCCTATTTTTATATTGTTTTTACTTCCCTTCCATTATGTTCATATGTTTTGTATCTTAAATTCCTCACGTGAGTGAAGTCATATGATATTTGTCTTTCTCTAATTTTGCTTAGCATAATACCCTCCAATTCCATCCATGTAGTTGCAAATGTCAGGATTTCATTATTTTTAAAATTTTTTTTTAACTTTTATTTAATTTTTGAGAGACAGATTATGATCAGGGGAGGGGCAGAGAGAGAGAGAGAGAGAGAGAGAGATACATGGAATCTGAAGCAAGTTCCAGGCTCTGAGCTGTCAGCACAGAGCCCAATGTGGGGCTTGAACTCACGAACTGTGAGATCATGACCTGAGCTGAAGTCAGATGTTTAACCACTGAGCCACCCAGGTGTCCCTGGATTCTATTCTTTTTGATTGCTGAGTAATACTTCATTGTATATACAAACCATATCTTCTTTATCCATCATCCATCGATGGACATTCAGGCCCTTTCCATACTTTGGCTATTGTTGATAGTACTGCTATAAACATGGGGTGCATGTGCCCCTTTGAAACTGCATACCTGTATCCCTTGGATAAATACCTAGTAGTGCAGTTGCTGGGTCATAGGGTAGTTCTATTTTTAGTTTTTTTGAGAAACCTCCATACTGTTTTCCAGAAGGGCTGCACCAGTTTTCATTCCCACCAGCAGTGCAAAAGTGTTCCCGCTTCTCCACATTATCACCAACATCTGTTGTTGCCTGAGTCGTTAATGTTACCATTCTGACAGGTGTGAGGTGGTATCTCATTGTGGTTTTGATTTGTATTTCCCTGATGATGAGTGATGTTGAGCATTTTTTCATGTGTCTGTTTGCCATCTAGTTGTCTTCTTTGGACAAGTGTCTATTCATGTCTTTTGCCCATTTCTTCACTGGATTATTTTTTTTGGGGGGGGGTTGAGTTTGATAAGTTCTTTATAGATGTTGGATACTAACCCTTTATCTGATATGTCTTTTGCAAATATCTTCTCCCATTCTGTCGGCTGCCTTTTAGTTTTGCTGATTGTTTCCTTTGCTATGCAGAAGATTTTTATTTTGATAAGGTCCCAGTAGTTCATTTTTGCTTGTTTCCCTTGCCTCTGGAGACTTGTTGAGTAAGAAGTTGCTGCAGTCAAGGTCAAAGAGGTTTTTGCCTGCTTTTTCCTCGAGGATTTTAACAGCTTCCTGTCTTACATTTAGGTCTTTCATCCATTTTGAGGTTATTTTTGTGTATGGTGTTAAGAAAGTGGTCCAGGTTCATTTTTCTGCATGTCACTGTCCAGTTTTCCCAGCAGCACCACTTGCTAAAGAGACTGTCTTTATTCCATTGGATATTTTGTCCTGCTTTGTCAGAGATTAGTTGGCCATACATTTATCGGTCAATTTCTGGGTTTTCTTTTCTGTTCCATTGATCTATGTGTCTGTTTTTATGGCAGTACCATACTGTCTTGATAATTACAGCTTTGAATAATATAGCTTGAAGTCTGGGAGTGTGATGCCTCCATCTTCAGTTTTCCTTTTCAAGATTGCTTTGGCTATTCTGGGTGCTTTCTGGTTCCATACAGAAATGTTAGGGTCATTCGTTCTAGCTCTGTGAAGAATACTGGTGTTATTTTGATAGGTATTGCATTGAATATATAGGTTGCTTTGGGTAGTGTTGACATTTTAACAATATTTGTTCTTCCTATTGAGGAGCATGAAATACTTTTCCATTTTTTGTGTGTGTCTTCTTCAATTTCTTTCATAAGCTTTCTATAGTTTTCAGTGTATAGAGTTTTTACCTCTTTGATTATGTTTATTCCTAGGTATTTTACGGGTTTTGATGCAATTGTAAATGGGATCAATTCCTTGATTTCTCTTTCTGTTTCTTCATTATTGGTGTATAGGAATGCAACTGATTTCTGTACATTTATTTTATATCCTATGACTTTGCTGAACTCATAGATCAGTTCCAGCAGTTTTTTGATGGAATGTTTTGGGTTTTCCATATAGAGTATCATGTCATCTGTGAAGAGTGAAAGTTTGACTTCCTCCTGGATGATTTAGATGCCTTTTATTCCTTTGTGTCATCTGATTGCTGAGGCTAAGACTTCCAATACTATGTTGAATAACAGTGGTGAGAGTGGATATCCCTGTTGTGTTCCTGACCTTAGGGGGAAAGCTATCAGTTTTTCCCCCAGTGAGGATGATATTAGCAGTGGGTCTTTCATATATGGCTTTTATAATCTTGAGGTATGATCCTTCTACCCCTACTTTCTTGAGTCCAAACGTATTTTTTTTTTATTTTTTTGTTTATTTTTGAGAGAGAGACAGACAGTGTGATTGGGGAAGGGGCAGAGGGAGAGGGAGACACAGAATCCAAACCAGGATCCAGGTTCTGAGCTGTCAGCACAGAGCTCCACATGAGGCTCAAACTCACTAATCCATGAGATCATGACCTGAGCTGAAGTCAGACACTCAACCACTGAACCACCCAAGTGCCTCTGTTTTCCAAACCTATTTCAAAAGGTGGGAGAAAGAGCTTGCATTTCAGTTGTTTGGGGAACTATAGAGAACTATTCACAATCTTAGTTACATCTTTATTATAATGTCTTTTTTTTTTAAGAGAGAGAATGTGTTTGCAGGGGAGGGGCAGAGAGGGGGAAAGAGAGAATCTCAAGTAGGCTCCATGCTCAGCGTGGAGCCCAACATTGGGCTCAATCTCACAACTATGAGATCATGACCTGAGCCAAAATCCAGAGTCCAGTGCTTAACCAACTGACCCATCCAGGTGTCCCTTTATCATATAATTTCTAATCATGCTTTTTTAGGAGGAATATGATACAATATCGTTTTAGTAATATCAGTAAACACCATTTGGTATTTGGAGAAAAAAAAACACAGATTACTCTCCACAATCTCTTCATTTCTAGGTAGGGAATAGCCCACTGCAGTGAAATTAGAAGTTGCTTTCTCTCCATTCTCCAAGGCTTTTTAAGATTTCTCATATGTAAACTTAATGTGATGAGTAGAATGTGTACTTTAAACAAATGAGTCATTTTTGCTATTGAAAACATCACAAACTTCATTAGAAAACCATGGTGAATTTGTGGAGGAAAGAACTTATTTGTGAAAGCTGAGTATTGTCAGAGGAAGAATGACAGAGTGAAAATCTCCTATTCCCCATCAAGTCTGTAGTATTGAGTTAAAAAGTGACAGGACTACAAATCTCTAAGGTCCTTTGCAAATCTAATCACTTGGTATAGTTCCTCAGAGGGAATTCATATATTTTTAATTTTAGAATTCCTTTTTCATTTCTTTGGTTTAATTCTTTCAAACTTGAAAAGTCTCTATACAAAGCTGTATTTGTTGAGAATTAAGTGAATGGCAATATAAAAAGCCTTCTGGAATGTGCCTAGCAAATGGCAAATACTGTGGTGGTGTTTATTGTCAGTATAAGGACTTTATTTTACATAATCACTGTGTTCCTGAATCTAGAACAGTACTTCATACTGAAGTACATGAATTGGACCCAAAGACATGTTTTTCTTTCTACTCAATTTCTATTGCTCCATTCACATACTGTAATGCAGTATAAAAACTCAAAATGACAATCTTTTAAGAAAGAGTATTAGAATTGAGGACTTAGTCACTTAGCTGAATTGTCCAGGAGATTTTTCAAGTCACTCAGCAGACCCAAGATTCAGTTTACTTGTGTGCAAAATGGGTTCATTGGATTGGATAATCCGTAATATCTCTCTCAATTCTACATACGCTTTGAGATGTCAGTTGCATTTTCAAAGAGATATTTTAGTGAAGACTGGCAGCATCCTAGAAATTTCTCACATAAAGAGGTCTCACACTGCAAGTACCTGTACTGTGTCTACGTCACAGTTTTTTAATGAGCTTAACATATCCTGTAAGATATTAGTTCATCTTCAGGCCTTGATTTTAAAAAGACCTCATTCTTTGATGTCAGAAAAGTCCAGGCAACTGCCACAAAGTGTGACTAACTTTGGGTGGCAAAAACTAACCCTTACCTCTTTATTTTTAGGTCTCGGTTGCCTTTTGATTCATCTTTAGTGACTGAATTTCCTGTGACCATTAAGGGGGTTTAGAAAGATACTGGTGTCATATCCAAGGTGGTTATAAGGATAACAAACTGATAGATTCCCAGAAGTACGGTCACTCCCTAAATTCTTGGCACACTTGTGATTTCAGTTAAAGATTTTATTTTCCATTATGATCCAGTCTAATGTGTCTGTCTGAGAGCTTCACAGAGTTAGTCGAAAAACCCAACTGGGAATTATGAGGCGATAAAAAGGAAAATCAAGGTGTTAGATTCCTTTAAGCAAAATTTTAACAATCAATTTGTAAGACTCTAAGCAAAAATAAAAAAAAAAATTATGTATAAATTAAACCCTGCATATCTGTGTGTTTCCTGAATGCTTTTCTAAACCAAATCTGTGTCTAGCAATAAATTGGGCAGAGAAAGATAGCTTGTTAGCTAAGAGAAGGTGTCAGCAAATGATAGCCTGTGGGTCAAATACATCCTGTCACATGGTTCTGTAAATGAACTTTCTTTGAAACACAACCGTGTATTGTCTATGGCTGTTTTTTGGCCTCAACAGCAGTATTGGGTGGTTACCATAGAGACTGGCCCATAAAACCTAAAATACTTACTCTATGGCCCTTTGTAGGAGTTTGCTGATCCCTGGCTCAGAACCTTGCTGTTATTTTATGAGATGAGTCTCAGGGCTCAGTGTTATATCCAGAGATAGATACAAAATCCAGGGAAAACTTATCTCTTCCAAATCAGTTAATGTTATTGATAAGATTATTTTCAACTGCTAGTGAAAGAAATATTAACTTAAAAAATTTTTAATTCCAACTTGTAAACAAATCATTTTCATAATAGTACATTAATTAAGATATGAATGCATTACCCTGAAAAACAGGTGTCACAGTATACTAGTTTAAATTATTAATTGATTGGTTTTTCCTAATATTTCTTTTTACTCTATGATCTTTCCCTTCACTCAATCTACCAGGGTATTCTATTAGCTAATTGCATGCATTATCTTTATTTTCTGACTTTCTAAATAAGCTTCAATCCTCCTGTGTTTTCGCTTATACAGGCATTACTTTCTTTCCAATCAAGAGAGAAATCTCAGCTTCAATCTTACTCTCCTTTACCCTCATCTTCTAACACTTTACAATATAATTCCCTCTTAATTCTGTTTCTTGATTTCCCTTAAATCCACTGTCTTAACCTTTTCACTGCCTTCACTCTAGTCAGATTTATGGAATTATTGCAGTGTCTTAAACAGTGACTCTATTCCAGGCTTGGCCCATGCTAAATTCCCTTTTCCTAAACTGCCAAAATTTTCTTTCCAATGTTTAGTTCTCATCATTTTCTTGTCTATTTAGAAATTTCAATGGCTCTCATTGGTTAGAAAATAAAATCCACGTGTTTTAGTGTGATGTTTCAGGTTATAAATAAGTGAATCTCTGTCTGAAATGTCCTTCCTCTTCAGATTGCTAACTCCTTTTTACTCTTAAAAGACATCTGTCAGGTGTCATTGTGCCCAGGGAATTTTTCCTGGCCACCTGTCCTCCTCCAAACCTAGGTCGGCCTTCCTCATTCCTTGTTTCCAGGACATGCCACATCACTCTGCTGATGCCGCCCATTGTTATGGGATCACTCAGCTACCAGGCAGGAGAACAGCAGGAAACAAATCACTCTCAGGAACAGAGGATTTTTCATCTGCAGAGTTCTCATGTGACAACACTAACAGCTAACAGGCACAACCAATTTCTGAGCAGTGTAGGACATATCCTCCGGACTCCACAGCTGTTTAGAGAAGAAGGTGGGGGTAATGATCCAGAGAGGAGGCACCAGAGACCCACATTTGGATTTTGATACTAATATAATATCATTTGTACCTATGGAGTTACCAAGTTGGAGGAACCAAAAGTCATTGAGATTACCTTTACATCCCACACCTCCTACCTTGTCAGGTAATTGCTGTAATAAATTTAAATTATCATTCTGTCCCAAACTACCGTTCAGCCTCACTTTTCAGCAATCCTTTTATTTCTCCCTCTTCTCCTGGCATTTACACACACACACACACACACACACCACGTTGCGTTATTTTCCTGATGCACACACTTTCAATGCTCTGTGCTTTTGATCCTATTTTACCCATTGCTGGAACACTTGATCTCATTTTTTTACCTCTGAAAATCATAGTCACCCCGAGGCTTAACTAACTCAAATGCCATCTGTTCTCTTATTTCTCAAATGGCCTGTTCCTATGCACTTGATGGTTACTTAATCCTTCCTGCTAGCATATAAATTATCACGTGGTATTTGGTATCTCTGTATCTCTCTTTTTGCTGTATGGTGATGTGTTACTTACCTTTTATTACCTCAGTGACTGGCTTTGTGCTTCATATAGAAGAGAAGCCATATATATATATATATATATATATATATATATATATATATATACACACACACACATATGTGTGTGTGTGTGTGTATGTGTACACACACACATACACACACACACACACACATACACATTATTGAACTGAGCTCTGGAACAAAGCATGAGTTTTAAGTAGCTCCCAAAATACTTTTAGGGGTGATGGCATTTTGCTCAACCACTTGAAATCATTGTTGTTGTTTTTTTAACTGGGAGAAGATTGTAAATTCACTCTAGTTTTCCAAAATATATTTCTCAATTACCTTTCACAGCTTTTCTGGGCATTATCATTCAGATGAGTCTCTTTAGAGCAGCCCTGACAGGTGGTCTTGAGAGACTCAGATTAAATGGGTATTTTCATGGGCTCACGGGGAACTGCTTAGCTTTGGCTCATTACTGACACTAAATCCATTCAAAGCTATTGAAAAATTGACTCTTCCATTTTATATCTCAGTGAGTTATCTTCCTTTCAGAAACATTTATGACAAGTTCGAAAAAAGATTAGTGTATGTGGTATATGGCTTATTTATATATATATTTTATAAGCTATTTACTTATACTGGAAAACAATGATGCTGACATTTAATTTTACATCTTTAATATGAAGAATAGCCTCATTGGCCCAATCAGAAATCAGTTGGATATGATCTAAATGAGTGTCCCTTGCTCTGGGAACTAATGACATAGAATGCACCAGTGGTCTAAACTCACCTTGCTCTTCTTATGATTTACTGCTTATGTGGTATGGTTTTGCTTATAGGATGCTATAAGCGTCTCTACAGAGCAGCTGCAAGTGATTATCAAATGAAATGCAATGCAGACTGACAAGATCACTCCTGAATTCTCTAGCTTTCTTACATCGCCAAGACTGATCTTTGACATTTATTCAATTGCCTTTTTAAATCTGGGTCTTCATTTGTACTTTTTCAATTCCCAATGAATAAAGTCACACAAATCTGTCAGAAATTAGCCTTTTTGAAGCCTCTGTTAACAGCTGCTAGAAGCAGCTGGACCCACAAACAGTTGAGAATATGACAAGTCAACCTACTACTTTGCCATTGGAGGTTGGCTGGGCTTAAAAACTTTCCACTTCCATGATCAGAGTTAAAATAGACATGTATTGAGTTGAGTTTTTTAAATGTGGAATTTCTCCATTCACTTTACCATTTATTCATTTAGCACATCTATAGTACAGAATAGTATCAGATGCCAAATATAAATATTATGGTATTACAATGAAGAAGAAACTACTATCAGTTTAGATGATTGCCAAATGGAAGACTTCATTAAGGAGCTGAATCTTAAAAATTGACCAATTTTAATTCTTTCAAAACCGAAATAATTAAACATTTATTTAGTGCTATGTACTTCACCAGTCAGGGAACAGTTACACATGAGTAATGCATGCCCCTTGCTTTTCACATATATACTGTTTTATGTGTTTTAAGCTACAATACTCATATATTTATTATTTAAGCTGAATGAATATTTAAGACATTATTGTTCCTCTGTATAAACTGAAGTCTATTTTACATTGTAAATGCATTATGGAAGGAAGAAACACTTTCTTTATAGAGGTTTCCAAAGAATTGTTTAAGAAATTAAATATTTTAGATTAAATCCATATGGGTCCAGGAAGGGAATTTGTCTTTAATATTGACCAAGGCTAAGTAACCACTTGCAGAGTTAATGAAGAGTGTTCTGCCCTGATATAAATACTAAGATTGATAATATCATTTTAAAAAGGCATATCAGGATTATAAATGATTTATTAGAAAGTTAATGGAGTCAATTCCATAAAAACAACCACTCAATTTTCAGCTATCCAAGAGGCGTATTATTTACAAATATTGAGCTTGGGAGAGGGCATATTAGTTTGACATGGAAACAAAGCACACTAAAATGCAGAATACTTACTTTTCTAGTCTCATTCTAGAGGTTATACAACCTCTTATCTTAATAAGTTTGTAGAAAGCTTCGTAGAACCCAGAGAAATTACAGATAATGAAAATGATGTCTCAGGCATCACACTGTATGGATCATGATTGGGAAGATGAAAATCTAAACAGATTAATTGGAATGAATCGGAATAAGTGTTATAATGGCAGTGCTGGATAGACAGAGGGTGTATTTAGAGAAATGAAGAGGGAAGAAAATTAGAACACTTGGAAACATGTGGATCATGTCCCAAAGTTCACAAGGGAGCATGGTGTTTTTGAAGATCAGCAAGGGGGACTTGGGCTGGAGCTGAGGTATTCTGTTGATGTGCAATGCACGGAAGACCAAGTGAGCCTGATAGTGTTGTGTCAAAATATGGTCACTCTTTTGTTTCATAGTTCTTAAAAAACAAATGGTAAATTTCAAACAGGAATGTGTAGAAGATTGTGAAGATCAGTTAGGGGAACAGAAATGTTGACAGTAAGTAAAACGAAATGAGAACGAAATGTAAGCAAAACACCACACTAGTGCACCATTGCAGAATTTAGGCACAAGGTAAGGCTGTGGCTGTTATAATGAAAAAATTAGAAGCAAGAAGTGAGAGGGAACAATTTAAAACTTTGTGGCAGATTTAGAGAAGACCTATTTCAAAAATGACTCTGAGGTTCTGAGTTTGGGTGTTGGGAAGAAGTACATTTATTGGCAGAAATGAAGAAATCAATTTGGATAGGAGATAAGATATTAAACATGATTTTTTTAACTTGATTTTTAAATACATTTCATTCGAGGTGATGGTGAAATATCCAAGTAGTGGTACCATGGAGAAAGTAGGTGCAAGGATATACACAAGTTAACAATATGAAACTTAATTCTCCTTGTTAAAACTAAAGGAAGAGATATCCCTCCCCTCCTGCTTCTCAGAGCATTTACCTTAGAAAATTTCCAATTGTAGGTACTTTTCATCTGTTCAGCCCTTTGAAGGCTAGATATAATTTTTGTCAGCTTTTTGACCCAAGAATGTCCTTCTCTTGAACCTGTAAGCTTTTGAAATGCAAATGTCAAGTGAGATAGCACCCCTATCTCCCAGTTTGTACGGAGAGGGTAGGAGCCTAACTGGGAGCTCCAGGTTGCAAAACTGTTTCCAGTCGTAAAGACAGAAGAGGGATGATTTTCTTCTGGATAAAGCTAAATAGTTAGCACAGATGGTGTCCACAATCTCCAGGTAAAGTTGGGATGAATTGTGTATGACAATTGGTATTTCAAGTCCTCTTACTTGAGGACTGGTTATTGTTAATGGTTTACTGGTTACTGGTTTACTTGTAATGGGATGTATCGGCTTGGAAGGGTGAGATTTATTTTTGTCTCTGCAGTCCCTTAGCCAATTGCCTGTAATGCACATCCCATTCTGGCTTAATGCTCATTCAATAAGAAAATTGTTGCTCTCCTACCTTTGTGGAAGGATTTCCTGGATTCAGGGAAGATTTTGTTTTTCACTATATTTTCCCCAATACATGATACTGTGGACCAAGGGTCAAGGTTGCAAATGGACATTTCAAAATTATCATCATAGAACAATTGAAATGACAAGAGTAAGAACATTTAACTGAGAAAGATGGCGTGAAAAGAGGTGGAGACCAGGGTCTAAATTTAATACAGCATTGAAGCTTCGGGGCTGGAAGTAGAAGGGGAATGAGACGTCGGAATGGAAACCTTGTTCAGTGAAATGATAGTAGAACCAGTCTTCAGAATAACATTGAAGCTGAGGAAGAAAGGGAAGAGTTTTACAGAAGGAATGTTCTACTGTCCAAAGTCCCCCATGACATGTCTGTCTCCCTGGCCCCTCCTTTCCTCTCGACATTCACCTCTCGTGGAAACTATACATTCAGAGTCTGCTTGTTTATTTTCATCTCACTGAGGATCCCTTGCCCAGAATCCCCTTATCCTCCTTGCTTAACCAAAATGAGCTTGTCTCAGTCCTTAAAGTTAAGCTTTTGCTTCTCATCCTCCCGGAAGCTCAAGCTAACCACCCCCTTCCTAACTAGCGCTCTCCCAGGTTCTCCTTTAATGGCCTGTATTTCCTTTACAATGTTTCACATGCTTTTATAATGTCCTGTTTTCCTGTGGATACACTTATCAATGCCGCTTGCTCCTTGGAGGGGTGAGGGGGAGTAATGTTGGCTTATCTCTCTGTGCATTTTCAGTATTGATCACAGGGCCCATCATTTTCAAATGGTTGTTTATGCAATTAAACATGCAAAGGCAGGAGGGCTTCAGGAAAGACTTACTCTGCAGAATGATTTAGTCTAAATCAGTTTAATATGGATGCTGTAGCTACATGTTACTAATCCAAAGTGAGAGATACTGCAAGTGTAAAACACACACTAAATTGCTGAGTCTAAAAACTTAAATATCCCATTGATGATTTTCTACTCATCACTTGTTGACCAATATGGCACAAAATGATATTTGGAATATACTGGATAACAGCAAATATAGTATTAAAATTCCCTTTTTTCCCTTTTTAAATGTGTTTCCTAGAAAACGCAAATTATATATGTGGCTCACAATATTTCAATCAAACACTCTAGTGTAAATAAAAATATTTCCAGCAATATGTCCAAATATGAAATCACTAAAATCGATATCCTTGAGTTTCAGAGAAATCTAAGATTTTCTGACATCTCCGATTTTATAGATAATGGCTCCTGGGTTAAAACTCAGGCCTTCATCAGATTTTTAGGATGATAGGCCTGGGAAAACAACTTGCTTCCTGGAAAAATTAGATAGAAACCATGTAGTAGAATAGCAAGCTAACCTTTTTGCCTTGTCAGAGATGAGTTCCCAGCATATTCATTGTGTGGGTCTTAGAATATCTTTGTCCCAACACCCCCACTGATAACCTCCTATGTGCAATAAGAATATTTAAAACACACTTAAGTTTATTCATTTACGTTCACTTATTATTCATTCATTTAGGACACATTCACTGACTGTTTTCTATGTAACGGGCACTGTTACACATACATAGGATACCACACTGAAAAAACAAAAACAGAAACAAAGACAAAAAAACAAGATGCCTACTTTGACACATCTTACAGTTTCAAAAGCAGAATATAGTCCACCTGAGGGGCTCAATCTATTAAGCGGCCGACTTCAGTTCAGGTCATGATCTTGCAGTTCGTGGGTCTGAGTCCTGCATCGGGCTCTGTGCTGACAGCTCAGAACCTGGAGTCTGCTTCGGGTTCTGTGTCTTCCTTTCTCTCTGCTCCTCCCCACCCATTGCACTCTCTCTCTCTCCCCCCCCAAAAAAAAATAAATAAACATTTTTTAAAAAATTTAATAAAATAAATAATAAGCATAGAATCAAGTAAGTAAATGAATAAATAAGATCATTTCATGTTTCTTTGAGAATTTCTTTTGGCCACAATAACAGAATACACAAACAATGGTGGTTTAAACTGTAAAGTCGCCAAGTATTTACAGAACAAAAAAATCTGGAGGGAAGTGGCATCAGGTATGGTCAGGCAACCATTGACCTCAGAGCTATAGGTTTGTTCCTCTTTCCACATCACAGTGCTCAATACGATAGCTCTTACTCATTATGGTTTTTACCTTCAAGTGTTTTAGAGGGATGTTACAGCTCCAAGCATCTCCTCTGAGATCAAGTAAGCTCTTTTCTTGTACCTTTTCCCTTTAACAGGAAGTCAAATCTCTTTCCTAGGATTCCTCCACTGACTAATAAGGGGAAGGACTCAATTGGGTCACATGGACATGTCCAGCTGCACAGGAGTCTGGGAAAACGAGCATTTACTTTCCAGGCTCTGTGGGGCCAGCAAAACATAATAGCCACAGTTCTGGTTTTCTTTTTCTTTTCATTGCATTCAGATGGGTCTAATAAACAAAATAAAACGGGGTAATGGGATAGAAACAACTTGCATGTGGGAGGAATATTTGAAGCTAATCTGAAAGGGCATTTAGAAGAGACATAACCAATAAGAAGGAGATACCAGGTAAAGATTTGGGGAAAAGGGATCCTGTCATACTCGTGGAGAAAATTTCAGGCTAATAGCAAATTCAAAACTTCTTGTTGACAAAGGAAATACTGTATTATTTTATGACCAGCCTCTGCATCAGTCAGGGTTTTCCAAAGAAACCAAACATGTAGAGTATACAATTATAAATATATATAAATATAAATGTATATAAAAAATATATATAAATGTATATACAAATATAAATGTATATAAAATAAAAATAAAATGTATATAAAAATATAAATGTATATAAATATATATTAAATTATTATTAAATTATAATTTAATTATCTTGTAATGCTCACTCATATTTTCTGGCAAGATACTATACTATCTCATTTTTCTAAAACAAGAACATTTCAAACTTTACCAGTATTTAAAAATGAATAATCTAAAGAATCACTTGTTTCCACACCACTCCAGCTAATATAGAAAGATGAGTACAGTGAATATTCCTGAATAAGATTAAATTGGTATAAGCCTAAAACAGAATAAAGTAACTGACACTTTATTTTCAAAGCATGTTGCTAATAAAAAGAGATGAATCATAGGTACAAATATTGTTAGTCACGAGATGACAGTTTCCCATCATCATAATGACAACACTGAAAAGAATGTTTGGTAAGCTGAATTATATATATATATGTATATATATATATATGTATATATATATATACACACACACACACACACACACATATATATGTATATACATATATATGTAAATGAAATGGAAAAGAATAGAAGTGAAAAATTATCAGCTTTGCAAATTTCTGGCTAAAAAATATCTTAATCCTTTCCCTACTTCCTTTTCCCTTTTCCAGAACTGCTCACTCATTTCTATTTCTCTCCATCAAGAGATTCCAAGCGTCTGCCTATAGCAATAACATTCAGAAACCCATTCCTATTGAAGGTGGTAGAGAAGCCACAGACATTACAGTTCTTAGATCACAGACAGTGAGTGCCCGATTTGCTGCCTGATGGCTGTAGGCTGGAAGGAGTGGTTGGATCAAAAAGACAAAAGCAGCTGTGATGAGAACGGGAAAATAGAATCAAATACAAAATTAACAGAAGTATCACAGCAGCAACAAATCGAAAGAAGGGCCAGTAGCAGACTCTAGTTTCAAATAATTTACTCATTGCTTCAGTTAGAGTTAAAATATTGTATGGGGCGCCTGGGTGGCTCAGTTCAGCGACGGAATTCAGCTCAGCTCATGATCGCGCAGTTTGTGGGTTCTGTACTGACAGCTCAGAGCCCCGAGCCTGCTTCAGATTTGATATCTCCCTCTCTCTCTGCCACTCCTCTTCTTGCACTCTGCCTCTCTCTTTCTCTTTCAAAAAATAATAATAAACATTTTTTAAAAATGTTAAAGTTAAAATATTGTCTAGATCTAAATAGTCAAAATAGTAATAAAGACTAGTAGCTGTAATTAGAATTCAGATGCTTATCATCCAGTATTCAATTTTACTTTCAAAATTTCATATATAGCATTTGTATTGTGTATAAATGTGAAAAATGTTTATAAGAATACATTTAAAATATTGAATCTATATGTCTGTGTATATACATGTATTTTTGTCATAAAAATAACCCCGATGAGTTACAAGTCAGCGATGGACTTAATACGGGTTGCAATCAAGAAGACCATAATCTAATTAGGATTTGAAGATAGGACCATGATGATGGACACCTAAATAAAAACTACAGTGTAATACATGCTCTAACTTAGTTCTCCAAAGTGCCACATCTGTCACATAAAGAAGCAGGTAAATATTTTATACAGCAGGTGTCATTTCCATTGGAGTTTTGAGGATGAAGTTATTAAATATACTGTAGGTTGATTCACTCAGTACCCATTTCCACACCTTTCTCGTATGCCACTTTCTCCAAATCTCTTTTACATTGGTGTGACAAGTAACACAACTACAACCAATGAGACATAAGGGGAAGTCTGTTGGGGACTTATGGGAAATAAATTTGCTCTCGTGATTAAGGCTATGCCCTCTTTTCCATTTTGGTTTCTTTATTCATCTTCTGGTCTGAACTGCAAAAAGAATGGCCAAGATGCACCAACCATACTGTGCAACATTAGAAAAGTTAGATAAATTTTCCTTGATATCTCAAGTCTCTAGACCACACCAGAATCTAACTATCTGACTTAACCTTGTTGCAGATGAAGAAGTAAGCCCCTATTTAATTAAACCCTTGTAGATGTTTTTGTCTTGCAGCTGAACACTTCTAACTAATCTATAGGAGGAAATGAGATCACTTCTAAAGGATAAGTTGTGAATGTAAAAAAAATACCAAAAAGGCTGGAGTGGTGTCTCCGAATGCCACAGACCGATTGAAAGAAGTCAATGGCAATGGTTTTGTGAACAAGAGATGGTTTCTCACAGATTAAATGATCAAATCTATCAGTGCTGTGAAATGTGGGTAAACGCCAAAAGAGACTGTTAAATTGGACCATTAGGGGGTATCATCATTTGGACAGAGTTGATTAAGTCATGTGTTGAGGCAAAGCAGATTGCCATAGACAAAGTAGCAAGTGGGAGATGTGAAAACGAGGATGAAATAATAAGGGTGCATCATTTAAAAGGGCAGAAAGAGGACAGTGGTTTCGAGAGAAAAGAAATGCTGAAACAGTTTTCTTTATTTCAGCTATGCCAAACATCAGAATAAAGTTTCAGTAGAGAGAATAGCAGTAGGGATGGGAAGTCAGGGAGGAATGGAAGATAAACCGTGGCCACGGGTCACACGGAGGGACCAGAAGCCCATCCCTGTAAAAGGAGCAGTATCCATGTCCTTTGGAGAGGACAAGATGAATGTAAATATGGGAGGGAAAGACACAGTGAGAAAACACTATTACCCATGCTTTATGTTCTTTGTTAAAAGATTTTTTCGGCTTCTTAGGGTAAGCTGCTAAAGCTGCTAAAGGTAAGGTATAGGGCTTCAGGGATTGGTAATGGTTTGCAACATCCAACTGAAGGAATGGGATTGGATAAGGAATTCTGGAGGGCCCAGTAAAGGGTTGCCAGTGTGGACTGCGCAGCCAGTGAGGCTGTCAGCTGTTCATTCTTCAACGATGCCTAGACTCCAGACACCGACAGCTGCCTGTTCCTACTCAGGTGTGGGCCTGGGGCAGATCACTGCTTCTGGCTTCTTCTCTTCTGCGCCCAACTCACATCTGTAGAAAAGGAAACAGTTACAGTAGCATCAGTGGAATTTGGAAAAGGTGAGGGGATGATAGATCCTGAGTGTGTTGGATGGAGGGGGGGCATGGGAGAGTGGTGTGGTATGTGGGAGTAGAGATAAGCATTCCTTTCTGTTTTGCTATCAAGGGACTTGCTTAGGGCAGATGGTATGGGTCTTCCAGCTCACTGGCCCTACCTCTTGCTGTTCTTAGGCTCCTCCTATGTTGTGAGTCGCTCAATTCAGCAAAAACTTCAATAGTAACAGCGTCCCCAGGAACATATCCCACAGCGTAGCTTCATATTTTCTCTCTTAGGCATTTGTAAATGTTTACAAAATGTTCTGGATTCTAAATAAATAGTACATCAACCCCATCTGCTTTTAATATATGTGACATGCATATCTATGCATGTGTTATATGTTTTTTTCTCATTTAGAATTTTTCTCTCATTGCAGAAAGAAGTCCAGAGTGAGATTAGCATTGAATAAGAGCATGTTAATGTTCAAAGGAAATTATCTGCATGTTTAATTATATTAAAATATGATTAGTATATTTTTGAAGTGTTATCAAAACATAGAATTTAAAAATATATTTCAGGCTCAGAAGGACATTCAAAGTCTGTGGCAAGTAAAGCAATTCTCTTTCTATTTAAATATGTTATCAGAATGCTTGGTCATCACAGCTTTCGAATCCCCTCATACGTTTCCCGGGGGCAGATGATTATTCTAGGGATACAGAGCATTTGCACTTTTTTGTTGTGGTTTTTCCCTTAGTGAATAACAGGGGACTTTTTTTCAAAGACAAAGCAGCTTGTCTGAACACTATTCCTAAATCTGTGATTCCATCAGACATGGGTAAGGCAGGAATTTCCTTTCCTCAACTCAGTATTAGTAAGACAGCTGTCAGACCTGCTATACTTGTCTACATTCTCATGCTTAGGGCGTTCTCCTTACCTCATCCTTACACCCTCTTTAAAAAAGTCATCTGAGAAAGCAAGAGTGTGACTAAAGCCATATTCAGTACCACTAGAGATTTTGCTAGAAGCCCAGGTAGAAATTATTACAAACAAAGTCCTTGACATGTCTGAGCAACGAACCGGTAGTTCAGAAATACTGACCTCAAATAATGCCTCATCTTGCCACATGAGGTCCTCGCATGTGGCAGGTTTTAGGTCACCTTGGAGGAGTGACTTTTCAAATGATTGAAAGATGTTAAAAGCAGGACAATTCAGTTACAGAGCAATAAAGAACTTTCCTTCTTATAACTAGGGCTTTCAAGCAGTGGAAGGAACATATCTTTACATGTCTTTGGAAGTCATAGCTGAAGAACCCTCAGCGAAGGACTTCTAAATTTCTTTCTTTTTTTTTTTTTTAATGTTTATTTATTTTTTGAGAGAGCGCAAGCAGGGGAGGGGCAGAGAGAGAAGGGGACAGAGGATCAGAAGCAAGCTATGCGGTGACAGCAGAGAGCCCGGTGCTCACAAACCGCAAGATCATGACCTGAGCTGAAGCCGGACGCTTAACTAACTGAGCCACCCAGGTGCCCCAGAACTTGTAAACTTCTATCCAGTTTCGAGTTAATAAGTAAATATGCTGTCCAACATTTTTCAAGTTTTATTCTCTGTGAGAAGTTAATGTGCCTTAAAAAAATGGCTTCCAGGTTAATTTATATTTGGGAAATACAGCAGGCCATGTTCCCTTTTTCAGACATATGGTACACATTAGGATATTTAATCTTTTGAGTAGGCTTGTATTTTAACTAAGTGGTTTGCAAATGTTTCTCACCATAGAACTGGCTTTTTGATTTGTTTGTTTGTTTGTTTGTTTGTTTGTTTTCAAGGATTTAGGAGAAAGTTTTTGTTTTGTTTTGCCCTGTGTTTTGCAAAATTCTTGCCCTTAACTTGGTAAGAACACCAGACTTATAATATAAAAGTTTTAGAATGATATACTGCCCTAATAATGTATATTTTCTAAGCAAGATGCTAAATTCCAATTGTCAGAAAACATAAGACCAGCTCTTAAAATGTGTGTGTGTGTTCATCAAGTTACCCTGACTTAGTTCTAGAACAAGATTCCATATATTGTTTATCTTCTAGCCTATGATACATAATTCAAAATCTCTTACTGTAAAGCCCATAACTTCCTGAAAGCTGGCATGTAGCTCAACTAAGCGCTTTGCTCAGAGGGAGGGTGATGTTGTTGCCTGCCCCAAATCATTGCACCTCGGATTAGGGAGGGGTAGTTATTTCAAGGTAGCCCCACACCCTGTTATTGTAAATGCCACTCATGAGTGATGGTCATTAAGCAGAAATACTGGTGAAATTCATTTTAAGGATCTTCTGCAGACGTGTATTTCATGAATCATCTGCTTCCTTAAAAAATGACTCTCTAAAAACAGTATGGTATCCTGAATTGGGTCCTAGAATAGATCAAAGACATTAGTTAGGAAAAAAAAAAGGTAAACATCCAAATTAAAGTATATAGTTTAGTTAATAGCATTATAACAATTTTATTTTCTTAGTTTTTATAAATATACCATGGTTAGGTAAGATGTTAACATCAGGGGAAGATAAAGGGTATTCATGAATTCTAAGATCTTTGCAAATTTTCTGTTAATTAAAATTATTCCAAAATTAAAAAAAATAAATCTAATATGAGGAAAGTAGTATTAAGTTGGCTTGTTTTAGTGATCTTGGGAATTGTGTTTTTGCTTTTCAATGGATTAAATATGAGCAAACAGTATATAAAGAAATCTAAACACAAAACAAAACCAAAACCCCCGGTGAACTGTAAGCTCTTAAACATTAAACATTTTATTCTTGGCACCAGAATTCCTCTTATAAAAATCATTCTCATTTTCTCTCTTTTTTAACTTAAAAAAATGTTTAGTAATATGCCTTAATAAGCCTCATAAAACAGAGCCTAAGAACATGTAAGAACATGGCAAAGCAAAAAAGAAAGAAAGAAGAAAGAAAGAAAGAAAGAAAGAAAGAAAGAAAGAAAGAGAAAAAGAGAAAAGAAAGAAAAAGCAAAAGAAAAAACAGTTAAGGGAGGCTGCATGACATTAAAAGAGTTTTGGTTTTTTACAGGAAGGGGAATAACAGAGATACTAAACAGAGAAGGGAAAGAGAGAAGAGATGGAAAGATTCAGTGACACCATTTGGGCAACAGAACTACTCAGGGTGAGGCCATCAGTGGAAAATGCCCAGCAACAAATGGCCAGAAACCTTTAAGGACCAAGAATGTCAAATATTTCACACACTTTGTATTGCTACTCCATAAATCTCTCCTCTATCTCAACTTTCAACACAGTAGTTTGTGTGTTTGGGTATTTGGATGTTTGTGTTTGAGGGGAATGGGTTGGGAGGTCTGGGTGGGAAGTAAGGAAAAAGACCCATTCTTTGTGCAGTTTTCATGGCGTGGAACAGAGCCAACAATTAAGTTAATTGTGAACAGTACAATTGAACATTTAGTGTTCATAAACTCAGACAAAAACTTTAAAACCAAGGATGACCATGGCTGGTCGAATTTTAAGGATAATCTTAGAAATACAAAAACCACTAACAAGGGGAAAAAATCAATCTTATCAAACATTTAAGGGACAAGAAAATTGCAAATAGCCATTTAGGCTTTTTCATGTTCACGGTAAAATATACTATGCTAAATTAATATGGCCTTGACTGCTAATCTCAGTAATCTTTTTTTTTTTTCTAAACAATTGGGCTTGATGAATCAGAGCAAGGCATTTTGTACATATCATTCACAGAGGATACAAAATAGCCAATCAGATGTGACCAAAAAACACCATGTTTGATTTCTACAGTGTTATTAGATATTTTGAACTGGTTTCCAAACTTGACAGTAGTTTTTTACCATAAAAATATTAATCTCTGACTCCCTTTAAAAAAATCATATTAGGCAGCATTGAGCCCACAATTCCAAATGCTAAAATAGGTGGGGGTTGCACAGAGGATTCTGTCATAGGACCAAGTAGGTGCTTTCTGGTTCTTAACCATCTCTGCCATTCCCTGTGGCCTTGCACTGAGGCCCACTTCTGTCACTGTCCTGTGTAGCCCTGTGGCATTTAAACTGGCAACCACAGCTGTATTATAAAACTCCCCTGATGAAACAAACTTTAATGTTACTTATTTGCACACAGCACCCTTCTCAGGATATACTGCATCATATTGTTTTGGTATAGTTATAAATTATAAAATAATTACTTTGTAGCATTAGCCAACACCTGTCATGTCACATAATGACCACCTTTAAAAACCAAATTATTAAGTAATCTCTATGGCCAACATGTGGCTTGAACTCGCAACCCTGAGATCAAGAGTCGCATGCTCTAGTGATGTTTGAGAAGCACTGCCCTAGATCCGATAGCTAGTGTATAAAATTCCCAGATCTAACATCACTTATCCACGTGCTTGCCTTCAGTGCCAGCACCTTGAAGAGAGGCTGTGTAGTAAGGTGAAAAGAGGACTGGATCAGTTGATGTTGATCAGAAGGAGTTTTCCCCATTCCTGATGTTTCTTCCCACATGAAGATGTGACTCTTCTGGCTTCTCTTTTCTCCTTCACTCACTCTTTCCCCAGAGTGGAAGAATGTCATTGGTTAGCTTTGATAGAAAAGCTAGGAATGCTTAGTTTGGTTTCTGTCTTCTTTCTTTTGATAATAGCTGACCAAACCCAGCAGGCACTCTTTGCTGTCCTCAAGAAGCTCACCCTTCTCTCCTGGAGAAGATGTGCTCTGGTCCAACATTGTTTCTACCTCTGACTGGCTGCTTGAGCCTGCCTAATTCTGGCTTAAGTTATGAGGTCTATCCATTGATCTAGGTAAGCCATATTCCCCAACTTCGCCATTATTGGTAGCAAAGGTGATTATCCATTGTCTTTTTTTTTTTTTTTAATGTTTTTATTTATTTTTGAGACAGAGGGAGACAGAGCATGAGCAGGGGAGGGGCAGAGAGAGAGGGAGACACAGAATCTGAAGCAGGCTCCAGGCTCTGAGCCATCAGCACAGAGCCCAACGTGGGGCTTGAACTCACAGACCGTGAGATCATGACCTGAGCTGAAGTCGGACGCTTAACCGACTGAGCCACCCAGGTGCCCCTCCATTGTCTTGCTTTATATTGTGTTCAGAATCTGGATGTGGAGAAGATGATGCTGTTATTTAGATGTCCTCAGTAATCACAACAGTTATCAACAAACCTGAATCTTGGTTTAAGTGTTCAGTAGTCATTAAATCTCTTCATTGGCTGGAACTACATTTCCTCCTCTGTCAAGTGAGGTATTTGGGTGAAATCAGTAGCTTCCAAACCTGAATTGGCCTTAGAAGTATCCATGTAGTTGAGAGGATAGTATCTCAAACAAAATATATAGCACTGGAGCTCACAAATGTGCATTGTGAAAAGGAGACTCAGGTGATGCAAATCTGGAGATGGGCTGTCTGGATCTCCTTGTATTTGTACTCAAAGTGTGGTCTATTTTCCAGCTGCATAGGCAGCTGGATACTTGGGAGCTTGCTAGAAATGCAGAATACTTGGTCCTGCTCCAGAAGTACTGAGTCAGGATCTGCATTTTAACAAGATTGCTGGGGTTTTTTTGTATGCACATTAAAGATTGAGAAGTCCTGCCTTGAACTGTATTATCTCAATAGCCCTTCCCATGCTGGAGCTGCTATGATTCTATTTCTTTTTCATTGCTCTATCTCCGGTTCCTGGCATATGGTAAGGTGCTCAATAAATATTTATTGAACAAATTAATCCATTCTCTGTTGTGTTCAGTGGAATGTGACAACAGCTTAAACTTTTGGTCAGGATCCCATGCATTTATCCCTTAATAAACACAGCAAACAGAGGCACCAATCTATCTCTCTGGTCACTGATGGTTAGACTAACCATGGATCCAAAATCTTGCTCATTATACGCTCCCTACCCTTTTCTGAATTCCAGTAATAACTTGATGAGAAAAATCTTCTAGGAAGTTATGTCGTCCACCTTATAATTCTTTCCCTTCCCATTCTCTTGCCAAATTCAAAGAGCTCTCAGATTTATACTCCTTGACCTCACTTTGGTGTTTAACAGTATTTATTACTTTCTCCTTCTGGAAGTTTCCTTCACTTAGCTTTCATGATATAAGATTTCATAGTTTTCTTGTTTTTGATAGCTACTTCTTTAGCTTTTTAAAATAGTCTTCTCAATCTATTCTTTATATATTATATATTTACATATATACTAGCCATCCTTTATAAAGATATCTTAGTTATCCCATCCAGAATGAAGTTCTGAGGTCGGTATCATTTATAAGTAAATTAGAAAAACATCATTTAAGCTTTATATATTTATTTTATATGTGTTAGAAAAGATCAAAATGAAAACATCTTAAATTCAACAACTGAATTTTACAGGTCTGGTAAAATTTACAGACATAGTAAATGGTTAATAAGTACATTTTTACATAATTGGAGCCAACCTTTTTATATAGGAGGATGAATTGGCGACTAGAGGTGATCCAGGGCAGAGAATTATCCTACTGGGGTCTTTAAAGAAATTCCAGATTCCTGAGACTTGCTCCTGCTGCTGATATTAATTTAGGAGGACTGAAAAGGGAACCTAGAATCTGTGCTTAAAAATAAAATGTTCCCCAGCCCCAGATAACAGTAAAGTGTAACTGTAGTTAGTATCTACTGAAATCTCCAGTTCTATAGATAGGATGTCCTTTTAGGACAGATTCAAAAAGCTAAGGACCATTATCAAGAGGCTCTTCCATTTCATCCTGTTAGCCAACCATTAAACAATCAAATATAATATCTGATATTTTGCCAAAAAAGTAGGAGAAGTTAGATACATATATACAGCTGACAAAAAAAAATTATAGTGGCACAGTCCAACTATTGCTTAATGCCACATGTATGGTCTGGCTTTTGCTCAGTGAATGAAATTTTGTTTATAAAGTGGTCTGGTCTAAAATTAGGGATTTAAACATATTTCTATCATTTTAAAAATAAATATTGCCCTGTGGTAGTATCTAAAAGGTAGTATTGTTAAAAATAAAATTTCTTTTCATGTAAAAAGGGAAAAGAAAAATACCTTAAAATAATCTATTCTTCATTTGGCTTATTAGGCATTATTCCTGAAATAATGTCAAACCATATCATTAATTCACAATGAGGCTCAGATCATCCTAAAACGTTACTTCCATGAAGTAACTGGGACTTAATTCTGCCATCTAAACTTGTCCCTGGTGTCCAGTGAATTTATGGGGCTCAAGCCAGATGTTCTAATGAATTTCAACAGGTGTTCTCAAACTTCCTTTCACAAATTCATTATCTGAAGATTTCTCTGCCATGTCAATTTGAATACAATAACAGATATTAACAGATTCTAGTAATAGATACTAACATATTCCTCTTGTCTAAAGAAAAGGCAATGTGTACAACTGCTTGGGGGGGGAGGGGGCAGGGTATGCAATGTTTTCTGACACTTGCTGAAGATCGGGTTGTACCTCTTTACTGAAAGACGAGTGGAACATCCTAGCATTCAATCAATACTTGTTGACTGTCTTCCTCGCTGTTTGTTCAACAGATCACTACTGAGCTTCATTATACAAAAACTGTGCCTCCCTGTGTCTTTCTGTTCATGCCAACCTGTGTTTGCTCCACTTCTGCCCTTAATTCAATACTCTGTTCGTTAACCTTATGTCACGTCAATACAATACATCTGGGAGAAAAAAAACCCTGAGCCTGTGTCCTACCTATGATGAGACTTTAACTCAGCTAACTATAGTATAATGGTAAAAAGGTAAAAGATTGACCCTTCTCCAGCCAATTAGCATTGCATCAAGCAGGGGTTCTCAGAAGTGTGCTCTTGAACCAGGGACACCAGCGTCACTTGGGCACTCGCTAGAAATGCACATCTTGACCTTAGATATATTGAATCAGAAATTCTGAGGGTGGGGCTCAGATCTCAGCAGTCTATGGTTCAAGAGGCCCTTCAGGTGATTCTGATGAACACTCAAATGTGAAAACTGACAGAGGAGCATTTATTAACTCATTTTCGGGTCGTTTCTTGATAAACATTTATTATTTCCTACTATGAGCCCAACATTGCCAGGGATACCAAGGTGCTGGAGGCAGAAAGAAAGTAAAACTAGACCCCTTGTTGTTCTGGGGCTCAAAACTACAACGTTGTTTCTAATACTGCTGCCTGGATCAGAGCTGTGACCATAAGAGCCGGAACACCTGATTAGTTTGTTTGGCTCAACACAAATTAACCACAGAACTATAGCATTGCACCAAAAGACATTCTTTTCCAAGAAGGAAGACAAAACACTGACTTCTCTGACTTATAGTGAAAGGAAGTAACCTCCAAGCACTTACATGTGGGATTGCACTGAACAGAGTTCCATCCATGAGAATATGGCAGCAAATATTTTTAAGAGGACCATCTTCTCTTGTGTGACGTCTAACATTTTATAACAGTTTTATTATATATATATTAATTTGTGTGTATACATACTCACACAATTCTATTTTTAAGTAGTAGGCACCGTAAGTGTCAGAGGCAGGCTGCTTTGGGTCACGTGTTTAGTTGATGACAGATCAGGATCTAGAACAGAGGTACTACAGCTTAGCAATTATTCCTTGAGGATTAGTACTTTACAAACATATGCCTCTCTGTCCTAACACCCGTCCATGGGCATCCACAGACAAAGAAATATGTCATGCTTCTGAAATCAAGATATTAATTGCCTAGGGAACTCAAACCAGTTTTATCAATTAAAGTTCTGAAGCAATATCTTACTTGATTTTTTTTTCCAATCAAAGGTATATTTTTTACATTTTTATTAATGTTTATTTATTTTTGAGAGAGAGACACACACACACACAGTGCAAAACAGGGAGGGACAGAAGGAGGGGGAGACACAGAATCTGAAGCAGGCTCCAGTCTCTGAGCTGTCAGCACAAAGCCCGACACAGGGCTTGAACTCATGAACCACAAGATCATGACCTGAACTGAAGTCGGATGCTTAACTGAATGAGTCACCCAGGCACCCCCTCCCCACCCCCGGCCCTGATCAAAAATTTAAAAACCACACTGCTATGTTGCCTTGATTAAGGGAGATTACTACATGCCCTTGACTGAAATTAATTTTGGCTTAGAGCTTGAAAAAAAATAATGGCCAACATACATTCACACGTGGGAGTCTGTACATAAAAGCAGCTACTTAAAATGGGACTGGAAGAGGGGAGCTACTATTCTGCCTCTTCTTTTCAGTGCCTATGTCCTCTCAGCTTTCTAGATGCCCTGGAATGTTCTGGAAGTCTGGCCTCTCTGCTGTCACACACCCATCTGTGAATGATGTTCTCCTCTACAGTAGGATGACTGAAGGGGACAGAAAAAGGGAAGGCCGTTGACTGAACGGTAATAGAGGTAAGAATCAACCACTTTACTTTCTGTCTGTAGACACGAGGTTGCAGAAACCAATTTGTGTGATCAGCACAAATTATAGGTTCTTTTTTTGACTCACCCCAAGCACCGAGAATGGGTAAATAGGCTTTACCTATGAAAAAATGTGAACTGACTTTTGGAACAAATTATGCTGTGGTTGTTTCCAGTGCTATTCACACAGCTTTCAAAACAAGTTACAGTAACTATTAAACACAGCCTTTTATGTTTTGCTTTAAGTGTTAAGCCTTTGAATATTTAAGTGGCTACATTGGCCCTAAGTAAATCCCAGTCTTCAGAAGGCTTCTTATAACTTTTCAACTTTTTGTAAGTCTGCTTGGAACGTTTACAGTGGTTTCCATTGACTTAGCTCTCAATTCATAATAAACACATGTCTGTGGGAGGTTCTGTTTGTGTGGCAGTGTAGGGCCTGCTGACTCAGGAATAACAGCCCTATATTTAGTGAGCACAAGACAGGCATAAACTCCCTACCAGCAGTCTCACCCCTCTTAACAACACTACAGTAGCTAAAACCTTGGTTTATACATTTTGCTGATAAGCCAATCAAAATTCTTCCAACTAACTGGTAAAACATATAGTATGTGACTATGCTTTCTGAAACCAACTCTGTGTAGTACAAATTCTCTGTACTTAACAATTGTTATAATACCCATCCCGGATGTTCAGAGGTATAGTTGAAAGACCAAAAATCTAGGAAATAATAAGAGCAAGTGACAGTTTTCCCATAATTCATTTTATAGTGTAAGCCGCATGCCTCAGGCACTTACTATGAAACAAATAAATGGGAGATTCAAGAATGAACAAAGGCTTATCCTTCACTATGCTTCTAAGCTGGTGCTATACTGTCCAATATAACTACTAGTCACCTTTGACTATTCAAATTTAAGTGCAAATTAATTAAAATTAAATAAAAGTTAATTCCTCCACCATAATAGATGCATTTAAGAGTTCAGTAGTGATATGTGGCTGAGGGCTACCATATTAGCGCAAATAGAGAACATTTCCATCCTAACAAAGTTCTGTTAGCACTGATCAGTTGGAACTCTGTGTAATTAACTACTTGAATACAACTGGCAAGCTAAGATGATGGTTTTTTTGTGTGTGTTTTGTTTTGCAATAGTTGAGGAGAGATACTCACTCATTGCTGTATTGAAATTTTACCATATTTGTTAATTAAGCCTTCAAAGTCAACACTGTGGTAAAGAATAACATGATTAAATGTTCTCCATTCAAAAGAAGCTGTACATACCTACTAGAATTCAGGGTAGGCAGTACTTGTATTGCATTACAAATCTTCTTATTAAAATTATGATGAAGCACAAAAGTAATCCCTGCTATACATTGCAACGTGTGTGTGTGTGTGCGCGCGCGCGCAATCTTCTTTGTAAAAGTTGATAAAAATAGGAAGTTCATCTCAAATTGTTCTAAGCTAAGAACATTGCTCTAAACTGGTCTCATACAGCTGTACAGGGATAAAAAACAGCCATGAGCTAACAACTGCAACAATTCCTTACTTGGGAAACCAAAGGGCATAAAATCAAACTCAAATGTGTCATCTCTGCTGTCTCAGTTTCTAGTACTATACTTTCTGGAACTTTCTTCTCTAAACTTGACTTTCTCTTGTTCTTTGTTGCATGATGGCCAGTTCGTTTGCTCAGAAGTTGATTTTTCAGGCATTATTTTGAAACTTGGATTTTATTTATATCTTTATTTTCCCCGATCAGCATATGAAATGGAAAAACAAATGTGCTACAGAGAGCAGATAGCTCTATTATAATGAGAGGTCATTTAGTCTTGATGGTTATTTTTTGCTACTAATAAACTTGATGTCGCAGTTCCATGAAATGAGAATGAAAAGGTTACAGCCCGAGAATGTTAGTGGAATTAGAGGTGCCGTGTTCATCTTTATTTAGTTTTTTTTAATAGGCTACTAAGTAGATGCTTGGAAGAAAAGTCTCAACTCTGCATTCAAATGTATACGTATAAGTGAAATAAGTTTGCCTAAACACACTTGTGATTTCAGCTTATGTTTGGGCATGCCTGGAAGCATGGAAGGTGCTCTAACACTGTTTCTTCCTGGTCAGGTTGCCAATTCACCTCAACACCTCTGCACCAGGTAGGTAGGGTTACTGATAAACTAGGTCAGCATTGGTGGTGCTCAGCAAACAGAGCGACGTAGGCTTGAACATACAGGAGTCAGGTCAGAGCAGGGGGTTACTGGAGGGCAGTTCACTAGCCAAGCAGGCTGCTCTTTCGGTTTGTTTGGCCAGCACAGTGGGTTTTTGTTGCTGCCATTTTGTTTGTAGAAATCTGTTTTCAATTCATACGAGTACCTTTGGCAGGGAGTCAACTCTTCAGTTAGATACACACCCCTATCTTGCCAACATTTTTACCCCAGCCACTTCATGCCATTGCACAGCCTACCTCACCCCTGGGGCATTTGAGTTTTCAACACTTGAAGTCTGACAGAGAGAGTTATAAGGGGGAAAAAAAAGTATTTGTTTGAAAAGAACAATTATTTAAGCGCACATCCTAAACAATTGTGGTAAAAAATTTTAAGAACTGAAAACATCCCATATAAATGTGTTTATATAATCATCACAACATATTAAACATCAAAAGTTTTAGTAAATTTAAAACCGACCAAATTCCTGTGAACCAGATTTAAGCCAGAAATCCTTCCGAGAGCGAGCCACATCTCTGCATGGGGATGATTAGGTGTCTTCATTTACTGCTTCCATCACTTACTGTCATTCCTTGTCTATCGTCCTTTGAAAGGATGCCTTGGGAGACATTAGACTCTTCCCCATGACTCAGCATCAAATAGTGATCATTTCTAGTGAGGCTTTGCTCTCCCCTTTACATATGGTTGTCACTTCCCTTCTCTGAGCCCTTCCCTGGGTTCTTTTCTTGGAGGCGTATGGCTCGCATTCCTTCATACTTCCCCTTCTCTGGCTGGCTGCTCTCACTGCTTCTTCAGTCAAGCGGCTTTCTCTTCTCATCCTGCTCACACTTCTGTCTTCACACACCTTTTCTGCTGTGTCTGTCACTTCCTGTCCCTGAGTTCACTCTCCGCAGCTGCCCTCTAGCTGTGTGGACTGGCGCTAAGGTCCTCATCTTCACTCTCTACACCACGGAAAGGCTCTTTACCCATCTCTCTAGCTGGACAGCCTGTTCCCTCCTCTTTCAGCCTCTAGGAATACAAAACAAGCTGATATTTTCAGTCCTAGAAGCGGTCCTGTGACTGGGAAGAACAGAAGAGCAAATACAATGCATAGGGGTAATGGAGTGAATAGCAACATATAGCCTCTGTGTACAAGGAGCCTCGTGTATCACAGTCCAGTTGAAAATTCGGAAAATTTCCAGTTCCGTGTATTTCATAAACTTAGTTGCCATTTTACAGGAAAAAGTAATGTGACTAAGTGGAGGACAAAATGTCTCTTGATTCTTGTACGTAAACAGTCTGCATTTCCTGGTTCCTTGGTTCTACAGTGCTCATAGTTTGTAATAGATAATGCACTATTCCTAAATTGTTAAGAAGAGATGCTCACTCAAGATTATAATCATTTCATTAGCTGAAATATTTTTAAGCCTTGACTGTTCCTTTTATTTATTAATTTCTTTCGCATTGAGATCACATTGCTTCATCCGGTACAGTCATAGTCTCCACATTTTTTTTTTCACTAGACTACAGCATAAAACTACATTAGCGTTAAAAGAATTTCAGATTGTGTTTATAATTCTGAGAATAAATAAAGAATACACATTGGCTAGTATCTACGAACCTCAGATGAATGACTTAGAACATGTTTATGTCTTCATCTAATTTTTATACTTTTGTTTATTTCTGGTTGGCTGTGTCTCAACCCAGAATCATCTGTAGCTTAACATAGTAACCAAGAGAGAAGTAAAGAAATTGCTCTGCAAATCCCAGACAACATCATTTATCCTGAATAACACCCCCCCACCACCACCAAAGCACACCCCATTGTGTGTAACCTTATATTTATAACCTTCCCACAATTGTTCCCTTGGGTTAGCTCAGTGGCTCAATGTAGGAGGGTGTGCAGAGAACCTGCCACACCCTCCACACGTGCCACACATGGCTGCAGTGTCAACATTCTAACACCAGATGGCACTCTTAGTAGTTTATAGCTGGTCAGTCTTGGCCACATAAGGTACCTAGAAGAAACTCCAAAACAGGAATACCTGACTGGCTCAGTTGGTAGAGTATGTGACCCTGGATCTCAGAGTCATGAGTTTGAGCCCCATGTTGGGGGTAGAGCCTATTTATAGTAAAAGAGAATTAAAAGAAAAAAGAAATCCTGAAACATCCTGTTATCCTACTATTCCTTTAAAAAACAAATCACAAAACATATACATTTATAATTGCTTTATGGTATTAAATATCTGTCAAAAACTACCTATTTATTTGGAATAGAACACCATGTTCTACAACCACCATATTTATCAGTTTCTCCTAATGTACTGTTTTAACCAATGATGTTGTCCCCATGAATTCTTTTGTAACTTACATTATCCACTCACATCTCCCACATTTCCCTTTGTTTGGATGTCTGTATCTCTCTGTATCTCTCTGTTATGCTTTCCAGCATTATTCCATATGTACATAGTAGGAACACTGGTAGAACTGCTTTTAAGTTGACAGAATTGAGCTATCTTCTCACATTCCTTGAGGTAATGCATTTCCTCTAAACTCTTTCTTTCTTACAACTCTGCTGTCTCCCTCTACCTTCATTCCACAGCTAATATTTAATTAAACTGAGCCCAACTGATTATAAAACAATCATTCCTTTCCTCTTTCTACACTTGAATGGTCCAATCAGCAGAATGTTTTCAGGGAGATTCCCAACTGACTAGGACAAGCCTGGGCCGTTTAATGGCCTTATTGAGAACACAATGAGATAATTGTTTAATAAGCCTACCACTGGGCAATCAAAAGCTGTCAATCAACTTGGCTTTCATAGACAATATTGAAATCTACTTTCTTAAACTCTCTAAATATTAACCAATATAAATGACCTACTCTAAAATAATGTCATCTCCAAGAGGCCAAGCTGTGAGAGTAACACCAGACTTTCCCAGGCCTTACACATCCAGGAAACATATGATAATGAACACAGAGCAGTAGAGGGGAATGGCTGTTTACATTCATACCATTACTATATACTCAAAGATTAATTGCTCTGATGGTGGTTCATAGCCCTTGAATACAAAGGTCAAGTTATAGCAAACAAACATGGACATTGGTAGCTGAAGACACACATTGACTTGTGCCTTTGCATGAAGACTGACTTGTTCTTTACACACAGGTTGAAAGGAGAAGAAAGATGCACAGACATAAACAATAGACTAATGAAGAAAAGTCAGTTTTAAGAGGTTGTAAGATTGCCTCTTTCTTTCATCCCCTCTCTGTTTCAGGGTTGTCAGAAGAAAAATAACCTCAGATATTCAATTTATAGGATAGGGTGTTCTTAGATCTCAGGGGATGTCACTGTTTGTTTTGGCTGACACTCAGTAGCTAATTGGTCTTAAACAATTTGGTAAGGGCATAAACAGAGACCTTCTTTCCTTGACATTTCCTCTGAGGCTCCATAGGACCCAAACTTTCTGAAAATTTTTGAAAAAATTGACACCAGTTTTAGATTCTAAAATTTGAGTGCTGAATGCCTTCTTTTTTTCCTATTTGCATTGATCTGTTCTTAAAAATTGTATCTGGGGCACCTGGGTGGCTCAGTCGGTTGAGTGTCTGACTTTGGCTCAGGCCATGATCTCGTGGTGTGTGGGTATGAGCCCCGCGTCGGGCTCTGTGCTGACAGCTCAGAGCCTGGAGACTGCTTTGGATTCTGTGTCTCCCTCTCTCTCTGCCCCTCCCCCACTCACTCTATCTCTCTCTGTCTCTCAAAAATAAACAAAAAAATTTAATTGTATCTGACTTATGTTATTGAATGTGATAATAATAATAATGGCTGACAATTATTGGTGGCTTCCTTATGCTAAACATTTATCCTCAGTATTTTAAGTAAGTTATCTCATTGAATCTTTACAAAAACCTTGTCTTGATGATCTCTGTTTTACGGTTGACAAAACTGAGACTGACATAGTTAAGTGAATAATAGATTAAACATAGTATGTCTCAACATTTTCTAATAAGTTAGATGAAATACCTTCAGGATGGAGAGTTTAAGCTCTGATGGATTTACAAAGACAAAGAAGAACACAAGCCTAATTTGGGAGAGAAAATACAGAAGGCTGGTTCTCTGAAAAGATAATTTTAACAGAAACAGACACTCTGAACCCACAGCATACAGAAGGCCATTTTAATTTTCTGAAATGTAGAGAAGTAACTTTCTTTTGTTTCATTTTGATAACCATGGGTCTCAGCTAAAAATTAAAATACATTTCATCATGGCCAAATAGTCACACAAATACATGCATATTCATGAAAATATTCTCATTACGGAATACACATTCTTACTACATGTGATAAAGTCTGATATTTCTTGTTTATTCTGTTTTTTTTCCAGTGCTGCTAGAGGCCTTTAAATTGATTTCATAAACTATCAATTGGTTATAACCTGCATTTGAGAAACAAGCTGGTTTTGCACCAAAAGGTAAATAACATCAAGATCCAAATAGCAATAACGAGTTACATTACACTTCACTACACTCTGATATCCTCTCCTACATGTGATTTATTTGTGATAGAAATGAAGAAAATTCTCTATCATGTTTGTTGACTACACTTCTGAACTGGTTGTGAATTTCCCTGTGGAAATATTGGAATGTCATCATGTGTTTCTTTTGGTAATGAGCAGCACTGCACTACAAAGTCTGGCTGCTGACAACTGAACGATAGATTCAAGAGACAGACAGAATTCAAACATTAGAATAGCAAGAGAAAGAGGAGAATAGAAAAGAAAAAAAAAGTGGAGGTGTAGGTTGAGGAAAACAGCATCAAGAGTTACACATGAGTTTCAAACTTGGACCCACAGAGGCTTTGATGGTATAGACGAGTGAGAAGAAAGGAGAAGGCAGCACTAGCCCAGGAGGGACAGTGGGTGACAGGAGGGACAGTGGGAGGGACAGGTGAACAATAGATTACTCAGAGGTATGGCTGATTTGGGATTGATTCTGATGAGTATCCAGAAATGGAATCCAAGGGATCACTGCTGACGGACCCCAGCAGAGGGAGACTCTAGATAGTGGCCATGTTCAATGTTAGACAAACAATGAAATTGTGGATCTGAAATAGTGTTTCAAGGTATAGTACACATAAGAATTACCTGGGTGGATTTGTTTAAATTCATATTCCTTGGTGGTGTTCCCCTAAACTCTGATTATGTAGAAGATTCCTTGCATTTTAACAAGGCCCTAGCCGATCCATGCCTGGAGAAATGCTGTATTCAGAACAGGATCTAAATGGAAAAAGGAAAATGATGGCAGTAGACCCAAAATAAGAATTTGGAAGATTCTGTAAGTTTTTGAAAAGACTAAATTTCAGTGGAATCTCATTTTCTCAAGGCTTACGAGGCAGATAGGATACCAAATCTTGAGTTGCAAGCCTGATCTTACCGAATGATGCCTCAAAGCCCAAGAATACCTTACCTGCTATGTAGATAAAACTGGCTCGGAAACTCAAACTACTGTGCTAGGTGATAGATATGATTGTATGGGACTGGATCCTGTAGAAACATAAATCTTATGAGAACCAAAAAGAATGACTTCTTGGGGCACGGTATAAAACTTAGGGAAAATTCTAGACTATAACTGAGTAGAAGTAGGACAAACGCAGGTCTCTCTGAGGCCGGAAGAGGAGGACATCAGACAGAACTAGGGTTTTCTAGGATAACAAAAGTGCCATGATACTCTGTTACTCGTATTGTCATTTCTCACCTCTCTAAGATTTGCCTCTTTTAATCTTCATTTCAAAATTATCAACGATCACCATCAACAAATGCACACTGAATTCTTGGTTTTACTCTATTACTTAGTGGGGCTAGGTAGCTAAAATTTAGCATGTATCTTGGGTTGCACTTAACCACAAAGCCCTTATAGGATTACTAGTAGATAGCATGAGATTTGGAGTCAGATTTGGGTTTGAATTCTCACTCATCTGTTTTCAATTATTTGACCATGGACAAATTACTTGACCTGGACAGGTCCTAATTTTTATGTATGTAAATTTGGAATAATAATATCACATATTCAGGCCATATGGCAAGAATTAAATGAGACAAAGCATGTATTTTGCACATTGCTCTTCTTATATGAAGAGCTCAATAAAGATTATCCACGATCATTACATATTATCTGTGAGAATATTTTTACAAGCAATCTGAGACTAAAGTAGAAAGTAATCACAATTTACTGAATACCTGTTCTGTCTGGCACTATATTTGGTACTCAATATATATAATGTCTACTTCTCACAGTAACACGGCAAGGCAAATGTATTAATTCCATCTTTCAGATGAAGAAATAAAGGCTTAAAAGGTTAGTAACAGAAAGCCACAGCACTAGTAGTGAGTTGTCCTAGATGCTTTACCGTCAACATCTACCTCTAAGTTTGACATTTTCTTATTAAGTCATACTGTTGCCTTTACTGCTTTTCCAATATGATGCCATCTCCTTTGTCTTGGTCCTTACTCAGATATCTACATGCTCTGAGGCACTAGTAGAGAAAAATTCACTATCATTCCTGTCTGTAAGTGGGATAAGGTATAAAGGGAGAAAGTGCCTTCTCTTTTTCTGGCTTCCCCAAAGGTAAATCCAGAATACAGATCAGGCATTTTGTAAGAATGAGAATGAGTCAACAAAAACTGCTAAATGGTTAAGGATTGAAAGTCATTTCCATAAATTCAGTACTGCATTACTTAAGCATGGAAGTGTGGACAACAGTGATACAATTAGAAAGGATCTCTGCAGGTGGATGAATTTCTGAGAGGAGTTATCATCTGAATTGCCCCACCTACTCTACCTGGGTTTTGTTGGCATTACTGCCAAAACAAAAACGAAAGCAAACAAAAACAGCAACACCTTATCTGTCTCCTTGTGGGAAAGAGGGGTCAGAACTTCAAATCCAGTCTTAGGAAAGTTTGGTCTACCTGATGGAGAGTATGTGGAGTTCGTGTGATCATAACGTACTTAAGTGGGATTTGGGAATCCACTCTCCTGGTCATTGGAGCACAACATGGGAGCCAAGATTTTCTATTCTCTTTTCAAGTTCTTCTCTACATGACTGAACAAGTGACCTGGGTGTGGTTTTGATGATTATTTCTAGAGTCTGAAGCCAAGAGAGACGTGTAGCATTGCAGCTTGCCTTTCTGGCCTGCTTCAAAAGAAATGAGGGAGACGTGCCAATTTCATTGAGTTTTAGTTCAAGGATTCTTGCACAACAACCCATTACAAATGTCTGCCTCTTTTTAAAAGACCATCATTTATAGAATATGGCTTCATGTTAATGTCAGTAGTTGCATAAATTTAGGAAAACTAAACGTATTTTCTCCAAAGTGTTTTGGAAATTTAGGAATGGGAATTTTTAAAGGACAACATTTTTAGGTCATGCAGAGTTCTAAACATTTTTTAAGGAAGAAGATTCTCCACCGTTGAACATTCTTATCTCCTATGTATCTTTGCTTTGAATTGATATTTGTCAGATATTTTCATCACAGGATTGTCTGCCAATCTAATGCTAGGAACAAGTAACTCTCATATGTGGATGACAAAGGGTCCTATTATTCTTTTATGAGTAAGTGAAACTATAGCAGGTTATCAATTCACCATACAATTGTGCCTTTTCTCCTTTCCGCTCAGTACCAAACTGAACTTAGCACACTAATAGAAAGCAGCGACTACATTAAACTCCTTCAAAAGCTTTTTTGCATCCCTTGAATCAAAACTCTGCTTTTCACAAGCTGAGTAGGGTGATTGTGGCTGGCACATAATTGATGTATTGAAGGCTGAAGTTCTTTTTCCATAACACAAACCCAGCATGTATAGCTGTGGCTGAGCCTCGATTACTCTCCCTGCTGAGGTGTCTTCAACCAAATTCATAGGGGACCTCCTTCAGCACTTTTGAGTTTCCACATGCATATGATTTTTAAACTTTCATCCCTGATTGTCAGAAAAGTATTTCTACCAGTTATGGACACTTGCCCTTCAAACACACAAACAAAATGAGCTGTAGCATTTTGCCTGAGCAAAACGTTCTGCTGAAAAAACATCTGCTGAACTGTAACACTTTTCATTCCCACTGACCTAAGTCAGAACACACATTGTCCACCTACCTCAGGCTTAATAGTTGTGAGCTGTCTTAGCAGTGTTCGCCAATCCCAACATACCACTTATGATGAACAGTGACCTCAGGAGAGAATTACATGACACCGAACAAATAATGCCTATTTGTAAAATGGTTTAAACAAGTATTTACATGAGAGATTCTTGACCCAGAGGCTTTTGGACTATGTGGACTCATTCCTTTCAGGGCAAGTAATTACTTTTCAAGATGAGCGTTATTAGAGGAGATCTGCAAAGGCATGTTAAGAGTTTTATCTCCAATTCATCAGGACCGGTCCTTCCTCAGTTGCATCAAGTGATTCTTCTCTCCTGGAATGCTTTATCCAGTTCACAGGGAGCTTACTTTCCTTGTCCAGATGCTGCCAGGCAGTTGTATATGTACTTGAAAATATGCTCCAAGGACAACACGTGAGAAAAATGGAAATCCTTGGTTCAATAGTGTATTCAGTTAATACACTGTAAGTTGTGGCCTTTTGATTAGCTAATGTTTCTAAAGAGGGTAGAAGGTATCATATTTTATGTAAGTGCATTGATAGAAAACTGCAAAGTGGAATAGATTGGGATTTTTAGAGTTAGAAATATGTGTTAGAAATCTCCGGTTTTGCCCTGGGTCTCCATTTATCGGTTGCGTGGCCTTGGATAGCCACATAACGTCTCGAAGTTTAATGTTTCTTTTCTGTCAAGTGCAATTTATAATAAATTTCATTTACCTCATAGAATTATTACGGATAACCCATGATATAATGTTTCTAAAACAGTTAGAAACAGCAAGGTTCCATAATTATTGGTAGGGTCAAACTCTTCATTTTAGACATGAGAAAAATAAAGCCCAGAAAACTTGGTGGCAGAGCTGGGACTAATATCTGAGACTCTTAACGAAATTGATGTAACAGATGTAATCTAGACTTCAAGGTGATTATACACTATTAGATTTTTCTCTCAATAAATAATTCACTGAATATATTATTATATATTACCAACATAAAAGAGAATGTGGTCCCATGGTTGTCCCCTGAAGGGATGACCAAGTGTGAATGACAGATCTGCAGAACTGGGGTATGGGTTATAAGAACATATAGCTGCTCATATAGCTCATATAGCTCATATAGCTGCTCATATAGCTGAATGATATTACCAGAGAGTGATAGTTTTCATTAATCTGAGAATGACTACCCAGCCAGTTCTTTGGGTTGGGGGAGTCTATAGATCCCTGGAAGTTCCCTCTCACACAGGACTTATTGGTTAGCCTGCCAGAGGAAGAGAATCACTCAGTGTTATATCTGAGGAGACAGGGTAGAGAAAGCTTACACAACTTTAAGGATCGCAGGTAGTATTTTTAATGTTTGGGGAGTATCTATAAATAATCCTTCCTACTGAAGTGTAATCTGCCACTAAGTGACCGTCTGGCATTTGAAAATTAGTTAAACATTTCCTAACTTCATTTTCCTCAGCTGCAAAGTGAGGACAATAATTTTCCTACCTGCCTTCTAGGGTTTCTTGAGACTTGAATGAAATAATAATTGTGAAAGTGCTTTAGACACTATAATGTGCTATAAATTTAAGGAGAATTTTTATACTGAAGTACTTTTGTTGTTAGGAAATTTTACCTTCTCACTTAATGTTTTATTTTTCACTAAAAATAGCCAAAATATCTCTGCTGGGATATTTTCTTTTAATATCCTTTCTGAACAGTTTCTCTACTTTTGAAGAAGAGTTTCTCTACTTTTCTTAAAATAACTTTCAATTTCAATGGAAAGTTTTCATATTACCGAGAGGAGAGGCCTCCAGAATGAAAGATTATGATGTTATTATTTCTATTGATTTTATCCTACTAACAGGAAGGATTACAGTCTCTAGGGAATACTTGTGAGATGACCTAAACTGTAAATTATTTTTAATAGTCTATATTAAAAGTTACTTATTGAAATACTAGTGGCAAGGTGTGGAGAGCTGTGTTTCTGCATGAATATATCTGAGGAAGTGGAAAATGTCCATGGAAAGTGAAAAAAATGATTAAAATTACTGGCCATGCTTAGAGAACATATTTCCTTTTGTAAAGTTTATATAGATAGGGGTTCCTGCCAAGGCCAGTAGACAACTCACCAATCACACCCTCCACCTTATGCTCAATGGCAGTAAGCATGATGTCCATGTACCAAATGTCAAATTGGTGTTTCATCAAAAATGATTATCAAGCCACCTGATTATTTTATTCCCTTCTTTCTTTAACACAATGAATTCCAACTCTAAGGGTTGTTTCATTCACTCATTCAACAAATATCTACCACACAAACACTGTATATCTATTTTCTCAAGAAGCTTAGAATTTAATAGAGGAGCCATCTAAAACCTTATATGTGGATTAAACAAATATCAGAAAAGAATTACGAAGTAATGAAATAGGTTAAAATAAGCAGAAGTATTTAGAGGTGGTAGCAGTTGAGTTGAGCCTTTAAAGGTTGAAGACAACCCTAATTAGTAAAGAAAAAGGAAAATAATACAGATGTCTGGCAAAACAAATATAAAGGTATAAAAAGGGAGGAGGATATTGTGTCATTCATGAGCAAATACTAATCTCGTTTACCTAGAGCACAAAATAATATGGAACAGAATAAGGGCCTAATTAGGTGTGGAAGATTTTTAATATAAACCTATATCAATTTGCACTTGAACTGGAATAAATTGGAGAGCCAGTATTAAACCATAATGTTAAGATAACTAAATGATAGCATTTGCAAAGACCAGAGGGATTCATCTATCAGTACTGATAGGCTTGGTCCTGATCTCTATTTCCACAGTGGAGATATATTACGTGACTGTGAGTGGGACGGAGAAATAGACAATTTTACAATGAGGAGCCTAATCTGCACCCTATGTGTTTGATGGAAGCCCTGAGCTCCCCATTGTCATCTGGGGAAAGTGAATTGAAAGACAGTGAAGCAATAGCCTGCTTCAGCTCAATGTATTTGTCAGATAAGGGACGTGAAAATAACCCAGAAGGAGAAAAAAACCCTTTATTTCAATAACAGGTATTCTCAAAGAGAAGGAAGTAGAAGTGGGGGTATAGAAGGAGGTCATATTTGTAACAAGTTTTTTAGAAAATAAAAAACATACCCTGCTGTTTCTCTCACTCCCACCCTACTTCCATTTGAGAATAACTGATATAAACAAAAGCTTTTATACCAGAAAGCTCCATGCAGCTCCAGTCACAATACCAGAAAGATATATCAAAGCGGAAAGAAGATAACTTCTAGAGAAGGACAAATAATGTGAGCTAAGGGGACCAAAAGGATCAGAAAGCTTCAATCTCAAAAAATGAAGGGTCAAAAAATGTACTAGTTAATGCTAAAATTCTAAAAGGGCACGGATAATCTGCCTGAATACCAGAATCAATACCTGGAGTACTCTTTTTTTTTTTTATTAAAAAAATTTTTTTAATGTTTTATTTATTTTTGAGACAGAGGCAGAGCATGAGCAGGGGAGGGGCAGATAGAGAGCGAGACACAGAATCGGAAGCAGGCTCCAGGCTCTGAGCTGTCAGCACAGAGCCCAACATGGGGCTCGAACTCAAGAACAGCAAATCATGACCTGAGCCAAAGTTAGACTCTCAACCGACTGAGCCACCCAGATGCCCCAATACCTGGTTTAAAAAGGAAGGATTAGGGGGGCACCCGGGTGGGTCAGTTAGGCATCCGACTTTAGCTCAGGTCATGATCTCATGGTTTGGGAGGTCAAGCCCCACATTGGGCTCTCTGCTGTCAGTACAGAGCCCGCTTTGGATCTTCTGTCCCCCTATCTTTCTGCCTTTCCCCTGCGTTCACTCTCTCTCAAAAATAAACATTAAAAAAAGGAAGGATTAAGATAATTTTAAAAAGGATTATTCCAGACAATTCTCTACACCCTCACAGTTGCACAGACTGACAACATTAAGAGGCTTAGGAAGAATATTAAATAAAAATGTGTAGTTGACACAGCTATAAACCACTATTAATCAAAGCTAAGATGTTTTTGGTGAGAAATGGAGCCATAACCTTCACTGTTAATAGAAGGAGGTTACGAAAGATTTTTTTTTTCAGTAAGAAGAAGACAAAAAAAAGATTATTATGTGCTTACTGAATATTAGGCACTCCGTTCTGCTAGGAGTCATTTCATTTATTCTTCATAGTAACTCTGTTGCAGATGTGAAATACAGATGTGAAAATAAGAAATTTATTCAAGTCAACTTGGGCATGTAGAAACATATCCAGGGTCTGTCTACAGATGTCAGTGCTCATATTTTTCTGCGATGTCACAAGTACTTAGTCAACAAATATTTACTGAGTGCCTACTATGTGTCAGGCACTGGAAACACACTGCTGAACAAGGCAACAGTCTCCTTCTCATCATGAGGTCTAGACAGACAAGCAAATCTATAATAAAGCAGGAGAGAAAACTGCTGTGAAGAAAAATAAAGGAAACAGAGCAACAAGGTTAAGGGCAGGTATTCTATAAAAGAGCTAATCAAGCAAGGCATCAATGAGCAAGTGATATTGTAGAGAATATTTGAGTGAAATGAGACAGGGGCACCTGGGTGGCTCTGTCAGTTAAGTGTCCAACCTTGGTTCTGGTCATGATATCCCGGTTCATGAGGTTGAGCCCTGCATGGGGCTCTTTGCTGTCAGTACAGAGCCCCCTTCACAATCTCTATCTCCCTCTCTCTTTCTGCCTCTCCCCGGCTCCTTTGCACTCTCTCTCTCTCTCTCTTTCTCTCAAATAAATAAACATTAAAAAAAAGAAAGAAAGAAAAAAGAAATGAGGCAGTGCAATGAGGACTCTGCTAAAAGTGAATCCCAGACAGAGGATCACAAAGTGCAAAGGCAGGGAAGCAAGAAAGAGATTGACGTCTTTAAAAAACAACAAGACAGGGTGACTAGAGCAGAGGGTTGTAAGAAGTAAAATTTTTTCCACAGCATCAGTATTCAGATGGTAGTTGAAGCCACGTGTTTGATCATGTAGAGAGGGAGAAACTCAATATTTAAAGAACAAGCAAAGGAAGGTAAACTGGAAACAGGTTGAAAAAATAGAGACGTCCAAGTAAAATCTACGGAGGGTGACAGGACTAATGGAAGAAAAAGGGACAGAGTATTGCAGGAAGGACAAGACGAATCCTGTCAAATGCAGCTGAAAGGTAGATGAAGATCAAAAGATGTCCATTGTATTGATCAACATGGAAATCATTATTTTGGTGATTTTATAGCAATCCAATGGAGGAAACATAGCATTTTCAATAAATCGTGATGGGGTAATTGGTCATTCCTAGGCAAAATTATGGAATTGACCTAAACTCACATCTTCTAAAAAAAATTAACTCAAAATGGATCATGAACTTACATATAAAACACAAAACTATGAAACTTTTAGAAAGAAAAAACTAACAGAAGGAACTTGGGGGGATCTAGGGAAGCAGAGTTGTCAGACTATAACATCATAATACAGAAAAGGAAAAAGTGATAAAGTAGACATTACTGAAATTAAGCACTTTTGATATGTGAAAGATCCTATTAACAGGATGAAAAGGCAAACTACACACTGGAAGAAAATATTAGCATATAACACATCTGACAAAGTTCTTTGCTGAAGAAGGTCATCGCGAGGATGTAACTACCCATTTACCCAGGAGCTGGACCCAAGCAATTGGAAGTTCCTCTCTCTCTCCTCTGTCCTCAGAAAGTACATTCTGCCCACATTTTGGCAATGGGAGCCATTCTAAGGACACAGTCTTGAGAGAGCAATGTGTTGTTGAGGCTATCTAGATGACATATGTGACTGAATGCTGTTAACATCTCTATTTAAATTTCTAAGATTTGGGCAGGCAGGTATGGAGATACACTTGTCTCCCAACCACCCAAGACACACCTCCTATGTAAGTTCCCTTGTTTATTAAAACTGCCATTTGCCAATACCAAACAGAGATGGTCTGCCTCTTTGGTCTCTCCTTGCCTTCCATGTACAAGGGATTGTTTTCAAACCCACAGTCTTGTGTTAGTATATAAAGAACTCTCAAAACTCAATGGTAAAAAAAAACATATGTATAAAATTCCAATTTAAAAACGATCAAAAAACCCATTTTACCAAAAAAGAGCTATGGGTGGTAGACAAGCAAATAAGCACACAGAAAGATGTTCAGTATCATTAGCTATCCAGAAAATGCAGATCAAACCACAGTATATCACTACTCACCTAATAGAGCAGCTAAAGTAAAAACAAATAAAAAAACATCCTGTGATTTTTATCAAGTATTTCTTAAGCACGAAGTATTTATTGACATCAATATTTATTGGCAGGGACTGTGTTAAGATATTAATACAGTTTTAAAAATAAACTTTTATCTGAAACCACTTTGTATACATTACATTGAGTATTACTTTAAAAAAAAGGCATTTGATATAATTAAATTGTCTTCTTTTCAAAATAACCATTATCTGGAAATATGTTATAAACATAATGTATCTAGCTAGAAAATAAGAAAAGCAAGCATTAAAATCAATCAGTAGAATCTAGTATAATTTAGCTCTTCTGAAGTATTCTATTATCATTATTTTTTTTTTTTTTTGCCAAAGCCTCCTGTTCCAGAAAGACAACGGTAAACTATTATGACAGGGTATACTCCGTCATGCACCCCACCACAATATGAGTAGAAGTGGTTTTTTTTGTAATTTTAAAATTCAAACATTTAATACATTGTGTTAAAATGCCCTGTGACATTGCATTACTACTAAGTGTAGAGAAGACATCTAAAATAATTCTATATGCAAACTCACTTTCAATTTTGTAGTTTGGCAATGGATTTGGAGAAACATGAAAATGAAGTTTTTAAAAATTACTTTAAAAATATTTACAAATTTCAGTAGTCTTTTTTATTGTTTTATCCCATTGTTAAGTACTTTAATTTTTTATTATGATAATGGCAAAGCATGGTTAAGTATGAGGAATAATATAATAAACATACATGTACCTACCAATTAGTTTTGATACTTGTTATCTATGTATCAAATTTATTTCACCTATTTTAATTTTGAAAGAAGGATTAGAGATTCATTTGGAGCCCACTATGTATATCTTCCCAATTTCATTACCCTACCTCCTTCTCTCTATAGACATAATCACTGTCCTATGTTTGAGGTTTATCATCCCTATGCATGTTCTTATAAATGTAATTTACATTTATATTTCTATAAACTAAATATAGTAATTTTTAGCAATGGTTTACATGCTTTTGAACTTTATATAGAGTACTAACACAAGTTGTTTTCACTCACAATTATGTTTGCAATATATAAATTGTCATAAAAGTAACTCTAACTCATTTTTTTTTAGCTGTCAGGGTAGTCTTTAGTCTGAATATATTACAATTTATTTATTTTCCCACTAATAGAAACTTAGATTGTTTCCAATCTAGGGCAGGTCAGCAATGCTACATAACTACAGATGAATTTGAGGGAGCAGTTCCCTAAAGTATATAAATTTGGAATTTACAAATCTTCAAATTTAAGAGATACCTCTTTACAGTGGTTATCTCAATTCATAGCCCAACTAGTAGTATTTGGGAGTTGTCATTTCTCCATATTATCACCAAGATTAGTGTTGGATAACCATTTAAGTTTTTTCCTAATCTGATGAGTGCATAATGGTACTTTGTTATTACTTTTATTTGCATTTCCCTAATAATTTCCTATATCAATATATTTCATATATTTATATATTTTATATCTCAATATCTTTCATATGGTAATGGCCATTCATATTTCCTTTTTTCTGACTTGTCTGCCCATATCTTTTTCTCTCATTTTCTTACTGCACTATTTCTTTTTCCTATTCAGTTTTTGGACTTATTTATATTTCTTGAACATAATGCTTTCATTAATTACATAAAGGAACCTGGCTTATACATTATTTATAATGTTTTAGGTATATTAGGTATATACATATTTAACATATATGCCTAACATTATAATATATACCTAATATATATATATATAATGTGATATACCTATCACTGACATGATACCTAATGCTCTAACATTATAATATATACCTAATATATATAATATTATATGTATATAATATTATATATATAATAATATAGGCATATATAATATAGGTATATATATAATATATACCTAATATATATATAATATTATATATATAATATATACCTAATATATATATAATATTATATATATAATATATAATATTATAATGTTTTAGGCATTTATAATGTATAAAACCTGGCTTTATGCATTATTTATAATGTTTTAGGTATCTAGGACATGGCCTTAATTGTAATTATTCTAAATTTAATTTTTTTAAAAATATGGTATAATTTGTATTAAGAAAACCTTTGTTATCTCAAGGTCATAGATATTGTATAATTTCAAGTTTCCAAAATTGTGCCTTTTACATTTAAGTCTTGGCTCCACATGGAATTGATTTTGTTTGGTATAGTGTAATGCTGGAATCAATTTTATATTTTTCCCTCTAGATAACCTATTTTCTTAATACCGTTTTTAAAATAGTGTCTCCATTACTCAGTTTTACCATACATTAAGTTTTCAAAAATTGCAAATATTAGAAAAATTCTGCAGGATCAGTGGAGATTGTAGCATGTCATGAGGAGGAGGGGTCTCCTCATTTATCCTGTTGTCGATACCATGCACTACACTAACTATGATAACTTTAAAATCAGAGCTTATTCTCTGATTGTTCAACCCTTGCCATCTGCTTCCTTTATTCAGATTGTTTTGGCTTTGGCTCTTCCTGATGAATTTTACCATCTGCTCATTATAACCTCATTAGTCATTCAGGGGCAATGGTGTGGAAGGGATAGTTCCAGTTCCCTACATGGTCTCCACACCCACCACAGTGGGGGTGCCCTCGTTATCACAGGACTATGGTACAAGTCCTCACTCTCCAATGGGCCAGTGTGGAGGGGAAGGGGTGCCTCATTCTGGGCAGGTAGCAATGGAAGTTCAGATTCCCCATGTGGTCTCCATGGACATAGCAGGGATAGTGAGCCTTTTTATTACCAGCAGGCAGGGATGAAAGTCCCGGTTCAATACATGGTCCTCACTGACATGATACCAGCAAGAATGTTGAGTCACTTTGTTACTACCTTGCAAAGATGTAACTCTAGACTCCCTACCCAGTCATTACTGGCGTAGGTGGAGTTGAAGCCACAGTTTTTTTCTGTGATATTTAGCTGGGGTTGAGCAGTCATTGAAAAGCTTTCTGTCATGCAAGGTTGCTCCTTTCATGGTCTTTTAGCCAGAGAGAGAAAATTTTTCTTGGCATTTTTTGTCTGCACCTATTGGCATTTCCAGAAGTTTGGTTTCTTAAAGTCTAGGATAAATGAGGCCAAAAGAAATTCCAGGGAAATCAACACCGTGTTATTCTTTAGGTCATGATATGCCGAGTCAGTCTGACTTCCCTCCATCTTTCAGTGTCTTCTTAAGTTTGTTTTATATATAATATCCAGAACTGTTTGTTGTACTTAGTGGGAGGAACAGTTGTATGTTGCAGAAAAGTACATTCATGTCATCTTCTTGGACTCCTTCACATTTTTAAAATAATTCTAGTTGATATAAAGAAAGATATGTTTTTATACAATGTTCTTATATCTACTAATATTAATGAATGCTCTTTATGGTCCTTATAAATTGTTAATTCAATTGAACTGTTTTATCAGTGGACAATTATATCACCTGCAAATACAAAGAGATTTATATATAATTTTCTTGTTTATTTCACTAGCTGTGGCACATGATATTAGCTTGAATAGAAGTGATTTTATTTGACTTCTTTGTCTTATTCCTTAATTTAATAAAAAATGGTGCTAAAATTTTTACTATTGAGGTTGGTGAGTACTTAAGTTTTTCATAAGTAGAGTTATTCAGTTAAGTTTCATAATAAGATATTTTTTATGACAAATGAGTATGGACTTTATTTTTGTTGATGCGTTACATTAGTAGACATCCTGGAATAAAACCGATAAAACTGTTTATATTGTGCTGAAGCCTCTATGAGTACACTAGTTAATTTTCACACATATAGAAGATCCATCTTCAATTTTCCTTGTGTTCCAAATAATAAGACATTTTCCTTTGTTCCAAATAATAAGAAATTTTTAAAAAATATTGGTTAGCCTGGAGGTTTGTAAAAATTTACTTTGAAGGTGTCTAGACATGTTGCCTTTCGTCAGAGGAGTTTGATCACACTTTGATAACTTTAGTAATATGTGGTTTTCTATGTGTTTTTTCCATGTCCTTGGCTATATACCCATTCACCAACATTATTGATTACATTATTCAGATACTCTTCTGCGGCTCTCTTATTATTAAAAGACTGATGGAACTTGTTACAGTCTCCTATATTCACTCTGTTTCTTTCAGTTTTTCTTAAGATGATTTCTCACAGCTGCTGCTCTATATACTTACTGAAGATTATATTAGTCTGTGCATATAGCTCTACTCTGTTTTCTTTTGGCATTGTTCGCCTTATTTATTTAAAAGTACTCTCTTAGTCCTTTTAATTATTTATGTATCCTGAGGGTAATTTACCTTTATGTTAAAGATTTTCGTCTGTCCTTTCCTGTTCTATTATTCTGTTTCATGTGTGATTCTGTTTATGTTTTGTCGGTAGAGAATGAATTAAGTATTTTTATTTTTTATAAGCTCCAAATATCTTTAAATGTATAGACAGACTCTATGTATAGCAGTCACTGTCTTAGCAGACATAGTTGCCTTAGTTGTCCCTTTACGCTTTCATACTTTGTCCTGGGTTGCTTTCTGCTATTGGTAACAATGGTTTTGTTTTTTCTCTCTGTTCTCATCCCAACCACTCACCCTTTTATTTTTTCCTTTCAGCATTTTTATTTTTATTTCTCTTTTAGCTTCCTATTTTAATATGAAAAGTGTTTTTTCGTTGTTGTTTGTTTTTATCTTTCCTAATAATTCATTATGGACACTTGCGTTTGACAGTTCTACAAAATGCTGCATGTTTTTTAGAAGCATCCATTAGTCCATAATAACCAATTAAACATTAAGTAGCCACTTTGACCTCACCTCATCCACACACTCACATGATGTATAGGATAAGGAATTTTACAAGTAGAATATTTTGAATTTCTCCTTTATGACTAACTAAATTATCATGTCTTGGGTTAATACCACTGAGTACTTGAATCCCACACTGTAATTAGGTTGTTAAATTCTTAACACAAAATATTGCGTGACGATAGGACTCTGGCTATTTCTGCTTGCAGGTAAATCTACACTTCTAAGCAGCTTGTGTCCTTCTTTACGTATCTCAGTTTCTATTGTATCCTATGCCATTCTGGAATTGTAAGTTTTGTTTTATATCCTTAGCTAAATTTTATTCTTGTACCAGTTTTGAACTATTTTAAGTAAAATATATGTACATAAAAGCACAGAATGCATCAATGCACAGCTCACAGAGCTAACACACATGTAAACGCTATCCAGGTCAAGAAATAAAATACTGCCAGTCCCCCCAAAACCCCCATCTCATTACTGGTCACTCTCTTCACCCAAAGGAATCAGTCTCTTGACTTTCAAAGCAATAGATGGTTTCATTTTTTTTTAAATTTGTACAAGTGGAAGCATACAGCATATCTTCTTTTGAGTCAGTCTTATACTCCATATTATCCATAAAATTTATCCTGTTTGTTGCATACACCTGTAGTTCATTTGTTTTTTTCTGTATGAATATATGCAGCTTAAATATACCACGAATTATTTATCCATTCTATTAATGGACACAAAAGTTGCTTTTAATTTGGTGTTATTATGAATAATGCTGCTAGGATTATTCCCATATATTCTTTTTGTGTTTTATTTGCACGTGTCATTTATGGATGCTGTCACACATTTATATGTAAAATGTGTGTGTGTGTGTGTGTGTGTGTGTGTGTGTTTGTGTGTGTGTGGTATATATATCCCACACACACACACACACACATATATATATATATATATATATATATATATATATATACACACACACACCCAGAAATAAAATTGCTTCCACAAGATTTTGAGATTTCTACTTGTTCCACATCCTCAGCAATATTTGATTTTATCAGCTTTTAACATTTTGGCCTTACTGACAGGAATGTAGTGCTGTTTCATTGTGGTTTTAATTTGCATCTTCATGATGAGTAACGAAGTTTGTCAGCTTTGGTACGTTTATTGTCCATATGATATCCTCTTTTGCAAAGTGCCTATTGAAATCTGTTACTCAATTTCCTAAATTATTTATATTTTTTTTATTGGCTTGTGTAACCTTTAAATATTCCAGACATGGCTGTTTTATCAATTACATATGTCGAAATATTTTCTTCTCACACTTTGGTTTCCCTTATCTGTTGTCTTGATGACATCTTTTGATCAACAGAAATTCTTCATTTTGATGTACTTCAATTGAATTGTTTATGGTTAAGGCTTAGAAGAATTTTAAAAAACATAAAGTGGCCATTGCCATTAGAAATTTACATTCAAATTGAAGAAGCTTAATTATATATTTGCAAGAATATGATATATAGGTAAGTACTGCATGGTGTTAGGGTTTAGATTCTGTTTAAGCTAAATGGGAAAACCCAGTGTGTTGAGATGTGGTGAAAGAGATGAGTTTTGAGCCAACATTTAAGAAAATATAAATTTTGGATTTATAAAAAGAGAAGGCAGATTATTCAGGAATATTCAAAGAAAAAATGTGACAGAGCACATAGAATAATTGGATATAGAAAAAGGGAACAGTATAAGTAGTAATTAAGCATGCAGACTTTGGGACCACACCGACTGGACTCAAATTTTTGGTCTGCTATATCTTTTCTGTCGCCTTGGGCAAGATACATAACCTTTCTTCAGTTCCGTTTCCTAGTGTATAAAATTGGAAGACAAAAGTAACTACTACCTACCTTTTGACAGGGTTAAAATCAAAACTAAATTTTAGTGTACGTTACATTGTCAATAAGTGTCTATTCTTATAAGTAGAAAACAAATACATGTACAAGGGTCAGAATGAATAATTAGAATAACTATTGAGTGAAACTCACTACATCCCAGACACCAGTAATGAATGTTCCACATACAGTATCTCATTAGATCTTCAAGGCATCATTGTGAGAATAAGTATTATTTTTAAGCTAAGGCCATCAGCCATATTGAGGAACTCTACAGAGAATAGCATCATGAGTAAGGCTGGCTGTTTATGAAGGGCCATTTGAGGGCAGACTTTGAATGCCAGAATGAAGAATCTGGAGATGGTCAACGCCTGGATAAGATTCACTAGAGGTAATATAATGATTAATGAAAATGATATGTTAGGAAAATTTAATCTAGCGGTAGTTTATAGGATGACCAGGAGTAAAGAGATGCTGGATGGGGATATAAAAGTTAGGAAATCTGATATGACAATCAGGAAACAAGCCTAAGTTTACCTATGGCTTTGGGGTTGGTGAGAAAATAATTTGGTAATGTTAAAGATAATGTATGTGACCTGAATTTCCTGGGTAACTATTTTTTTTATACAGTAGGGCTTTGGCCACATAAGCAAAGCTAAACTGAAAAATGTAATGCCTCTTCAGTCCAGTATTTGGTCAGTGTTTTAGTCTTCTTGGGCTGCTATAGGAAAATACCATAGACTGGGTGGCTTAAACAACAGACATTTATCTTTTTACTGTTCTAGAAGTCTAAGCTCAAGGTGCCGGAACTTTTGGTTCCTGGTAAGAACTATGTTCCTGGCCAGTTATGATGAATGGCTTAATGTTAATTGAGAATCCATGTTATACTAAACATAGCAAAGAATAGATGATGCCTTTCATTAAAAATAATAAGAAAATGTGAATATCTATTTTTACATGACCCTTTTCTTCACTACAGAATGGAGGTCTCTATAGTCAATAAAAACAGAGTCGTGGGTAATTTCCACATGGTTGTCATACTAATACACTGAATCATTTCCTATCTAAGTCTATCATGTTACTCCTTTTTCTTTAAAAAAAAAAAAAAAAAGTTTATTTGAGAGAGAGGGTCTGGGGAGAGGCAGAGAAAGGGAGAGAGAGAGAATCCCAAGCAGACTCCATGCTCAGCACAGAGCGAGATGCAGGGCTCAGTCTCATGAGCCAAAGACCTGAGCCGAAATCAAGAGTTGGACGCTCAGCTGACTGAGCCACCCAGGCGCCCCCCTCTCTTTTTTCATTTTTAAGACATCTTAATATTATTTTACTACAAGATTTTCCAGTTTAGCTCCCAGGAAAGTAAATCTAAACGAAGGTTATATGAAATCCAAAAGAAAGAAAGCATCTTCACTTTCTTTGAGCCCGCAACTTTTTGTGCAGGTGCAAGTTGAATTTTTCCTTACTTTTATCCTTTACTTTTTAGCTAATTAAGACTCATCAATTCTAAGACTATTGACGTGTCAATATATCGAATATGCAACAAAGATTTTATGATGAGGACATCACCAACAGATAGAATGATCTAAATTATTTTACCTTATGCAAAATATCTCCATCAGATGTATTCCCCTAAGTCAGTAGTTTGCAAACACTAATACGCTTCAAAATAGTTTTATTAAATGAGATCTTAACTATAAGTTCAACATATAAAGGAAATAAAGCTACTCTGATTGGATGAAGGGGACTGGATACTGCCCCACTGGTTGCTGTCCTACACGCCTCCCACAGGGGTTCCTAAAGCTGAGAAGAGGTCCTTTCAAGCAACACAAAGTGAAAAGCCTCTGATCCAACTTGACGCTGATTGCCAATATTCTTGGTAAACTGGCAATGCCTCCATAGATATAATGCCTTAGGACATCGCTGTTTATTGAGAAAGGAAACTGATTGTCCCCTGAATTGATCATTGAATTGAGAGTCAGAGGATTTGGGCTCAAGTATATTTCCTTCTCTGCCAATAGTTTGTCCTATGGTCTTAACTTCTCTGTTCCTCTTTATATACAGCCCCGAATAATCTATAAATAAAGAAGTTGATAGCAGAAGAACACTGTACTTGAAGCAGGAAGCCCACATTATGTGAAGTTAATCAATTACTATCAAATTTTCTTAAACAAAATGTTTCTTGATTTCAATTTTTCCATTTGCCTAATGATGTCATCAAATATCTCAGAGGTTACTTATTTATGTCGTGTGTGTGTGTGTGTGTGTGTATACACACATGTATAGAAGTGTATACACACACACACACACACACACACACACACACACACGTAGAGAGAGAGACAGAGACAGAGACCAAGTATAAATCTATTAATGAGTTAAGCTTATGAGAATTATGTAATTATAACACCAATATAAATGTATATGTAAAAACAAAAAAATCCAGAAAAGTTCAAATTTACAACGCTGGTTTAATACAATAGAAGTTGCTTTCCTGAATTTGCTTAAGTGTTCACAATGTACTTTGGTCCTGACTCCTAGAGTGCCACTTCTGTTTTACCTGCTATGCTTCATGTGCTTGAGTATGCCTCAGGGCCCATCTGTTATTCTCCATTTGACTTCTGATGAAACCTTCATTTCTACAATGCACCTTAATGCCATTTGGTCTTCATTTAGTAGTAATATATTATTTATACTTCTTTAATTTCTCTGGGGCTATTACAAAAGAACTAATCGGTGACATTACAGTCATAACCAGCAACACAAACAAAGACAGTAATTTGTGTAAGGCTAGCATAGAACTCATCCAGAACAGGTTCATTTGTTTTCCGCTAAAATCAAATTCTCTTGGAAAACATTTGTACCGAATAATTTCCACATTCAAGCTTAGAAAATATTGAGATAAGTTGACCGAGTTATGTAATGTGCTTATCAAATCTCAAATGCTGTTAGAACACTGTACTCTGAGCCAGAATGTCAGGGCTCCAGTCCCCAGCTCAGCTCTTCCTCATCACCATCATCCTGAGACAGAAACTGAATCATTAATTGCCCCTAGGAAAGATTAAATTGTTCCTTTGTTTCCTCTTTTATAAAATGGGGATAATTATCTCTTCGTGGGTTGTCATGAAGATGAAAAGGGATAATGCATGTGAAAGTATGGTATAAACTGTAAAGAGCACAATAAAATACACAGTATCGCTGGTTCCTACATTCTATCTACATCTTATTCTATCATTCGCTGACCACATTCAAAAGAAAAGGCTAAGAGAAAAGGAGAGAGAAACTGCAGAGGTAAGTTTAGTTTCAAAAGAACTGCGTATTATAGGAATACGTTCAGAATTTTTTTCCCTTTTGTTTCTTTCATTTTTACTTAAGTAAAATATTTTTACCTACGTGTTACATTAATGCCATGGAAAGCATTCAAAACCTTAGGTAGCAGAGATTGTGTTTTAAAGTGGTTTCAAAAATTAACTAAAACAAAGTGAATTCATTAAAACTTTTTTTTATTTATACCTATACAAATAACCATTTAGATTTCTTTTTTCTTCTTTTTTCAGAAACAAATGTAATTACAATTTTAAGTTAAAAAAAGGATTTGAAACGTAATTTACCAAGAGTATTTAATAGAAAAAAATCATATCCCAAGCTTTTTAAATATTTTTTTAATTAAAAAAAATTTTTTAAACGTTTATTTATTTTTGAGAGGGAGACAAACAGAGCATGAACGGGGGAGGGTCAGAGAAAGAAGGAGACACAGAATCCGGAACAGGCTCCAGGCTCTGAGCTGTCAGCACATAGCCCAACACGGGACTCAAACCCACGAACCGTGAAGATCATGACCTGAGCTGAAGTCGGACGCTTAACCGACTGAGCCACCCAGGCGCCCCTAAATATTTTTGATGAAATACCAACAAATCTATGGGTCACTATATATTAATTTTTTTTTTTCTGTAAATAATCACTTACACAACTGTAGAATTTTGTTCTTTCTCTTAAGAGTAAAATCAGTCAGGGTCATACTTTAAAATTTTGCTTTATTTGGGGCGCCTGGGTGGCTTTGTCGGTTGGGCGTCTGACTTCATGGCTCAGGTCTTGATGTCGCAGTCATGGATTTGAGCCCCGTCTCGGGCTCTGTGCTGGCAGCTGGGAGCCTGGATCCTTTTTTGGATTCTGTGCCTTTCTCTCTCTCTCCCTCTCTCTCGCTCTCTGTCCCTCCCCCACTCATACTCTGTCTCTCTTTCAAAAATAAACATTAGGGGCGCCTGGGTGGCTCAGTCGGTTAAGCGGCCGACTTCAGCTCAGGTCATGATCTAAAGGTCCGTGAGTTCAAGCCCCGCGTCGGGCACTGTGCTGACAGCTCAGAGCCTGGAGCCTGTTTCGGATTCTGTGTCTCCCTCTCTCTGACCCTCCCCCGTTCATGCTCTGTCTCTCTCTGTCTCAAAAATAAAACATAAAAAAAAAAATAAAATAAAATAAAATAAAATAAACATTAAAAAATTTTTTAATTGTACTTTATTATAACATATACTTTACAATAACTTCCTTTTTCCTTTTGAAACTTACATTCACAAAATTTTGTGTTTAAAAATAAATATATAATTCTTTTTTTTTTTTTTTCAACGTTTATTTATTTTTGGGACAGAGAGAGACAGAGCATGAACGGGGGAGGGTCAGAGAGAGAGAGAGACACACAGAATCGGAAACAGGCTCCAGGCTCTGAGCCATCATGAGCCATCAGCCCAGAGCCTGACGCGGGGCTCGAACTCACGGACCGTGAGATCGTGACCTGGCTGAAGTCGGATGCTTAACCGACTGCGCCACCCAGGCGCCCCCAAAAAATAAATATATAATTCTAATTACTACTTTGATGATATGCCAAAACAGTTAATTAAAAATATATTGACTATTATTTGTCCATAAAATAAATTAGGTGAAAATCCAAATAAATCTTCTACTCCCTAGCCAGTGGCTTTCAGGTCAAGCAATATCCTTTTAGACCTCTTGCCAGATGGAAGGTCATTGTACTCCATTTAGAAAATGAATCATGGGATAAAAAATATTCCATTTATTATGCTGAGTTAATATAATTGTTCAGAACAACATATTGCAGTTAGAGTTTTTATGTGGTGTCCTAAGACAACAGTCTTAAATTATCTCAACTTTTACTTACAAAATGAATTGTATTAATCTATATATGTATGATATGATGAGTTAATCAAATAAAGGGGGGTGTCTCACATATTTTCTGAACTGTCTCAGGACTTCATCCTATTCACAGCACACTCAAAAGACAGTGTCCTGTGCAAATCAGAATAAATATTTAGATTGCAATAAAATTGCTTTGGGGGAGCATTTCTCAAATGACTGCCAGGAAGTCTTCTGCCTGTCAACACTTGGAATTTCAAAGTCTTCAAGAAAAACATCTCCTTTGATACCATCCCTCTCTCAGAGTCTCCTAGCAAGTAGAAAAGGCCATACAAGCTATGGCTGAACACTCATGCTTCTACTTTTGAGTCAGAGGCTGAGAGAATGATTAATGGTAGGATGAAGTTAAGATTTTCCAGCCTTTTAGTGAGAACTGTTGTTGCTGACGTCAAGGCTTGGTAGAGGAAGAAACCCATTGCACAGTCCTGTTCCCTCAGTTACACAGGCAGGAAAGGATTTACAGAAAAATGTATTCTGAGATTTCATCTTTTCTGTAGGGAATCTAGCTGGCTTACATTTGAGACGGAACTTTTTCTTCTCTGTCGTTAAAGCTACTGCTAGACCTCCGTGTTTCATGTAGAAGAGCCAGCCATATTGATAAAGATGATGAAATGTGTAAGTGCTGTATTCATTAACATTTTCACATTTAAAAAAATGTTTTGGTAACTAAACACAACTTTTAATAACTGACATTTCTAAAACAAATGTCTTACTGCCCACATGCAAAATATTGCCTCAGAAAAAAATAAGCTAAAGGTGGCTGGGTGGCTCAGTTGGTTAAGCTTCCAACTCTTGATTTCAGCTCAGGTCATGATCTCATGGTTCATGGGTTCGAGCCCCATGTCAAACTCCGTGCTGACAGCATGAAACCTTCTTGGAATTCTCTCTCTTCCTCTATCTCTCTCTCTCTGCCCCTCTCCTATTTGTATGTGCACTCTCTCTACTCTCAAAATAAATAAGTAAACTAAAAAAAAAATAAACTACATGCATTTTGTGGAATAAAAAATTTCTAGAGCATTTTAATACACAACCCTAGAGAACAGCGAATGGGCATTATTAAGATGATTGTTTATGTTTTTTTTAAAGCCCAGACACTTTATAAATTCTAGGCACTTACTTTTGCTATTCCTTGGCTGTTTTCACTAGTCAGAGAAAAATCATGGTGATCCAGGAGTAACAAATCAAAACACATTAAATACACAAAACAGAATTAAGGTAAACATTTTTAAGTACCTGAAGAAGTCAATTTTTAAAAGTACTGAACATTAAAAATCCACAGGGAGTTTTTAGGTAACGACAACACAATTATCACATCTCAATTGATTGAGAAAAAAAAGCATCTGACTCTGACTTTTATATAGAGAATTCTTTCAGAGGAAAATAATCCATTCAGACTTCTAGGGGAACAAAGGATAATTAATGATAGGGCTATAAATCATATACCTGTAGAATTATATTTGTCAATTATTTGATGAGGAACATTTTATTGTTTGAAGAGTAAAATGGTCTCCTGAGCTTTATTTACACTATCATTTTTTCTTAATCAGCCAATTCTGCATTAGAACCAATTAGCTTACCTGGACTTATTAGTCATTATCACCATTCACCATTTTTTCCTCATTTCTCTTCTTTAGTATAAAACACACAATTGCACTTCTCCTTCCTTTAGAAGTTAGACATGGCTACAGGGCGGGGACTAGGGTGAGGTGAATGAGCCACTCACTTCTTGCCTGAAAGTTAATGGAGGTGGAAAACAAACTCAGTAATCAAGAGAAATAATATTTTAATTCAGTACTTGAAGAAATAAAAATTAATGCAAAAATCCATGATGATAAACATGTCAAAATGAAAATAAAAATAAAACAGTGTTATTAATTTTTCCTTTTGTCTCAAGCTGCAATGTGGTTGAGTTTTGCCCTGTACTGATTCATGAATGAGTTGTATCTAATCATAATACATAAATTTGAAACCATACTCACTGAGGGGAATCAATTTTTGGCTATGGAGATACAACTAAAGTTATTAAAAGAGTAGAATCACACTTAGTGATTAGTCAAACTTATACAAAAATACCCAATTTTTTTTGTTATTCAATGAGCTGAAAATTCAATGAATTGTACATTACTGCTTTATCTTTATACAACTGTTTGCAAATAGCTTTATAAGGGAAATATATTTAAGAAGCAGGAAGTACTTCCCATATACATATGTGGTCAAGCAGTTATTTATGTAGACTGAGTTAGAGCAGCCTCCAAGATTTCAATCCGACATGACAAGAAGAATGATAGCACCATGAACAGCAAAAGATTGGATGACCTTAGGGGGGAGGTGGGGAGTTCTGATTTGGGCATATTAAGTTGGAAATGATAGTGGTATAACTCATTGAAGATTGATTATGTGCCAGATTTGTTTGTATTGTATGCCTCAGTTTCCTTAACAAATTCGTGGTTGAAAATGGGAATCAGGTTCAAATGATTATTGTAATTATGTTTTTATTTAATTTTTTTTTGAGAGAGAGAGAGCAGGGGAGAGAGGCAGAGGGAGAGAGAGAATCTTAAGCAGGCACCGTGCTGGGCATGGACATGAAGCTCTATCTCATATCTGTAGAGTACAACCTAAGAGGAAATCGAGAGTTGGACACTTAATAGACTGAGCTGCCCAGGCATCCTGATTATTGTATTTAATAACACGTGCAGTGTTCCATGGTGGAACAGAGGAGCAAATAACTGTGAGGGTCTCACGTGCTTCAAAGAGAATATAATATTTGAGTTTTATCTGAAACGATGAGTAGAAATTTGCCAAAGAAACTAGCAGGGAGGAGGGAAAGGCAAAACTATCTAAATAGAGGAAACAGCAAAGCTATAAGTGTTATGAAATCACATAATACATTTGGTGAATTAAAAGTAGTTTGATAAGGAGAAGAAGAAAGGGAATAATAAAAGGTGACTTTGGAGAACATGGTCTGCGGTATCATAGAGATTGTCTGGGCCACAAAATAGAGTTCGGGTTTTATTCTCTGAGCATTGTAGAGTCATTACACGTTTTTAAGAAGAGCAGTAATTGATCCAATTTATATTTTAGAAAGATCAATCTGACAAGGCAGTGTGAAGAATGGGTTATATGAGGACAAGAGAAGATTTAGAGAGAACATTTATGAGGCTTTTGAAATACTTTAGATGAAAAATGATGAGAACCTGAAAATGAGGAGAACCTTATAGTTTTATCAGTAAGGATGAAAAAGAGGGAATAAATACCACAGGTATTTAGATCACAATGCAGTCTACTTTGATCACATCATACATTTCGTGTTCACTAATTGTGCGTTGTTTAGGATTGACTGGCATAGAAATGGAAGGATGTTGTGTATGAATCAAAGGAAAATATGTGTGATGACACTCATTTTCCTGGCTTGGCAGTTCATCTGTTTCACTAGCCATTTACAGAGTGAAAAAGAGTTCCTACTGATTGGTGATATGTTCTGATCGCTACCAGAAACAACAGTCAACCTGCATTCCATGGTTTCTAGTCTGTTCCACTCAGAATTACAGGGGTCTGTTGGAACTTCAGAATTGAGGGGGGCAGGTTAGTTTTCCTGTAACTGACAAACCCAAGAGATCTAAATAATGATGTCGTTGTTGGAAGAAATATCGTTTTGCTTTGTTTTGTTTTGTTTTTTCTTCAATCCATAGTTTTAAAAGTAAGTATAGGGATGTTGATCTAGGTATTGTTATAGAGAAATTAGGTTCCATCTCTGATGTTTTCTACTTTGTTTCATAATATGCAACAAAGAGGTACAATTCCTCCTCCAGCTTGTGGATGTCAAAAGACTAAGTCTTAGCCAGTGCATCCTGGTTATTTCCCGTTCTCCTTTATTTCCCCTGCATTGTTGAAAATAAAAGTGATGATACCATTCCACCTTTTCAAAAAAAAAAAAGAGCATTTATTAGGACAACAAAAGATTATAGTAAAATAGCAATAAAATACTCATGCATGATGAAAATGAAAGCCCTCACAGTTAGTGGACTGTTGAACTGATTCTCCTTAGAAACCCCTGTGTGAAAGTAAAGAATATGAAGTGCTTTGTTCCCTCAGAGTCCCAGCTTTATTTCTGGGAACATGGTTCAACAAAGAGTATCAATATCTTTGTTAATGCCAGTAGAATAATACTTCAATTCCGAAAACCCAGAAGAAAATTTCTGCAAAATTTGATTTGTATGACTAATAATAGAGATCAAAGTTCCCGATGCCCTTAAACATTTTGACTTGTGCAGACATATGGGCTATTTTCCCTTTTGATAACAGCTATGGAGTTTTCTCATGAGGCTCCACAATTACTATAGGCTGTGTCTGCCATCAAGGAGACCATTTTAGAGGGAATAGGGGGAATGGTAGCTGGTCAGAGATCATGAAATTAATAAGAGGAAGATAAAAAATTAAAATGTCCACAGGCATCATGAATGCGGAAGAAATACCAAGAAGATAGGGAGGCTGATTATGGTTTAAGGTGATAAAAGAATGAGGACCAGGGGCGCCTGGGTGGAGCAGTCGGTTAAGCATCCGACTTCAGCCACGTCACGATCTCGCGGTCCGTGAGTTCGAGCCCTGCGTCGGGCTCTGGGCTGATGGCTCGGGGCCTGGAGCCTGTTTCCGATTCTGTGTCTCCCTCTCTCTCTGCCCCTCCCCCGTTCATGCTCTGTCTCTCTCTGTCCCAAAAATAAATAAACGTTGAAAAAAAAAAATTTAAAAAGAATGAGGACCAAAATTCACACATCCTATTAATAAGTTTCAAACAGCCAACTTCCCCCTATATCCAAACTTGTTTTTGCTCAAAAGCAATTTTCATAATAGATATTTTATTCAGGAAGGTGAAAAAGTAAAGTGTGCCAGTGCTGGGACAAGCATGCATAGCAATAAACTGGTGTGTGCCATTTAAAACAAAAGTAAGAAAACAATAGAATTGATTTAAGTTGGATATATTGTTTTAGCTGTCTGTGAAATATTAGTGGAAATACCTGCCAGAGTGGTAGATATTAAATTCTGAAGCTTTAACAGTCAGAAACAGAGACTAAGAAGACCATAGAGAAAGAAGTTTGACAAGAAAACTAGGAAAGAGTGAGTTTCAAAAATAATTGAGAACGGGACACTTTGAGTTTCAAAAGAAAGTCTTCATCTCACACCATCCCATTGGCTGGTAGCCAGCCTCTTCTACCAGCACCCAACTCAGCTCTTTTCAGTTCTTCTTATGTAGAAGATGGACCTATCATTTTTTCCGTCCTCTAGGATGCCTACTGCTGCATGGCACAATAAGTACATATATCTGAAACAATGACTATTTCTTACCTGAATCCTAAGTATTGTCTATTATTTGGACTCACTTATCTTGTCTTTCTAACAACAGTTGGTACCATTAACAATGGCCGTAAACATTAGGAAATAGTTTAACATTTTGTTGGGCATCTGTGACTCGTTTACTTTTATTGTAGAATCCCTCTTTATATTCTAAATTTAACCATCTGCCTTTTCTTGAGGAGGTTGATTACAATTATGAGCTGAGATTTTTACCTAACATGTACTATATATCTTTGAAAGAGCCTACCTTTATCTTAATCTTACTTGACCAGTCCGTTATATCTGGCCCAGAGGAATTTTTTCTACTTCTATATTATTCCGTCTTAATGTGTACAATACCTTTTCTTCTTGAGTTTTTGGTTATTTTTCTGGGTCTTTCTTCATAGTCTTCCCTGCTAATTTATTTGTCTATTTCAGTCATTAACAGTCTGAGTTCCTTAAACTTTAATCTCAATTCCCCTTCTTTTGTCACTGTTTCCTTATACTTTTTTTCTCAAGTAATATCAAAGAAGCAGAGGGTATAGTAGGACCAATGATTGTGATTGGAGCACTCCAATCTAAAACAATTACCTAGTTCACATAACTCCTATCAAACTCAACATCCTCAAGATCAAATCTATGATACTCACTTTCCTGACCTTATCCTTCTCCAGAATCTCCTATCTCACCAAGTGGCACCAGTGTCCATGAAATTACACAAACCAGAAATATTAGAATCTCTAAGCTCTCTTTTCCACAAAACTCGTATCCGATCTATCTCTAAAAGCTGCCATTTTGGGGGCACCTGGATGGCTCAGTTGATGAAGCGTCCAACTCTTGGTTTTTGTTCAGGTCATGATCTCACAGTTTGTGAGTTAAATCCCCACATAGCGCTTTGTGCTGACAGAATGGAGCCTGCTTGGGATTCTCTCTCTCTCTCCCTCTCTTTCTGCCCATCTCCCATTTGCATGAATGTTCTCTCTCTCTCTCTCTCTCAAATAAATCAACATTTTTTTAAAAAGCTGCCATTTTTATCTCTTAACTGTCTCTTGAATCCGCCTATTTTTTTTCCTCATGTTTACTGCTATCAAATTCCAAACCATAGTAGTGTCTCACCTGGACTATTGTAAAAGCCTTTAACTAGTCTTCCTTCATCCTTTCTGCCCTCTCCCAATCTGTGCCCATACCACAATCAGAGTGATCTTTAAAAGCGCAAATATGTCACATCATCACCGTTGAAATCCTTTTTAAAAATCTACCATTGCTTCTTAGATTTAAAAGGAAAAAAAATCAACATGACATACAAGTTCCTAATTCTCCAACCTTATTTCACAATATTCTCTCCCTCCCTCTCTGCACTCCAACCACATAAGCTTTCTTGAAGTGTCTTAAACTGGTCACATGATCTTTGTAGATAGGGTTTTATCCATATGCACAAATGTCAAACCCATAGTCTTACCTCCTCTCTGAACTCAAATTAGCTGCTATCTTTCTGCAGTAGATCTCAACACAAGCAGCACTTTATCAGGGAAAATATTCTAGAGCCAGCAGTCTAGGTTAGATTTCTTTGGTGGAAGCTCTCATAGATCTACTCCTATTTTTTTTCATAGCAGTTATAACTGTTTCATACACTAGTGTTATTTTTAAGTTATGTCTATTTCCTCCCTTGAACTGTAAGGTCTATGAAATTAGAGATCAAGTCTGTTGTGTTTACTGCTGTGTTTCTTTTGTCTGATAGAAGACAGTAGGTCCCCACCTGCTTTTGCTGCCTCTAAAATCCATGCCTGAGGCTGCAGTTTGGGTGAAGTATGATATTGGCACCATGATATCAGATAAGGCCTATTTGGTTATATACCTATTACTTGTTAACTTATGGGATGCATTTTAAGTAGCGACTATAGATAAGTGTTATGTATATGCTCAGTATATTTGCTGATGAATGAATGAATGATGAATGAATACAAGAATGAATAATATATAAGATGTTATGAGATCAAGATCCTACCATAATAAAGAAGAGTCTAACGTTACAGGCTATAATCAGAAGGCAATAAATTGTTCTGGTTACAAGCACAGACTTGGGAATCTATTACTTGAGTTTAGGTCCTGACTTTTACACTTAATAGCTAAGTCAATTGACTCCCTTGACCTCGATCTTCCCATCTCTATAATAGATATAATATTGGTATTTTCCTCATAAATAGTTGTGAGAGTTAAATGATAAAAGATTTTAAGAGTGTTTTTTATACAAAGTCAATAAGAAATATGAGCTGTAGTTATTAGTAAACATAACCCTATATGGACTGTGAAACGTGTACTCTCAAAATGTATATATTAAAGTCCTAAGCCTCCCTCCCAGTATCTCAGTATGTGACTACGTTTGGGCATAGGAATTTTGAAAAGGTAACTAAGGTAAAGTGTGGTCCCATAGTGTGGGTTTTAATCCAACATGACTAGTATCCTTATAAAAAGAGGAGATTAAAACACAGGTAGGCATAGAAAGAAGACTATGTGAAGATACAGGGAGACGATAGTTACCAATAAACCAAGAAGAGAGGCGTCAGAAGAAATAAACTTGGCTGACATCTTGACCTAGTGTCCAAAATTGTGAAAAAATAAATTTGTTTCTTAAGACTCAGTCTGTGCTGCATTGTTATGACAGCCCTAAGAAACTAATAAAAACTTGTTACACTGCTATCTAGATTTTAGCACAATATCACCAACAGAAAAACAAACATATTCTAAGTTACATGTCTTCCATTCCCTCTTCCAGGTATGTAAATTCTATTTTTGGTTTATGCCAAACCTTCATAAGGGCATTGTAAAAAAGGGAATTTACGCGCCCTGAGATTTGCTTAAACTTACCATGTGCCAGATGCCAGATATGCGTGGCCTCATTCAAATCTAAGCTCTTTGGGTAAGCATCCCTATTTTATAATGAATGAAACTAGAGGTCAAAAAAAAGGGGGAGTTAAGTGTTTATTCCAGAGATATGGAAGTGTCAGAACCCGAAGTCAAATCCAAGTCCACGCTATTTTTACTGTAGAACGATGGCTGACATATCTTCTCCATTTGCTATAACACAAATGTGGTTGTCCATTGCAAAATTGTATCTGATATCCCATATTAAAATTTTCTCTAAAACTTAATGCTGAAAGCTTTATTTCCCTGAGGAGTCTCTTACATCTTCCTTTCTGAAATGAATAATATAATATACAATTTTCCTTCAAAACTCCAATTTTAACTAAATCACAATATCTATAGTAACTAGCATAGCAGCTCCTTTGCAATATTCTGCCAGTATGTTTTCAGATATAGTTGAGGTATAAGTAAACAAGTATAAATATACACTCATATGGACATGAAGACAGTCGATCTGTGTCAGAAGTGTTGATACACGCATGATATTTCCTAATGCTAGTCAAAAAGTGCTAAGTATAAAAAGAGAGGTTCAGAGACATGTTCAGATACTTGTTGCAAGATCAGGAATGAAAGAGATATATCCATCTTGGGACTTCAGAATAACCTTCATGATGGTGAAGATATACATATAGAGAGGGAGGAATCATAAAAAGACATGATTTGCACAAGTTGATTGCAGAACAAACATTTGGATGGATTAAATAATCGCAATAGGTCAGCTTATGGAAACCTCGTTTAATTTATGTAGATATAGTATGAAAGTGAACTTGTAATACCAGCATATTATCCACGTAGAAATGGGAAATTGTGTGAACATTTTAGAACACTAATAATGCAATTATTAGATTCTTAAATTTTCATCATCATATATGTCTGCATAGACATTGAAGCTCTTAGACAACTTGATATTGACAGAGAATTTCACTGTACATCTTAACCAAGGTCAAATATGTGTAGTTTTTCCCCCAACAGTCTTTGGGCAAACAATTAAAATGCTAAGTCTTATATTACTGTGTCTGCAGGAATATGTTCTAAGATAATGAATGAAGTATATGATTCTCTATTTCTACACCTAAATACAATTTACTTTAATCTCATCTTCATTAACATTAGCTAGAGGATGTGCCCAGAGTGGAAAAAAAAAATAAACTGATTATTAATATGTGCCAGGTGAGCTAAATTGAGATGGCATATGTTCATTCATTTAAAGTTCTTTAATTTATACATATACTTTGACTTGAAATTAAAGTGTTTTTTTTTTTTTTACATAAAAACAAGGGTGTAATTAGATGTTACTGAACAGAATGTTTCATTTCAAAAATTATCTTTGTTTCTTCAGGTAAAAATTCATTCCCTTCTTGTTAATATCACAGTCCATCGATATGGTCCAATGTCACACATTAATTGATATTTAGTACAGAGTTGAAGATGGAATTATTGGATAAATTTTTATATGTTTTTATTGTAAATTTTTTAATGTTTGTTTAGTTTTGAGAGAGAGAGAAGGAGAGGGACAGAGAGAGAGGGAGACACAGAATCCGAAGCAGGCTGCGAGCTCTGAGCTGTCAGCACAGAGTCTGATGCGGGAGTCACAGACTGTGAGATCATGACCTGAGCCAAAGTCAGATGCTTAACTGACTGAGCCACCCAGATGCCCCCCATATAATTTTGTTGTAGAATAAAGGGACTGGAAACATGTTTTGATGATGACAATATATATGGTAGCTGTATATATATATATATACATACTGTATATATATATACATACATATATACTACTATATATGGTAGCTGTATATATATATATAGCACTACTATTTAGCACCATACAAACAAACTCTGAAGGACAACCGTTTTGATATCTTCTCATATAACTGGTCACTCAAATTAACCATTTACATGTTATATTTAGCACTGAAGACGTAATGGAGCAAATGAGGTCTTATCAATTTCCACATGCATGCCGTTGACTTAAAATGAATTCTACCTGGAAAGACATCCTGATTCTGAACATAAGGTGGCGTCTAACCACATAATTCATTTCTAGACTTTAAAACTTAAATCTATTTTTATACTTCAGGATATTTAATTTCAACAGATAGCTATCCTTCTCATATGCTAAATAATAATACTTTCATAATATAGTTGTCCATTCTTACAAGTCAGTTTGGTGGGGGATAAGTGTCTATGTCTCACTCTGTGGTGAATGCTGGGTGGATTCTTTGCAAACACATACGCGGAGATATATTTATAAAATTTATCCATAATATGTAAATAACCTGATTACATATACACATAAGTTTTACATCAACTTATATTTACAATTGTATTTAGATTATAATTACCTTGAATTAATTCATTAGCATATATTTGAGATTTAGATATTAGTTGACAATACTAAATTTGGATCAAGAATTCACTATTTATATCATTACCCTGTTCATACAAAAGACACAAAACCTAAAATGATTAATGGTTCTTAATACATGATCTTTAATACTGTTTAGAATACTAACTTTCCTCCATAAGAGCCCAATCATAATATATCTTAATTTACTATAACGTAACATTTCTTTTTTTTTTTTTTTTTTTAATTTTTTTTTTTTCAATGTTTATTTATTTTTGGGACAGAGAGAGACAGAGCATGAACAGGGGAGGGTCAGAGAGAGAGGGAGACACAGAATCGGAAACAGGCTCCAGGCTCTGAGCCATCAACCCAGAGCCTGACGCGGGGCTCGAACTCACGGACCGCGAGATCGTGACCTGGCTGAAGTCGGACGCTTAACCGACTGCGCCACCCAGGCGCCCCTAACGTAACATTTCAAAATGTGTATGCACTGAGGTAGTTTCTACTGTGCCTCTATGTCAATCAATAAACAGTTCTAAACCATTAGGCCTGAGTAGTGGTAGCTAAATTAAACATAAGATTCACATGTTAGCAATCATATTTTCTCTATGCCTTATTTAATTGGGTATCTGGTGAGCATAGAGGTAACACAGTTGCAAGTTCTTTCATTTGAGAAATGAGTGACTAGAACTACTTTTTATTTAATGGTCACACTTTGTTATTCTTAAAGTTCTTTATAAAGCTATTTACTGACTGATACAAAACATTCCAGTAAAATGTCTGACACATAAGAGGTGCTCAATAAATGTTAATTAGCTAACTAACGTCTTTAGTTCTTATCTTTGTTCATCTTAGCATTTCCCCCTACTTGCTCATTATTATCCTTGCCTTATTTAATAATGCGATAAAAATCCAGAAGTGCCTTTCTTTTTAAAATGTTCAAAAAATCCTTTTGTTCTTTGAAGTAACCTATAGAGAAAAATAACTTGCCATTATTAGTGACACTAACAAAGAACCTTGAGCCCTGTCTACCGGGCTCATATCAGTGGCAGTAGGAGACATGGAACAAATAGTTACAAAATGCTACAGTAACAATATGACAATATCCTCTGACCTGAAAGGTCAACCTAGTTTTCTTACTCTGGAGCACGAAGGGGAGTGATATTTATGCTATTTCTCCAGAAAGACCAAGGAGGTAAAGAAAAAAAAAATAGCAAGAACATGCAGAAAGAATGTGCTGTGTTCCAGACAATGCAAGCACCGCGACCCACATGGCGTCCAGGGTGTGTGTTAGGGAGAGGTGGGATGAGGCTGGACAGGCAGGCACCTGCTAGCTCGGGGAGGGCTATGTTCCTGTGTCAAGGAGATTTGATCTTACCCTGTAAGCTGCAGGAAAACACTGGAGGATTTTAAGGATGCAAACAACACGATCAGATGTGGCTTTTAGAAACCTCATTGCAGCAGCAGCATAGGGCTTTCATTTAGTGAAACCCTTCCAAAGAGAAACGGAAGGCAATTTAAGAGCTGTATCATTTGGGGTAAGGTATATGATAGCCAGCACTAATGCAATGCCTCAGTATACTGCGCTTTACATAGTGAGAGGGTGGAAACCTTGGATCAGTGCATTAATGACAACTAACTAACTTCCCCTCCCCCCTAAATGGAAAGATTACATGGAAAAGAATTACATTAGACTAATATAATTTATTCCTGTGATGTCATCTCTCTGGGCTTCAGTAAGACTTGATTCTGTTCCAGATAGCACTCCTGTACTATACAGGGAAATAAAATTATTTTTAACCTCCTATTTTTTTAAGTTTATTTATTTATTTTGAGAGCGAGAGAGAGCAAACATGAGCAGGTAGGGGCAGAGAGAGAGTGGGGGGGAGAGAGAGAATCCCAAGCAGGCTCCACATTGTCAGCCCCAAGCATGATGTGGGGCATGAACTCCTGAACCGGGAGATCATGACATGACCTGAGCCAAAACCAAGAGTCAAACACTTAACCAACTGAGCCACCCAGGTGCCCCTACCCTACATTTTAATAGTAAAACTGTTATAAGCCCCTACACTTAACTAACTCATTTTATCTTGGAAATGATCCTCTAATGTAGGTATTACGGTATTCCCATTTTACAGATAAGGAAACTAAGTAACTGATCACACTCACATCGTGGAGTAATGTCAAGGTCTAGAGAAAAATTTTTAGCAAAGGGAATTTTAAAGCAGACTAAAATGATAAGTAGGTCCTGGGCATCATTAATTGCCATAGCCGAGTGCCCACTGGAAGAAAGTCCTAGTATCAGACACAGCAGAAGTGTTACAAAGTGAGATCAAAATTTGGTTTGATGTAATGCACAGTAACATGTCAAACATATCAGAAATATTATTTAGCAGTGACCTAGTAAGAATGATTTTGACCCAAGTCATTATTTGAAGAGAAAATTGGGAGAGACTGTTTCCAGCCAAATAGTCTTTACTCCCTGGAGACCTTTCACAATGCCAACAACCTGACAGATGGTGAACAATGCATCGAGACAAAACTGATCTAACACTTTCAAAAAGATTCACAACAGTATTCTTATTTGCAGATGTTTTCCAGCTACTGCATTGCAATTTAGAGAACTGTGCCTCCAAGATAAGCGTGGTCTTTGATTTAGTATGTTCTGTAATGTGCAGATCTACTGAAACTTGCTCATTCTTTTAAATAAAATGAGTCTTCAGCGCTTAACATTGTCCTGCATTCTAAATTCCTACAAACTTGGAGGTATTGCCATTCAAAGTATCCAAATCCGTGTGAGACATTTTATGACCATTAAAAAGACGCCAGGAAATAGTATGTGGCAATCACCTTTGTGGAATATCTACTGACCTGAGGTTTTATTCTCAGATTTTTTCCTTCACTATTTATACGAAGAAACTTTCTTAAGAAGACAGAAAATTAAAACCTACTATAAAACTTTCCATGTATTTTCTTTGTCCTGTGTAATAGTTCTTATATTAAAAGAGTAACATATTAAAATGTGTTTTAATGATTTTCTTAAAGACGAGTAAATGTTGCTGAGGTGAAGATGAAAAGGGTTGGGAAGAAGAGTGGAAAATGAGTCTGTGCCTGTTGGTTTGGATAACCAGGTGATAGTGGTGTCATTGAGACAAAGAGGAAATCTAGGGGGAGGAGCCCATGTGGGGATCAGCAGCGTGGAAAGACAGTAAGGTGACCTGTCTGCTGACAGACAGGTGTGACGGCTGAGACTCAGGCTCCGGAACTATGGTGCTTTCATCAAGATCTCACCTCTTAATGCTTTTAGAATCTGTGTGCTGTTGCAAAACTTATCAAGTATCCCTGTGTCTCAGTTGTACCTTCTATAAAACAGAGATGAGAATTATGCCTGTAGGTTATTGTCAAGACTAATTGAGTGAATTAGCTTAAGGTATTTAAGAAGCACGCTGGCATGGACCAAGCCCTCAAGAACAAGAGTGGACAATGAAAATCATTTCTAAATCTGGATTTAGAAGAAAAGAGAAAGTCAAGGGGAAGGTGGAAGCAACAAGTACAGCCATTACAGGCAGCGAAGTTCCTGAGGAGACAGAGTCTCCCTTAGGACATGGTTTTGCTTCAAATGTCACTTTCACATATATATGTGTGTATATATATGTATATATATATGTGTGTGTGTGTATATATATATATACACACACACATACATATATGTACATGTATATACATATATATGTGTGTGTATTTTAATTAGACTGGGTAGCTACACAGGATGCGATGGAAAGAGGTTGCCTACAATAATTTCAGAAGGAAAAGGAGAAGTGGCTAGAAACTTTTTGGAGAAAACAAAATGAAAATCATGTGATTTTTATCCTTCAGAACAGCAAGCAGAACTCCCTGCCTTGTCGATAGGAATGAGAGTTTTTCAACCTTCAAGAGTGAAGGGGAGTTCCAACAGTCAGGCAGAGGGGTGGGGGTGGGGCGAGGGAGGGAATGAACAGCCCTAGTAGCCCTAGTGGGGTTGATGTCTGGGATCCAGACGAAGCTGCAGAGGGTTGGATACTAGGCAAAGCTACCAATCTCTGGAGCAGTACAAGAACCCAGGAAGATTTTTGATGAATCAGGAGAAAGTCTTCTATTCAAATCCGGAGGAGAAAACAAGATTAGATTAATACGTAGATTTCTACTTTGCAGCTAGCTAGACGTTGTCCTGTATCATAAATTTGCAGCTACCTAGACCCTCCTGCTCCTCAGTCATCAGTCTGAGTTTTGAGAATTGGTTTAAACTCTGAATGTTCTTTCCTGGATTTTGCATACTAAAGGTATTTAATATATGTCAGGAAATTACACTCTTTTTATCTGGAACCTAGAGATCGCCTCCAACTTTCATCTGCCTCTACTTTGCCCTTCCTTGAAACCCCTGCCGTTTATTTTTCCATAATACAAATCTGATCTTGCTACTTACCTATGCACCCACTAACAGTTGCACTTCCTTTCTGGACTCTTGGAGGTCTTTGAAACTACCCGAAATGTTATGTCAAATTTTGTGGATGTATGCATTTTTCTGGATCCCTGGCTTCATCAAATTGCTTATTAGAGCAAATATGTCTTTATATTCTGTTCCAATCATGCACCCATGTGGCAGTGACCACATGACCTATAACCATACACATTATACTCCACACATAGAGATGAGAGGTTTTCAAATTTTAATGTGCTTTAAGCATCACCAGGTTGTGGGGGTGGGTGGGTGGGAATGCTGTTAAAAATGAGAATTCTGGGGCACCTGGGTGGCTCAGTCAGTTGGGCGGTTGAGTGCCTGACTTTGGCTTAGGTCATGATCTCATGGTTTGTGAGTTGGAGCCCCGTGTCAGGCTCTGTGCTGACAGCTCGGAGCCGGCAGCCTATTTTGGATTCTGTGTGTGTGTGTGTGTGTGTGTGTGTGTGTGTGTGTCTGCCCCTCCCCTGCTCACACTTTGTCTTGCACTCTCTCAAAAATAAATAAAAACATTAAAAATAAAATTTAAAAAAAAATGAGAATTCTGATTCAATAGGTCTGGAGCGTGGCTGAAGGTTTCTCATTTCTGACAAGCTCCCAAGTGATGATGATGATGCTGATTCATGGAACACATGTTGCAGAGCAAAACTATATTCCTACTAAGGCCACATACCAAAGATAACACACACACACACACATGCACACACATGCACACACATCTTTTTCCCAAAAAAAAAAAAAAAATATTACCTTTACAAAGCACAAAACCCATCCATACCCTTGTGACTTTACACTGGCAATTTCCTTTTTCCCTTTAGGCTAAGAATCTTCTTTCTTATCAACCAATAAACTCCTATCACCTGTATACTTTGTGCATGTTCACATGAATAATAAAACACTGAATCATAATGGACTCTAAGGCAGAGATTGACTTTTTCTTTGTTTATCCCTATTACCTAAGCATTTTTGTTTAACGAAATTTAATAGTCAATCCCCCCCCACTGTGACGATTGGAAACAGTACCATAGGAGCTCTTAACATTTTATTCCTAAGATAACGGATTTGCATAAGTAAAATAGAATAAAATAGATAGAACTGAATGTTTCCGCATTTATAGGCACCAAATTAAAAACCTCTATGACTTATTGAGAAGAGGGAGAGAGTAATGGTAGTCAATGCGGTCCAAATAGATTCCCAGGAGGGTCGTGGTGCAAGCACAGAGATGAGTCCCCATTTATGCACAGAAACAGAAGACAGAGAGTAGGGACAAAAGATCAAAGATAATGATGAGAAGTGTCCACAGTTAACTGTGTGTTTAGTGTGAGGAGTGATGAATGTAAGGAGAGGAGCCTGGCCAGAATGGGGATGCAGTCCACACTGGAGTTGTTTGCTGGGAAAATGCATGTGCCTGGAAATGACGGAGACTGAGTGTGAAGGTTTAGTCACTGAGTGTGCCAGGAGAGAACAAAGCATTTAGGTTTCTGACCGACAGAAGGTGCCAAAATAAAAATGTATTTAAGAACAGCTAGTATGAGTAAAACAAAATATGAATAGCATATCTGGCTATCTGACTCTGATATGGCATGATTTGCTCACAAAAATTATTGCTTCAATTAAAAGCAAAAAGTATGTGACTTTTGATTTACCTTCCTATTATGATGCCAAACAACCTAGCCACAATTATTCAAAATTTGTTATTCAAAAAGAAACAAACAGGGGCACCTGGGTGGCTCAGTCGGTTAAGCGACCAACTTTGGCTTAGGTCATGATCTCACAGTTTGTGAGTTCGAGCCCCACATCGGGCTCTGTGTTGACAGCTCAGAGCCTGGAGTCTGCTTCTGATTCTGTGTCTCCCTCTCTCCCTGCCCCTCCCCAACTTGTGCTCTCTCTCAAAAATAAATAAACATTAATTTTTTTAAAAGAAACAAACAGAAATTAGATTCTTATTATTCCCCTCATGTATAGAACAAGTTCTTAATTTTAAAGTGCATCAGGTAAGGGTAGGAACTGTACTGAATTTAGGACATAGAAGCAATTCTAGACTCAGTACTAAGGAGTCACAGATGTTTTTTAACTGTTCACAAAATAGTGGTTTAACTAAAAGATGATGAAACAGTTTCGAGTTAATTTGTAATTATTCATTCATATTCTTGGTACATGTAACACACAATGGGGATATGATATGATTCCCACTGAGTAAAATATAATAATAGGAGATAAATATTACCAAAAAGAACACAATATATATCCCTGTACTATCTTCATGTTTGTGTCTTTAACAAAAAAAAAAAAAAAGATTGTAGGGGCGCCTGGGTGGCTCAGTCAGTTAAGCATCCGACTTCGGCTCAGGTGATGCTCTCACGGGTCGTGATTTTGAGCCCTGTGTTGGACTCTGTGTTGACAGCTCCGAGCTTGGAGCCTGTTTCGGATTCTGTCTCTCCCTCTCTCTCTGTCCCTCCTCTGCTCATGCTCTGTCTCTCTCTCTCTCTCTCTCTCTCTCTCTCTCTCTCTCTCTCAAATATAAATACACATTAAAAAAATTAAAAAAATATTGTAGAATAAACCTAATAGTCTTGCTGAAACAAGAAGCTGACATCAAAAAAGGAAAGACAAAAATTGAAAAATAGTTGGAGCTTATATTGACTCACCTTAATTTCAGTTTGAACACTTTATCCCAATCGGTAACCCCGAGTCCCTTTTGTGTGCTTCTTGGTTCTTATCAATATGCAGCCAGTAAACTAAGTAACTGTAAATTAAACATACAATTTTAAAAATAAAATTGCATTGTTTCTACATTGTATTTTTTTTATTAACTTTTGGCTCAAAATCTCGCACATTTTGGCCTGCTGTATACAATTATAAATCTTCTTACTATTGTTTTTAAAGAAAATTTAATGTTTATTTTTGTTTTTGTTTTTTTTAAATTTTTTTTTATGTTTATTCATTTTTGAGAGACAGAGAGAGACAGAGCATGAGCAGGGAAGGGGCAGAGAGAGGGAGACACAGAATCTGAAACAGGCTCCAGGCTCTGAGCTGTTAGCACAGAGCCCGACGCGGAGCTTGAACTCACGAACTGCAAGATCCTGACCTGAGCCGAAGTCGGACGCTCAACCGACTGAGCCACCCAGGCGCCCCTTAATGTTTATTTTTGAAAGAGAGAAAGAGAGTGTACACAAGTGGGCGAGGGACAGAGAGAGGGAGACACAGAATCCAAAGCAGGCTCCAGGCTCTGAGTTGTCAGCACAGAGCCCAACGTGGGGCTCCAACCCATGAACCCTGAGATCATGACCTGAGCTAAAATTGGACACTTAACCAACTGGCCCACCCAGGCATCTCTAAATCTTCTCACTATTAGTTTTATCAATATTAATCTTTAAAATGTTTATTATAATAGTAAATAGTATGAGCACACAAGAATATACTTTTATTCCTTAAATTATACATTTTTTATTATTAACATGGAACACTAATAAATAATTTATCTAAGTTCAAATTTCATCGCCACTAAAGATGCTTCCCATTAAACTAAAGATTGCCTTCTGCACTGGTACTGGTCAAGTGTGAGACTCAGGACAGGTTTGTTTTCTGACTCCTTATGGGCTTACAATGCCTGCTGTCTTATGAGTGCTTAATAAAGATGTGCTTTAGGCTGATGATGCTGCCTTAAAAGTTATTCGGGGTGGTTCAGTCGGTTAAGGGCTGACTCTTGGTTTCCACTTACAGCTCAATTCATGATCTCATGGTTTCGTAAGTTTGAGCCCCACGTTAGGCTCTGCTTTCAACGCAGAGCCTGCTTGGGATCCTCTCTCTCCCACTCTCTCTGCTCCTCCCCCACTCACTCTGTCTCCCTCTCTCCAAATAAACTTTTTAAAAAATAGTTACTCAGGTGTTTGATTCTTAGATTCTCAAATATCTATATGATTTACTGAATAGTCCCCTTGGTATTCATTTATGGAAAAGTCCTCTCAAGTGTTTTACTCTTTCAAAAACACTAAAAATAATCATAAATTAGTGCATGTTGGAGAAATAGGTACTCTGGTGATTAGGAAGGATGCTTTAAGGAAAGTATTATTGCTATCGATCATATTGGTTTTTATTTAATTAGCATATGATTAAGTACAGTTCTATTTGCACTACAAACCTAACATTGAACAAATCTTGCAAATTCTTGACAACAAATCTTTTTATTTAGTTTTTAAATTCAACTTTTAAATCCTGTAGGTTAGTTAGATGTTTAAATTTTTTTTTTAACATTTATTTATCTTTGAGAGACAGAGACAGAGAGTGAGCAGGGGAGGGGCAGAGAGAGAGACACACACAGATCCGAAGCTCCAGGCTCTGAGCTGTCAGCACAGAGCCCAAAATGGGGCTCCAACCCACGAACCGTGATATCATGACCTGAGCCAAAGTTGGATGCTTAACCAACCGACTGAGCCACCCAGGTGCCCCGATCAGTTATGTTTTAAATTACTTAAGATACATTATGAGCTAATGAAGTAATTCTTAATAAGACTAAATTTTGTACCATACCCAAAATCCCTTTCTATTTACATGAATGATAATGATGTAAATGATATCTTAATATATTTAAATTAATAATTACAAATGATACCTTGCAGATGTAAGAATACAAAAGAGCTTAATCTGCTCGCTCTTTTGGTATATCATCCAAACGTTCCTATGTGGAATTTTATTTTTTAAAGTTTATTTATTTTTGAAGGAGAGAGCACAAGTGGAGTAGGAGGAGAGAGAGAGAGAGAGCGAGAGAGTGAGAGAGATTGAGAATCCTAAGCAGGCTCTATAAGGTCAGTGCAGAGCCTGATGCAGGGCTCAAACCCACAAGCTGTGAAATCATGACCTGAGCTGAAGTCAAATGCTTAACTGACTGAGCCACCCAGGTGCCCCTCCTATGTGGAATTTTAAAAGAATATTAATGGTGTAATTAATCCAGGCTCCATTTTATAACTAGAAAAAAATAACATTTTAGAAACATATGAATTAAAATTCAGCTAACCAAAAATGCAGTGATTTCTCATTGGTCGTGTTATGACAGATTACTTGAAGATTCTTTATCCATCCCCTCCCCTATGAAAATAATTGGAAAGGATTTTAAGACCTAGTAAAGGAGCATACTGTTAACATTTCAAAAGCATTTTTTTTCTGAATAATGCAAATGGAATTGAAATTTCAGAGTCTCATTTTGAGACCTCATTAGGCATCATTAACCACCATAAGAAATGTAGTGTATCTAACAAAGCTATTTAGTGACTAATTTAAGTGCTACCCTACACCATAGAAGAGCTAATTTTTGCCAAAATTTAAACAACGGAAAATTTTGTGCCATTTCTTAATATCCGCAAGCCTGTTTTGCCTGGAGAAAATGGAAGAGCAGGGAGCAGTAGTAATTGCTAATTGGTAACACTACATTGTTCAATGATTATACTACAATGTGCTTTTTTCCCCCTTGATCCTCTTTGGTTGGTGGGATGGGGCAAGGATGGCAGCAAATTGGTGTTAAATATAACCTCTTCATGAGCACAAAACCCTTCTTACTTATGCCAGTAACACACATATAAGTGCAAGTAAAACTGGAAAAATCTGCATAATACTGCTGAATTATATCAATGTCAATATCTTGATTATGATATTATACTACAGTTTTTGCAACATGTTACCACTGAGGGAAAACATGATAAGGTGTACGTAAGATCTCTCTTATAAGATTATTTCTTACAAATGTATGTGAATATAAAATTATATCAAAACCCTAAAAACACAGGGTTTTTAAAAAATCCCATTGTACACAGAAATTAAAACCGTAGTGAAAATATGGTTACATGTAAATAACTGAAGTACTGGGCAACATCTATTCCTCAAGAAGTGAAATTCTGTGTTACATTTTTTTAAGTTTATTTCTTTACTTTGAGACAGAGAGACTGTGTGAGTGGGGAGGGGCAGAGAGAGGTGAGAGAGGGAGAATCCCAAGCAGGATCTGTACTGTCCCTGCAGAGCCTGATGTGGAGCTACAACTCACGATGAAACCATGACCTGAGCTGAAGTCCAACACTTAACCAACTGAGCCACCCAGGTGCCCCACATTCTTGTTTTTTGAAGTTTATTTATTTTGAGAGAGAGAGACAAGCATGAATGGGGAAGGGATAGAGAGAGGGGGAGAATCCCAAAACCAAGCAGGCTCTGCACTGTCAGCACAGAGCTGGATTCAGGGCTCGAACTCATAAAACGATGAGGTGAAAATCCAGAGTCCGCGTGTTAACCAACTGAGCCACCCAGGCGCTCCCTGTGTTACATTTGTTCCATTTTTATTTTAAAATCCATTTTTGTGTTTTTGTGATGACATTATAATGGAGAAAATTTGGAGGTAGCTGAAAAAAGGAGAAATCCCACCTAAAAGAATAGCTGTTACCTGTGCACACATTTAAGATAAGTAGTATATAAAAATATAGTTATTAATTAATGATACAGTAAAATATATTTCAACTGGGAGAGAGAAACAAATGTCCTGTAAACTTTAAGCTCAACATCATTTTCAGTGAATCTCCTTCATACTCAGCAGTTTCCAACTTTTTTTAACGTTATGAAACACTTAGAACATTATACTCATATGACACATGAGAGTATACATAGTTACTCATAGCCTGAGGGAACCAGCCCTCATCCTCAAGAGATGCTGACCCCCTTAAGACTGAAAAGATCAATATCTTCATACGGTTGTAATTTTGCACTTTGGGAACTTCTGAAAGAGGCAAAAATTAAAAATCTCTATTTTCTTCTTGGATGAGAGGCTCTAGGGGGTCTGTGCTCTACCCGTAAGCCCCGCTATCACCTTCTTCCATTTCATACCTCAAACTGGGAGCTCCATTAATAATAATGTCTTGTAGGTCTCTGAACACACCAGGCTTGTTGCGTCTCCTGTATTCCTACACTCACTAGTTCCTCTGCCTGGAGGTATCCCTACACCTGATCCATCTGCCACAAACCTTTCATCCCTTTGCTACTAGGGTGATTAAAAGTTTTAAAGACTAAAGCTCATCTTAAAATTTGCACTTATATGCAATTTCATTTGTCAGATCAAAGTGTTGTGTACAAACCTCAAATTTAGCAATTATTTTGCTATAAACATTTATTTACTTGACAATGTCCTTGACTGGAGTGTACCACCCTTGAAAGCAAGAAATGCATTCTTGTACATTTCTAAATTTTAATTAATTGGTTTTTTGCAGGGCTTGTGAAGTGGAACAATGATACAATGGTCATTATGTATTTGTTGAATAAATTCATAACATATATTTGAATCATATTCATAAGGTAATATCTACTCTGACAGAATAATATCTTTATTGCATTTTTGTGTAATATGTCAGCCCTTCTCATTGCTGAATGAGAGTTACGAATTATCTCTCCAGAAAAAAACACCTACATGTAAAAAATATGCACATATTCACCATATTCACAGATTGCCTTGTGGATGACCTAAAGGCCCCTCACTGTCCAGGACAGTGGATTATACCAAATGATCTCCTAAAGTGGAAAATGATTTTTATCCTATTGGTCAAACTACCAGTATGATTTGACTAGACAGAGCATACCTATGCTAGCATGCACTTAGAGTAGACAGAATGTACTTACATTAGCAGAAATTGATGAGTCTATTTTATGTTTAATGTGTGAAAATAAAATGATACTAAGACTGTGTATTATGTGTCAAGGAAAAAGAAATCAATAAGCACCCCCCAAATTATATATTTCACACTCTGGAATAATTCAATATGTTGTATTTTTAAATGTCCAAACCATCGGGGCGCCTGAGTGGCTCAGTCAATTAAGCATCTGACTCTCGATTTTGGCTCAGGTCATGATTTCACAGATCGTGGGACTGAGCCCCACATCAGGCTCTGCGCTGTCAGGGTGGAACCTGCTTAGGATTCTCTCTCTCCCTCCCTCTCAGCCCCTCCCCAACTTGCATTCTCTCTCAAAAATAAAGGAATGAATTTTTAAAAAATCAAATAAATAAATGTCCAATACATCAAAACATGTTGTTGAGGTATCTCTTACCTCTTAAAATGATTTCACTCACTCTTGCTGCCCAGAATTTTGGTTTTCAACATGCTAAAAAGTGTCTCCTATATTTATTTACTTTGAATATGTACATGTTTATATCATGAGCAGCATATAAAAGACATCTTAGGAACTACTAAAGGTATTGCAAAAGTAATTTGAACACCAATCAAATTTATTTCTAATTTTGATCGTATCAAAGACCAATTGTAACTACCTCATCCTTTCTTGGTATTTATAAGGCAAGTTTCAATAAATTCCAGCTCTACACACATAATGGTAAGTTTTTATTTATTTACATTATTTTATTTTATTTTTTTTTATTTATCTTTTGAGAGACAGAGTGAGAGCAGGAGAGCCTTCATTCTTTGTGTTGTACATTTTGTTGGTTTCGGCAAATATATAATATGTATCCATCATGACAGTATCTCACAGAATAGTTTTGCTGCCTTAAGAATCCTCTATGCTTCATCCATTCCTCCTCCTTTTCCTCCCCACAAACTTCTAGCAACCACTGATTGTTTCTTACTGTCTTCATAATTGTACCTTTCCAGAATGCCATACAGTTGGAACTGTATGGTATTTTTTTTTTTCCAATGGGCTTCTTTCTCTCAGCAAGGTTTTTGAGGTTTTTCCATGTATTTTTATGGCTTGATAGCTTATTTTTTTAATTGTTAAATAATATTTTACAGTAGGTATATACCGCAGTTTGCTTATCTATTTACCCATTGAAGGACATTTTAGTTACTTTCATGTTTTAGCAATTAGTAGCAAAGCTGCTATACACATTTGTTGCAGTTTTTTGTATGAACATGTTTTTATTCCACTCATTTGGTAAAAGCACGATTGCTGGATCCTACAGTAAAAGTATGTTACCTTTACAAGAAACTACCAAACTATCTTCCCAAGTGGCTGTACCATTTTGCACTTCTGCCATCAAAAAGTGATAGTTCCTGTTGCTCCACATCCTCACCAGCTTTTGGTGTTTCCTGCGTTTTGAATTTTAGCCATTCTGATAGATCTGTAGTGGTCTCATTGTTGCCTTAACTTGCACTGGGGTCATATGATATGAAGTATCTTTTCATGTGCTTCTTTAGTGAAATGTCTGTCCAGATCGTTTGCCCATTTTTAATTGCTTATTTTTATCGTTGTTCAGTTTTAAGAATTCTTTGCATAGTTTGGAAAACAGATCTTTATCAGATGTGTCTTTGCATTTTCTCCCAGCCTGGTCTTCACAATCTCATTTTTCTCATAACATGTTTTTAATTTTAACGAAGCACCAGTTATAATTTTTTCTTTCATGGATCATGTTTTTGGTGTTGTATCTAAAAAGTCATTGCTGGGGTGCCTGGGTGGCTCAGTCGGTTAAGATTCCAACTCCTGACTTTGGCTCAGGTCACGATCTCAGGGTCTTGAGATTGTCCCACATTGGGCTCTGTGCTGAATGAGGAGCCTGCCTGGGATTCTCTCTATCCCTCTCCTTCTGCCCCTCCCCCAGGCACACATTTTGTCTCTCTCTCTCTCTCAAAATAAATAAAAATTTAAAATAAATAAATAAATAATAAATCAAAACAATAGAAAGTCTTTGCCACATTCAGAGTCACCTAGATGTCAGATGTTATAACATGCTATAATCTAGGAGTTGTATAGTTTTCCATTTTGCATTTAGGTCTATGATCCCTTTTGAGTTAACTTTTGTGAAAAGTATAAAGTCTTTGTCTGGATTCATTGTTCTGCATGTGAATGTCCAGTTGATCCAGGACCATTTGTTGAAAAAACAATCCTTTCTGTCTAGAATTACCTTTGCTCCTTTGTCAGGGTCAGTTAACTATATTTGTATGGGTCTCTTTCTGGATTTTCTATTCCATTTCATGAATATACTTGTCTCTTCTTTTGCTGGTACCATGTTGTCTTGATTATTGTAGCTTTATATAGAAGGTCTTGAAGTCTGGTTGTATCAGTCCTCTGACTTTATTCTTTTCCACTGTGTTGGTTATTCTGGGTCTTGAGCTTTCCATACAAACTTTAGAATCAGTTTGTTGATATTCACAAAATAGCTTCCTGTGATTTATTAGATTTTTAGTATATTCTTATCCCTTTAATTTAATTTTACTTTTTAAAACATCTTCACATGTGGGGTGCCTGGGTGGCTCAGTTGGTTGAGCATACAGCTTCAGCTCAAGTCACAATCTCACTGTTTGTGGATTCTGGCCCCACATTGGGCTCTGTGCTGAACACTTGCTCAGATCCTGGAGCCTGCTTCCAATTCTATGTCTCCTTCTCTCTCTGTGCCTACCCCACTCATGCTCTGCCTCACTCTGTCAAAAATAAATAAACTTAAAATAAATAAATAAATAAATAAATAAATAAATAAATAAATAAATAAAATATCTTCACATTTGAAGTTATAGGAATACAAAGATCCAAATTATTTTCTCCAACATGGTTTAATCTTGACCTTTTAGCAGTTCAGTTTTTGTACTGAGGCCATAATTCATTTTGAGTATCAGTTAAGTCACTGCATAATATTATATTTTCTATTACTACCAACCCAAAAATAAATTTCTGAGTTTCTTGTTTTTGTTTATTTTTTCTTTTTATTTTTAAAATGTTTTCAGTTTAGGAATCTCAGTACCAAAAGAGGGCCTTGGTTTGAAAAGAAATATCCACAAACAAAAAACAAAACAAAAAAACAAAAAAACAAAAAAAAAACCAAACCCACAGAAAATGAACATCAACAAAATGCAATCACAGTAGGAAACAGTAAAATAGCAGAGGTAGAAGCAGATCCTTAAAGTGCTTAAAGTCTTTATGATTCATTTGATTTCAAATTTGTTTTATTTCATAGACACTGATGAATTCATACACAAATTTTAAACATTTTGTTAACCAGGTCAGAAAATTCAGATTAGAAGGTAAAACTAGACGCATTCACTTTGTCATTTCAGTAATTAAATGCCCATCCACTGTGGTGCCAATTTAATTATGGAAATGTCTATTAAAATATTTATAGGGTTGTAAAAAATTGGGCAGACTAATAAACTTTATAATTATAAATTTCTGACATATCTGTCTTTTATGACTAATTTTGTAAAAAATTTACTGTGTGTATTTTGTGTGGGGTTGTATCAATTACTGTGACAAAACTCATCTTACAAAAAAAAGAATTATGTTCCAGGTTATTTATTTATAGAAATATTTGGTACAGCAAAATTCCAGTATTTCTCTAGACCCTGGATTGCCTGGGAAGTTCACCATGATATACAGGGTGTTTTACCTCTCCCGGAAATCATTATTATACTTAGGTCAATCCACTTGTGAAATTTGTACTAATTGTCTTTTTAAATAATAACAATAGAAAATTGATAATAATAGATATATATAATACATAATAGAATTATATATTTTAATCCATCATATATATAAAGTATTTATATTTATACACACACACACACACACACACACACACACACAAACAAATATACACTGACTGTAGGTTCAGAGTCATTTCTTTCCATTACCGTACCTGATTCTTCTATCAGCCACATGCAGTAGATCGTGCAAAAAGTGTTGTACCTGCTCTGTCTATGAAGGAATAAAAGATGAAAAACTTTAAATAACTTGCCCAAGTTTACTAGTTAGTCATTGTCAGAACTGAATTCAAGTAATTGTGGTTCCACGACACTGTCTTGGAATATGAATAATGAATAATGAAATCCTTTCAGGTTAAGTTTGAAGGCAGAAAACTGCTCACAGTTTTCATTTGTCTTTAAAACATAAAAGTACTAGGATATACCTGAAACTTTATTTACTATGATTACTCTTAATTTATACAGTAATATATAAAAATGTAAATAAGCTGTAAATAATATCAGGAACCATTGAATGCTCTCCTTCTCTCAGTGGGGCAGAATTTCACAATAATAAAATCCTGTGTTGGTGCTAACCAGATGCATTTTTTTGGTGAATGTTTATTTATGTTAGTGATACCCCCTACAGAAGATTTTCTATTGTCCTGGGATTGGCTGGGCATTCATTTTCAAGCACAGTGTTATTGGAAGCCCTCAGGGTAGATGCCTTTGGAAAAAGATCAACTCTGAAGCAACATGCTCTGATGTCCTAAGAATCCTGTAGTCATGTTGAGTCACCACCTTTAGTGACCAGTTCCCACATTTGTTAGGAAAACAGCATTATGTATAGGGGAAAGCTTCTGAAAAGTGAAACCTGTTGAATTTTTACTAACTTCTTTCATGGCAAAGATAGCATTTTATAATAAGCCTGAATCAAAATAATTTTTCAAATCCCTGAATTTTTCATGAAATCAGCTGTTCTCTGCAATTGGTATTTTAAGAGCATTTTTTAAAAGTGCTACACAGTGTTACTGGGTTGTATCAGTGTCAGTACCTACCCTAAAAGGCATGTGATCGATTTTTTCTAGATACTATAATTCACTTGAGTTCTGCTAGGTCATTTTGCTTTTCTTGTGACTCATATACAAAGGATGTTAACATGATACTGCTGAGCACTTGAATAAAAACAGGATGAACTCCCAATAAACCTGAGCTTGTTATGCTCAGAAGCGAGAAGATTAGTCCCTTTTTATCTTCTGATAGAACAGAGAGAATACACTGAAGCAGCCTTGGTTAGCCTTTCTGATAATTAAAAAGCAGTTACACCCACACTGGACTCTCCAGCAGCATAACATGGCAGCCCCCAGCATTGCCCTTCCACTGACCAGACTCACTCCTTCATGCTCCTCATGACTGTCCTGTCAATTTCAGTTCTGGACAATTTCAACCTCTATTTCTTCTACTTTCACTCTGGCTCCTGACCAATATTAGAAGTAACACAAGAATGACTGGCCAAACTTCACCTGGGTCCTTCCTTTCCACTTCTGTGCAATGATTCCATGGATCATCTGGTAACCTCTTAGGTAAGATACCATAGTGATTGCCCAGACCTTCTTCTCTCTCAGATCTTCTCTCCTGCTCCCTCATGTTAAACCTGTGTCTCAGCCAATGCCTTTAAAGTCTGTCTGCAGTGAGATCCCATATTTCTCTTCCTTCTAGCCCAATGTACTTCTTTGTCTACAATGATATTCATTTTTTCCCCCTTGGACAGAGAAAGATTCAACTTCTTGACTTTTCTTGTAGTAAATACTGATTTTCTTTTCTCTCACTTCTCAAATGACTTGTATTGTCACCATTACCTCCATTTCCATTAACAAAGTTCCTTTTAGCATGCAGACATCTGCTCTAGCTCAATTACATCTCTGAAACCCCTCACTTAACATGGCAGCCCTGTCTAGTTACCTATCTTATTTCATTATAAAATTCTTAAATGTCTAGGCATGAGAGCTTATTGGACCTGGACCAAAGATCTGAAGTTTGACAGATAAGTATAAGAACTTATACCACCAATGTCATTATCTCTAAGCCTCAGTATTTTCAAATATAAAAAGAACCGCCCAATGCCTTGATCTATCTACCATTTTTAACAATCCTTTAGTTTGGGCTACGTGTGTTCATTTCAACTATGGGATTGTAAAATCTTTGAGAGTATGAGCCAAAATTTTCTATTTCCTTCTCTTCTTCTTGGTCTTTGTTCTTCTCAGCCTCCATTGTTTATAATGGGTATTGTATAAATGCTCACTAATCCTTTAATTGACCTTCAAATGCTTTAAAACTTTTGCCTGACTGGAAAGTGTGACTGCTGATCAGGAGAAAACGTCTCTCTCACTGGAGTAAGCCCTGAACCCTACTCCCGTCAGTGGGTATGGTTATCAGGTGACAGGTTCCTTTTCTCCTGGGTGAAAGGAAGAACTCCCAATCACATATGAATAAACTACAAAACAAATAATTTAGCGGTGGCTGAACCATTATGTCTCAGTGAACCACTAAAACCACATATGCAGTTTAATATCTCAATAGATAGAAGTCTTTAGTCATAAAAATGCAGTTCAATAAATATCATAACATTGTTTTATGACCCCTTGGCTTAACATTCATTGATTGTGCCTAGAACATAGGATTAGACATAACTTATAAGCACTTGATGTATATTCGACAAAGACAAAAAATACATGAAAGAAGATTAAGAAATGATACTGGCTTGATGCCAGTGCTATGGGAGTTTATGATCAGAGTCAATAAGTCAGTTCTCTTTATCTTTAGAGAACGTGGATCACTTCCAGGTTCACAGTATGGTGCAACAAATAATAGATCTTCCGAAGTGGGAAACGTTTGCAACTGAAAGTGACAAAACTATCCTGGGAACACTGCCGTAGCACTACGGCTGTAAAATTAGTGAACAGGGCAGATGCTAAGAACCTAGGAACCTATTGATACTTTTCTCATCTCTGGTCAGGAACTTAAAAGCAAAATATTCATAACACACACATAACACGAGGAGTTAAATTCCAACACTTACTAGTCAGTTTCTAGCATGCAGTGAACCTTAGAAATTCTAGTAGATGAATAATTTGGAATGGACTGATTTCCTACTCTGCCAACATGGACCTTGTTAGTGTGGCTATTCACAATATATGGGGAATATATTATTTTGCTCAATCCACGTTTTTATTTTTTTTACTTTTTTACATTTTGTTAATGTTTATTTATTTTTGAGAGAGAGAGAGAGAGAGAGGCAGAGAGAGGGAGACACAGAATCCAAAGCAGGCTCCAGGCTCCAACCTGTCAGCACAGAGCCTGATGTGGGGCTCGAACTTGTGAACCGTGGATCATGACCTGAGCAGCAGTTGGACGCTTAACTGACTGAGACACCCAGGCGCTCCAATATTTTTAAGAAGCTGCTCTATACCCAGATGATAAGCTGTATCCTAGAGATATAGTCAATTAAATAGAATCTGTGCCCTTGAAGATTACAGTAAAGCAGAATATGAGCCAGGCCATTCCTCAGGTTCAGAATTAAACACTGATATATAAACATATTAAAAAATCATCTCTGTTTCAGATTATCTATGTCATCGTTTTCCTGTCTTGGTGCATAAAACTTAGCAAAGAGATTGAGGAACAGAAAATCAGTTAGATGTAAAGCTAAATATTATTAAGTACAACTGAAAATCATTAACACATGTATCAATTTATTCATCATTTAAAGTATCTGTCTTTCCAAGAAATAGAAAGTCATATACTGTAAACAATGGAATTTCATCACCTGTTAGTCAAATGCACTCAGCACATTGAGAAAATATGCTAGCTGTCTCCTCGTGCTTATCAATCAATGAAAAGCATTTATGGAATACATGCAATGTAAGTAAAACTTTGACATTCTCTTTTCCACTGGTACTGCTGGAGGTATTTTAATTTTCCAAATGGAAAATTAGTAGAATTTAGCCCTTTCTTGGAATGCCAAGCCATCACAAAACAAAGACAGCATAAAGTCTAGATACGCCACACTGTTATCATGATTTCAATATTTTAAAAGTAAAATGATAGTCCCTTTAGCATTAAATTATTACCATTTTGACCTGCACTCAGCGGATTCTAAATCACCAATGAAATTTTTCATATATTCCAGGCGTTTGCTGAAAGTCTTATACCTCCTGATGCCTGATCCGTCTTACCTTGAAAAAGTCAATTATGAAATTAGAGGTTAAGAAGCTATGACTGCCAGCATAGTCATGTGATATCATGTCACAAACCTGTAACTGAGCTTTGGTACTTATGACTCATACTAGTGATCCACAATGAATCAGGCAGGCAGGGCTATTCCTAAGTCACTCAGTCAAAAAGTTTTTTTTTTTTTCTTCATTGCTGACTGTTCCTAAAGAATATACATCTCTTTTGTATTATACCTAGATCACATTAAGGTTCACTGTTTTAAAATTTATGTTCCTAAGAGAAACCTAATATTAATCCATGATTGGTTGGGTTTGAGAGACTGTATTTTTTTCTTTTGAATATGTATAATAAATGAAAGTAATATTCGCCCTGGAAAAATTGATATGCCTTCCTTAAAACTGAAGATAACAATAAAAGTAAAATTGAGTTAAAATGTGTCAATTATAGTCTGGAAATATGTAATTCTGTAAGATGACATCAATGGATCATTTTGGAAACCTATAATGACAAGCTTAACACTTGGCAATGCTATTTCAAGTATTTCATTGACCTCATACGCAGAGTCAAATCCTCTCTAAGTAGAGACTTCTTACTCTGAATTACCAACAGATTTAGATTTATTATTTATTCAAAGAAAATATCATGACTAGAAAGATTACATTTAAGTTCTTCTAATTCTGCTATTCTCCATGGTCTTTCTGTAGGACTGTTATAGGGGAGCAAAATTTGCCCCCCAAAATATGTCTCTTTGGCACGTTGGTTATTTTAGGTTGGTTATTTTTAAGAAACAGAGGTTCAGGGAAAAAAGAAAAACTTTGACCTTCTCCCTAACTGCCTCAAAAAATTAGTAATAGGACTTGCTCTGGGAAGGAAGCTATTATCATAGATAAGTACAGTATAATATGAAATAGTGTAATAGACAAGCAGGAACTTAGCAAAGTTTATTAAAATTCTTCTCTATGTCTATTGTTTTAGAATGTCCCAGAAAACATTGACTTACCAAAAATTTACTCTTTTTTATCTTCCTGCGAATTGTCTTACTTCCTTTTGAAGTCCCAAAACCCTATCTCCTGCTTAGCTCTGGATGGCCTGTAGGCCTCAATTACCTGACTGCCTGTAGGCCTCATCTACTTATGGGACCTGTACATACATAATGAAATTTTATTTTCTCCTGTCTTATGTCAATTTAATTGTTAGACAAGCCAAAAGAACCTTGAAGGATAGGAACATTTTCCAACCCAACACTATCTTTGGCAAAATGAGGTTAATCATATGGCACTGTCTAATAAGAGTGCTTGAGGGTTAGCTAATTAATTACTTGTCTTAAAATGCATATAATATTTCAAATAAAAGAGGCTATGACCAGGGTGCCTGGGTGGCTCAGTCAGTTAAGCATCCGACTTCGGCTCAGTTCATGATCTCACAGTTTGTGAGTTCGAACCTCATATAGGGCTCTGTGCTGACAGTTCAGAACTTGGAGCCTGCTTCAGATTCTGTGTCTCCCTCTCTCTGCCCCTCCCCTGCTTGCACTCTCTCTCTCTCTCTCTCTGTCTCTCTCTCTCTCAAAAGTAAATAAACAACAAAAAAAAGAGGCTATGACCTTAATGTAATTTAGAAACCACAGGAAAATTTATATACATAATTTATATATATATATAAACATATGTGAGAATATATATAAATTTTATATATATATATATAATAATACATATATTAAGATCAATATCTTCCACTCTGACTTTCTTGACAAGGGATTGGATAAAGAAGATTCTATCCTACTATGCATTTTGCGTAGTCTTAAAGTGGGAATGCTCCAACCCTGAAGGCATCTCTATCCTTGGTGCCTTTCTCCTGCTTTCTTCACATCTTTAGTACTGCTGAGATATGCTCTTTTCTTTATTTATTATCAAAAGTCATGAAACTTAAGTCATTGCAGTAGAACCCTTGACAGGGACTGTATATGTTGTTTGATTTAAGAGGGCTGAAAAATCCTGCTTCCAGAAATGCCTTTGCAGTGCTAGAGATGTTAGCATTCAGGTCAACTCTTGGGATCAAGTACACCTTCCAACTGGCTCATAGTCAAATGCATGCAACTTGCTATGATGAAGATGAGGATCCTGGAGAAAGAGCACTCATTAGCACATGTTTTGACCACAATTTTGAAAAAAAGAACTCTAAGTGAGCGTGACATAGAACTACAGTTGGATGGCCTGGTATATAGCACATTATGTGGGGAAGGTAAGACAGCGAGAAGCACAATAAAAGTTGGCCATAGCAAGCAAAAAGGTAATATGGAGACTATGGAAGGAGAAAGAACCTAGACATTCAGAGAAGGTGCTGGAAAGAGAATTTCTTAGGAAGTTGTCTGAGAATGATGGCCAACTAACATTCCACACATTTGTGTCAAATTCTCACTTTCCAAGTGTCGTTATCATCTGGATGCAATCCCTTAATTAGAGCAGGCATAATTAAATTCCAACAAAGGAAGGGAGACACCAGTTAAATAGAAATAGGTGTAAATTGACTTTGAGTAGCAAATGTCACAGTGTCCCTAGGGGCTCTTGCAGGCTTTTAAAATACCTTGAGTTTTTTTATAGCTAAACTTAATATGTAAGTATTCCCATGAAGCTGTTCTGCTCCACATTATTATTTTACAAGTTAAACATAAACAATATCGAATATGGTGAAGTTAAATAATAACACAAGTCAGTGCTTGATTCAGGACCAAGCAGCTCAAAGAGGTAAGGTAACTGGGTATTATAGCAGCAGGCAGACCCCTCACTAGCTTTGTCAAATTGGAAAGGTTGCTTAGTCTGTATGATTCTGAGTTTTCTCATTTGTAAAATAACATCTATCCGCTGGGATTAAAGATATATATATATAAACTTACATAGTAGAGTGCTCAATAAAATGCTAAATGATTACTGTTGCTGCGACAACTGCCACTTTAGACAATAAAGGCAACTAGTGTTGAAAGAAAGTATAAGGTTGTGTGAAATGTAGCACTATGGGTCAGTTTCACAGAAGAGATAAGTTTATGCCACTGTTTGAATATTGAGTAGATTATATACAGGCAGAAAGGATTCTGTGAATGAGAGGAGACTTCATTCCATTAAAGGGGGATGGTATAACTGGGTTATGCAGATAGAAATATCCCTGACATGATTTAAAAAGATAACGAGTAGACTGATCTAATAAGGAATCCATTTTAGGGAGATACGGGTAATAAAGGAGGAAAGGTTAACTTGGGACCTAATTATATGATCTTAAATATCTGTCATCCCTTGGGCTCTTTGTGAATAATTGATAATGGGTTGGGTTATGATTAATGGAACAGTGTCAACCAGAAGAGAGATGTGCGGTCATAATCTGTAGGACTGTCCTCATCGCTGACATTTTGAATGGGTTATCAAAGACCTAGCCTGCATAATTAGGCAGACTCTCTCTGGAGCAAAAGCATTGAGAATTTCATTCTGTTCCTCACTAAGCAGACCACAGTTGAAGTGGGGGAGCACATCCATAAAGGAATGAATGTAATAATTAAGAAACTAGAAACTTTTGTCATTGAAAGATGGAAAGGTTTGGGTATATTCAAAGAAGAAGCTCATAGATACTTTTTGAGAGCTGAGTAAAAGTTTTTCTTCTTATGATTATATATGACAAAATGTGATGGAATCCAGATTTCAGAATGAGTAGGGTCCTAAAATAAAAAGAAATATTTAAAGCATTTATAGTATAAATGCATAACATAAGTGTTATATATTATATGTGCTATAGCTTATAGTATAGTATATTATAGTACTTTTGCTCTGTATTTATCCTTCAAATCATTAAAGTAAAATATTCCAGCTGTATTCTGTTCCAGTCATTTTGATATAGACCAGGCATTCCTGTGTTTGATAACAAGAAAAAGGAATTTTCTGGCTTGTGTAATGATCCAAGGCCATCTGAGTCTGTTTGTAAACTATGTCTTTCAGGAATGCAAGTCATTTCGAAGTGTAAATTTTTGTGAGCTATAGAATGTGATAAGTTCTATGCCTAGCCAGGGACGGACTAGGCTATCAGCAAACCATCAGTTTTACTTTTTTTTTTTTAAATTCTATATGTTTAGCTAGGGGGAAAGAATCCTCAGGAAGACCACGTTAGCCAACATTCAAGAAATTAGGCTGTCATGTGAAAAAGGATAAACTTATTTGCAATGTCACAGGGTAGAACTAGTTCCGTGGGTAAAGATAGATAAAGGCCAATTTTAGCTTTACATAGGAAATATTTTATAGAATTGGCTGAAAATAGCTTAGCTTGCTTCAGGAAGATGGAAATATTCAAGCCAAATGTGGACGATCAGTTGTGAGGCAAGAAGAAGCTATCAATTAACTCCATGATTTTCATTTTGGCTGCACATCAGCATCACCTGAAGCTTTTTTACAACTGCATGGACACCGGCCCCCTTCCTCGGACCAATTCATTAAAATCCCTGGTAGTTAAGCCTGTGGGCATTGACATTTTCATTAAGCAGCAGGGTTGTGAATAACTGCATCAGCTTAAGGTAAGTACAGGTGGTCCCACAGCATCCATCCTATCTATGACATTAATTAGGAAAGCGCCAAGAAGAGTCAGTTAGCATGGGCAATCGTGGGATGGTGTGCAGAGTGGATTGAGGGTAATCCACTTTTGAGGCAAGTGAGACAAGGAAGGGGCTGCTGTGAGTCTAGCTGATGGATCATGAGGAATTCTGCAATAAATACGTATTGTCTAATAATCAGAAAAGTAACTTTCAACATTTCTTTATGTTTGTTTGTTCTTGAGAGAGACAGAGTGCGAGTGGGGAACCGGCAGGGAAAGAGGGAGACAGAATCCAAAGCAGGGTTCAGGCTCTGAGCTGTCAGCATAGAGCCGGATGCGGAGCTTGAACTCATGAACCGTGAGACCATGACCTGAGTCAAAGTCAGACGCTTAACTGACTGAGCCACCAAGGTGCCCCAGTAAAGTAACTATTTTTTTTTAATTAGCAATACTATTGAAGAATATAAATGAAAATTTGCAAGTGTTTTCTAGCTTCATCTTCAGTCTCTCATGAACTCCTACTCTTTCCCCCAATATATTCTTGTGTTCAGCTGCAATGAATTCCTGAAGGTTCTGGGAACATTATAGATTTTTAGTTGTTGAAACCTGTCTCCTAGAGTAATTGCCCTCCCTTCTCCACCTGGTAAAATTACTTGTCTCCAAAACTTTGCTCAACCATCACCTCCTCTGAAATTTTCCCTGAACTCCTTGGAATTAATTGTTTACTCTTTTTCTATAATATTTTTAACATAGTCCAATGTATTTATTACATTGCTTTTCAGTTACTTTTATTCATGGTTGTCTTCCTATATTTTTGGTTTGCTCTTCTGAGCAACAAAGAAGAGAGAGAATGTTTTTAACACTAAGGTTTTCTTCAGGGAACTACAAAATCACTGATGGAATCACAGAAGTTAATTGAGAATGTTTTAGTTTTGAAGCAGTGGTTGGGCATACATACAGACATACCCAATAAGTGCTAGGAAACCATTTCTGAAGAGCTTTCGAGAAATGCCAAAGATAGAAATCGAGACTTAGGAAATATGCACAGAGAAGAAACAGTTAAAGGTCACTTATGTATGTATTCAACAATTTTATCCATTGCCTTCTATATTTAAATGTACAGTGCTAGCAGCTAAGGATACATTGGAAAACATATGGCTAGATAGGACTATCCTTTTGGAGTCTATATTTCAGGGCAAAGGGGTGAGAGGGTGGAAATGAATTTCTGAGGCTGAGTATGCGTGCAGAAAATAGCAGATGGCTACTAAGTGGAAACTAGGAAATGTTCACTTTAATAAGCAAGAGGAGGAAAATGAATTATTAACAGTGGAGTAAGAATAGAAAAAACAGTAGAGGAAGAGTCAGAGACTTTAAAAAATAATGAAAACTATTGGTGAATGGAAGATCATAGTTTGAAAGTAGTTCTTTTAGCTTAGAGATTGTTAGAAATAGATTTTTCAAAATAGGAATACTTGTGTGCAATTTAGACATGATTACTATTTTTCTCTTAATCCTTTCCTCAGAATTTCTTTCTTTCTTTTTGATAGTCATACCAAATTTTCTTTGTTCTTACTTTTGGCCCTGTGGTAATTCCCAGGACCAACCTCCATATGTGTTTGGAAAGGCTGTATATTCAGGCATGATTCCCTCAAGCTTTGCAGCTTGCCTATGAGGATTTTAATCCTTCCTACAGATACTTTAACTATGGAAGCATTTGGTACTTGCCTTATTCAGCAACTTAAAAGAACTGTAACCCGAAACTCGACACTGGATTCACTGCTGCTACATAGAAGACTGGCCACGTAATTTGTGGATTCCAGTGAAAAATGATAATGTTGCATGTCTTATTCAAAATTATTAAAATTTTAAGATGGTGACTGAAAAACATTAAACAAGTATGAAACTCTACATGACTACACAGATCACACAGATCCACATGATCTAGATGTTTGCCAAAAACTCAGTCAAAGGATATTCTGTAGGCCATTCAGTCCAGTACTCTTTCCTTCAACACTATAACATATTTCTCTGAATTAAGCATGGGCAACTGAGAATTTATGCCAAGTAGAGTAGTTACATAAAATATAGCAAGTCCAGTTAAATTAATTTTCAGATAAGTGAAAAATAATCTTTTTAGTATAAGTATGCTATATGCAATATTTGGGACATACTTGAACTAAAATTTATTTGTTGTTTGTCTGAAATTTATATTTAACTGGGAATCCTATATTATTAGTTGCTAATTTTGTGAACTCTCATTGCAAGATCACATCATCTGACTCTTTGTAAAGTATGTTTAATATATTTTTCTTCAGAATATTGTCCTATATGGAGATAATTTATGAGGGGATAAAACCTAGTAAATTTGATACAGTAGCTTTTATAAGTTTCCTGTTAAAGACATTGTTCCTTCCATTATAAAATATTGTCTTAAGGAAATCCAAAAGAGAAAACTCTTTTAGGTATCATTTTTATATATATTTATGCCTCCATCAGTGTTTGTATCTTTTAGACATAAATGAGATACCTGGTACCATCATAACCATTTGGGAAACTTAATTCCTGATTTTATCTTATCTCTCCTGTGGTTGTTTTATCTTCTTCCCAATATCCTCATTTATTTATTTGTTTTTAATTTTTATTTTATATCATTTTGTGATATATGTGTTTATATATGTGTATATATATATATATAATATATATATATAGGCAGTCTGTTTTGGAAAAAGCAGGTAGTGATTAACAAATCAAATAATTAACAAATAAAGAGACTTCCTGGAAGATTTACATATTGTTAGTAATATTAAATTTCTTACTAACTCTAAAAGTATTCACCAAAAATAGAGTTTCGAATAAAGGAAAAATCAAACTGAGCAATATTGTTTAATGGTAGGTCTTTAACTTGAAGTTTAGATATTTGATTGGTGTTATACACTCATAAAAATTATGCCCGTATGTGATTACTCACTCAACAAATACTTATTATTGATTTTATTAGAAGAGTTTAAAGTCAGAACATTAAATATATTACATAAATTTTAAAAAGCTACTCAATTATACAACTTTATTGTGGATCATGTAGAATTGAATGTTTATGTTATGTAAAATAAAAATAACTGTTTAGACCAAATTGTTCATTCCTTTTTCCCAAAAAGATTGGTACAAATCATTAGCTTTTGAATTGACTTTTATTTCATTCTCTATCCTAGCCAAATATTAATAAATTACACATATTGGTTCATTTATAACAGACATTCGCTGAATAAAAAATTTTATTCTTCAGGAAGATTTCTGCCACAGTTATCAATACACAACTTTAATTAATTTTATTACTAAAGAATCTTACCATCTGGGAGAAAAATGTTTGCAACCCTTCAACCATAAGAATAAATATCTCCTATATATGAACAATGAACAAATAGATTTTTTTTAGTGTTTATTTATTTATTTTGAAAGAGAGAGAGAGCTCACACATGCACAAGTGAGGGAGGGTCAAAGAGTGAGAGAGGGAGAGAATCCCAAGCAGGCTCCATGCTGTCAGTACAAGGCGCCAGACAGGGCTCAAATCTCATGAACGTGAGATCATGACCTGAGCTGAAATCAAGAGTTGGATGCTTAACCAACTGAGCTACTCAGGTACCCCATGAACAAATAGAATCTGAAACTAAAAACATAATGCCATTTACGTTAGCACTCCACAATGAAGTATTAGGTATAAATCCAACAACATGTATATAAGATCTGTATGAAGAAAACTATAAAACCCTGAGAAATAAAATCAAAGAAGAATTAAATAAATGAAAAGATACCCCATAGGAAGACCAAATATGGGCAAGATTCAATTCTTTGCACACTGATGTATAGATTCAATGCAATCTCAATTAAAATCTCAGAAAATTATTTTATGTGTATCCACTAATTGATTCTAAAATTTATTAGGAGAAGCAAAAGACTCAGAATAGGGAATATAATATTGAAGGAGAAGAATAAAGTTGGAGGATTGATGCTACCTGATTTCAAGACTAACTGTAAAGCTATACTTATTAACACAATGTGGTATTGGAAAAAGAATAGGCGAATAGATCATTGGAACAGAAAAAAGAATCCCAAAATAGACTCCCATGTATATAGTCAACTGATCTTTGGCAAAGGAGCAAAAGCAATATAAGGGAGCAAAGATAGTTTCTTCAACAAACAGTGCTGGAACACTTGGACATCCACATGCAGAAAACTGAATCTAGACACAGACATTACACTCTTCACAAAAGTTAACTAAAAGTAATCATAACCGAAATGTAAAACACAAAACTATAGAGCCACTAGGAAACAACATAAGAGAAAACCTAGATGACCTTGGATCTGGCGATGCCTTTTTAGATACAACACCGTAGACACAATCCATGTAAGAAATATTAATAAAGCTTGGACTTCATTAAAATTAAAAACTTCTCTGCAAAAGAAAATATCAAGAGAATTAGAAGACAAGTTGTAGACTGGGAAAAACATTTCAAAAGACACATCTGATAAAGAGCTGTCATCTGAAATGTAGTGAGTTCCTAAATCTCATAAGAAAACAACTCACTTAAAAACGACTATATGACATTATTAGTCACCTCACCAAAAAAGATATACATTTGGCAATTAAGCCTATGATGATCCACATCATATGGTATTAGGGAAATACAAATTAAAACAATGAGATACCAGTACATAACTATTAGAATGGCCAAAATCTGGAAGACAGATGACAGTAAAATACTAGTGAGAATGCAGAGCAACAGGAATTCTCATACATAGCTGGAGGAAATACAAAATGGTATAGCCACTTTGAAAAACAATTCAGCAGTTTCTTGTAAAACCAAATACACCTTAGCCATATGATCCAGCAATTATGTTTCTTGGCATCTACCCAAAGGAACTGAAAAGTTATTGTTCACACAAAAACTTGCATGCTGATGTTTATAGCAGCTTTATTCATAATTCCCCAAATTTGGAAGCAACCAAGCTCTCCTTCAGGAGGTAAATGGATAAATAAACTGTGGTACATCTAGAAAGTGGAGTATTATTGAACAATAAAAAGAAATGAGCTCATGAGTTCTGAAAAAAAAAAATAGAGGAAACTTAAATGCCTATTGCTAAGTGAAAGAAGCCAAACTGAGAAGGCTATGTGGTGTATTATACCAAAATAGGACGTTCTGGAAAAAGCAAAATATGGATACAATGAAAGGATTAGTGGCTGGGGAGGGCTCAGGAAGAAGAGATGAGCTGGCAGAACAGAGAGAATTTTTATGAATGAAAATGTATGATATTGTAATTGTGGATATATGTCATTATATATTTGTACCAAACTATTTAGTGCTCAACACCAAGAATGAATCCTTAGACAAACTATGGACCCGGGTAATTATGATGTGTCAATGTAGGTTCACCTTTGGTAAAAAAATATAACATTTTGGTGAGTAGTGTTGATAACTGGGGAGTCTATGCATGTGTGAGAATAGAGAGTATATGGGGAATCTCTTGTATGTTTTTCTCAATTTTATTGAAAAACTAAACTGTTCTAAAAATAATAAAGTCTAAAACAAAGAATGAATCTCTGATTTAATTTTTATTTATTATTGAAGTATAGTTGACATACAATGTTATATTAGTTTAAGGTATACAGCATAGTGATACAATTCTATACATTACTCAATGATCACCATGGTAATAGGAATCTTACCTATTAGGAATCATCTGTCACCATACAACATTATTAACAACACTCCCTATACTATACTGTTCATCTCCATGATTTATTTATTTTATAACTGGGAGTTTGTACCTCTTAATACTTTTTATCTATTTCACTTATCCCCCTACCCACCTCTGGCAACCACAGTTTATTCTTTGCCTTAGAGTCTGTTTGGGTTTTTTGGTTTTGTTATGTATTTTAGATTCTACACATAAGTGAAATCATATGGTATTGTCATTCTCTGTCTGACTTATTTCACTTAGCATAATACCTTCCATGTCTATCCACAAATGGCAAGATCTGATTCTATTTTATAGCTGAGTAATATTCCATTGTGTGTATAAGCATATATGTGCATACACATATATTTTTACACATGTATATATACACATATATATGTACACGTATATGTATATACAAATATATCACATGTTTATCCATTTGTTACTCATGGGCACTTGGATTGGCTCTATACCTTGGCTATTGTAAATAATGCTGCAGTAAACATAGGGCTGTATATATCTTTTCCAATTAGCGTTTTCATTTTCTTTGGGTAAACACTCTGTAGTGGAATTATGGGATCATATGGCATTTTTATTTTTAATTTTTTGAGAAACCCTCATACTGCTTTCCACAATGGCTGCATAACATACATTCCTATCCACAGTGCACTAGGGTTCCATTTTCTCCACATTCTTGCCAACACTTATTTTTTCTTGTCTTTTTGATACTAGCCATTCTGACTGGTGGGAGGTGATATCTCATTGTGGTTTTGATTTGCACTTCCCTGCTGATGAGTGGTGGTAAGCATCTTGTCATGTGTCTATTAGCCATCTGTATGTCTTCTTTGGAGAAATGTCTGTTCATGTCTTCTGTACATTTTTTCATTGGATTATTTGTTTTTTCAGCACTGAGTTGTGTAAGTTGTTTATATATTTTGGATATTAACCCCTTATCAGGTATATCATTTGAAAATAACTTCTCCCATTCACTACATTGCCTTTCTGTTTGTTGATGGTTTCCTTTGTTGTGCACCACAAAGAATAAAATACCTAGGAGTAAATTTAACCAAGGAGTTGAAAGACCCATTCTCAGAAAACTATAAGACATTGATGAAAGAAATTGAAGATGACACAAACAAATGGAAAGATATTCCATGCTCATGGATTGGAAGAGTTAAGAAGGTGTTTTTTTTTTAATACCAGCATAATTAATGTACAAAGTTATATTAGTTTCAGTGTAGAATATAGGGATTCAGTAAATCTATACATTCCTCAGTGCTCATTAAGATAAGTGTACTCTTAATCCCCTTCAACTATTTCGTCCATTCCACCCCCCACGCCACCCTCCCCCCCCCCGTAACCACCAGTTCATTCTTGAGTCTGTTTTTGTTGTGGTTGTTTATCTGTTTTTTTTTTTTCTCTTTTGCTTCTTAAATTCCACATATGACTGAAATCATGTGGTATTTGTCTTTCTCTGACTTATTTCACTTAGCATATTCCCTTCAGATCTGTCCATGTTGTTGGAAATGGCAAGATTTCATTCTTTTGGAAGAGTTAATATTGTTAAAATGTCCATAATACCCAAAGCAATCGATTTACAGATTCAGTGTAATACCTATCAAAATACCAACAGCAATTTTCACCAAAGTAGAACGAATAATCTAAAATTTTTTACGAAACCACAAAAGACCTCTAATAGCCACAGTAATCTTAAAAAAGAAGAACAGGGGTCCCTGGGTCGCTCAGTCAGTTGAGCATCTGACTTCAGCTCAGGTCATGATCTCACAGTTCATGGGTTCAAGCCCCGCATAGGCTTCTGTACTGACAGCTTGTTCAGAGCCTGGATCCTGCTTTGGATTCTGTGTCTACTTCTCTCTCTGCCCCTCCCCTGCTCATGCTCTGTCCCTCTCTGTCTCTCAAAAATAAAAAATGTTAAAAAATTTTTTAAGAAAGAAAGAAGAACAAAGCCGGAGAATCACAATTCCAGATTTCAAGATATACATAAAGCTACAACAATCAAAATAGTGTGGTACCCACGCAAAAATAGACAGATCAATGGAATAGGATACAGAACCCAGAAATAAGCCCACACTCATATGATCAATTAATCTATGGAAAAGGAGATAATAATATACAATAGAGAAAAGATAGTCTTCTATAAATGGTATTGGTAAAACTGGACAGCTAAAAAGAATGTAAAGAATGAAGCAAGATTGCACTCTTACACCATACACAAAAATAAACCCAAAATGGATTAAAGACCTAAATATGAGACATGAAACTATAAAACTTCTTGAAGAAAACAAAGTGATCTCTTGTATAGAGCTTTAGCAACATTTTAATGGATGCCTCCTCAGACCAGAAAAACAAAAACAGAAATATACTATTTGGGACTACACCAAAATAAAGATTTTCCTATTTAAAGTTATTAAAATAGGAAGATAGATTTCCACAAATTTATAATATGTTTAGAAATCTAAATGTTATATCATTAATTATAAGAATAAATGCATTCTTTACCTGTCAGTGTTTATCATATCTGTATGTACTAGAAGCATCTTATTTTTTTTTCCTAGAAGAGATTCTTTAATGTCAGTACATGCATGAAGTGAGGCTTTTTAATAAATGAAGATTCTTTAGACATTCTTATCCCTTTAACCTGAGGGCAATACCTAGGAACCTGTATTTCAATAAATACAAATCACTAGGCTTATAGTCATTCTCCAAGTGAGTTTCAGATCTCCTGGGAGAAACATAGCTCTACAAGTATGAACGATGTTTGTAAAATATCTTCAGTATAGAGGTCAGTATGCTTCTCTGTGAAAGCAGTATATAGTTGACCCTTGAAAACACGGGTTTGAACTGTGCAGGTTCACTTATACGTGGATTTTTTTTATAAATAAAATATAATATTATAAATGTATGTTCTCTTATGATTTGCTCTTTTTTTTTAATGTTTATTTAGTTTTGAGAAAGAAAGAGGCAGAGAGGGAGACAGAGGATTTGAAGTGGGCTCTGCCCTGACAGCAGAGAGCCTGACGCGGGGCTCAAACTCAGGAACCATGAGATCATGACCTGAGCTGAATTCTGACGCTTCACTGACTGAGCCACCCAGATGCACCATCTTCCTTATGATTTTCTTAATAACATTGTCTTTTTTCTACCTGACTTTATTGTAAGAATATATAGTACATAATACATACACAAAGTATGTGTTAATTGACTGCTTATGTTATCAGTATGGCTTCTGGTTAACAGTAGACTATTAGTAGTTAAGTTTTGGGGTCAAAAATTATACATGGATCTTTGCCTACATGGGGTGTCATGTTCTTCAAGGGTCAACTATAACCAGAAAATATTGATAATTTTTTAATGAGGTTTCTTTGACCAACTGTATTTATAATATTTGTAAAAGTAATAGTAATGAGTTAACTATTTCAAATTTCTATGTAATGTCCAATGTCTTTCATTATTCGGTGACGCTCTGATTTTTGTTTTCATTTCTTTCCTATCCAGCTAGGGTAAGGACCCATAGAGGAACAAAGCTTGACACCCCAAAATGTGTCTCTTTGGAATGTGGATTATCTTAAGCTGGTTATTTTTAAGAAACTGAGGCTCAGAAAAAGCCTTTGACCTTTCCTCTAAATGCCAAAAAGAATTTAGATAGAGGACCTACTCCAGGAAGGGAGCCATCACCATAGATAACAACTGCATACAGTTGACCCTTGAGCAATGTACAGGTTAGGGATGTTGAACCCCTTTTCCCTTGCAGGTGAAAATCAGCATTTAACTTTTGACTCTCCAAAAACTTAACTAAGACTACCATGGACTGAAAGCTTTACCGATGCCATAAAAAGTCCATTAATACATATTTTGTATGTTATATGTATTATATGTTGTATTTTTACAATAAACTACACAAAATAAAATGTTATCAGAAAAATCATAAGGCAGAGGGAATACATTTACAGTACTCACAGTAAAAAATCCACATATAAGTGGATTCAAACCCATGTTGTTCAAGGGTTAACTATAATATGAACTAAGTATGGTAGACAGGGAGGAAATAAGGAGTCTTAAAATTCCTCTTTATGTCCCATTGTTTCTGTATAGCTTGGCAGCAGACATTTGTTTACCAAATATTTACTCTTTTTCATCATCCTATGAATTGCCCTTTGAAGTCCCAGACCCCTACCCCTCTCTCTGTTAGTTCAAGATGATACATACACTTCATTTTCCAAACTGTCTTTCAAATCTTTCATGTTTATGTGGAGTTCCTGTACGTATGTAATTAAATTTGACTTTCTCATATTAAGCTGTCTCATGCCAATTTAATTCTTAGACCACCCAAAAGAACCTTGAAAGGTAGAGAAATATCTTTTATCCCTAACAAGTCATACCTGTAATTTAGGGTAACTGACAGACCTTTACGATGCAAATAAAATTTAGAAAGACAGGCCAACTACTTTAGAATAAAATAATTGAGCAGGAAACTTTCACTCTCACTGAGATAAAAGACTTGATTATCTTGATGCTTCACTCTGAGAGTTATTTTTCATTGTATTTGGCATTCATCAGACATATTTAAAGACCTTTCCACCTCAGTGGGGTGAAGTTTTAAAAAAACTGAGCAGCTGACAAACCTAGTGAAAGGTCTGAATTGGGCCAAGATGATGACATATGTGTGGAAGGAAAGAAAGTCATTTATATGAGAAGAAAGTCACTACAAAGAATCTCCATGAAATAACTGGATAGGGATTGTCAAAGGAACTACTACTCAAAGTGTTATAACAAAGGCTACTAGTGGAATGAGCTGGATGGTTCATAACAGTCACTCCTTATTTCTGCTCAAGGTAGACTCTGTAGATCACAATAAAGATTGTGATCTTGAGGTACAGGATGGTTCAACACAGCTTTCTGGACTCCATCTGAGTGCTTGGTCACTTCAGGATTTCTGTTTTGTTTTGTTTAAACTGGGCGACATGATTTGGCCATATATGTTAAGAAAATAGTAAAGGGATAATATTTCTTATCAGGAGATACTGATTAGCTAAACTGTTAAATTCAGATCATGTAACAAATTAGTAATGGTATATTGACTAGTATTGATACTACTTAGATATTAATACTATTTGGAGTAATAATGTTAAATTATTGATAATTTCTGCTTAAGTATCTGCTATATATTTCTCACTAAATGCATCATATTAAATCTGGTTATGTTTAAATCAAGCATTTATGGTTTCAAGCTAGAAGAGCAATGTAATATGATGTAATGTGAATCAGAAGTCCTAGATTCTAGCCTTACTGCCAAGATTTCATTCTAATTAGCCATGTGATCTTTGGCAAGGTATTTCACATTTCTTGAGATTTTGTTTCCTTTGCTCATTTTTCAGATATATTACCAATATGATACAAGATAATTTATACAAAAATGTTTGTGAGCTATAGAAAGCTCTACAAATGTAAGTTATTATTTTATTATAACACACCATGTAAATTATATATAAAATAGAGAATATTTTTCATGCACATTTTAAAATAACTAGCTATTCCAAGTTAGAAGAGTTTTCTTGGAATAGCTAGTTATTTTAAAATGCTTATGAGGGGTGCCTGAGTGGCTCAGGTGGTTAAGCGACTGATTCTTGACTTTGGCTCATGTCATGATCTCACAGTTTGTGAGTTCAAGCCCCACACTGGGCTCTGCGCTGACAGTGCAGAGCCTGCTTGGGATTCTCTCTCCCTCTCTTTCTGCCCCTCTCCTGGGCAGAGGCTGGAACTCACGTTCTGTGAGATCATGACCTGAGCTGAAGTTGGACACTAAACCAACTGAGCCTCCCAGGTGCCCCATGTACATGGCCAGTTCTTTAACTTAGGACCTTATAAACATCACAAAAATATTCAGTGAAAACAACTGAGTAGAATATAAGTAATTCTCAGAGACCACCCTGGGAAGTCCCATAAATAACTCAGACAGACTTAAAAGGTGGGGTTGGGACTCTACTCTCATAAAGGTGGAGGCTACCATATTTGTAAGTAGTAGATATGTGGCTTTATTCATTTCCACTCATTGGTAAAGAGGATTTTACATACATATAGTAAATTCTACTGAATATAGTGCTTCTACTATACATATAGTAAATTCTACTGTAGTGCTTCCTTATAATAGACCTTCAAGAAAAGTCTCACCTAAAGTGATAGTCATGTCTGGTTTAATTCCCTTTCCCACATGTCTCACACAATTCTTGCTTTATGCCACTTGGTCTATTGAAGGTATGCCAGCTCTTTCTTTTCAGACTTTTACATCTACATTTTTAAGTGGACTTATTCAAAGTATCTGTGCTCATTAGCAGGTTTCCTCAGAAGTCTTTCCATCTCTCCAAAGTGACCTGACACATACTGGGTTTGGCTGTGGGTGCTGCAGCTCTCTGTATCTCTGAGAACAGGGCTCTTGAGGGGGTATTTTGCAATGTAGGGGAAAAGGGTTGCAGTACAAAGAAAAGTTTAATCCCCTTTGGCTAAGCAGTTCACTTCTGAGTAGAAGCGGTATCAGAAAATTCGTGTGCCATTATACAAGCTTATTGCAGCATGACCTTAGAACCCGAGTCATGGGCCTCCATGATAAAGTTTAGACCTGAGGGATAAGAGTCACAAGTGGAGCTGTCCAACTGAATGGGTTCTTCTTGTTTGGGCAGGAAGCTGGGAAAGACCCCACATTAGATGCAACTTCAGCATTGAACAGAAACAATAGACTCACCAGGATATGCTTCATCCAATAGGAACTGTGGTTGCTATGGAAACTGTGGAACTCTTTTCTAAACCAAATAAGCACTTTAGACTGTATGGCTGTACAAACTCAGAGATGGAGAAGGAGCTCCTGTAAAAATACTGATAGAGGCAGTGCCAGCTGTATTAAACTTGATTTGGACAATCCAAAAATACGTGACACCACTTCCATTGTTGTTGTTGTTGTTGTTGTTGTTGTTGTCGTTGTTGTTTGTGGTAAGAACACTTAAATTGAGATCTACCTTCTAAGTGTACAATACAGTATTATTAACTCTACACACAATTTTATATAGTAGATCTCTAAGACTTTCCTTTTTGCTCTTTTAGTGTTATTAGGTTATAATAAACTAATATTGAAAGTGAAATAACATTTTTCATCCATCAGATTGTCAAGAATAATAAAGATTTATAATATATAATATTGATAATGATGAGAGAAAATTAGTATTATGCACTTTTGATGAAAGTGATATATTTTGAAATACATTGTTCTGGGTTACTAACATGAGGCTATCACCATAATCCCAATTAGGAACACCTTCATTTTTCATAGTCTGCCTCGGACCTCTCCCATCAAAATTTTTAAATCTCGGAAACAGGAATTACTCACCTATATGGTTCCATGACCGAAACTCAGTGTGTTAGAGAACATGGTTTCAAAGAGAGTTACTGCTGGCTCATTTTCCTCCAGGCTCATCACTCTTAACGCATCTGTTAGAAATGTGGTGAAAGCTGGCCAGGATATCAGCTCTACTTTATTCAATGCTCTTATAATGTTAATTTTTTTTTAATTTTCTTCACATTTTCTTTTTACCTAAAATTAAATTCATAGAAGTGAAACCAGATTGACACTGATTTTGCCTTCTCTGAATTGAATAAGTCACTTTTTTTATTAAGTCCTATTAATTTGTCCTTATATATTAAGCAAGTGCTAAAACACCAGAAAGTCCACATTACCTGTTATCCCCATGGATGCAACCCAGTTATGACTCTAAGAGTCAATTTCACTTCCCACATTCTTTGAATTTCTACTATTACTAGTGTATCTGGTTACAGCATGGTTTATCAATATTAGACTGGATATTAATTATATGACAATAATATTGAGTGAAATAAGTATGAAAAATCAGCACATCCTTTTATGGTCTATAAAATTTAATTATATCTAAATATATACAAGGCACAGTGCAAAGGGCTATATAAACATAATACTATTCTAACTTCTATTAGTTATTGTTTGCATGGAATAGCTTTTTCCCATTCTGTTACTTTCATCCTATTTGTACCTTTTTGTCCAAGGTGAATCTCTTGGAGACTGCATAAAAATGAATCATGAGAGGTGTTTGTTTGTTTGTTTGTTTGTTTGTTGTGGGTGTTTTTTTGTAACCCATTCTTCTAATTTATACCTTTTTATTGAGGTGTTTAATCCATTTATACTTAAAGTAAATATTGGTAAAGAAGGATTTACAATTGCAAAAAATATACCTTATTGCTAGTTTTGTATTTGGGCTTTACTTACACATTTGTCTTCAATCTTTGAAGTTTGCCTACTTAACACTGACATTTTCTGATGAGAGGACTTACCATTTCATTTAAAAAATATTTTTGTCTATTTTTGACAAATACTAAAAATTTCTGAAACGTAATCATCTTATATAATTATACCTGTCGAATAGAAATTCCCCATTTTCCCCTCCTCTCTGCCCCTGGTAACCACTACTCTCTGCTTCTATGTTTTTGACTATTTTATGTATGTCATATAAGTGGCATCATGCAGTATCTGTCCTTCTGTGACTGGTTTATTTCACTTAGCATAATGTCCTCAGGAGTCATCCATGTTATCACATATGGTGGGATTGTCTTCCTTTATTTTTAAAGCTAAATAATGTTCTATTGTATTTTCATACCACATTTTCTCTATCCATTCATCTGTTGATGGAAATTTGGATTGTTTTCACATCATTGCTCTTATAAATAACCCTGCAATGAATATGCAAGTACAAATATCTTTTCAAGATCCTGATTGCAATTCTTCTGGATAAATGCCCAGAAAGGGGATTATAGGATCATATTTTTAATTTTTTTGAGGAACCTCTATATTGTTTTCCATAACAACTACACCATTTTACATTCCCAATAGTATACAAGGAAAACAAAATAGTATACAATTTCTCCACATCCTCATCGACGCTGCTATCTTTTGCTTTTTTGCCAATAACTATCCTAACAAATGTGAGGTGATATCTCATTGTATTTTTTTGAGATTTGTTTTATTTTTAGAGAGAGAGTTCATGAGCAGGGGAGAGGGGCAGAGGGAGAGAGAGAGAATCTTAAGCAGACTCCACACTCAGCATGGAGCCCAACACAGGCTTCTATCCCATGACCCTGGGATCATGACCTGAGCCAAAATTGAGTCAGACACTCAACTGACTGAGCCTCGCAGGTGCCCCTCATTATAATTTTAATTTGCATTTCCCAAAAGGTTAGTGATGTTTAGTATCTTTTCATATACCTGCTGGCCATTTGTATATTTTTTTGGAGAAATGTCTATTCAAGTCCTTTGCTCATTTGTGTGTATGTGTGCTATTGAGTTAAAGATTTCTTTGGATATTAACCCTTTGTGTTGTTAATATACCAGCTAATATATCATATATACTCTATTTATGGTTTGCAAATATTTTCTCCCACTCCTTAAGTTGTATTTTCACTCTGTTATTGTTTCCTTTGTTGTGCAGAAGTTTTTAGTTTGATATAAACCTAATTGTCTGTTTTTACTTTTGTTTCCTGTGCTTTTGACTTCATATCCAATAAATCATTGCCAAGACCAATGTCATGAAGGTTTTCCCATACGTCTCTCCTAGAAGTTTTATAGTTTCAGGTACTGTGTTTAAGTCTTTGATCCCTTTTGAGTTGCTTTTTGTGCACCAGTTAAGATAAAGGTCCAATTAATTATTTTGCACGTGAATATTCAGTGTTTCTAACACCATTTTTTGAAGAGGCTGTCTTTTCTCCATTGTGAATTCTTGTCACTTTTGTCAAAGATCAGTTGACTTTAAGCCTTTCCACATCATGTTAAACAAAGGCTAGGATCTCTAAAACATCTTCTTCTATGAGTTTTAGGGCTTATGATATTATTGATAATGCCTAGTGGTATAAAATAGAGATTAAAATACTGGTAAGCACAGCATCCACAGCCTTGACAGTCTACTACCACCAGTGGGTAATTTATGGGTTTTTTTTTCTGATCTAATTAATCCCTCTGCCTTTTCCCCCACTCATATAATTGAGATAATGTTTATAGGCTGTGCTTTGGGATACTCAGATGAAGGATGTTATTAAATGTATAGAATATTTTGGAGATATAATCTAATTAACCACCACTTCACTTCTTGGGTTAAGTGTCTCTAACTATTTCTTTGTAAATTTGTAAACTGGAAATGATGAGGTTAAGTGATGTGCTGAAAGTAATATTGTAAATTAGGTACTGTGTTAGAAATACAGCCTAATGATTATAAAACTTACTGGTATATTGGGGCGCCTGGGTGGCGCAGTCGGTTGAGCGTCCGACTTCGGCCAGGTCACGATCTCGCGGTCCGGGAGTTCGAGCCCCGCGTCAGGCTCTGGGCTGATGGCTCGGAGCCTGGAGCCTGTTTCCGATTCTGTGTCTCCCTCTCTCTCTGCCCCTCCCCCGTTCATGCTCTGTCTCTCTCTGTCCCAAAAATAAAAATAAAAAGGTTAAAAAAAAAAAAAACTTACTGGTATAAATCTGAATAGAATCAAAGAAATTCCTTGACTGTTTTAGCTAGATTTTTCTGACTGGTTTGGTTTAAAAAGAATGCCACTCTAATGTAATAAACAAGAGTATTATAAAACATTGTTTTCTTTTAAAGTCCTTATATTTAATATTCACTGCTATTATAGTTATGCAAAATCTGTGAAAACTCTACAGACAGAATGAGATAGTAATCCAGGAATGGAGTTAAAATGAAAATGTTTTTGAGGTACCTGGCTAGCTCAGTCGGAAGAGCATGCAACTCTTGATCTCAGAGTCCTGAGTTCAAGCCCCATGTTGGGTGTAGATAAATAAAATGAAAATCCTCTGAGTGTTAATTTGAACAGTGAGTTTAACATCTAACTTCTATTCCTTTGGTGAGAGAAATCATGAATTTTATACATCTTGAATTAAAATATTTGTTCTCCATCCTTTTTATCTCTTGAATGTTTTCTTAAACTTTATTCTGTACATGTTTTGGAATATCTCTTTTACATGATATATTAGCTTTCTATTGCTGTTGTAAGAAATTACCCACAGCTTTAGTGGCTAAAAACAACACAGATTTATTATCTTATAGTTCTGGAGCTCAGGAGTCCAAAATGGGCTTCACTGGCCTAAAAGCAAAGTGTCAACAAAGCTGTGTTCTCTCTGCACTCTCTAGGGGAGAATCTTCTTGCCTTTTGCAGTTTCTAGAGGCTACCCACATTTACTGCTTATGGTCCACTTCCATTTTCAAATCCATCAATGGCTGGTCTAATCTTTTCCCTGTTGCTATTTTCCTGGTTATCTCTCTTTTGTTTTCCTCTTACACCTATAATAACTCTTAAGATTGCACAGAGCCCCTCACCCAGATAATCTAGGATAATCTCCCCATCTCAAGGCCAAGTGATTAGCAACTTTAATTCCATCTTGTTCCTTAATATGTCTTTGCCACGTAAGGTAACATATGTTCCCAAATTCTGGGAATTAAAAATATAGACATCTTTGGAGGGCCATTTTTCTGTCCACCACAGATGCTAAGAAATGAAGACTCTCCAATGAATAGTAGGGATAGGAAACTGTTGCCATAACTAATCTTATTAACCTCAAAAATTTTAACTTCTTTTTAGCATGCCTAAATATCATTTTAGTTGCTTAGGAAATATTTTTTTGAATATCAAAGCTTTTGTTTCTTAAATTTTTTATAATTAAATAAGATGAAAATATTTCTGGCTGATAATTATCTGAAAATATGCAACAAATTAAATAATGTAATTATATGTGACTGATAACAATATCAGCTAGTCAGCATACATATATAGAATTTGTAAATCTGCCTGGTAATAAGAATACAATCTTAATCCAGGAGAAAAGTGAGAATTTTAAAACAGAAAACACAGCCTTATAATGATGGTGAATGGTTCCTTTCTTACAAAATTATATTTGAAAGTGATCACAGACACTTCATACATCTTGAAGACTTTGTTCTTCTCCTTTTTATTTTTCTAATCAATAAATCTCTGCATTCAAGCTAGAGAGAAACTTTGTTACGGGCAATTTTTAATTATAAGTATAATTTATATCCGTATGATTATCAAAAAATATTGATTGAAATAAATACATTTCCAAAGAAATTTGCCAAATTTACCATTTGAAAACATGAGTCTGGGGTGCCCGGCTGGCTCAGTCCTCAGAACATGTGACTCTTGATCTCAGGGTTGCGACTTCAAGCCCCATGTTGAGTGCGGAGCTTTAAAATAAAATAAAATAAAATAAAATAAAATAAAATAACAAAACATGGTAGGCTCTAAAGCATTTGACATTTGAAAAATGTGGGTTCTTTCCAAACGTCGTCATTGTTTATTGAGGACAGCCATCTTCTTCTAGACAGTGTCACCATGTATACTTCTCTTTCCTTTATCCAGGTATTTAATTTTGTTATTCTTTTTTTTTTTTTGGAAATGATATTCTCACAGATGCCTTCCATAAACCCTAATCAACCTATACTAAGATTACTATAAGAACATATCGCAAGGATTAGTCTACATTGATTCTTTTTTATTTGAAGGTGAAGGGAAAAACATCATTGTAACATTTATTGAACATTTTACTATGTCCTAGGCTGCATCCCAAATGTTTTAAAATATAAAACTCATTTAATGCTCACCTGGCCCTATGAATTAAGTATCTTTTTAACCTTGTTTACAGATGATAAAACTAAGATACAGGGAAGTTACATAATTTGTCCAAGCTCAGGCAAATATAAATTGTAAAGCCAGAATTCAAAATCAGATAGTCTGGCCTGAGAATTTCCATCAACCTGCTCATGATTCTATCTGGAAAGTTCTATAAGGCACAAGTAACTCTGTGTCTTGGGGGCTTGTGTGACCAACCATACTAATTCTAATATTTTCTCACTCAAACAGATTCCACAGGGAACTGGAGGACATATTTAATAGAGACAAGTGTCCACTGTGTAAAAGGGCCTCCATCACCAAAGGAGGAGAGAGGAGTAACAAGTCTTTTTTTTTTATTTTTTATTTATTTTTTTTTTTAATTTTTTTTTCAACGTTTATTTATTTTGGGGACAGAGAGAGACAGAGTATGAACGGAGGAGGGGCAGAGAGAGAGGGAGACACAGAATCGGAAACAGGCTCCAGGCTCTGAGCCATCAGCCCAGAGCCTGACGCGGGGCTCGAACTCACGGACCGCGAGATCGTGACCTGGCTGAAGTCGGACGCTTAACCGACTGCGCCACCCAGGCGCCCCAAGAGGAGTAACAAGTCTTACCACTGTCAGACACAGACCAGCAGAGTCCTGCCTCGTCCTCCTCCTTTCAGCCTGCCAGGTGCTCCCGTAGTACCTCTTACATCATGTTATTCTCCTACCCAGTAATCTAAACTGACTTTGTAATGCTTACAGGAGCAAGTCTGAACTACTCATCTGGCACTAAAGATTCTTATTATTCAGCTCCATTGTATTTATCTAATCGTCCACTTCTTTCAAACAAAGATTTTGTAATTCCAAAATCTGAGTCATCCTCAACTCCTCTCTGTCTCTTACATCTCATAGCAAGTCTATCAGCAAATCCCACTGACTCTAACTTTGAAACATATCCCAAATTCAATCATTTCTCAACACCTTCACTGCCACCACCCTACACCGTGTAGCTATCATATCTTATTTGGACCATTGACATAGCTGCCTAACTGGTCCAGCTGCTTCTCGCCCTTACCTTTCTACAGAATCTTCCAAAGACTTCAGTGGAAACACTGCTTTAATAAAAATTATTCCTCTGGTAAAATCCCTCAAGTATCTTCCTATATCAACGGTATAAAAATCTAAAGTCCTTACCAGAGAGTGAAAGGCTTTGCATAATCTGGCCCCAGCAATCTCTCTGACTTGATCTCTTTCCACTCTTGTGCTTGGTCACTTCGTATTATTCATATTGGTAAATAGTATTGTTAGTAGATGCGTATTTAGGAGCAATTTCTGAAAATAGAGTGTCACTCCCTGCAGTGTTAGGATAAAGTAAAATGGAAACCTTGGGTTTTATATAAAAATATTGGCTGAAAATTCTAGGGGTAAAAATAATTATCATTACAATTGAACTTGTGGTCTTTAGAAATATAGTTTTTTATACAGTTCTGTTTACAAAAAAAACAAACAGATTAAAGGTCATCCTTAAACTCTTTTCTAGATTATGAACAAACTTATTTTTATTTTAGCTAGTTATAATGTATTAAAGAAAGAACATAGCATAAGAGATGTTAATAAATTTTCACTTTCTGGAGAGAACTTATGAAAAGAAAAATCTGACTCTGACTTATCTTTTATCTGATTTGAATTTTGGCAATTCTTAGCACAAAGTAAGCCTTAGGGTATCCCCCTTTTTTTTCCCTTTCTGAAATAAAATCACTATTAAAAATAATAAAAGCAGATTTTTTTATCTGCCCCTAAAATAGATATTTCAGAAAAGTCTTCATAATGGTTTTTTTAAACCTTAAAAAATAAATTCGATTTTAATGGAATTAGTATACAAGCTGAATAAATTAATATAAACAAATCAGCATAAAGCTGAATAAATAAATATCATTTTTAGCATTTCTTATTCAAAATTGGCCTGGCTCTTGCAACTGAACAATGGATCCAATATTTAAATCAACAAAGTTAAACTATAAAGCTTATTAAATGATATAAGGGAGTAATTCTGCTTGCTTAATTGTGGTAAAATATACATAATATAAATGTTAGCATTGTCATTATTTTAAGTGTATAATTCAGTAGAATTAAGTGCATTCATATGGATGCCACTTAATTCCATTTTCAGAACTTTTTATCATCCCACACCGAAACTGTACTCACTAAACAGTAACTTCCCAGCCCCCTCCTACCAGCCCCTGGCAATCACTACTGTACTTTCCATGTCTATGAATTTGCCTATTCTGATTACTGCATACAAGTAGCATCATATAACAGTTGTCCTTTTGTTCCTGGCTTATATCATTTGGCATGATGTTTTTAAGGCTTATCCATGTTGTATCATGTATCAAAATTTCCTCCCAGGGTGCCTGGATGGCTCAGTCAGTTAAGTATATGACTTTGGCTCAGATCATGATCTCATGGTTCATGAGTTTTTGCCCTGCATCTGTCTCTTTGCTGTCAGCACCGAGCCTGCTTTAGATCCCCAGTCCCCCTGTCTCTCTGCCTGTCTCCCACTCTCTCTTTTTCTCAAAAATAAGTAAACATTAAAATACTTTCATCCCTTGTTAATGCTGAATGATATTCCATTGTATGGACGTACCACATTTTGTTTATGCATTCATCTGTGGATAGGCATTTGAGTTTTTCCACTTTTTGGCTGATGTGAATAATGTTCCTTAAATATCATTCGAATTTTTGCTTTTAATTCCTCTGTGCATATACCTAGAAGTGGACTTACTGGATTACATGGTAATTCTCTGCTTAATTTTTTGAAGAACTGCCATATTGTTTTCTATACGAGCTGCACCATTTCACATTTCTATGAGCAAATGCACAGTGGCTCCAGTTTCTCCGTATCTTCTTCAACACTTATTGTTTTCTGTTTTTTTTTTTAATAGCCACCCTAAGTGGTATAGGGATAATTCTCTTTTTTTTTAATCCAGCTTTGTTGGGAAACAATTGGCATACATCACTATATATGTTTAAGGAGTACAACATTATGGTTTGATTTACGTATATTGTGAAATGATTACCACAATAGGTTCAGCTAACATCCATTTTTCATAATGATACAATAAAAAAAGAAACAAAAAGGAAAACAAAATTCTTGCTTTGAAAACTCAAAATTAACTCTCTTACCTTTGTTATATATCATACAGCAGTGCTAGCTATACTTATCATGCTGAATGTTAACCCCTAGTACTTATCTTATAACTGGAAGTTTATACCTTTTATATACCTTCTTCCAACTCTCCCTGCCCTCTAGTAACCATAAGTCTGATCTCTTTTTCTATTAATTTGTTTGGTTATTTTTTTTCTTTTTTTAGATTCCACATATATCATACAGTGTCTTTCTCTGTCTCACTTATTTCACTCAACACTTACTTCACTCAGTGGCCTTAAGATCCATGCAGGTTGTCACAAATGGTAGGATTTCCTTGTTTTTCAGTGCTTAATAATATTTTATTGTACATATATATATACCACGATTTCTTCATCCATTTATTCGTTGATGGACACTTACGTTGTTCCCATGTCTTGGCTATTATATACAATGCTACTGTGGACATGGGAGGGCAAATATCTTTTTGAGTTAGTGTTTTCATTTCCTTTGGATAGATTCCCAGAAGTGGAATTGCTGGATCTCATGGTAGTTCTATTTGTGATTTTTTGAGGATCCTCCACACTCTTTTCCATAGTGGCTGTAGCAGTTTACAATCCCACCAACAGTGCACAAGGGTTCCCTTTTTGCCACATCCTTGCCAGCATTTATTATCTCTTGTCTTTTTGTTCATGGCCATTCTAACAGGTATCTCATCATGGTTTGGGGATAATTCTTTTTTAATCTCAGAATGAGAAAGACTTTTCCAAATATAATACAAAAAAAAAAAAAAAAAAGGACAGAAGCTGTGAAATAATATATCAATGAATTTCATTACTTAAATATAGACAAATTAGAAAATTATTGTAATTTTCAGACAAAGGGTTAATTTCCCTAATTTAAAAAAAAAATTCCTTCAAACAAATAAGGAAATAATCATCAACGAATTGAAAAGTGAAAGAATAAAAATGCTAACAGAATAAGAAAGGCAAATAGATCTTAAATATATGAAAAGATAGTATGTGTCTCAGGTATATAGTTCAAAATAGTCTAATGATATTAATTGTGTTAGGCTAATGTACAGAATCGATAGTAAGTAGTCAATAAATTTTGTATGTTTTATTTTAAAAAAATTTTTAATGTGTATTTATTTTTGAGAGAGAGAGAAAGACAGAGCATGAGGGGGGAAGGAGCAAAGAGAGAGGGAGACACAGAATCTGTAGCAGGCTCTAGGCTCTGAGGTGTCAGCGCAGAGCCAGATGCAGGGCTCAAACCCACCAAGGAGAGATCAGGACCTAAGCCGAAGTTGGAGATTCAACTGACTGAGTCACCCAGGTGCCCCTTGTGTATTTTAATTAACAATCTAGAGTCTCCAGGAAATAGAGAAACACAATCTACTTAGGACTAGGACAAAAGAAAATTAAAAGTTCTTAACTTGGAACTCATCTAAAAAAAAATTAATTTCTTTAGAAGCAAGGTAAGAGATAAATAACAACTCTAAGGTATTAAAATATGAGCCAGATTATTGAATTCGATTAAGTCAAGTTAGTTTCAGTACAGTTGTAATTACAGAACAGAAAGAAGATAGGGGAAATTTTCAACCAAACGTCTGTTTCTAGAAGAAAACTTGAACTTCTTAGATATTAGTAATAGAAAATTATTGGAGGGAGAACTACAAAAATCTCATTCAATACTCCCATCATCAGAGTTTGAAATACTAATCACATCATTCACATACATGAAGATCTCTAAAAGCCTTTGCTCACCATAAAGTGTGGCTTTAGTGAGTCTTTAACTATTTAAGTATAATCCTAAGAAGCCTCATTAACTTTGAGAATGATTTCTTCTTGAACAAAACTTCTTGGTAAGGAAAATCTATTTAAATTTCATAAACGTTTGATATGGAGGTATGTGTTTAACTGTCTTGTTCTGCATCAGGAGATCAGAATGATCAAAAACATTCACATGGCAGCACTTCTAATCTCACCCATGAAGCCATTATTAAAAGAGTAATTAATATTCTTATAGATGTCTACATAAAAGCAAAGCTAATGAACTCAAAAAAGTTATTTTCTGCAACAGACTTTAACTTTTTCCCACCTCCCATCAATAAACTTAATTTACTCCCTCATTATATCCTAAATGACTTCTATGTGCCAAATGCAATTCATCACAAGCATGATGAAGTCTCTGCCCTTGAAAAGACTACATACTAATAGGAAGAGATCGCAAAAATCAAACAACAACAACAACAACAAAAAAAGTTACATAACAGTAGGTTTATAAAGAAAAATAAAGAAGGGTGAAAGCAACTAGTAAATGAGTGGGGATGGTTCTCTTGTGTAGAGTGGTTGGAAAAAACCTCAGTAATGAGGTCAGACCTAGGAAGCCATGTGAATATCGAGGGAAGTCTAGTCTAGCCAGAAGGAATGCTGGGTGCAAAGGCCCTGCAGTGAGGCTACATTGTGGGATGTGTAAGCAACAGCAAGGAAGACAATGCATGCATAGAATAGTGAGCACGGGGAGGGTGGGTGGGAAGTCAATGACAAATTAAATCATAGAGGTAGCCAGAGGAAAATTTGTATATGACCTTTCAGGTTACCGTGAGAACATCACCTATGACTCTGAGTAGTATGAGATGCCATTAGAAAGTTTTAGAATGATATGATCAGATATATATTTAAATTTTCACTCTAGCTCCTCTATGCAAATAGCCATTAGGGGGGCAAGAATAGGGAAATCGGCTAAGAGGCTCTTCCAGTAATTAAGGTGATAGTCTCTTTCCAGTCATGCAGTGATTAGGTATCTGGACGGTTGTTTCCAAAAACAGCTACAAGTGCTGAAGAATACACTATAGGAAAGTGCAGCAGAAACTGTTAGATGCCTCCCAATATTTACTTTCCTCTTATTCTTCGGTAATAGATCATTAGCTCAACACATCGATGGAAGAATTCACGTACTTCCCCAGTTCTCTTATTGTTAAGCATGGCCAAGTGACAAAATTCTGGCTAATAATAAGTGAAATTTTATGTGAAACTCCTTAAAGAGTGGGAATAGCTCTTTTTGTGCTCTCCCCATCCAGCCCCTTGCTCCTCAGAATACAGACCAGTGCCCAGGCTGGAGCAGACATCTTAAATTGTAGGTCAATTCTCTTAATATGATGGAACAGTGAGATAGAAGTCCCTGCTGACTGTGGAACCTCCTGGAAAGTTCTTTCTTGTTCATACCACTCCTTGTGTATTCCTATTAAATATAGTGAGATGAATGCAGGTTGACAAGTGTGGAGGTTTGTGCAATAGTCCAAGTAAGAAATGACCAGAATTAAGAGACAGTGGAATAATAATAAGTGGGGAGATTCATAATATATTTTAAAGAACAATCCAACAATATTTGTTAGTGGATTGAATACAGATTATATTGTAAAAGGAGGAATCAAACATGCATCCATATTTTTATCTGAAATAAAAAGAAATGGAGTTACTATTTACTGACTTCAGGAAGATTACAAGTAGGGCAGAATTTTGTTTTATTTTGCTTTGTTTTTGAAGTCTTAAAATAACCAAGACTTTATTTTGAATATGTTGGTTTTAGATGCTATTATACTCCCAAATTGAAATATGGTGGGGGCATCTGATAAATAATTCCACAGTTCAAGGGAGAAGACTGGGCTGGAGACAAAATTATGGACTCATCAGAGATCACTAGGGAATAAGTATAGATAAAGAAGTGATCAAAGGATGAGCTGAGAAGCATCAGTGTATATGAATCCAAAATATGAGGATGAATCTGCAGAGAAAAATCAGAAGGTACAGCCAAGGAGGTGCCTTAGAGGCCACAAGGCATGGGGTAGGGGATTATGTTCCAAGGAGACTAGAGTGACCAACTATGACAAATGCTGCTGATTGAGCCAGTTAAATGTAAATCAAGAACTGACCATTGGCACTGGCAGCATGTATGAAATGAACATGGATGATTTTGTCAAGAGCTGTTTTTGTTAAGTGGGGTGGGTGGATGGGGGGTCGGGGTGGAGGTCCTCATTGGAATGGATTTCAGAAAGAATAAGATAGGCATTAGAGACTCCTGGTACAGACAACTCTTTTTAGCACCTTTGTTATAAAGGGGAACGGAGAAATGAGGAAGTCACTTTTTAATTTTTTTCATTTTATTTCATATGGTAAATACTATAATGTGTTTATATGTTCAAAAAAATATTTAATAGAGAACATCAGTAGAAATAATGAAGCAGGAGAGAGGAAGCATGTCCTGCCTTTGAGTGGGTGCCAGGGGTTGGAATCCAGTGCCCATGTGGAGGAATTGGCCTTTAGCAGGAGTAAAAATAACTCATGCAAAGGTTAGAGCAGGATTTTATTTTTAAGTTTTTAATATTTGGTTGCTGGAATGTTGGGACACTTTCTTCATGTTTCTTCAGTTCTCTCAGTAAAATAAGAGAAAATGTCATTAGTCAAGATTGGAAAGATATTTGAGGTTCAGGGACAGAGGAGAAAATGGGAACTAGAAAGTACAGTGTGGAGTGAATTATACAAGGGAAGTAGGGGGGTTGCTCTAGGTGTTTCTGGAAGTTAATAATCATAAATATAAACAGGGACCAGTCAGCATGGTGGTGAGCTTTTCTCCAGCTGTAGTCTCTCCATGGGTGTAGGTGTAGAATAGGCGGAGGGTTGTATTCACTCAGGACTGGGCTCTTGACCAGGATAATACCATGGAGGGAAGGAGGGCAAGGGAATTGGGAGTATCCATAAGGAACCACTGTAATGATGGACTGTGGAATCTAAGGCAGGGAGGGGAAAAGTGAGGGATGAAGAGGCAAAGAAGAAGGGAAGGTGTTGGGGCTGATGAAATGAAGGTCTACTAGAGTTAGAGTCTTAGATATCAGAGGTGTAGTGGGAACAAACAGAAAAATGAAGGTGGTGCTTAGAGAGTGTGATGTCTGGCATTGATATTATGGAAGGGGCATCATTGAGGATAATGGCAAAGTGCAAGGTGTGACCAGGAGAGTGGTTACTTGAGATAAATTGAAGGCTAAAATTGTTGAAGAGATTAAAAACCTGGTCACCGACATACACTAGAAAGTTGATCTATGCGGATATTCATTCACCAAAGAATTCGAGAGCAAACCAGGTACCAGAATCTTTGAAGAATTAGAAAGGATAACTAAGTAATCCAGATGGCAGCAATAAAGCAAGGTGATAGGTAGCCAAACAACTCATGTACTTCTCAAACAACTCATGTACTTCTCAAACTGAACAGCCTGAGGTATGTGAATACACTGGAACTCTGAGATAATCTTGTATTTGATATAATATTGATTCATTTTAACTGTTTTTATCAGGTGCTCACAATGTACTAGGCACCATAGAAGGAAAGGCAAATAAGGGTGGCACAGTTTCTGATACTAAGGAAATCATTCTAACAAGGGAGATAAACATGAAAATAAGTGGTGATGCAGTGAAAACGCATTCCAGCAATCTGTGGAACATTAACAAGAAATTGTGATCATAGTGAATTGTTAAAATGAAAGCTTTCTGGACCATATAAAAGTCATCCCTGGGTGCAGTTCAAATTTGCATCTACCTTTCATGGATTTTCTCAAAAATATCTAGTGAGTACTACGTAAAAGTGTACAAAGTGTGGTGGAAGATACAATGATATATTAGATTCAAACCCTGTCGTTATTTTGGGTTATTTTACGATGAGTCATGTCATTGGTAAGATTTCCTATGGTTAACCTTTTTTTCCAGATAATTTTATTTAGGCAGTCACGTGAGCTCCGTTCAGCAAGGGCAAAACTGTTCTTTCATGTTACATCAAATTGTCTGAGTCATGTAAGCGTTTATTTAAAATTTAAAGCCAGAACTTCAGCTAAGAAAAATATCAGGGGAAAACAAAACTGGATACTGCAGACAGAATGCACTAAGTGCTATCTCTCTGAGCATATTCACAAGATTTTTACTGAAAACTTAAAACAGTGGGTTATCATTTTTTGTTTTGTTTGGGGGGACTTTTTTGGGATCTGGTAATAGAGTCTGTCAAATGACTCATAATGCCACCTGATGGCTGATATTTACCTCTTAATAACTATCATACTATGCTAGTGAATAACCAATTCCAACAAAAGAACTTGTTCTCTTCCTGGGATTTATTCCTTACCTTTTCTGTTGGAAGTTTATATCACAGTTTATTTAAAGGAATTCGATAGTTATTGATTCTTTAATTTGTGATAATAACTTACTTGAAGACTTTCTCAATGAGACATGTAACACTATACGTTAACATTCATTTCATCACATTTAAATTGGGGATAATAACGTCTATCTCACGACGTTATAGTGAGGATTAAATGATCAATGTGAAGCTATGAAAAATGCTCAGCAAATTTTAGCTAATGTGGCTATTATCATTACCATCAAATTATTATTATAACACAGTCATTTTATTTTGAAACATCTGGCTACAAGTGAACAGAACCCAACTACTAGTAGGGCAAGAACACAATGAAGCTTAATTGAATGTGAAGAAATCAAAGAACGACATAAGGGTTGGAATGGCATTGAGCCTCAGAAGACAATAGGATTAGGCCCAGGAGAGCCATCAAATTTCTCTTTCCATCTCTTTTGTTTAGCCCTGCACATCTGCATCAATATTTCATCTCTGCATAGTGGCTCTCTCTGCTTTTCTCTGAAAAGGCAGTTTATATGTTACGACAACAGGTTAACTCACAGGCACTGCCACAGCCCCTGTGTTTACCTCGAGGTAAACTCAATGTTGTAGTTCAGGTCACATGCCGGGACTAACTACCTAACTCTCAAAAACGTTTCTAAATAGAAGAGAAAATGTGATGACTCCAACTGGATTCAGGAATCTCCTCCTGACCTTGTTAGGATCAAAGAGTTGATATAATTTAAAAATGACTGTCTTCTTACCCTCATGATGTTTAGGGCAGCTTCTGGACAATGGAGAATTATTGGTAGCACTGCAAAAAAGACCTACTATGTCCTGCTCTTGATTTCTTAGCACACATATGTCTTTCTTTCCATATATCCAAATATATTCTATCCATGCTTCACCTGTTTGATGCATAACAACGCACACTCAACTGCTCCATCACTGGAGGAAACCTGAAACAAAATCTGTCATTTCACCCAGAGGCATGCCACAGGGCACGTATCAGGACTTTTTAGGAGAGAAACAACTCAAATTAATTTAAAGTGGAAACTTATTAAATCATTTAACTGGGAAGTCCAAAGGTATTTCTAGATTTAGGCTCATTTAGATTGCAAAGTTCAAACAATTTTCCAATATGTGTATCTCTACATCCACTGCTTCCCTCTGTATATTGCCTTCATATTCTTTACTTCAGAAGGACTTTATCCATGTGTCCAGGGGTGACAGATCACTATTAGATTCATGGTTTATTATCCCAGTTTTCTCTCCACTATCAAATATACATTACAGAGAAGGACTCTTCTGATTGATCTTGATTTGATCATAGGCCCACTCAGAATCAGTTGTTATATTTAAGAAAAATGGTGTTCTGTCTATGTGCAGGCCTGCATCATCTGTTTACTTCTGAGGCTGGGCATATTTGTTTTTTTTTTAATTTTTTTTTTCAACGTTTATTTATTTTTGGGACAGAGAGAGACAGAGCATGAACGGGGGAGGGGCAGAGAGAGAGGGAGACACAGAATCGGAAACAGGCTCCAGGCTATCAGTCCAGAGCCTGACGCGGGGCTCGAACTCACGGACCGCGAGATCGTGACCTGGCTGAAGTCGGATGCTTAACCGACTGCGCCACCCAGGCGCCCCGAGGCTGGGCATATTTGGGAGCAGTAGGGACGTGCTCTATGATTGACAGCCCCACTGGAACCTCATGATTGGGAAGAACAGATCCACAAAGGTAGAATTGCTGGCAAAATACTTCCCAACTCATTTCTAAATTCCAACCATGGTTTCCCAGCATCAGCATTAAGACCAATTATTAAATGTTTTCACCTAACTTGCTATATTACTTACAAATGTCACCAAATATATACGCAGTCCCTCTCCAAAGGACAACAAATCAATATCACCTTTAGATGGCACAGCCACAGATGGGTACTCCTCCTGGAACAGGTCCAGATGTGGGTCTCTATGATGTACTTAACCACAATGAGGGGGGATGGGATAAGCCTCTTATTTGTGATAAAGGGGAGAAGAAAAAATAGATAGCTGTTACTGAACCTCAGCATAAATCATATTCTGTAGGAAGTGATAGTAAGGAACTTCTCTTTGGCTGTGGAGTAAATTCTAGGTCTGGAGTAAATTCTGATCTGCCTCCCTTTGCTCTCACTGCTAGGAAGATTACAAGGGTCCATTTTTCACAGTGGACATGTCTAAAAGGAATATATAAAGGGCTCCCTCCATAGCACTGTAATTGCTTAATCTACCCATTTTCTTTAGATATGGTCACAATGACTTGAGTGTTGAATTAATGGGTGAGCAATAATAGATCCCTGTTTTCCTGGCTTGAGGGTTCTCTGAAAATTAAATTTTCTAAAATTCCCACTCTTCTACTTGTTAATTTATTTCTGAAATTTCCACAGAATGATTAGCAGTAGAAATCCTGGATCAAGAACACTGAGTCCACTGATTTTCTCCCCATAATTGTTCTAATGCTCTGCTTATCTCTCAAAGTCACTGCTACAGGGCTTCCACTTAGCCCTCAGCTGATGGTAGTAAGGATAAGCCCACCTCTGCCCTGTCCTGCTACATCCCAGAAGATAATGCGTTCATTATTTGCCTCCTGGAGAGAGTATTAACTCTGTCAGTCTGGGTACAAATATTAGGAGATGTTTGGAAGATGAAGTCTATAACTTAAACTATTCCTTGATACCAATATTATTTTCTTATCTCTCTGCTTTCACTTGTTCTCACTTTATGGGGGGGCAAATAATTTGTTCTGTTTTACGATTAACAAGGCACTGGTTCTCTTTCAGCCATCTCAGATTCCTATGTTGTGCTTTATCAACAACTCTAAATGCTGTTCTCCTTCTGCTTGCAGATTTCTGGCTTGGGAATCCAACCTTGTCCCATTCTTGCAAGATCTCACTGGAGGCTGCTAAATTTGCTACTATTCTCGTATATTTGCTAGGGCTCCAAAGGTTCCACCTAAGGAAGGCAGGGGGTCTGAATTCTAGGATACATCAGAGAGTTATCAAATATTTCTGCCTTTCAGTCCAGAGAGAGAGATCATTGCTGCTCACAATGACATCTGGACTCAATTTCCTATTTTAGGGTCCTGTTACCTGCAGAATTCTTTTTCAAGATACTGTGGGGAATCAGCTTAGGAATCCCCTGGGCTTACACCAATGGGTTAACAAGGCATAAAGAAATACAAAGCCATTGAATGCTCACACCTGAATTTGGGTAAACCAGATTGGGACCCCAAGAATAGGGAGGTGCAAAGGCATCCCAGAATATAGAGGGAGGGTCAAAGACCCAAAATAGGAATGGGCACAAAGTATCCCAATACAAAGGTATATGAGGTAAACAAAATTAGGCATGCAGGGAAAAAATGGCCCCCAATTTAGTACTATATCAGAAAAGCTGCTTTCACAGGAGGAAAGGGCCAAGTTAGGTAAACAGGTGAATTGGACTATGGACCACTGCACTGCAGGCAAAGCAGCCTAGAGCAGAGATGGTTAACAAGAGAAAAAGTGCCTTATTAACCCTGAGGTTATTCCCCCTATCTGTCTCATCCCCTAGGCTAGCTAAGATAAATGGACCCAGCACCTCCTGTCTGCCATTAACAACCATCTGCCCATTTGTCCAGCACCAGGATTTTGTTTTATATTGACCCAAACCCCAAATACTGTATTCCTTCAAAACCCCCCTTTTCCCTCACATCCCCAAGTTAATGTTCCCAGTTTCTTTGTCTCTTTGTACACACCTATCATATTTGTAAACCTTCTGATCTTAATAAATATGGGGCAAGGACCCTTATTTGGGGCTCTTGTCTTTTCCCAGACATTAGCAATCTTTCACTTTAATCCTGCATCCCCCCCTCTTGCTAGACAAGAGAGAACATTAGACTTAGAATCTACGACAGACACCGCTTTATATATGAGGATTCTTTGAGGTGCAAGTGTCGAAACACAACTTGGATAAAATATAGCACAGAATGGGTTTGATGCTTTTATACTTGGTTGTATCTAGAACTCAATCATCATATAAAATTCCTCCCTCCCTCACCCTCCTGTTTATGGTTTATTTTTCTTCATAAATTGGTTTAATTTCCTCCTCCATCATTCCTTCATGCAGTTAAGAAAGGAGTCCAGTACTCCCGGCTCCTTCACCTTAGAAGGAGCTTAGTTTGACAATCTCAGCAGAAAGACAGCTTCTAATTCTCTAGTTGCATTGCGATATTTTGTTATAGTTTTAAGCTTTACAACATAATCCTCTATGTCACTTAGGGATGCATACGTATGTGAAGAAAGAAAGTGTCAGGATAGACGTGAGAATGAGAAACAACAAATCGGAGAGCATGATTATCTCTGTGAGACCACGGGAGAATGGGCTATGGTGGGGTACCTAGGAACTTTAGCTGTATTGGTTTACATGGATCTTTGTTGTTTTATTCCTTATACATTTTAGTATGCCCAAGATATTTTATAATTTAAAAAAGAAAAAAAATGATGTTAATGTTGGAAGTTCGATTCCAGAGACAATCTGATTGGCCCTATTTAGGTGATTTAAGCAGCGTGTCCCCCAATTTTTTCTTTTCCAATAAAACGTGGAAGACTAGGTCATACGCTGACATCATGGATGTGGGTGGAATGAAGAGGTGCTGTGATTCCCAACCCATTAGCTACAAAAGGAACAGGGGAAATATGGTTTTCCAAAAAAGGGGGTTATTGGTTGGATAAAAAACGATTGAGGGGCTTTTTAATGGGTTAATTTTCCCCAAATGAAATTCATTCCTTCTTTAGTTCATTTGAAGCCTATCCCGGTATGGATTCTCATCACATTATATCTCATGACCTAAAAGTATAACATTAACCATGGTCAACATACCTGATAAACAATGATGGGGGAAAAAAAAAAAAACAACAACAAGATGAGTCTTTAATGAAGTAAATCTTAATCTTTTCCTTGTGCAGTACACTTCCGGGCCACCCCGGAGAGGAGCATGAGGAAGGCTCCTCCGTGTGTGGGCGTGTGTGTATGCACACACACATTGGCATGCAAACACCCCTTACTTCCTGGTGGTGCTTGGATTTGGGTCTGAGAGTGACCCAAGTGGATAACACTCCCCATGCTATTTGTTATCATGGCTCACTGTTCCTCAGAGTTTCACACTGCCCTGAAACCTCCTGGACTGTCATTTGGCTTCATTTTGGGGAATTCAGTTTGTTTAAAAAACGTTTCCACAAGACACTACCTGTAAGGACGCTCTCCAAAGCCTATTTTACCATCAAAGTTCTCTGCCTGTAATCATGGGCTGTCACCATTTCTCAACCATCCCCATTTCTCTCTGATGTTGGGCCTAAGCCACAGATCATGATGGGTAACAGTGGGATCCTTCCTTACCAGGACCCCATCCTGGTCCTTTCTCATGACAATGTAGTGATGGAATGAGCTTTACACTGAAATGCAGAGATCATTACTATCAGACACAAATGTTTGAAGGCTGCTTTAAAGACGTAAGAGTGGGAGAGGGTGATCAGGTTTGATATACATGCTCTCAGTATTTGGATTCTCTAATTTAAAAAAAAAATTAATGTTTATTTATTTTTAAGAGAGAGACAGAGAGCAAGCTGCAGAGGGGCAGAGAGAGAGGGAAACACAGAATCTGAAGCAGGCTTCAGGCTCCAAGCTGTCAGCACAGAGAGCAACACGGGGTTCGAACCCACGAACCGTGAGATCATGACCTGAGCCGAAGTCGGATGCTTAACTGACAGAGCCACCCAGTCGCCTCTTTTTTTTTTTTTTTAATGTTTATTTTTATTTTTGAGAGACAGAGGGAGACAGAGCATGAGCAGGGGAGGGGCAGAGGGAGAGGGAGACAGAGCATGAGCAGGGGAGGGGCAGAGAGAGAGGGAGACACAGAATCAGAATCAGGCTCCAGGCTCTGAGCTGTCAGCACAGAGCCCGACGTGGGGCTCGAACTCACCAAGTGTGAGATCATGACCTGAGCTGAAGTCAGATGCTTAACTGACACAGCCACCCAGGCCCCTGGATTCTGTAGTTTTTTTAATCCGTGCCTCAGTTTTATCCATAGTACCTGGTAAATCTACCAACTGCAGTTCATGTGATTCATGATTTTTTGATGTTGTTTAAACCTCAAGTATTTTAAATAAGTGACCCAGGTTTTCCTTACATGCTTGCAGCTGAATGAAGGACTGAAGCATATCCTGGACTAAACCTAAAAATTTCAAGGTGCAAACAACACACTCCCACCCATGCCCTTATTTGCTACTATTTCCATGAATGTTCATCATTGGTAGGTGCTCAAAGTCTCAAGAGCCAGCAGATCATAGCTCAATCAAATACTTTATTGTGGTATGGTATGGACTATCAATTTCTTCCTCTGGCATGAGAAACCCCTCCCTGAACCTGACCCTTTACTGACTTAGCCAGTATTCTCTGAAGGTCTATTATTCGCGCCTTTCACCTGATACCAAAGTGAGTCATTAGTTAGAATTTCCTAGATCACAGGCAACAGAAACCAGCTTGTATTTACAAACATAGGAATAGAAAATACATTATGAAACTGGACACATGTCCCATGGTCCCAGGGCAGGATTGCATTCAAGCCCACAACAGAATCTCAATTTAGGAAATGGAAAACAATTAGGACAATTAGTGTCGTCTTTTGTTCCTACTTTGCACTGTCTCTTTGTGTCCCCATCCTCTTTGCAAATCAGGTTTGTTTTTCTGTCTATATGACTAAATACAGTTACTCCACAGACTGATTTGATAGCTCCAGACACACACTGAAGTTGTCTCAAAATTCCAAGAGAAAATCTGATTGGCTTAATTTAAGACAAATGCCTTCCTTCCCTTATTTCATAGGTTGTGCAAAGTGAAAAATTAATTTCTGGGGGGTCATTTTGAAATATCAGATGACCACTTTAGAATATAATCATCCTAAATGAAGCATCAGAATGCAATTCTGAGACATAGATACTAAGACTGTGTTTCTGTTTTAATTCATCATAGAGCTTGCCTTGGCTTTGATGTTTGCAATAGATGCAAAATGTGGTAATGATATCCATAGTAATATCGGATTTTTGTATGGTAATTGCAGGTTTTCTAAGCTACCCAACATCAATTTAAGATCAGTCAGCATTATCATAATTATACCAGATCTAGGGATATGGAAACACAAGAATTTAAGTTGCCATGCTAAGGACTCATGAGTCACCCAGGATTTGAATGAAAATCACGTGGCTCTAAAACATGGGCTCAGTAAATTTAGGTAATGGTATTATAAATCAATCATTGTTCCATCTGAATTTTTATTATCTTCTTACCATTTTTTTATGCCAGATGCTCAGTATCCCAGTAATTGCTTTTTATAAGAGATTTTTAAAAAGTAAAAAACTGTATTCCTTGTATAGTAGCGAATACCATGTAATCTGTTTATGGAAATAGTATTCTATATATTTTTGTAACTTTTTTCCCTTTGGTTAAACATTCTCTCTTAATTCTTTTTTTCCAACTAACAACCATAATGATGGTGGATTTTATTTTGCCTATGTTTGTAAGCAGAATTGGAGCCTTAGGGAACATCTGCTTAAAGTGAAGTTTAGTGTATTTAAATTAAATTCCAGTTTAATCTCCACTAGGGAAATATACTTTTGTCATAAGGGGAGAGTGGGGAAGGCAGAAAAGGGCACTGTTCGAAAGTGTTTCTGCTTGTGTTTATGTATGAATAACTTCTCTCTAGTGGTTATAAAAATGATTAAGAGATAAATTTTGATATTGAAAGTTTGATATTGAAGAATGTAGAAGTCACATTTTTGAAGCTCACAGTCTCTTCCATTTATCCTTTTCACCCTTATATCAATTCTCAATTCTCAGAAGGAAAGAGGAAATGTCAGCTACAGGAGTTGTTAAGAGACAAAAAGGGAGAGCATGCCAGCATTACTTGTAACAATGAAAGACAGGGCATACTCAGGTATAACACTTAATGAATTCATTTACTTCATTCATTCTCTCCTTCATTCTTCATGGATGTATTGAGTTCCTACTATGCACTAGGGGTACAACGATGATGGGAACAGATGGATGCTCCTCTGGGAATTAGTGGGAGTTCTCTGGGAAGAAGAGAAGTCAGGCTTTGCATAAATAAGCCTACAATTATAATTTTGATAGTTTTTTTAAAAAAAAAATTTGATGTTTATTTTTAAAGAAAAGAGAGACAGAGCGTGAGTGGGGGAGGGGCAGAGAGAGGGGGAGACACAGAATCCTAATGGGCTCCAGGCTCTGTGCTATCAGCTCAGAGCCTGATGTGGGGCTTGAACTCACAGACTGCGAGATCATGACCTGAGCTGAAGTCAGTTGCTTAACCGACTGAGCTACCCAGGTGTCCCAATTTTGATAGTTTTTTTTTGTTTGTTTTTTTTTTAATTTTTTTTTCAACGTTTTTATTTATTTTTGGGACAGAGAGAGACAGAGCATGAACGGGTGAGGGGCAGAGAGAGAGGGAGACACAGAATCGGAAACAGGCTCCAGGCTTCAAGCCATCAGCCCAGAGCCCGACGCGGGGCTCGAACTCACGGACCGCGAGATCGTGACCTGGCTGAAGTCGGACGCTTAACCGACTGCGCCACCCAGGCGCCCCCCAATTTTGATAGTTTTTTAAAAAATGTTCTAGTGTTTGTTTATTTTTGAGAGAGGGAGACAGAGTGTGAATGGGGAGGGGCAGAAAGAAAGGGAGACACAGAATCCAAAGCAGGCTCCAGGCTCTGAACTATCAGCACAGAGACTAACACAGGACTGGAACCCACAAGCCGCAAAATCATGACCGAAGTTGAAGTCAGACGCTTAACTGACTGATTTCCCCAAGCGCCCCTAAGTTTGATAGTTTTTAGGAAGAAAAGGCACATGAAATTTTATAAACCTAGAACTCATCTGGCATGAAAAGCCAGGAAGGCATTCCTTGGATGAAAGCATCATTTAACTCTGAAGGAGGAGCTCATAGATTTTTTCTTTTTAATATATAAGAATATTTAGTTCAACATTGTAAAAAATAGAAAAATATCATCAACATAAAATTCTAATAAATGGGGGGGGGGGAATGCCGCATATAGAATAGATATCCTCACAAAAGGATAATTTAAACCCACTAAAAAAACTAATTGGAGTATTACCTTTTGACACAGGGATTTCCATGAAGTGATATTGAGTAAGAAAAATAATATTTTTTAAAACAAACAAATACAGGAATAGTTTTACAGAATAAGTTCCTCAAAGAAAAAGAAGGGGAGCAGGGTTAAGATAGTTTTTCAGGCAAAAGAAAGGTCATTTGCAAATGCCCTGAGGAAGAGAATCTATTGAAAGAAATCAACTGAAAGGGTTGATAGGGCTAGATCTCAGAAAATAGCAAGTGTATGGGGCACCGGGGGTTCAGCTGGTTAAGTGTCCAAGTCTTCCTTGGCTCTGGTCATGATCTCACGGTTCACGAGTTCGAGCCCCACTACTCTGCTTTGACAGTGCAGACCCTGCTTGGGGTTCTCCTGGCTCTCTCCCTCTCTCTGCCCCTCTGCCACTTGCACTGTCTCTCTTTCTCTCTCTCTCTCTCTTTCAAAATAAATAAACTTAAAAAAGGAAAGGAAAGGAAAGGAAAGGAAAGGAAAGGAAAGGAAAGAAAAAAAGAAAAGAAAAAAAGAAAAGAAAAGAAAAGAAAAGAAAAGAAAAGAAAAGAAAAGAAAAGAAAATGGTGGGTAGAGGGGGGGTGGGGGAGGAGGGGAGGAGATGCCCTGTGGAAGCAGAGTAGCAGGCCAGACCATGCATGAATATCCATGTGAAGGACTTAGTTGTTATCATTCAGTAAATGTTTTATATTTTTGAACTATTCATTCTTTTATCACTTAGCAGTTCTATGCCATCACTATGCTGGCCCTGTCAAGTACCAGGTATATATTAGAATCTAGGATACCATGCACGGTACAGAGAAATTCCCGGTAAATCCTAGTTTTCTACTTGGCTTACCCCTCCTTTCTGTCCTGCTTCTCCCATAAAAGGGCATATAATCTGTTTCTGTGGTTCTCACCACTCAGACCCAATGCCCCTCTATGATTCTGAACAAATTAGGTTAACAAGGTAATGTCCCCTTATTATAGTGAAACAGAATGAAATTTCTTGATAAAATAACCTATGTACATATTTTTAAAAAGTGATGTCATGCCTAATTATTATAAGTATAAGCAATTTACAAAACATGCTCTTTGTTTTAGTATATAAATATCCACACACAACTAAGACAGAAAACATGAAGTTGTCAGAGGCTTGAGGTACAGTCTCCTACATCAGGAGACAGATGAGTTTTATTGGTAACTCTGATGCAGTTCCATTAGCACTGTGATTTAAAAAAAGGAAAGAGAAAATGTCTAAATTAAAAAATATAGTGTAATTGGATTCCTAGGATTCAATATATGTTCAAACTGTGCAAAAAAAAAAAAAAAAAAAAAAAAAAAAGTCTTGTATTTGTATGCAAAAAAGAGAAGTCCTAGTCTTAGCTAGTCTTAGGTAATTATTAATGGCATTTTCACCCTCATTATGTCCAGCAGGACAGCTGTTATTTGTACAAGACATGGGGTAATTTTCCATTGTGAAGGACATATTATAGGACATATATTATTCCAGACCTCATCCACCAAGTTCCTGTAGAGCCCTGAATCACTATAGCGTTTTCCAAATGTCCCCTATGGGTTGGTATCTCTTCTACCAAGAACTACTGATCTGTTTGGAAGACAAGACAAGACAGAGGGAAGATTAAATTATACCAGAAGATAACAGCCCAGAAAACAAGACAAAACAAAAAGCAAACAAAGAAAACAAACAAACAAACAAAAAAAACAAAGACAATAGTAGGGATGTTAAAAGGTCACATATCTTTGGTAGCAAAGTAGAAAAGGGATTAAAGCTTAAGCATTTTAAGGAGCCCACACCAGCAAAGCTAAGGTTAGAAACGATGGAATAGAGGTGAGTCTTGAGTGATGGCTATCCTACAAAGAGGCAGAAAGGAGCAAGGGGGCATCACAGGCTGGAGACCCACTGAGCAGGGGTGGACAAAGGCATGAAGTGCAAGTAAACCTGCTATATCTGGGAGACATCAGTGATACAGAGTTGCAGACATCTGCAAATTAGACCTTCCGGAAAAGGCAGATGGAATTGGTGGTTCACTGATTCTCCCTCTCCTGTCTCTCTCTCTCTCATTCTCTTTTTCTTTTAATTACAAAAGTACAATTTATATTGCAGTCCTCAGTTGACCTCTGTGAAATCTAGTGCGGGTAAATATTGCCTCTAAGGACACCTAGAATGATCACTGCTGATGTATTTCTACATAATTTATACAACATAGGATAACAATGGATGCCTGTGATTGTGTTAGTAATTTTGGTGATAATGACTGTTACACATTGCCATGATCAAATAAATACCTCTGAATATGGCATTCCTATTCATCCATAACAATGACAAATAGCTCATGACTTTTTAGGAGAAGTAGTTTAAAACATATTTAAATTGGACAATATTCCTATGTTTTAGCAAATACTGACCAAAAAAAAAAAAAAAAGACTAATAATGAATATTTAAAACGTTGAATAATTACAATAATCAGTTCTTTATATCAAATGTCTTCTATTAGCATTACTTCATATTCTGTCCCTCCACTTAATTGCATGACTATGCATTTTACCAGTAATACTGGCAGTATTTTAAAAACCCCTGTGTGTGTGTTATGGAAAATGCAAACAACCTTATATGTCTTTTCATATATTTGATCTGCTGAAAAGAGAAAGAAAAGAAGGAATGTCTTCATGCGAGGATAGGATCTAATGAGTTTACCTATTAGAGAGGACCATGGTTTTCTCCTGTTTTGTCATTTTATTTCTCTATCGCATTCCCTGAAATAATTTGTTACAATGATCTAACATTTTAGATACTTACAGATTAAAAAAAAAAACAAAACAAAAAAAAACAAAAACAAAAAACAACTACATAGTACTACATAATAATTTTGAAGAGTGGAGAAAGTACAAAGTATAAAAATGTATTTTTCCGGGCACCTGGGTGGCTCAGTTGGTTCAGCATCTGACTTCAGCTCAGGTTGTGATCTCCCAGTTTATCAGTTCAAGCCCCACATCAGGCATTAATCTTTTTATCCTCTGCCTAGTGCCTGGCACAATGACTTTCCTACAGAAAACGCTCTATGGGTTGAACTAGTAAAACTTACATAATACCTTATGTAACAATTTACCTGTGGCAGATATATGAAATGATTATAAAGTCAATAGTTTTCACAGCAGTCTTAACATGAAATGTCTTAAGACTATGAAACTAATGTGATGATTCAGCCAGTAGTAGGTTTTGCCAACACTATTAGTAATTTTACTTCCTAACTTCCCTCAAAGTACATGGGGGAAATGTTGTGTTTCTTCTTAAATGTCTATTTATTTTTGAAAGAGAGAGAGAGCATGAGCAGGGGAGGGGCATAGAGACAGGGAGAAAGACATCTCAAACAGGCTCTGGGCTGCCAGCGCAGAGCCTGACGGGGGAGGAGCTTGAACTCACTAACCATGAGATCATGACCTGAGCCTGAGTCTGACACTCAGCCGACTGAGCCATCCAGGCGCCCAGGAAAAATGTTTTTGATAAACACATCTAGTTTATTACTCTGTGTGTGTTTTTTTGGAAGAGAGAGAGAGAGAGGCAGAGAGACAGAGAGAGACAGATAGAGGGAGAGAATCCCAAGCAAGCCTGCACTGTCTGTGCGGGGCTCAAACTCACACACGGTCATGGGGCTCACACGGGGCTTGCAAGGGCTTCAAACTCACAAACCGTGAGATCACGATCTGGGCCAAAATTGAGAGTCTCATGACTAACCTACTGAGCCACCCAGTTTCCCCTAGTTAGTTATTGTTATAGGTGACATTCTTTCTGTTAGGGGTGGCTTTATCTGCCTTGAAGCCTTGTCTTAAACTGCATTAAAATATGTATATTTTAAAAGTCTTGAAGGGGGGCGCCTGGGTGTCTCAGTTGGTTAAGCGTCCGACTTCAGCTCAGGTCTTGATCTCACAGTTTGTGAGTTCGAGCCCCAAGTCGGGGTCTGTGCTGACAGCTCAGAGCCTGAAGCCTGCTTCGGATTCTGTGTCTCCCTCTCTCTTTCTGCCCCCTCCCCACTCACTCTCTCTCTCTCTCTCTCTCAAAAAGAAATAAACATTAAAAAAAAATTAAAAAGAATAAAAGTCTTGAAGGGACACAAGCTTAGTCTATTGATACTCGCTTTTGTCATTATTCAGTTCAAATTCCAACAGTTCTGTGAAGCCATCAGCAATCCTTAATGATGTAAGCAGTTTATCATTTCTTCCTCTTACCTGTTAAATAAAGACCTACATGCTTTCCACTTCTAGTTCCTCACACTGGCTTGTGCTATTAGCTCCCTTTCCCTGAGCTTGTGTCCCCTCTTCACCTGGCTTAGGCTCCTTAAGGGTCAGGTCAATTTTACATCTTCCATCCCTCTAAGGGCAGAAAGCCTTTAGCATAGTACCTTTAATAGATTCTCCCTCTCCACTTACACTTTCCTCTCTTTCATTAGCTATTTAATAATTAACACTTTAGTAGATATCCTTTTTTGAGATTTCACTTGATTTATGTATGAATGAATATCTTAACAAAATTAGATTTCCTATGGGCCCATTGTAACTTATGTGGTCTAAATAGTCTTGCTATTTTTAAGTAAGTGTATATTTATGAATGCAGTCCCAAATGCTCATAAGAAACATTCAGAATTATTTTTGCACATTGAGAAAGCAAACCAGTAAGTGAAACACCACACAGATAACATGAAGTGAGTGAGTCGGATGATTGTGTATCAGAAATGAAGACCAGGATTGCAAAAATATTGGGGTGCTTGGGTGGCTGAGTCAGTTAAGCATCTGACTTCAGCTCAGGTCATGATCTTGCAGTTTGTGAGTTGGGGCCCAGAGTCGGGCTCTGTGCTGACAGCTCACAGCCTGGAGCCTGCTTCAGATTCTGTGTCTCCCTCTCTCTTCTCCTTCCCTGCTTGCACTCTCTCTCTCTCTCTCTCTCTCTCAAAAATAAGTAGACATTATAAAAATTAAAAAAAATATATTAAAAAGTTAGACATGTAAATTACAGGAACAGAAGACAAAAGTCACATATATAAAAACCAAGATAATTCTCTAGATACTGTGGAAAAAAACAAACTATAAATCACAGAAGCCTATTTTTGTTCTGTCTTGGAACTTGCTTTTACTTTCTGACTTAGTCCTTTGCTCGCTGCTGCTTCAGCATCTAGATTATGTAAATCTCATCCTCCAGTCTAAGTGTACTTACTCATCAATCAAGACCTAACTCAAATCCGAATAGTTTCGCATTTTCCCCAAGTGTTTTATTCAGGGCAAAATATCCATAAAAGTCATTTTTAAGGTCAATTCCATTTTATGATAATTTACATATCATGCCAAAAGCTGAAAATGTGCTTATTATGACCCTAAGTTTCATTTTTCCCGTACTAGGCTGCATTTTTAACGTTTGCTGCAAGTGGCTATACTTTGAAGACTATATGGTTATACAATCATCAGAAACATTCCTAACAGATTTACGGAGCTGTAGACAAATTTTTAAAATAAATTTTATTTAAATTATTAATAATTGCTGTAATTATTTTGTATTGAAACCAAATTATAATGCCTCTATTCCCCTAACCTTGCTCCTAGAGTGACCTGCTTTTCACGCAGGTATTCCTATTTTTTTTTTTTTTAATTTTTTTTTTCAATGTTTATTTATTTTTGGGACAGAGAGAGACAGAGCATGAACGGGGTAGGGGCAGAGAGAGAGGGAGACACAGAATCGGAAGCAGGCTCCAGGCTCTGAGCCATCAGGCCAGAGCCTGACGCGGGGCTCGAACTCCCGGACCGCGAGATCGTGACCTGGCTGAAGTCGGACGCTTAACCGACTGCGCCACCCAGGTATTCCTATTTTAAAGAATACCTTTTCATCTCAAGTCAGCAACCACAACAGTCCAGAGTGGATGCCCAATCTTTGATGATGTTTAAAACTGCTCTTTCACACAAAAAGGTACCTGCACAAGTACGGTTTCTACCGCCTTTCCACCTCCTGGTCTTTTCCAAGCCTGGAAACACTCAGGCGGTTGGGTAGGGGCCCGCATTGCTGGGCTGATTGGAATTATCTACTGCAGGTCCCGTCCGCCCGGCTCTCCCGAGGGCGGTGCAACCCTCCCCTCCCCCCCAACCCTGCGGCCCCTTCAACCTCCCCCCCCCACCCCCCGCATTCCAGAGCCTAGGACGCGAGGGGTGGGGGGGTTGAGAGCTCAACCCGCTCTCCCGAGGCCCACCCTTCCCAGGTAAGCGCGGGGGGTCCTCTGGGGTCTCCAGGTGTCGGGACTCGCCATCTCCCGAGAGCCCGGAGGGCGGAGGGGAAGGAAGACTTTATACTTGGCGGGTGGAGGCTTGGGTTTCTGAGTTCAGACAGGTTCCGAGGCGCTTTCTGGCAGCGCGGGGTTTGGCGTGACACGACTCGGGACTTGTTGCAACTGGTCAGCCCGCCCGCCCGCGCTCACTTAGCTGTGCACCCAGGCCGGGGAGGCGCGGTCGGGGCCGGATCCCGCTTCCCTCCGCCGACCTGACGCGCGGCAGGTAACTCCCCTCCCCTCCCCTCCCCTCCCCTCCCTCCCTCCGCCTCGCAGCTTCCTGGGAGGCAAACGTTCCGCGGCGGGCACGGCTGCGCGCGGCTCGGGGGCGCTCCTGGCCGTAAGTGGGGCTCCGGGCTGCCCTCCGCGGCCCGGGAGGGCGGGGGCGGCGGGGTCCCGAGGCTGCACCCACCGCGGGCCCGCCCGGCAGGGGGAGGGGAGGGGAGGGGAGCTCCCCTGGGGAGCCCGCGCGGATCGGCATTTCGGTCTCCTCTGTTGGGTGTACTTTTTCTCATTCGCGTGTAGGTGAGAGTGCGTCGGGAAGTTTGAAAAGTTGTCTCCGGCGGGGTGTGGGCTCGGGTTTCCCCGGGGACAGGCGCCGCCCACCGTGGACGCGGGGTCTGTTTCCCCCGCTGCTGTCCGAGCTGGCGGCGGACCCCGGGGGGGGAAATAGGTGGCGAGGGTCTGGGAAGCGCCTCGTGGGAGGAAGTAAAGGGGGGAACGTGGTCGGGCCGGGGGCAGGGGTGCGGTGGGATGCGTAGGCTGGAGAAGGGCCAGAGTGTTCTTTGGACCTCCCCTGGGGTTTGCAACTGGAAGGGAAGGTTACTCTTGACCGAATCTCGTTTCTTGTTTGTATCCAATCCGCCTCTTCCCCCGAATTAGTCCAGACCTGTGCTTCCCAACCTCGAGTCGGCCGGCCTGAGTGTGGGTCTGGGTCCTTGGTTCGCTGTCTAGGTGATTCTGGTACATACCGGATTTGAGAACCACTGCTCTAGAGGGAGAGGAGTTTGTTTCTGGAAAGGTACTTGGAAAGGTAGTCTTCTCTGTGACACGTTGGGGGAATTATCACCTATATAATAAGGTGTGTGAGGAGGGAAAGTGCCTGTGTGTTCAAGCTTCTGCGTTCGTGTGTAAAGAGACAGTGGTGCTTTGTAGGGAGGAGGGTGTGGGGACACAGGATACCATGCTGATCATGCATGGAGTGATGAGGTTCTTGGTTCTAGGGTCTCGACCCAGAAGTGGAGATGAGAGCTCAGGAGGCCAGAACACTGAGAAAAAGCCATGCTGGCGACAGGAAGTCAAGGCTGTAGACCAAGATGGCCAGCAACTCATTTCCAGATTCCCACACATTTTGCCAGGTCACTGGCAGACACCTCCCCTCTTTCCCTTTCTCATCCCCAACCAATGCAAGAGCCCCAGGGAAATCCATGACTGAGGCTGAATCAGTCCCGACAAGAGATAGGACAAGGCTACCGCGATGAAAGGGAGGGCCTTAGAAGAGAAAGTTACTTAAAAAAATTTTTTTTTTTAATTTCGTTTTTCAAAATAATTAAATAAGAATGCTGTGAAACAGGACGGAGTCAGGGTTGGGGGTCGGTCTTTGTTATGTTTGTTTTTTTTCCCTGTCTTCCTGCAATTCCCAGAGTGGTGACAGTCCCCACACCTTCCAGTTTCAAATTCCACCCCCTGGCTTTTGGGTTTAGGGCACACGTGGTGGACACGCCTATTAAGGCTGCTGGCTGCACCCTGCACAGCTTGCCTGAGGGGCTGGGTGGATCCTGTCTTTAAAGCTGGCACATTCTAGACCACAGATGCTCAGAATTTATTGTGGGAAGCTGTACCTATTGAATAGTTGCTGAAAGGGATTGCATAGGAGACAAACCACACCTCTGGTGCTGACTCAGTGATGTGTTTTGTGATTACTCTTCGGAGATTATTACTGTAACTATAACTGACTAAACTCTTTTGGGATGGGTTAATTAATTTTATTATTCCTTCTGTTGTATCTCCTCTTGCTACCATATCCCCTGTTTATACATTGAGTGTTTTCTTGACCTTGACTTCCCCTGCACCTACTTTGTTTCTTATTCCATTCCATTATACAATAATAAGTTTCCAAGATGTAACATTGTAGCTTAAGTCTTGAGAATCTGGTGGCGAAAGTATGATCCCAGCAAAGCAGTCCTCTTCTCCATAATCAGGTTGGAGAAGAGCTTTTGAAAAGGCCCCACTTAATCTTAATTTAACTAATTATTTGTCAAATTACAAGTTGTCCTTGTTTAGCTAGTTAGGTAAGTTTGCATATCTGTCCCGCTGTAACTTGTAAAATATGAGTGCTACAAGGATGTTTCACAATTCAGAGTCTGTTCCACACAATGTTACTGCTAATTTTGCAATGCACTTTTGTTTATTTAATTATTTCTAATCTGGAAGTGGCATGTATTTTAGAATTTTGTTGGTGAGTTTATCATTTGAGAGTCAGAATACATTCTCCCCACCACCCCCCAAATAGCATTCTAACTATGGATTTCAAGATATTGTGGGTTAAATTTTATGCAAGTAGCACCTAAGCTCCATCACAAATTAAATCCACTGACATTTCTCTGAGAAAACATGCTGGAGCCTTCAGATGGAGCTTCCTTATTACTGAGGTAGGCCAGTGGGCATTAGCATTGTTTTGTGGTGTCTGTCTCAGCTCACAAGGGGCATGGGTGGAGGTGGAGTGGGAGAAAGTCGGCTCCAGGTTTGGGAAGAAGGGTTTATCAAGGAGTCAGGAGGCTAATGTATATAGGAGGTAGGGGTAAGGTGATCAGGGAGGCAAAAGAAGTTTTCAGCAGCTATGATGCCATGAGGAAGATGAGACTGGATTGGAGAGATGATCCAAATATAAGGGTTATTTACCCATTGGGCACATCTATGTTGGGAAGTGTTTGAATCATGTGATCATGTCTGATATGAGGAACCTTTTCCTCTGGGGACATCTAATTACTACCCAGTTTGTAATTTCGTTTTATTTTCATACTGTCCTTAAGAGTGAGGCTAGATGTCCCCTAAAGGCACATGACTTTTATCTTTTGAGCTGTGTATGAAGTAATTTGTAGACAGCACCCATCTCTGGGAAAGGTAAGTTAGGGACAGTCAGCCTGTTGAGAACTGGCATAGGGTCAGGTGTAATCTCCATGTTCCTGGCAGTGGCCTATTCTAAAGAGTTTACACAAAAGTTATGCAGTCCTGATACCTAAAGGTTACGACTCTGTGCTCTCATACTCTATCCGTTCATTAAACATGCATGTATTGACCATTTTGTGCCTAGCAGTGAGTTCCACTCTGGGTAGGAAGGTAACAGGATACTGTTCCTGGATCTCAGGAAGCTGACATTTAAGGGACTTAATAACAATTATAGTCCATTCACTTAGTGTTTCATTCCTATTCTCTGAAAGTTCCAGCAGGCACTGTGTATGTTCATCAATCCTCTGTGAAACTGAACACTAGCAGACCACTTCGTCATGATTTTGGACAAAGTGCCTAAATTCTCTTGGTGTCTCAGGTTTTCCACTAGCCTGTCCCATCCTGCTCTGAAATTCTCTGTGCTTCTTATTGAGGGTACCATAAAATAATGTTACCTAACATCTCCCCATTGTATCACTGGGAAGCTCATTGTTTTCACTTCTTTTGTCAGATTATCATTTCAAAGGGTTTTAGTTCTCTATCATCAAGTTGCTTCTCTGATTGTATAAGCATTACACATTTGGGGAAGAAGAGGCAGTTTTCAAAGCCCTGAAAAGTGGCCTCTTCCACCTCAATGGCGGTAGTAGAGTCGCTCAGCGGCATGTTCCGCTGTCCTTTATTTCCTGCACAAACAAGCGAAGGCTTCCCTTCTTCACAGGACTTGGCTCTGACTACTTAGCCTCCTTTGGCTCATTCAGCAGCTGTTTACAGATGTTTTAAAAGGATCATCTTTTTTGATAAATGTAACTTCTGAATTGTTAGAGAAGGGTGAAATAAAGCTAAGCTGTTCTTAGATTAAGGAGCTGTTGACCGTGTTCCCCACCCGATTCCTGGCTTCAGGTGCATTTCTTCCATTCCTTTCTCATCTCTTGTTGTCCCTCCAATCTTCTGTCTGCTCTTATGGTTTCTGGCCTCTTTCTTCCTTCTTTGTGCTTCTCTTCCTTTACTTTCTTTTCCTCTGTCTTCTCTTCCCTTCTTTCCTCGTCCCTTCTCATCCTTTGGCTCCTCTTCTTTCTCTGCGCCACATTTCATCTTTTCTTTTTCCATCTCCCCCATTTCTTACTTCTGTTTATTTGTCTAATTCTCCATCTGTTCATCCATTTATTTATTTCTTTATTTCTTGCTGTCTTTATTTCTTGCTGTCACCTTTCAATAGCAGCACAGTTTTTTATTTAGGTACATTTTTTTTTTTTTTAATGTTTATTTTTGAGAGACAGAAAACAGAGCATGAGCAGGGGAGGGGCAGAGAGAGAGGGAGACTCTCTCCCCTCTGAGCTGTAAGCACAGAGCCCAACACGGGGCTGGAACTCACAAACCACGAGATCATGACCTGAGCTGAAGTCACATATTCAGCTGACTGAACCACCCATGCGCCCCAATTTTGGTACATTGTTTATTTCTAAAAGTCTGTAAAATTCAAATAGTATTTAAGTCAAATAACATATTATGGAGGTAATTCTATTCTCTAATAGTTAAAGTATATTCTAAATAAAATTGCCAGTTCTATTTTAAAAATTTGATACCCTTTTCAACAGTCATTTCTGGCACTTTATACATTAAAAAATATTATTTTCCTTCACAATGGAACATGTGTACAATGATCATCTGATTAAAACTAAATATTGGCCTTATTTGCTATGTTCAATAATTTCCATCTTTGCCTTTGTTATACTCAATTTATTAGATAAGCATTTTACGAAAATCGAGACTTTCATTTTTCTGTTTTCCAAAAACTAAAAAAAAAAAACTAAAGTTGCAATAAAGTATTCAAGTATGAGTACAAATAAGACAGTAAAAAAGGATAATGATGTTATTGAAACTGGATATTGGGGGCGCCTGGGTGGCGCAGTCGGTTAAGCGTCCGACTTCAGCCAGGTCACGATCTCGCGGTCCGGGAGTTCGAGCCCCGCGTCAGGCTCTGGGTTGATGGCTCAGAGCCTGGAGCCTGTTTCCGATTCTGTGTCTCCCTCTCTCTCCGACCCTCCCCTCTTCATGCTCTGTCTCTCTCTGTCCCAAAAATAAATAAACATTGAAAAAAAAAAAAAAAAAAAAGAAACTGGATATTGATATGCCCATAGCCTCATTGTGCAATAAGTTGAAATATTTGTTAATTGATGGATTGAAAAGTGGATTTATCACAAGAAAGTTACTTTGAGAGTTATTGTCTAGTGTAGAATGGTTCAAAGATCAAAAGTACTAAGTAGAGGGCTACAATACATATAAATGAACTTTTAAAAAAATCTCAGTAGGAAAATAATACTAACGAAAATTAAAATTACAGCATATGTCTACAACTGGTGTCTACTAACGTCAGGCAAAAAACATCAGTCCATATACAATGAAAGTAACATAAAATGTGCTTTAATGCAAACGTTTATTTGTGCAATACTAAGCCAATTCTTGTATACTCATACCTGAAGGTATTCTCTGATAAGTCATTCATATCTTGTGTATACTCAAAGCCTTGATTCAATACCCTGTTATTAAGATAGGGTCTTCACAGTATGTTAAATTCTGTGTTCTGTTTGTAGACTAGATTTACTTCCATTTATCAGGTTAAATCTTACATGCAGAGGAGTTAAAACATGAAATATTAAAAGAAAAGACCATAAAATCTCTCTAAGGTTTGGATCTAAAATATGGGTCCACAAAAGTTTGGACAGGAGTCCATGAACATCCTAAGTAGATGTGTGCATGTATCACAAATAGAAGTGATTGATAAAAACATTAATTATTGGAGTGAAAGAAACTATTATTTTTGGTTTTAAGATCCTTGGGGCGCCTGGGTGGCGCAGTCGGTTAAGCGTCCGACTTCAGCCAGGTCATGATCTCGCGGTCCGTGAGTTCGAGCCCCGCGTCGGGCTCTGGGCTGATGGCTCGGAGCCTGGACCCTGTTTCCGATTCTGTGTCTCCCTCTCTCTCTGCCCCTCCCCCGTTCATGCTCTGTCTCTCTCTGTCCCAAAAATAAATAAACGTTGAAAAAAAAAAATTAAAAAAAAAAAAAAAGATCCTAACATAGTGGTACCATTATTTGGAGTCTCTTCTCCCTTCTCCCTCACAGTTGCACTGACCTGGGCCTGAAGGACAAGTGGGAATAAAACCGAAGAGCTCCCAGGTGCAGTTTCTGGTCCAGGTCTAGAGCTTTATAAACACCCACCTTCACTCAGTCGTTCTAGTCATCCAGGGTAGAAACACTGTCAGAGGAATCAAGCACAGTTGTCAGGAGAGATTGCAGGGAACGCTGTTCACAAGTAATCCACAGGACCTAGAAATCCATCTATACAAATCGAGCAGCATTTCACACACTTAAAAAAAAAAAAAATAATTATTTATTTATACTTTTTTTGCTTAACTTCCATGTGTGTGAGTGAGAGAAGCCAATGAAGAAGACAGTAAAAGGTCTGAACTAGAGTGGGCTAGTTTTCCAATCTGATTTTTTGGGGGAATTTCTGAGGGAAAATAAAAAAGAAGTACTTCATTTCAACTGTGATATAGCTGTCTAAGCAGGCTTAATTAAAAGGGAATCCTGAAGGAAAAGACTAATAAAGGATTGTTAGACGTTGGGATTGCTTTGCATGTTTTATATATCTATAGGGCTCTTTATACAAATTAAAATCTTTCCAAGCTAGATATATTATGACATTTATTGGCGGGGGGGCATTTTAACTAAATAAACTTGTGTCTACTTGAGCAGTTTCCACAATATTATTTCTGTTTTTAAACCTCTACTTTTTAACAGTCCAAGATTTTTGTTTTTGCTGCTAAATACTTAGAACCCTGACTTTTGATAGCCATTCCCAACATATATAAGGAAAATACATTTTCTTAAGACATTTTGTTTGTGAACTTTCACTTTAGCATAGATGAAGCACACTGTTTTTGTTACACGTAGTTGGAAAGCCACTTCCATAGGAGCACTTTCATTGGAGCACATGTTTCTGATGATTTCCTACAGCACCTGCCCCTCTGTAATGTCAGCGTGCACCAAGATTGGCTTTCTTGTTGTCTCAAGTAGACTCAAAAGGTGGGACAAGAGTGCGTATGACACACATTGAGTATCTCACTCCTTGGGGCCCTTGTAACCTGCATTGTGTGCATGCTCACCTAAATGTATCAAGTCTTTGTTACATATTCTATAGAGGTTCAGAACTGAGGTCAAAAGATCCAAACCCATTTCCTATGGTAATAGGATTTGTGGATAGGTGTAAAGTGGGGAGGGTTATTGAGGCAAACGATGGAGGGAATAGATAGATCCCTGGTAATTTCACCTTTGTGATTGATTACAAGTGAGGGAAGAATGGATCATAGATCCCAGCATACTTAGAATGTAAGACAGTAGGCCTTATCTATGACAGTAGTGATACTCCAAATGAGGAATACCCAATATGACTCAGGCACAGATAAATTAGAATAAACAGCTTGGTGGCCTTCCAGGAACTTCCATTTTGGTGAGGGGGATATGGGCAATGGCAAGTAAACAAACACCTTGATTGTTTTACATGATGGTAAGTGCTAAAAGTTAAATAAAACCAGGTAATAGAATTAAGCATAGCTGAGAGGTAGGTCTTGAAAAAAAAATTTTTTTTTAAGTTTATTTATTTTGAGAGAGAGACAGCGCACAGGCACTCACACAGGCACAGGGCAGAGAGACAGAGAGAGAGACAGAATTCCAAGCAGGCTCCATGTACACCATCAGTGTGGAGCCCAGCATGGGGCTTGAACTCAGGAAGTATGAGATCCTCACAAGAGCTGAAATCAAGAGTTGAATGCTCAACCAACTGAGCCACCCAGGAGCCCTGGTTAGATCCTTTTTTTTTTTTTTAATTAAATTTTTTAATGTTCATTTTTGAGGGAGAGGGAGAGAGATGGAGCATGAGAGGGGTAGGGGCAGAGAGGGAGGGAGACACAGAACCTGAAGCAGGCTCTAGGTTCGAGCTGTCAGCACAGAGCCCATCGCTGGGCTCTCAGAAACTGAGATCATGACCTGAGCTGAAGTCAGACACTTAACTGACTGAGCCGCCTAGCACCCCTCCCCTGCCCACCCCGGGTAGGTCCTTTTTAAAATGGGAAGTCTGGAATGCCTCTCTAAGGAGGTACCACATGAGTAAGACAGGAATGAAAAGAAAGAGAATTCTAGGCTGTTGGAATGACTAGTGCAAAGATCCTGAAATGGGAATTAACTTGGCATGTTTAATGTAAAAAAGTGTGCCTATTAAATAGCAGGGAAGGTGTCCAGAAACGAGTGGCGTATATGAGTCTGGAGCCTAGAAGAGCAGTCCCATCTGGAGATTTTCGAGAGTCATCGAAAATTGATATAGAATATTTCCTGCTGTAAGACTGGATGACATTATCCTGGGGAGAATATCGACAGAGAACAGTGAAGGTACAGATAAGTAAAGTTCTGAAGTCTAAGCCCAGATAGTAGGAACACATTTGAAAGATACTCTTGCTGACATTTGAAAAATACTCTTCGCCTCCTGCCCTAGAACCCAACATTGAGGCTATCTCAGCAATGATTTTCTGATACCTTTGGCAGTGACAGTAGTCGGTATTAAAAACCATTACCCCTGGTACTATATAGCATTGTCAAGGGAGAAACAAACAAAACAAAAGAAAACAAAAACAACAGACACTTACCTGTTGCAAGTTTTGCCTACCTTTAGAGTAGAGAGATGGATAGGCTTCTTGAAATGAGAATCTGGGTTTTCATCTGGATGATGTGTTGGATAAACTTAAGCATCACAGTGTTCTGTTTTACCATGTTGGAAAATACGGTCTTTTAAACTTCTCAGCACTGCTCTGGAATGTATAATTGCATCTTAATGATATACCAAACATCTATAATCATAACCTGTTTAAACACCCAGTGAATCCTTTCTTTCTGCTGAAATAAGTTCATATAATAACAGAACTGATAACAAAAACAGAGGAGAAATGAGTCCCACTTCATAGCTAATTTCTATCATGTTGAAAAACAAGACTTAGAACTTTATTTCATGAAGATTAATTTAAATACATAGAAACTATTTTCATAATGACTTTAACATAATTAAACATCTCAAAATACAGTTTTTAGGGAGAATTCCCAATTGACACTTGATACCATTTCTATCCTTCTGACAAAGTGCTCATTTGAAATTAGTATTTATGTTTATTTTTAATAGAGATCTATGGATTTATCTATTTACTTTTACAGTGCTCATTAGGTTTCTAATTATTCTTTTAAAAGCCCATTTCAACAGGTAATATTTTGTATTATCAAAAAATTAACCTCCATTTAATTGAAACAAATATGTGCTTCAGTGTTAAAAAGTTCTGCATGGATATTATCATTTTTTTTTCTTTTTTACTCTCAAGTTAGTTAACATATAAATGTAGTTTTGGCTTCAGTAGAATCCAGTGATACATTTCTTACATATGATGCCCAGTGTTCAACCCAACCAGTGCCCTCCTTAATGCCTGTCACCCATTTAACCCACTCCCTGCCACTTACTGCCATCAACCTTCAGTTTGCTGTCTGTATTTAAGAGTCTTTTATGGTTTGCCTCCCTCTGTGTTTTTATCTCATTTTTTCTTCCCTTCCCCTATGTTTGTTAGTTTCTCAAATTCCACGTGTGAGTGAACTCATATCTGTCTTTCTCTGACTTATTTCACTTAGCATAATGCTCTCCATTTCTGTCCACATTGTTGCAGATGGCAAGATTTCATTCTTCTTCATCACCGAGTAGTATTACATTGTGTGTATGTACGTATACATACATACACGTGTATACGTACATATACACACACCACATCATTATCCATTCATCAGCTGATGGACATTTAGGCTTTTTCCATACTTTGGCTATTGTTGATAGTGCTGCTATAAACATTGGGGTGCCTGTGTCCCATTCAAATCAGCATTTTTGTATCCCTTGGATAAATTCCTAGTAGTGCAGTTGCTGGGTCATAGGGTAGTTCTATTTTTAATTTTTTGAGGAACCTCTACACTGTTTTCTCACAGTGGCCGAGCCAGTTTGCATTCCCACCAACAGTGCAATAAGGTTCCCCTTTCTCATAAAACAAATAATCCAGTGAAGAGATGGGCAGAAGACATGAATAGACACTTTTCCAAAGAAGACATTCAGATGGCAAACAGACACATGAAAAGATGCTCAACATCGCTCATTATCAGGGAAATACAAATCAAAACTATAGTGAGATACCACCTCACACCTGTCAGAATGGCTAAAATTAACAACTCAGGAAACAACAGATGTTGGCGAGGATGTGGCTATGATCATTGAAAAGAATTTATACTTCAGGATTTTTTTGACGTATCCTGTTTAATCAACTTCTGTAATGCTGAGTTATTAAAGCAGTATATCATTAGCTTGCTATGTGACACTTATGTAGTGAGCATTGATAATTGTGCTCACCACACATAATCTCAGCCATCACAGAGCTTACAGTCTAGTGAAGAGGACAGAATAATGCATTTAAATAATGCATGGAAAGTGATAATATGTGCAGAAATTACTATGGGAGCTCCTTGCCGTAGCTCTGTACCTAGCTGCCAGGAGCTGGGGACAACAGGGCACATCAGTGAGCTACTTACTCAGACCTCATTAAGTGTATGAGTTATTTTTATTTAAGTTTTTTCCTTTCTGATCCCTGAACCCATATGGCTTTAGTTTCTCATATTCTGTACTTGTTCATGTGTTGTGCTGTAAGACTTACTAAACTGTTTTATATGCAGGGTTTTGAATTACATATGACAGTCAACTTAGAAAGTGAATGGAAACAGAGGAGGGTATTCTAAAGTAAAAAATAACTATTGGAGTAATTCCCTTAAAAAATTCCTTTTTTTTCCTGTAGCAAAACTATAGATTGATAGATAGATAAACATTTGATAGGAACAGAAAAGTATAAAGAAGGTTTAAAAAATCCCCCATAAAACCACCAAGGCAGCCATTATCATTTGTATGTATGTGTTTTTATTTTTGCTTTTAGATGAATTTTCTTTAATTATAATTCTGTTCTTATATGGTTTGATAGCCTGCTTATCATCCATATAGCATCATAATATAAGCATTTTTGCTTGCTATCGAAACTGCTATGGCAGCTTTTGACTTTCTTGGCTTTTTGTTTGTTTGACATTTGAAAATGGATATGTAGAATATTCTTCATTTAACTTCGAAAAAATGAAGCTGAACTGTGAAGGCTGACTTAGGAGAAACTGAGGACAGCAGGCAGTTCCTTGTCACACTAGAGTAAGAAACTAACTTACTTTCTTTCTTTCTTTCTTTCTTTCTTTCTTTCTTTCTTTCTTTCTCTCTCTCTCTCTCCCTCTCTCTCTCACTCTTTCTTTCTTTCTTTCTTTCTTTCTTTCTTTCTTTCTTTCTTTCTTTCTTTCTCCCCCCCCCCTCACCCTCTCTTTCTTTCTTTCTTTCTTTCTTTCTTTCTTTCTTTCTTTCTTTCTTCTATTTAGAGAGAAAGTGGAGAGAGAGAGGGAGAGCATGAGTGGGGGAGGGGCAGGGAGAGAGACTCCCAAGCAGGTCTGTGCTATCAGCATAGAGACAGATGCAGGACTCCAACTCAATAATCAGCTGATGCCCAACAAACTGAGCCACCCAGGCACCTCAAGAAACACTTTCTTAACCACCTCCCTCTTCCAAACAACATTAGCAAATTTGCGGGTATATCAGATCTTTTCAGCAGGCAAAATAAGTTATCATCTTAGAATTTTGAAGCCAAAGGTGCCTGGAGCACAACTTGTTAAACATGATAGGACTCTTTAAAAAAAAAAAAAAAATGTCCTCTGCTTGATTACATGCAGAAAGAGGATACTCACTAAGAAAGTAAGAGAAATATAGATCCTTATTATTAAGTACAATTCTTTCCTATATTGCTGTGACCAGGGTGTGGGGGTGCAAGAACACCTGTCTCAGGGTTCGCAAACAGACCAAATTCGGCCACTTGCCACTGACAATGTCCAGAGCAGAGGCCAACACTGGGAAGATAGAGGATTAGCCCGAAGACAGTGGACTGGAATCTTGAAGACTATCTCCAAAGGGCTAAAATTACTTCCTGGTTTATATAAAGCAAATGTGGGACAAAGGTTAGTGGATACTTGCTGGGAGGCATGAAAGTTCAGGCCCCTCCTTGTCTTGGGGTCAGTCACGCGGGTCTTGCTGGCTCGGAGTAGGCCTTACTGTTTGAGAGCATAGTTTCATTTCCCCATCACAGGATGCTTTGCCTGCGGGGTCTTTTGCCTGAGTTAACAGATAAGCTGGAAAGAAGAATTTAGTCAATTAGAAAATGCACACTGAGGTCAAAATGGAAGTATTTGAAGTTGTGTTTCCTTACTATGTAACAATTTATTTTGGCGGATTTTAAGGCTGATACAGAATTGAGGGCCTCTATCTCATTAAACCCGACAGGAACCTTTTGCCTTCAGTACTGTTATTTTAACCATTTTTCTGATAAGGGACATGAGGCTTAGAGCCCTGAAGTCACATGACCAGAGTCTTAAACCTATTTGTGGCAGAGCCAGAGACAAAACTTGGGCCATCTCACCCACTCTGAGTCACTGAGCCAACCAGTGATTTGTCACTCAGTCCTACTTTCCCACTTGACACAATTAAAGACTACTCTTCTGTGTCTCTTTCAGTGTTCTCTGTAGATTAAACACTAATTTTTCAGCTGTTCTTCAAGATGTAATCTGTCTTAAAGTCTGCTCAATCCTGTAGTTGTATGGTACATTTTTCTTGTTTTTAAAGAGAGAACCCTAAGCAGGCTCCATGCCCGGTGTTGAACCTGATGTGGGGCTCGATCTCTAGACCATGAGATCATGACCTGAGTTGAAATCAAGAGTTGGACACTTAACTGAGCTACCCAGGTGCCCCATCTGATTAATTTTTATTTTGTTCAATTTTTAAAAAATTTTTAATGTTTATTTTGAGAGAGAGTGAGAGAGAGCGAGTGGGGGAAAGACAGAGAGATGGAAAATTCCAAGTAGGTTCTGCACTGTCAGTGCAGGACCTGACGCAGGACTGGGGCCTTTAACCCATGAACCATGAAATTATGGCCTGAGCTGAAATCAAGAGGTAGATGCTTGACCAACTGAGCCACCCAGGTGCCCCCTGTATGATTAATTTTTAATGTAAACTATTACTTTTACATTTGTTGTAGTGGATTTAATCTTGTTCATGTTGACTTATTTTACCACTTTAAGGTCATTTTGAATATTAATTGTGGCATCTGATGTTTATGCTATTTATTTCTGCAAAGTGTAGCAATGCTTTTCTATTTATTCATCTGAATGATTGATACATTCATTGATCAGGATCAGGACAAGATGAAACACTTTACAGCACAAGATGCCACCTTATTAGGATTACCTTATCCTGTTCATTGGACCTTCTGGAGTACTAGTAGCATAATATAATGCAATTTAGGAGTAGTTTAGGTGTTGGTAAAACAGTAATTTGCTTTAATTCCACTTGCATTTTAAGCCATGCTTAGAGTATTCCTCTGCAGTTTGACTATCTAGTATATGATCTCTGAGAAAAGGTTTGTTTGTTTGTTTTTTTTCCTCCTGTGGATTTCTCTGCAGGAATCACTCAGTGATTCTAAGTATCAGTGAATGATGATGTTTTAATGTCATTAACATATTTGGGGGCCTTTATATTCTTATATCTGGACTAGAGTTTAAACTGGGGATTGAAAATATATTGAATAATGGGTATTTTTTTTTTTTTTTTAGTCTTTATTTATTTTTGAGAGACAGAGACAGAGAGACAGAGCACAAGTGAGGGAGGAACAGAGAGAAAGGGAAACACAGAATCCAAAGCAGGCTCCAGGCTCCAAGCTGTCAGCACAGAACCCCACACGGGGCTCCAACTCATGAACTGCAAGATCATGACCTGAGCTGAAATTGGACGCTTAACCGACTGAGCCACTCAGGCACCCCTTGAATAATGGGTGTTTTTTGAGTTAATCTGATAAAGCAATATTGTCAGACCATCACCCAATGAAAAGAAATGAATAAATGTTTAGATATTGAGCAGATTGAATTTTTATTTGGGATTTATAAAATGGATTAGCGATATTTAGTTTCCTTTTCATAAGTCTGATAACATAGGTGATTCTGTTTGTGATCTACACCTGGAGATATTTGCATCCAGACCCCTGTGACTGAGTGTGCTATATGTTTGTGTAGTCCTTGGCCTCCTGAAAAGCATACCCTGTGGAAGACTGTAATCTATACTAATGGACCATTTTGTTGTATGATTATAAAGCCAGCTGAGAAATTTTTAATAAGTTAAGATGCCACAATTTGATATCAAATTGCACTTGGCAGCTTGAATATTATAGTAAATTTTTAATTTAATAGTACCTTCTTTAATGTTTTAATTGTCATCTTAAATTTCTGGTAATCAAATTCAAAATCAAAGACAATCTTGACAGGTAAAAATTCAAAGGAAAAAGAGATCTATAGTTTTCAACTATTGTGGACCATGGATTATGATTTTATAAAGCAGAGGTGTTCTGAAATACTCTTTAATGAAGCATTTTGTCATATTCTCTAGGTAGGTATTTTGACATGTAAAGTCAGTTATCCCCTCCCCAAAAAAAGGTTGATCGAGCTTTTTTGTCAATATTTGAAAGACTATCAAATGTTCTTTAATAAATTTGTTCAACCTTAAAGTGTGTCAGAGACCTAGTTTTATATTATCACATAAGCTAGAAAAAAAGTGCTTGAAATCATTTCTGGATGGTAAATTATTTTTTTAAAATTTCTTAAGTATCTCTATTTAAAATTTTAAAGTTTTAAAAATAAAGATGATTTTTATATGCATTTGTATTAGCTTCTTGGTGCCACTATAACAAAATATCACAAATTTTGGCTTAAAACAATGGAATTTATTTTCTCATCGTTCTGGAGGCTAACAGTTCCAAATCAAGGTGTTACTAGGACAGTGTTCTCTCTAAGGTTCTAGGGAAGAATCTGTTCCATGCCTTACTCTCAGCTCTAGTGTTGCCAGTAATCCTCAGCGTTTCAGTCTCTGCTTCTGTAGTCACTTGGAATTCTCCCTGATTATTTGTTTGTGTCACTCTCCTTATAAGGGCACCAGTCATATTGGGTTAGGCCCCACCCTAATTAAATATGATCTCAACTTGATTACATTTGCAAAGAAGACCCTATTTCCAAATTAGATCACATTCCACTGGGACCAGGGGCTTCGACTTCAACATACTTTGTTGGGGGACATATTTAACCCATAAAAGCATTCAGTAGTTGAATAGAAACAGCCTAAGACAGAAGTTGGAAAATGGACCTCAGAGACGACAGCAGCTGTGATCCTTTTTGTAGTTTTTTAAGTTTGTTTATTTTGAGAGAGGGAGAGAGAGCACAGGAGCAAGAGAGGGGCAGAGAGAGAGGGAGAGGAAGAGGGAGAGGGAGAGAAAGAGAATCTCAAGCAGGCTATGCACTCTCAGTGCGTAGCCCAACAGGAGGCATGCATCCACAAACCATGAGATCAAAAGCTGAGCCGAAATCAAGAGTTGGGACACTTAACCAACTGAGCCCCTCAGGCACTCCCCTTTTTGTATGGGTTTCAAAGTCTTGACTTTGGGTCACCTGCTTGCACATTGCTAATCATAACCTTGGACTATTTGTGATCTAAGGAAGTTATAATTTCTCCTTGGAGCATTTTTCCATTGACCTGTTATTTCACAAGTCTTTCCCAATGAATCTTCTCAGATCAGAAACCATAAACAAGTATGCCATTTACATATTTAATTATGTAGTTTATAGTGAAACTACTGAAATGTTTTCCAGAGTAGCCCATGAATTGAAGTCTAGTGTTCACTATCTTGTTTTATGTCCTTTGTATTTACAGATTTAGCATTTGGAATTTATACTTTCCATGAATGATACCAAAGATTCAGTATCAAATGAATTTGTAATGCTTTTGAGGCATGGTTTTGAATCCCATATTTTATAAGCTTGTTTTTTTTTGGAATGAGTCACTTAACTAGCACATGAGCCTACTGATCCGTTTAGCTTTTATATCATGGTGAAATTTTATTTTTCTCTACTCATTAACTCTATTACATATGCTTATATAGTTTCTAGGAGTTTTAATGGTTATTAATAAAATAATACACCTTTGCATGTTTAAAGACATACCCAATTAATTTTGTCCTCAAATTAAACTCTTAAAATGTTCAGTGATTAAACTCCTGAGAGTGCCGTATTAAGTCTATAACTAAATACAAGTGCTATTTTATTGCAGTACCCATTTATGCAAGTGCCATTACCTTACTATCTTCCCTTAAAATTTGTTTATAAATAGTTCCTCACAATTATCTCTTGTATACAGCTTTTGTGATAATTGTGTATCTCTAGACAGTGGTTAGAAAGCATAGCTTCTCTAGCAGGACAACATCAAGCATATTTTTATTTTATTTTAAAAAAAAATTTCATGTTTATTTATTTTGAGAGAGAAAGAGAAAGTGTGCCCATGTGCAAGCAGGAAAGGGGCAGAAAGAGAGAGAGGGAGAGAGAATCCTAAGCAGTCTCCACGTTGTCAGCACAGAGCCAGACATGAGGCTCAATCTCACAAACTGTGAGGTTATGACCTGAGCTGAAATTTAAGAGTCAGATGCTTAACTGACTGAGCCACCCAGGTGCCCCAAGCATATTTATTTTTTTATCTTAATTCCTTTACATAATAACTCAATTTCAGTGCTCAGAGCTGTTGCATTTTTTCTATGATGTCTTTTTCTGCATTGTATCTGGCATTCCTATTTAATTAGTCCCACGTTTTCCTTTTTTTTTTTTTTAATCTTCATTTGTTTTTTTTTCCCCTCATAATTAACTTTTCATCTGTGTCTTTATGGTTTTATTTTGCTTTCATGGTCCTTTTGATCTCTATGATTTCTCAGTTTACCCATAGCTGAAGAATGAATTTTTTATAGTTGTAGAGTATATATTTACGTAGGTAAAGCTCAGAAATCAATACAGTGTTTTCAAGCATTGTTATTCATTTTAACTTCCAAGTAGATAATTATAGTGTTTACCATCACATTACAGGAATTCAAAAGTTAAAAACTTTAGGAAATAAGTGCTAAGGAAATTTAAAATTGTTACAAACCAGTAGTTAACTACTATCTTAAACAATTACAAATAATAGATGTAATTTTCATGTGATCACTGGATGCCTGTCCCTTCATGGACTGGAATTGTCAAATGAAAACCACAACTCACTAAACCTTAGGGAAATACACTTTAATCAAATGGATTGATTCTATGAAGAAAATAAAAGCCTATTTTTTTTTTTTTTTTTTGTTAAAAATGAGTCTAGTATCATGTACAGAAAGGAACCTTAATGAACATCAGAAAGGTCATAAATTTGTAGTGTGATAACCAGGCACATTAAGCGAGCAGCTTGATGAAGATTTCTCAACCTTGGCACCATTGACATTTTGGGCCACATAATCTTTTAATGCAGGTGGCCGTCCTGTGTATCCAAGAAGTATGTTTAACATTATCCCTGGCCTCTATGTACCACATGCCAGTAGCGTAAACATGTTCTTTTTTTTTTTTTTTTTTTTTTTTTTTCTTGTATCAGATTTAACCTTTAGGTTTTCTATCCTTTTAGGCTTTGTTGGTAAAAATTTTGAGCCTAGGGGACAGGATTGTCTCCACTAAAAGAGCCAAGTGGACCCTATAATCTTCTTTCTTCTTTAGTTCTGCCTTTGTGTTGATTATTTTCTGATCCCTCCACCCTTTAAGCAAAACTTGTGGCACTATTTTCCATTCCTTCACAACTGTCTCTCTGACTAGTGACTTGTTATATCTTTTGAGCTAAGGAGTTGTTAAATGGTTATGGCTTTATGGGTTATCCTCCCAAATCAGATTTGAGTTTCGGTAGTCCTGAGTCTGAAAAGGCTGGGTTAAGTGGAGAATTTTAAATTAAGACAGGGCCCTTAACAAAGATGTTTTTGGTCAAATTAGCCCTTTAGTGCTTGTAGCACATCATAGAACTTTATTTTGTTTGAATCTGCACAATGGAGAGCATAGCTTCAAAAGATTAGAAAGGCCCTTATGTGAGATAAAGTCTAGTTAGGTATCTTATGCAGTGAATGAATGACAGTTTGTGAGCATTGAGAGGGCTGGGGTATGAGCTTGGTTAGGCAGATTTGGATTCCTAAGAGAAATCCCTGAATTATCTTTGATATCTTAAATTTCTTTATCACCTAAATGCTGTCAAAGCATCTAATCTCAGGAGTTCTTACTTTGAATCAGCTCAGAAATATTGTCACTTCTTCACTGGGTGTTTGAACACTGAAAGACCTAGCTAGTTGTCTCTCAAGTCCCTAATACTGCCAGACTAATTGTTTTAAACACTGGTTTTATTGAATCACAGGAATCTGTGTCCCTCCACCTGGCTGCATCGTGTCTATTCAAATTTATCTCCTACTTCTAGTGAAAGGAGCATACTTTCCAGCAGACCAACCTTTTTTTTTTTTTTTTTTTTTAGCTAGCTCATGAATATACCAAGCTCATGCCTGTTCTGTGCTTTTGTTACGTTTTTCACTCATGTGTGGGATTAAAATGCTCCTTGCCGCCTGATCATATTCTTACTCATCACCCCAGGTTCACCTGAAGCCTGCGTCCTGCACAAGGCTATCCATAGCTTGTTTATTCCACATTGATATCTACTTGCTTTTATGTGAAAGCATTGACTACAAGCAGTATTCATTTTGGTCCTTAGCAATATATGGCTTTGTTCAAAGTGATAATAGATTTGTGTGTATGTTTCATTTTGCCTCTTCAGCTGATTCATACATTTCTGAAAGGCAAGTGTTTCATGCTTTTTATATTTTTAGTATGGGATTGTATGCATAACAAGTACTTAGTAAAAGCTTCTGTTAATGGATGGACAGATACTGATTGTATTCTATTAAAAAAAATTGTAAAACCAAAAGCAAGAAAATTTATAGAAACAAACGACCATATGTAGTCCCAGATTAAAGTTAAGAAGGGTGATCTTTCTGGATGTCATTGAAAAGAAGGTGTATTTCCTTAGGTAAGAAATTGAAAGTAAAGGTACCTTGGAAAAGAGTAATCAACTAGTGGCCTATAAAAGGAAATCTGGGGACGCCTGGGTGGCTCAGTTGGTTAAGCGTCCAACTTCAGATCAGGTCATGATCTTGCAGTTCATGGGTTCAAGCCCTGCGTTGGGCTCTATGCTGACAGCTCAGAGCCTGGAACCTGCTTCTGATTCTGTGTCTTCCACTCTTCTCTGCTTCTCCCCCACTCACACTCTGTCTCTCTCACTCTCAAAAATGAATAAATGTTAATAAATAAATAAATAAATAAATAAATGGAAATCTGTTTAGCTCATTTGTAATACATCTGTGAATTATGGTGCAATTAATGCCACTTTGGTCGTGACATGTATGTCCTATTGAGCTACTGGTAGTGGAAATGAGTAAATGTAAAAATAATGATTGATGTGGGTCATAAAACATTTCGTTACAGAATTCTAACTGATCTTCATTTCTTTCTTTTTAAGCACCCACATACCTCTCGTCACTGCACAAATGGACATTTGAAAGTGTTTGAAAGTGCTGGTTGTCAAATGCTCGCGAGCATGGAAACCTCGTCAATGTTGTCCTCACTGAATGATGAGTGTAAATCAGACAATTACATTGAGCCTCACTACAAGGAATGGTATCGAGTAGCCATTGATGCACTGATCGAACATGGGTTAGAAGCATACCAAGAATTTCTTGCCAAGGAACGAGTATCAGACTTTCTAGCTGAAGAAGAAATTAATTATATTTTGAAAAATGTCCAGAAAGTTGCACAAAGTACAGCATATGGTACTGATAACTCCTATGATGATACCTCATCTTCAGGGACTTACTGGCCCATTGAGTCTGACGTGGAAGCTCCAAATCTTGACTTAGGCTGGCCGTATGTGATGCCCGGACTCTTAGGCAGTACCCATATAGACCTCCTCTTTCATCCACCAAGAGCACACTTACTTACAATTAAGGAAACTATTCGGAAGATGATAAAAGAAGCAAGAAAGGTAATCTTTTCCGTTTCTAAATGAAATTGTTTTGCAGTGAAACTTTTTTAAATTGAAGTATAGTTGACATACAATGTTACATTGTTTCAGGTGTGCAACATAGTGATTCACCAAGTCTATACCTTATGTGGTGATCACCACTAGTGCAGTTACCATCTGTCACCATACAACACTATTAAAATACCATTGACTGTTTTCCTATGTTGTACCTTTCATCCCTGTGACTTACTCATTCCACTCTAAATGAAAAATATGAAACGTGGAAAAGCATCAAAGTAGTATAACAAATATGTATGTTAAAGGAATCTCTATACGTCTGGACCATGCCTGTTATTCTCAGGAAATATACCTGTGAATACAAGTACATGGGAGGTTTGTACTTCCCATATCTTGTGTATATTTAACAGAGTGGTGTTGGGATCCTGTTTTAGGTGCAGATTTCCTTCTCTTCCTACTATACATCCACGTTCTTCTGCCCGCGTGGACTGGGAATGGGATGGGACACATTGAGTTCAAGGCACTTCGATTTTCCTTAATGTGTTTTTCGTAAATCAGTTGAAATTTGTTTTGTACTCAAAAGGACTGAGCCCAATTCTTGCTGTAGATATAGTTTATACTCTTAAATAAACCATAGATGTACTTATTTATTACCTCACTTTTGTGGAAACAGTATGAAGTCAGGCATGATAATGTAAAATTCTGAAGTTAGATCCTGAGGTGCTTAGCATTTTAGGGCCTCTGTGCTCTTTATTAAATATTTATATTGGCTTATAAATCTTAGAAATTCTATTTTAGAGCTTGAATTAAACTGTAGACATTCTCTTTTAATCAATCAAATAAAAGTTATTGAGTATTTTCTAGGTACTCAGTACAATCAGAGACAATTTTGAGATTATAACAAAATTTCCTAAGCTGTTCATTTAACTCAGCCTAGAGTTTTGAAATGAATGGATAAAGAATTAATATTTTTTGCTATAAAGTGTCTATTTCTTATTTACTGATACCATGTAACATAGAAATGTGACCTAAAAGGAACCCGAGGATCCACACATACATGGCATGGCTTTATTTCATGTCAACAAGACCCAGAAATGCTTCAAAAGCTTGCTTTTATGAAGTACAGAAATAGAAGACCCTTGAAATCCACAATGACATTGTAGTTTGCAAGACAGGCAACTAAAAGCCTCGCAATCATGTCAGGGAGACATGATGTTCTGAGGCTAATGTCAAATGTAGGCTTTGCAAAAGTAAGGGGATTTTTTCACCCCCAAACCTTTTGAATTCAAACAATCTTTTAGCCATGAACTTAGCAGTATTACATTAAAGAAAGTACTAATCTATCCCATTTGCTGAAAATTAGCTACAAAATCAGGTATGTGGTAGGGGTCCAAATTTATTGAATGAATTGGACTGTGAGTTCAATTTACTATGGGTGAGTATTTTTAAAACTGTACTATCCTATGCTCTGTGGACGCATTATACAGTCGTGTTTTGTAAAACAGCAGAAGGAAAGTCAAGAATATAGATGAATCCTTATAAAGGTAAAATAACAAATATCTTGTACTATACCATTTGCTAATTTCTGTTTAGGGAGACAGTGTATTTTTGAACTATAATAATAATTGAAAATTGATACATCAGTGAAGATTAATATTATTACGGTAAACTTAGTAGTTATGAATTCATCAGCCTACACCACAGCTGGTTTCCTTTGGAGCATTGCATTTCTGTGATGCAAAATGAGTCAGGAGATACCGTGAGTTTTTTGCTTAGCATTCATTGGAAACTGAACGTAGTCATGACTGTTGTATTTTTCTTTCTAATGTGACAGCTATTTATTTAGTGAGCCTCTAAAAGTAATATCCTCTGCTTGCTCATTGTCTGCTGGGAATTCCCACTTGCAATGGCAAGATGAGGATCTTGAAGTCCATACTGTAAAACAGTGATCTAATGTTCTGCTTCTCTTCCACAAAGTCAAAATGTCATGATATAAGAAAGAATTGTGCCTGTATTTGATTTTGTGCATACATATCCAAGCTAAATTCAAAGAGAATTATTTAAACCTTGTAAATTGAGTATAGAGCAATTGAATATAAATCATACCAGATAAGTTAGAGTTTTGTTTTGTGTTATTTTTTTTTCCAAAAGCATTGGAGAACATTTTAATTTCAACTCAGATGCATTAAATATCGAGGTCAAGTGGTCTATGTATGTATGTAATGTATATTTCTCCAGTCTTTTGGAAATATCTTCATGTGCCACAATGTCTATTTAAGGATTTTTGAAGTACTCCAGAAAAGAGTTATTGACCCCATTTTTACAAAACGTTACACTGTTTAGCCCATACCAGACAAGGTCTTGTGAAAAAATTGTTAAATAAGAACAAATATTATTTTAAAGTGAAAGCTTATCAGAACACATTGCTTTGTAGATTAATTGTGGTTTTTATGGCTTTTATGGCTATCATTTACTCAGCAGATATAAGTTAGTTTCTTATAATTTCAGAATGAATGGGAGCTCTTTAGATTTCAGGATCAACTTCCTGTTTTCAAACTGTTTTCAGAAGATATATTCTCTTTATTCGATAACTCTCAGTGAATTGTCATGGCATTATGAAGAGGATGTTTTTTTTTTTTTTTTTTCTTTCATTAAATGTTTGAGTAATGTATATTTTGATGAATAGAACAAATTTTCTTGCCTTCACATTTCTCAGGCAAATTCTTTAGGTAATCAACATTATACAACTGTTGAGATATGAGGCCAAACAAGTAGGGTTAGGAACCAGCAAAGCAGAACTGACGAAGTGATCTCAGAGAAGAATTTCAGTCCATTTTCATTGTTCTGTTTGCAGTTGACATAAGGTATTATGAAAATAAAGGTCATATTATGGGACAATCTTAAAATAATGGAAAGAATCCAAAAGCATTTTTCTTAGAGGTCCAAGCATTAGAAGTCTGACCACCAAATTAACTTTCTAGTCCCTTGAGAATGGAAATAAAAATGATACCATATCATATCCATTTTTACTGGAAGTATCTTGTTTTTAAACTTCACTAATTTATGTGTTCTTGTTTCTATCTAAAGTAACACAGACTCTGAATCATTCTACTTTGATAAGCAGAATATACTCTTTATACTATTTTAAAAATCCATAGATTTGTTTTTATTCATTTTATTTTTGCCAGTTGTCACTTAGAAGTTGTAAAGAGGTTTTTTTGTTTTGTTTTCTTGTTTTTTTTTTTTTTTTTTTTCCTTTTGTTTGTTTTTTTCTTTGTATGTCTGCTTATTTTCTTATTAGAGAATCTTCCTCTGGGAAAATCTAGTTATAGGTAACTTCTTACTTGTGCCCTAAGGGGGCCATATTTTCATTTACTGGCTCTTTTCTCTAACTCCTTCTTAGTTTTCCCTGTGCGCTTGCCATAATTACATTTGGGTCGACTTTATAAAGTCTGATAGCATCTAGCAAGACTTTTCCCAGGTAATTACTTGTCTCTCAAGAGGTGTTCCCAAGATGATATATGTATGTATTCCTAATTACTGTGAACACCTCTTATGAAAGCATCCTCTCTAATTACTTTAAAAAGCTATCTTTCATTAAAGTCATTTTTATTCTAGCCAACCCAGTGGTGGATATTCATAAAGTTATAATTCCTGATATGTGAATGCTTAACCAGAATGCTGTTTGCATCTGTTTTCTTATTCTAGGCTAGCTTCTTCTGTGACGTGTGAATCTTACTTTTGTGAAATAGGGACTCAGGAAGACACGTAAGCAAGAGTCTAGTGAGAATTAGGGCAGAGTAGTACCTGAGGTGTTCTGTACTGCCTCTCTTAAGTCTTGGTTCCTTCCTGACTCACTGTTGTTGGGTGTGGCTGTTATGGCCTGGGGAGCTATTAGTAATGCCTAGAAACTTTAACCACCTATTGGCCCATGGCCACAAATGGAAACGTGAACAGAGGATGGGGCTTTTCCTGGGATTTGCTTGGCATTATAAAAGCAGTACTAGACTAGAGGCTCTTTTATCAGGGGTCTACCACTAACTAGTTAGAGATGGAACAAGTCATTGCACCTCCTCAGGTAACTTCATTTATTTAGTGAAAGACATGAAGCGAAGCCTTTTAGTGTTTTGTCGTTGTTTATTTAAATTCAAGTTAGTTAGCATACAGTGTAGTACTGGTTTCAGGAATAGAATTGCGTGATTCATCACTTACATATAACATCCAGTGCTCATCCCAACAAGTGCCCTTGTTAATGCCCATCACCCATTTAGCCCATCCCCGTACCTCCCCTCCTACAACCCTCCCTCTGTTCTCTGTATTCAACAGTCTCTTATGGTTTGCCACCCCTCTGTTTTTATCTTATTTTACTTTTCTTTAACTTCCCCTATGTTCATATGTTTTGTTTCTTAAATTCCACATATGAGTGAAATCACATATTTGTCTTTTTCTGACTTATTTCACTTAGCATAAAACACTAGTTCCATCCACAATTTTGCAAATGGCAAGATTTCATTCTAATATTCTTGTCCACATCTCTGATAGCGCTTACCAATTCAAGATTATTTCAATATGTTATACTCCTTGCTGAATTAGTTCATTATATGAATAATTTTAATTGTGTCATAGTGTGTCACTTCCATCTGTATGACTTTGTGATCATATCCTGCCCAGCTGAGTGATATGGATCTATTTATCAATGCCTTTACTAGGCTAGGATCATCACTGTCCTAATGTTCCCAATTTTTTTTTAAGACTTTCCTCTTTGCCTTTCTTATTACAACTCTTACTGTGAATACTTTCATGCTTTGAATTTGAGTCAAAACTATTTCCAGGAAATGTATTTTGCTTAGATTTAATGACATGTTTCGATCCTGTGACATTAATTTGAATACCTCTTCTCTAAATAAAATGCATTACATGTTTATATATGAATGATATATAATATATAATATAATATAACAATATAACATTGTATGTGTATATATATGTGTATGTATGTGTGGGAGAGAGAGATATCTTGTTAAAATTGCACAGACCTTGCTATACTAACCATTGCTATCTCTGAATGTGAATACTCTTTAAGGAGCTATACAGGAAGAAAACAAACTCCCCATTCTTCTCATTTCATTCACTCACTCCCTTCTCTTACTATTAGTAATAGCTCTGATGATATTAAGTATACAATTTTTAAGACGGTTACTTATTTTTTTTTAAGTTTTTTTTTTTTTGTTTTTTTGTTTTTTTAATTTTTGAGAGAGAGAGACAGAGCACAAGCAGGGGAGGGGCAGAGAGAGGGAGACACAGAATCTGAAGCAGGCTCCAGGCTCCACACTGTTAGCACAGAGCCTGATGCAGGGCTGGAACTCATGAGCCATGAGGTCATGGCCTGGGCCCAAGTCAGACGCTTAATCTACTGAGTGACCCAGGTGCTCCTTAACACAGTTACTTAAGGGAGAGGAGAGAGGAAAGAAGACACTATATAGGGACTCTGACCTTATTGTAAGATCAAGTTTCGGGCTTCCTCAGTTGACTTGAAAACTTTTATAGACATAAAGCTGCAGCTTCTCTCTCTCATTCTCTCTCTCTCTCTCTCTCTCTCTGTTTCATTCCCCCTCTTACTCTCTTTAAATTACCCAAATTCAAATAATTCTTTTTTTTTAATTAAATTAAACTAAGTTGATTTTAATAAATTTATTGTCAAGTTGGCTAACATACAGTGTATACAGTGTGCTCTTGGTTTTGAGGGTAGATTCCCATGTCTCATTGCTTACATACAACATGCAGTGGCTCATCCCAACAGGTGCCCTCCTCAATGCCCATCACCCATTTTCCCCCCGCCCCACCCCATCAACCCTCAGTTTGTTCTGTGTATTTAAGAGTCTTTTATGGTTTGCCTCCTTCCCTCTCTATAATTTTTTTTTCCCCTTCCTTCCCCCATGGTCTTCTGTTAAGTTTCTCAAGTTCCACATATGAGTGAAAACATATGATGTCTTTCTCTGATTGACTTATTTCACTTAGCATAATACTCTCCAGTTCCATCCATGTTGCTAAAAATGGCAGGATTTCATTCTTTCACATTGCCAAGTAGTATTCCATTGTATATATAAGCCACATCTTCTTTATCCACTCATCAGATGGACATTTAGACTCTTTCCATAATTTGGCTGTTGTTGAAAGTGCTGCTGTAAACAGTGGGGGTACATGTGCCCCTATATATCAGCACTCCTGTATCCTTCAGATAAATTCGTAGTAGTGCTATTTCTGGGTCATAGGGTAGTTCTATTTTTAATTTTTTGAGAAGTCTCCACACTGTTTTCCAGAGCGGCTGCACTAGTTTGCATTCCCACCAACAGTGCAAGAGGGTCCCCGTTTCTCCACATCCTCGCCAGCATCTGTTGTTTCCTGAGTTGTTAATTTTAGCCCTTCTGACGGGGGTGAGGTGGTGTCTCAGTATGGTTTTGATTTGTATTTCCCTGATGATGAGTGATGTTGAGCAATTTTTCTTGTGTTGGTTGGCCATCTTGATATCTTCTTTGGAAAAGTGTCTATTCATGTCTTCTGCCCATTTCTTCACTGGATTATTTGATTTTGGGTGTTGGGTTTGGTCAGTTCTTTATAGATTTTGGGTACTAACCCTTTATCTGATGTCATTTGCAAATATCTTCTCCCATTCCATCAGTTGCCTTTTAGTTTTATTGATTGTTTCCTTTAAATAATGCTCTTCTTTAAGAGGTTCATGGAATGGTATGAAGACCGAATCTTGGAGTCAGTTAGGGCTGGTTTGAATCTCAACTCAAACAGCTGTTTGTATTAGGTATTATACTATAACCTCTCTAAATTTTATTTTTCCCATCTGTGAAAGGGAGATGCTTATATTACCTAGGATCCTTGTGAGGATGGAATGAAGTAGTTGACATGTCTAACATGACACATACCACGCATGTAATACAGTATGTGTGCTGTTGATTCCTCCTCGTTTTTCCATCACCTCCTCCTCCTCTTACTACATTATTCCAGGCCTTTATGTAAAAAAAAATATATTTTATATACATATATATAATATATAATATATATAATATATATATTTTATATATTATATATATTATATATTATGATATATTTATATATGTAATATATATGTAATATATATTTTATGTATAATATATATTATAATATATTTTATATATGTAATATATATTTTATATATTATATAATATATTTACATATATTTTATTTATATTTATTTATTTTCTTTATATATTTATATATTATATATTATGCATATCATATATGTATAATATTTTTATAATTTTTAAATATACATATATAATATATTTTATATATTTATATATTTTACATATATATTTTACATATATTATACGTATATAGTATATTTTATATATATATATTATACGTATAATATATATAATCAGTTTGTATTTTTGTATCATTGTGATTTGGCATTTGTTCTTTAAAAGTGAGAGCAACATTTGACCAAGTTTGATATCCAATGAGATAGTGTGTTACTAGGAATGCCAGCTAGGATTATTAACTCTTCATGAAAAGGTTATTCCTAAAAAGACTTAAACCCATCTCTGAGGTATTAAAATGATTATAATGATTATAATGATTATAATGATTATGCATACCACATCAGCTGTAGAGCAATACAACATTTTCCCAATGTTTGCTTAATATTGATTAAGAGGTAATATTGACTCGGGGCGCCTGGGTGGCGCAGTCGGTTAAGCGTCCGACTTCAGCCAGGTCACGATCTCGCGGTCTGTGAGTTCGAGCCCCGCGTCAGGCTCTGGACTGATGGCTCAGAGCCTGGAGCCTGTTTCCGATTCTGTGTCTCCCTCTCTCTTCTCTGCCCCTCCCCCGTTCATGCTCTGTCTCTCTCTGTCCCAAAAATAAATAAACGTTGAAAAAAAAAAAAAATTTAAAAAAGAGGTAATATTGACTCAATGTAAATATATTTGAAAATAAGACGTATACGAAGCCAGCTTCAGAATGTGCAAAGAAGGTATCCTATTTTATAGAAAGTTGTTGAAGAAAAAATTCTAAATTATCCTTTCTCACCTAAAATCTGAAACCTTGAAAAGAGATAGCACTCTGGTGAAAACCTAAGGAGGGGGGGTGAGAGGGGGGACATATTACTATAGATCAAGGGGAAAAAAATCATTCCATTTTCGTCTAGAATTTTAAAGTGATAATTTTATTAGATTTTTTTTTTTTTTTTTTTAAGAGAGAGAGTGGGAGCGAGGGGGGAGGGGAAGAGAGAGAATCTTCAGCAGGCTCTACTCCCAACACCTAGCTGGGTGCAGGGCTCCATGCAAGGCTCAATCTCACGACCATTAGATTATGACCTGGCTGAAATTGAGTCAGATGCTTAGCTGACTGAGCCATTCAGGTACCCCAATTTTATTAGATTTTTAAAGAAAGGCATTATACAAGGGTTTCATATTTATGAACAAGAACAAGATTTTGTAACTTTTAAAGTTTATATTTATTATAGAACTGTCATTTGATGTCAAAGTTGGTTTAAGTAACTGAGTTCATGAGATAGTATCACTTGCTGAATATTTCTGATATAATTCAAAATTGATAAGGAATATTATTTAAGGCTTACCATAATTAGTCTTTTTAGATGTTTTATCAGACACTGTGTTATCAGGTGAAATCTAAAGATCACCATGATTTTTTAACAGATTTTCATTTGAAAATTGGCAACTTAAGAAAGAACTTAGCTTTTAATAAGAATAATTAGAAAAACTTAACAGGGGGTAATAAATTTATCAGAAACTCTGTCTTGATATATTAACATATTATCTCCATTAATATTTGGAAGGGAACAATATAAAATTTGACTTATTTCAAAGTGCATTTGACTTCTCCGATTAGGGGAAAAAAATAAGTTTATATTTTAGAGAGAGAGTGAGAGTGAGGGTGAGCATGAGCAGGGGGAGAGCAGAGAGAGAGAGGGAGATAGAGAATCCCAAGCAGGCTCTGCACTGTCACCATAGAGCCCAATGAAGGGCCTGAACTCAGGAACCCTGAGATCGTGACCTGAGCTGAAACCAAGAGTCCGATGCTTAACCAACTGAGCCACCCAGGTGCCCCATGGGGAAATATTTTTAAGACTGTTTTCTCTACTCAATTATTGCCCTTTGGTGCTCTGTTTTTGTTTGTTTGTTTGGGGTTTTTTTTGTTTGTTTGCTGGTTGTTTTCCCCTTCAAAGTAATCCATGAGAAAGTTCCTGTACGGATTGCATGTGGTATGTACAATCTGTATTGAACTTTGAAGTACAATTATTAACATTTGGTTCTGTGTATTCTGGGATCTCTGAAGTAGATGCTTATTTTTTATGATCATTTCTGTTTAGTCATTTTCCTTCCTATCACAGGATTAAAATAAAAACCAAATACTTATGTAGTTACTGAAACGTGTAATATTTTCCTGACAACACACTTTTAGTAGTTTGTTGGAGTGGCTAAGCTAATGGTCACCATAACACATTATGTCCCTAAGATACCAGTTTTCCTAATGTTTAAATAACACCTAAATTCCAAAAGGATAGAATTGTAGAATCTTACAAACTCAGATCCCTTTAGAACCAAGCTAGAAATGTAATGAGTGAAGTGTTGCTCATGGCTAAATGAGATAAACCTGGGACCTGAAGTGCACATTGAGGCATCTTATCAAAAGTTAACTTTCATAAGAATAAGAGGATATAACTGTCCTTTACTTATCTGTCCTTCTAATGAAATGTAAAATGTAATGGGGGTTTCCTGCAGGAGCCTTTGAGATGGGGAGGGCTGTAACACCAGATTAACATTTTGTACGTAAAGGATTCTGCCTGCTTTTTTATAGTTGCCACAGATTCATCATATAGTGTATACCTTTATATTAATTATTCTTTTTTTAAATTAGTTACTCTTCAAATTATCTCAAAAGAAATTGTTGGCTTTTATCATCAGGACCGAAACAAGGATCTGATTTTGAGTAATGGATTTATGTTATGTAATCTAGTAACAGTAATAGCTATTATTTATTGAGCACTTACGTGTCAGGCACTGTGTTAAGCACTTTACATGCATTACTTTAAATTGATCTTCACAACCACCCTGTGAATTATGTACTTTTTATCGTCTATATTTTACCGATGGATAATCTGCTTTTTTGTGAGAGGTATCACTCTAGAGAGTGGTAATGATCCAAAGTGATCATAATTGGAAAGTAGTGGTGACAGGCCATTTCTAAATGGAGGTATCAGAAGATATGATTGAGAGGGTCTAGGATTAAGACCAATTGGTGGAGATGTGGAAGCACTGGTTTCTAAATGAACCACATACAAAAGCCTTTCTGGGATTGCTATTAGAAGTCAAAATAACGTACCTGCCATTGACAGAAGGTTATGATAGCTTGATGAGATGTAGCACCTAGAATGCAGACTCCATCAGGAGGCACGAAAAAGAAACGGGTTCTCTTGAGTTCAAATGCAGGGGAAATCTGAAGAAGTGAGAGAAGGGCAGTATGATAATGAAGTTGTCCTTTGGCCCCTTCAGGCTTCAACTATAAGGGGTCAGTCTTTGGCCAACCTTATAGGTAAAAAATATGGCAGGATGTTCATTCATTCAAGCAAACATTTAATGCCTACTGCATGTCAGGTACTGTTCTAAATTCTATGGGTACATACATACGAGTGTAAAGTACATAAGAAATCCTGCCTTTGAATGGAGCTTACATACAAATGAGGTAGATAATAAGCATAAGAAATGAGGAGTGCTATGAAGAAAAAGAAAACAAAACACAAATATGGTTGGGTAAGAAGGATTTAGATTGGTGGTGGCTGTTATTCTGCATTTTAAATAGGGTGTTCAGAGTAGGCCTCATCAAAAAGTGACTTTTGAGGAAAGAGGAAACGATCCATCCATGTATTTAGGGCAGAGCAGGCTAGATACAGGGTAAGCTATAGGCCAGGAACATGGCTTCCTATTTGTTAGAGGATGCCAGTAAAGATGCCAACTGCTGGACCCAAGAAAACAAAGGGGAGATGAGTAGGTGAGTAGGTGAGTTTAGAGAAGTAACATGGAGGTACTCATGAGACATTATGAGGATCTTGGTTTATGCTTTATGTAAAATGGGGAACCACTGGAGAATTTTGAGCAAAAGAGACACAGTCGTTTTCAAAAATGCTCTATTTTAAAGAATACATCTGATTGCATTAGTGAAAGTTGACTATAGGGCTTAAGAATAAGTATATCAGAGGCTTTTAAAATAATTCAACTGTGAGATGATACCTTAGTTGGTCAGATGGCAGCCGTGATGGTTAGATTTTTGGATATATTTTAAAGACAGGGGTGTGAAGTAAGTTAAAGAATACAAAACTACTCCAGAGTTTTTGGCCTGAGCAATTAGAATGATGGCATTGTCATTTGAAGTTGGTGTAACTCATCAGAGAGTTGAAATCAGGAAGCACAGAGACCAAGTTACAGAGGCCTCAAAGTTACTGTTTTCACCACTTTCCCAGGATGGTTGACAAGTAACCTCACCACCAAGACCTACAGACATCTCTGAGTGGAGATTCGCGTTCACATTTGAATCTAAACACAGAGAGACTGGACTTGGAGATCAGTCCTGATCCAGAGGGCACAGTTGAGGGATGGAAAGTAACTTAGATAAGATTAGGATACAAAGAAGTAGATAAATAAGGAGCAAGAGATAAACCTGGCTGGCTCCTGACCCTGACCTGGGAAAGCAGGAGCTTATATAACCTGCTGAGAAGTGGAACCTCCCAAAGGCAATGGTTTAGCCACTCTCTTATACTGGGTCAGGTGAGCGAAAGGGAGAGTTGCTGGGAAGATGTCCCTTGGGAAGTCACTTTTTTCATTGGTTGTTTAGGTGAATAAATTTGGCATTTTCAGACAGTAGGGAGTGTGGGGCCAGTAGAGTAGGTTTGAAAAAAGGAAGTCGGGGGTTGGTGGGAGAGGTCCATTGACCTCAAATTGTGGAGATCTTTCAAACCAGTTCAGTGGATTTGCTGGTAGGAAGTCATGAAATGTTTTTGAGTCAGTCAGTGATGCCAGGAAACCTGGTTTCGGACATCATAACATTTAGTTGGTTAGTTAAAACAAAGGGGAAAATATAAAACAGCTTATAATATATGCTGGGATAATGCTCACCAACAGGCTAACAATAACTTGAGGCAGACTAAAATTCAACATAAAACAAGATGTCTTTCTGAAGTGAAAATATATGTACTGTTCTCTTCTAGAATAGAAAAATAGAACTACTTAATTCTGTATCTATAGGAAGGTGATTTTGAAGTGTCTTTTTAAAAAAAATTTTTTTAATGTTTTATTTATTTTTGAGACTGAGAGAGGCAGAGCATGAGCAGGGGAGGGGCAGAGAAAGAGGGAGGCACAAAATCCGAAGCAGGCTTCAGGCTCTGAGCTGTCAGCACAGAGCCTGATGCGGGGCTCGAACTCATGAATCGCGAGATCATGGCCTGAGCCGAAGTCGGACGCTTAGCCGACTGAGCCACCCAGGTGCCCCAAAGTGTCTTAAAGCTACTATTTAAATGTCTTAATTACAGATTTTAAGTCAAAATGTATTTTTGACAAAAACGTTACCTGAGGGTGCCTGGGGGCTCAGACAGTTAAGTGTCAGACTTCAGCTCAGCTCATGATCTTGTGGTTTGTAGTTTGAGCCCCAAGTTCTATGCTGCCAGATTGAAGCCTGGAGCCTGTTTTGGATTCTGTGTGTCTCCCTCCCTCTCTGCCCCTCCCCCGCTCACACTCTGTCTCTCTCTCAGAAATAAAACGTTAATTTTTTTTTTAATTCAAAAAGTTTACTGTATATGCATAATTTAAATCTGTACGTACCTATTGAATCCCTGCTATATGTAAGACACTGTTATGTCATATAAATGGAAAAGGAAACACTTCAAGTGGTTTATAGTGTTGATATTTGGAAGCTGTGCTAACAGATTCATAGAGATATATTGATAAAATGCTGTAGGTGTATGAACATTATGTGAGTGACCTATGTATTATAAAGGATCTGGATTTTTTCCCCCACCTTTTTACTTTTAGGTATTAGCAGATTATGGAGGCATTTCCTAAAGTTTCAAAGCAGAAAAATTTTGAAATAAATAAAATACCTTCAAAATATTCATTGGCAAACACAGCTTACTAGATCAACAAATGTATTTAAAAATGGTATATTTTTTCTTATTATCAGAGTACAGGTATTCCTTATAGAAAACATAGAAGAATACAGGAAATAGTTAAGGAAATAAAATTTAGAAATTTTCTTCTCTGTAAGGTAAATAGATGGATAGAGAAATCCATGGGCACACAGGTGTGTGTGTGTGTGTGTGTGTGTGTGCGCGCGCGTGCACATGTGTGTGCATTTTAATGCTTATATAGATCTCTGAAATAGAATGTTTATAGGTAACATACTTGAAATCATGCTTGAAATTATGTATAAAAATTTGCCTCCTATTTTTTTCACTTAGGATTTTTCCCCTAATAAAATAATTGATTCCTGTACTGATAAGCAATGGCTTAAGAAAACAGCAACAGTGGGAGTTGCCTGCCCTGGATGCAGGTAATAAGGAAGTTCATTATCTCCAGGGAATTTAAAAACAGGATTCACTGAAAGACAGTCTGCTTTTTATTACATGCTGGCAATTGTAAACAATGCCAGTGGTAACATACTGCTCCTCATCAGAGCAGACCTTGCTGCAGGGAGACCAGATCCCCGCTACCCCCACCCACCCTCACCCCTTCTACCACTCCTTGATACACCAGTCCTGACATGATGAGAGTCTCATGGTAATATTCCTTTAGGAAAGAACAAAGCTTCATAACTGTTTCTGTCTAATCATTAGACACTCAATAATTAGTGGATTCGTGAAGCTTTAAAAGCAGAAAACATCAGTAACTATACATTTTCTTTCACAAACCCAAACTTTCCTTTGGTCTGTATTAATTTCTTACTAATAGTCACCTTTCAATTTACCCCTTAAGAATTCAAACAACTATTTTAAACAAGTGAATAAATGTGAAAAGCAAATGTGATATTTAGCCATTTGGTTAAATATCAATCCAGGAAGGGCTACCGGAAAATCCATAATCATGGGGGAAAAAAAAGCATTGTCTGTGTCGTAGTAGTCATATTGAAGCCTGCTGAAATTCTGGAACAGTTGTTGAAAAAAAAAATAAAAAGAGAACTGGGGTTTGTGGCTATGTACTCTTTTTGACAAATGGGCAGTTGGAAATTAAGAAAGTCTTAAAGTCCACAGTCACCCAACTGATGGGTAACTATTTGGGTAGATGGTATTCAGCTTCTAGATTTCCATTACCAGACTTTTATTTTGTTGCTTCTCTGCTGGGGAGGAGAACTAAATTTCTTCACCACATTAATGACATCTAATGTTTATTGAGTAGTATATGCCAGGCAGTGTTCTAGGCTCTTTGTATGTATTAACATATTTCCAACAGCTCCTTTCAGGGGTGAGGAACAAAGAGGTTAAATAATTTACACTAGGATTTAGAAGTAGGAAATGGCAATGCTGATATTTGAGCCCAGGCAGGGGGCCCAGGCAGGGCTCAAATTACCTCTAATAGACTCATCAGTATTACCTCTAGAAGACTATTTCATGTTGCTATCATGCAAACCAACTGAATATGCAACCACCCTTGTGCAGGTACTGTTACAGTTGATTCCTGATGATCTACCAGATAGAGTCCAACTCAATAAGCATGGCATAATGAGACTCTTTATATATGAAAGAGGCTCTTCATGAATCCTTTGTGCTTTATCTCCTTCCTCCTTCCATTAGTCACGTTAAACTCTGGTGTTATTAAAAAAAATATTTATTTTTATTTATTTTTTTACATTTTATTTATTTTTGATAGACAGAGCACTAGTGGGGGAAGGGCAGAGAGAGACAACAGAGACACAGAATCTGAAGCAGGCACCAGGCTCCAAGCTGTCAGCACAGAGCCCGATGCGGGGCTCGAACTCACAAACCGCGAGATCATGACCTGAGCCGAAGTCCGATGCTCAACCGACTGAGCCACCCGGGCGCCCCTAAAAAAATTTTTTTTAATGTTTATTTATTTTGAGAGAGAGAGTGAGTGAGCAGGGAAGGGGCAGAGAAAGAGGGAGACATTATCCCAAGCAGTCTCTGCACCATCAAGCCCGATGAGGGGCTCGAACCCATGAACTATGAGATCATGACCTGGGCTGAAATCAAGAGTTGGGCACTTAACTGACTGAACCACCCAGGTGCCACAAACTCTGGTGTTATTGAATTGCCATTTTCTGGTCGTTCCATGGTAGCTTATTCCTTCTTAATTTTGTAATGATTATTCCCCTATTTGGAGCCCCCTTTTCTGTAGTTTTTTTTTTTTTTTCTCTTTGCCTCCTATTCAATTTTTAAAAATCCATGTTAAATTTTACTTATTTGAACCCTGATCATTTCTCTTGCCAGACTTTGATTAGTCACCTCCTATGATAGTGTCACCTTTGTAATTGTCCTTTGATTTTAGATGAGATATAGTCTCCATTCTGTCATAGGGCTTGGGATGCTCATTCTTTTCTTTCTCCCTTTTTTAAACTAGTTTTCTTTTTAAGATTAGATTCATTTTTTAATTGAAATTTAATTAGCATACAGTGTTATATTTCGAGTGTATAGCATATTGGTTCAGTAGTTCTATGTTGCACAATACTCAGCATAAGTGTAGTCACCATCTGTCACAATACAGCATTACTTTTTTTTAATTGATTTGTAATATTTTTTTTTTCTTTTTTGGATGTGAATTCTTGTTAGATACATGTATTGCAAATATCTTCTGTGGTTTACTTTTTTACCCTGGTAATGGTATTTTTTTGATAAACGAAAGTTCTTAATTTTAATGTAGCCTAATTTGTTAATCTTTTAAGATTAGCTATTTTGGTGTTTCTTGGGGGAAATATTTGCCTACCCTAAGATTTGTTGGCTGTTAGAAGTTTTATCTTTTATATTTGGGTGTACAGATCCTTCTAGCGTTGATTTATGTGTATGATATGAGGTTGGAGTCCAAGTTAATGTTTGTATGAAGATCTAGTTGACCCTGCAACTTTAATTGACAAATCATCCCTTCCATGTTTTACTGCAATGCCATTATTGCTATAAATCAAGTAACCACTTATACACTGGTATATTTCTGGGCTCTGCTCTGTTGATCTGTTTTCTCTCCTTGTGCCAAGACCACAGTATTTTAGTTATTACCATACCTTTATAGCAAACACCTCTGTGTAGCAGTGTAAGTCCTCTGGTTTTGTTTTTCTTTATTATTGCCCTTGCTATTCTAAATCCTCTGTTCTTCTGTAGGAATTTAAAAACCATCTTGTCAATTAAAAAAAATCTAAGATTTGCATTGACATTACATAGAACAGTTTGAACAGATTTGGGCTTTACAATATTGAATCTTCCTATCCATGAACGAGGTATGTTCTTCCATTTTTTTATTTATTAGTTTCTCTCAGTGAGATTCTGTAGTTTTCTGTATATAACTCCCATGCATCATTTGTTTGTTTGTTTTTTGTGGGTTATTTAGTATTTTTCATCCTATTGGAAATGATACCTTAAATTTTTTTTGTTCTGGGGCACGTGGGTGACTCTGTTGGTTGAGTGTCTGACTCTTGTTTTTAGCTTAGGTCATGATCCCAGGGTTGTGGGATCGAGACCCGCATCAGGTTCCACACTCAACATGGATTCTCTCTCTCTCTCTCTCTCCCTCCCTCTGCACCTTTCCCTCATTCATGCACTCATGCTCTGTTTCTCTCTAAAAATAATTGCTTTTGTTTTAATTTTTTATCTTCTTTGCTAATATATAGAAATACATTTTTTTTTTTGTATTTTGACTTGAGTCCATTTATTTGATAAATTCACATAGTCATCTAGTAGATTGGAAATTTTGTAGATATGACATCATATCTGTAAATAATGTTAGTTTTATTTTCTCATATAATTTTCATAGTTTTTGATTATCTTATTTTATTGCTATGTCTTCCATTACAATGTTAAATATAACATGAAATATGAATAGTACTTACTGTGGATTTTTTTTTAAGTTTTATTTGAGGGAGGGAGGGAGAGAGAGAGAGGAGGGGCAGAAAGAGAGAGAGAGGGAGAGAGAGAATCTCAAGCATGCTCTGTACTGTCAGTGCAGAGCCCGTTGAGGGGCTTGATCTCATGAACCATGAGATCATGACGTGAGCTGAAATCAAGAGTCTGGATGATTAACCAACTGAGGCACCCTAGGTGCCTCTTAACAGACTCATTTCAATTATAAAGTCAACTGACCTTTAATGTTATTTATTTAAAGATAATGTATTTTTTTTCTGTGTCTGATTTTAAGATTTTCTTTTCCTCTCATTTTCAGTAGCTTTCATATGATGTAACTATATGAGTACTTATTTTTCAATTTTTTTCCCTCTTGGACATAGTAAAGATTCTTTTTTTTTTTTAATGCTTTTATTTATTTTTGAGAGAGAGAGAGAGAGAGTACAAGCAGGGGAGGCACAGAGAGAGAAGGGACAGAGGATCTGAAGCGGGGTCTATGCAGAGACCCTATGGCAGAGAGCCCGATGCAGGGCTTGAACTCACAAACCATGAGATCATGACCTGAGCCAAAGTCAGACACTTAATTGACTGAGCCACCCAGGTGCCCCTGGACATATTAAAGCTTCTTAAGTCTTTATCTTAAAATATTCCTGCTCTTTTGGAAATATCTCAGCTAGCATCTCTTCAAATATTGCTACTGTCTTACTCTATTTCTCCTCTTCTCTTAGGAATTCTAATTAGAAGTATAATATACATCTTTGTTTCTTTATTTAAAACATCCCATATAAATTTCATATTCATTTTTGTAATTTCTATAATTTTCTCTGCTTCATTCTGGATAATTTCTGTATAGCTAGCTTTAAGTCACTAATCCTACATTTAAGTATAATTTACTCTTAAACTTGTCTGTTGAGTTCTTAATTTTGGAATTGGTATTTTTCAGTCATATGATTCTTGAATGCCTAAATAAGTTTTTTTAAGGTATGTTTATGATAATACTAATATCTGGATCACCTGCAGGTCTACTTCTACGTTTATTTTTCTCTTGGTGTTTGGTCATTTGGTTCTGTCCTCTCACATGCTTGGGAATTTTTGATTGAATGCTGGATATTTAGTATAAAAAATTGTAGAGATCATCTCCTTTAGAGAGGATTTAGTTTTCTTTGGATTGATAGCTAGAGCAAGGTTAGATTCCCTTCTTCCAGCTAGGGCTTGAAATATGATGAGGCTGAGATCTAGTCTTGTAGAATAGTGATCTATCTTCAGTTTTCACTTACCGCTAGGATAATACTTCTGGGAGCCTCTTGCCTAGAAGAATCCAAACTGCAATGTGATGTTCATAAAGTTTTTTAAGACTTCTCCCCCTCTTATCAGTTTCCCTTTGGTTTCTCATCCTTTTATTCAGTGAAAAATTTAAGATGTGGCAAATGTCTTAAGGGCAGTACCGTAAGGAATTTTGAGTTCAGTTTATTGTGATTCCCTTTGCTCCGTGATTAGAGGTTTGTCAAGTCCTTTTTACCTTTGTGGTACTGGACTCCAGTTTTGTTTGTTTGTGTGTTTTCTCTGTCCCCATGAGATTGCTGAAAGGTCTTCACCATAAATTACTGTCTGGCATCAGTGGCTTGCTCTGAATTGGCAAATGTGAAAAAGTGTTAGATGAAAAACTGGAAGAAGAAATTTGTCTTACCTTGTTATTTCTCTTCCATCTATGATCTTGGCCCCACAAATCCTGGCTCCCTTATTATTTTTTCCCAGAGCTTATTATATCCAGTAGGAGAGTTGGTCCCATAAAACTACCATTGTCTTGTATTAGAGAAGTCCCTTTTATTATATTTTGAATGCATTAGTATGGTTAAGTATCACAAAATCTGTATGTGAATATAAGAAAAAAATACACATAAAAAATATTAAAGGAGCTTAAAATAAAAACAAATGATAAGCTATCACTATTTGAATGTTTAGAAAAATATTTAAAATTTATATCTAGTACTAAACTACAGGTATTACTCATTCAGTTAAAGGCTAGTTTTATTTTACTCTTATTTTGAGGATTTCCAACATTTTTATAAAAGGAAACCATCCTGTATCTTATTTTTCCTTCTCATGCCTTACTTTTTCAACATTTTGCTGTGCAGAAGTCATGAAACTCATTATTTTAAGCATCTTCCCAATGAAATTCTGTCTGTATAACCTACAAATGATAAATTATTTTGTTTAAAATATTACTCAAAAACAGGGTGCCTGAGTGGCTCAGTCAGTTAAGTGTTCGACTTCGGCTCAGGTCATGATCTTGTGGTTTGTGAGTTTGAGCTCCACATCCGGCTCTGTGCTGACGGCTCAGAGCCTAGAGCCTGCTTTGGATTCTGTCTCCCTCTCTCTCTGCCCCTGCCCCACTCCCACACTCACTCTGTCTCTCAAAAAATGAATAAACGTTAGAAAAAATAAAAAATAAAATAAAATACTATTGAAAAATAATATACATGTGAGAATGTGTGCACATATATGCTATCTATATAAGAATAGACATTCATGTGTACTTATGAAGGTATATGTACAGACTTCCAGTTTCCCATGTTTCAAATATTAGAGACCTGCAAGTCCTTGAAACACACTTACAAATGTTTAACTGTTGGGGAAGTTTCATAGGGTTTAAGTTCTCCTAGGTTTAAAGTCTTAAAAAAAAAAACTCCATGTATCATAAATGTCATATACATATATAATTTAGTAATAAAGTTTATATATGTATAACTTTATATATGTTTATATATAACTTTATATATGTTTATATATAACTTTATATATATATCATATAAGTTTATATAAGTGTTTGTATATATATATGTATATATATATATACACACACACATATATACATGTTTTATATATATATAAAACTTCTTTATTTTATATATATATATGTATATAATATAATATATTATATATATTATGTTCTTCCCAGTTGTATTCTAGGAAACATGAGTTTGGGAAAGTGCGATATTAATTTTTTTTCAAGTGTATGTTTATTTCCTCTTTTTTTTTCAAAAACATTTGCCACATTCAAACAGTAAATGTATTCATTGAGCCAAGTATACTAACCTTTTCTCTTTGGAAGTTATATTCCCAATAGTTTATTTCAGTTAACAATCCAATTTAAAAAAACATGCGGCTCATTACTAAAATAAAAGATTGCCCTGTCAGCTGCCATTTCATGTTTTTGTACAAGTAGACCCATTCTGATTGAATCAGTGTAGCTTTTAGGATTTATTTACATAGTTTCACAGTAGCAAAATCCCTAGAGTTCAAATTCACAGATTTCCCAGAACTTAGTTTCACATAAATGTGTACATACACACTGTTTTATTTTTAAAGGTAAGATCAAAGAAATTGAGAGGCCAAACAATTATTTAAAAATAATATTTCAGGAAATGTGCCCCAAAGAATGCACTCATGTGTTAACTCACGTGAAATTCTCCCAACATCAGAAGTAAAAAAAGGTCCATTTTTCTCCTGGTTACTACTGAAGAAACTGCTACAGGTTGTTGTAATCTATGTAACAATATATTCAACTCATGTAGTCCTATTACTGAGAAGAAACTGTGATAGAACAACTTTTAAAAGCTACACGTTTATCCTGGGGCTTAACATTTAAAACTGGCCTGAACAACTTTGTTCTCCTCGAATGCCAAGGGCTGCTTTGATAAAATCCCCACAGCTTCCTTCCCAATTGGGCGTTTTCCAGGTGAATTCCTTTGCATTTTCAGCTTTTTCGCCTCAAATGCTACCCTCTCTTCTGATCTGTTTTCTTCAGAGGAAGAAGAAAAATCTGTGATCTTGACCCCCACCCCTGCAATTCTATTACTTTGATTTTTTGTTTGTTTGTTTGTTACTCTAGTTGATGTTAGATTAGTTTCAGGTGTACAACTTGGTGATTCAACGACTTTATATGTTTTGCTATGCTCGCCCCAAGTGTAGTTCCCATCTGACACCATACGACACTGTTGTGGTATCATTGACTACATTCCCTATGCTGTGCCTTTTATTCCCGTGACTTATTCATTCCATAACCGGAAATTGTATCTCACACCTGTTATACCCATTTTGCCAATTCCCCCACCCCAACCATCAGTTTGTTCTCTGTAGGTCTGATATAAGTCTGATTCTGCTTTGTGTCTATTTGTTTTGTTGCTTAGATTCCACATAAAGGTAACTTCATATGGTATTTGTCTTTCTCTAATTTATTTCACTGGACATAATATCCTCTAGGTGCATCACAAATGGCAACATCTCAATTTTTTCTATGGGTCAGTAATTCCCCCCCCTTCTGTCTCTCTCTCTCTCTATAGATAGATATAGATATTATATATATAATATCTATAATTATAGATATTATATACAATTATTATATAACGTATAATTTATATATTCTATATATTCTATATAGTAATATATAGAATATATATCTAATATATATAGAATAACAGAATATATATAATATATATTTTATATATATAATTATTATACATATAATATATAATTATACATATATAATTATATAACATATATTATATATATATATGTATTATATCTCACATTTTCTTTATCCATTCACCTAATACGTGGCTATTGTAAATAATGCTGCCAAAAATATAGGGGTGCATATATCTTTTCAAATTAGTGTTGCCATTTTCTTTGGATAAATACCCAGTATTGGAATGATTGGATCTTTTGGTATTTCTATTTTTATTTTTTTGAGGAACCTCCATACTGTTTTCCACAGTGATAATACCAATTTACATTTCCACCAAGAGTACACGAAGGTTCCTTTTTCTCCACATCCTTGCCAACACTTGTTATTTCTTGTCTTTTTGATTCTAGCCATTCTAACAGATGTGAGGTGGTATCTCATTGTGGTTTCGGTTTGCATTTCCTTGATGATGAGTGATATCGAACATCTTTTCATGTGTCACTTGGCTGTCTGTTTTTTTTTTTTTTTAATTTTTTAAAATATTTTTATTTATTTTTGAGAAGAGAGAGACAGAGCATGAGTGGGAGAGGGGTAGAGAGAGAAGGAGACACAGAATCCTAAGCAGGCTCCAGGCTCTGAGCTGTCAGCACAGAGCCCAACGCGGGGCTCAATCTCTCAAAGCCGTAAGATCATCACTTGAGCTGAAGTCGGATGCTCAACCGACTGAGCCACCTAGGCGCCCATTTTTTGGGTGTTTTTTTTTTTTTTTTTTTTGAAAAAAAAAAACCAAAAACAAAATAAAACTTGCCTCCATCCTGCTATCTTCTACCATTTTTTATCTCTTACTTTTTAACCATTATACTTCCTTAAGAAATAGTTTCCATCAAGTGTATTTCCTTATTTTTCTTTCCTCCCATTTCTGCAGTCTGGATTTCTGTTTCATTCTTCTCCAAACCTGGTGCCTTATATGTCCCTGTTGTCCCCCTGGTTGAGACACACTGGCAACCTTTTAATAACCCTCAGTTTCTTCTGTTTTACTGTCAGTAGTGTCCACTTTTAATTCTCTTGCCACCAGTTTCTGAGATAATTCTCTCTTCATTCTTTTCCGGTACTTCTAACCATTGCTTCTTAATGTTTCCTGGAAGTGAATGTTGAAGAGGTTTTTGTGCTCGGGTCTGTCCTCTCTCTGCATTTTATTCCTTAGTGCTGCTTTCCACTTCCACACCTTCAGCCACCAGTGCTATTTACAAGTCTGATGTGGCCTGTCTTCTGAACGCTGGCCTTTCATTCTAGCTGACAGTTCAGCATCTTTACCTCCTTGGGCCCACAGAACTTTCACACTCAATGTGTCCAAAATAGCAGCTAGAAGCTTCTGAGCGTCACTGTACTCTCCCTGCTATCTTCTCTCTGGGAAAGGTGTCATCGTGTTCTGACATCGAGGCCAAAATACTTTGGCATCACATTTCATTCATCTCTCTCTCATCTTACACCTCCAGTTCTGTGTAGACTGGACTTAGTGACTCCCTTGTGATGAAAAGAGCATAGCAGAAGTGATGGTTTGACCAGATTATAAGAGACATAATGCTTATTCCTTACTCTCTTTTAATTACTTTCTCTGGGGAAGCCAGCTTCTGTGACTTGAGGACACCATGGGGAAGCCCATGGGTGAGGAAATAAGACCTCATACCAACAGGCCTGTTTGTAAATAAAGCCTCTTGGGAGCAAGATACTACTTCCCAGCCAATTCCAGATGACCACAACCTCAACTCTGAGTCAGAACTATCCAGTTACGCTTCTCTCAAATTTTTCTCTCACATAAAACTGCGATAATAAATGTTTGTTATTTTAAGCCACTGTATTTGGGGGGCAATTTGCTATGCAGGGATAGGTAACTAATACAGGAAGCCTAATCTCTACTGGTGAGATGAGATTACTCCTTAGAATTCTCTTCATTTATACCACTGACATGTTCCTTGCCACTGTCTATTTGTATTGTAATTATTTGTCAATAAACTTTATACTTTGGTGTGTTAGGGCAAATTGCTTTACAAGTGTGAGCTGTCTAATAACTATGTGAATATAGGAGCCAAATTTCTTTATCACTTCAGTAACTTAACACTTTACGTCCTGGGATTCTAGATGTGAATGTTTACCATCACCTGGAAGTTCTTAAAAGATGGTCTCAACATCTTAAGTTTTATATTTCCAGTTATGTTGTATGTCAACACCCATGAACCAATTAAAATGTTGTGATTCTAGTAAACCAAGTTACAAGTTACATAAAGAGCCAATTTCTAAATTAAATCTAAGATCGAATACTTGAACAAAGTGATATAGATGGGAAGTGATTCTTTTTTATAAAAAACCTTCAAAAGTTTAGCACCCAAAATTCTCCTTTGATAACATTTATAAGCAGAGAAATATAAAAAGGAATCTCAAAGAGTACTTTATAATGGACATTTTTATGTGTGACGCCTCAATATTTTATGACTATAGTCTTCCTACTTCTCCATTTTAGAAGTGATTTGACAATCTAATCACTTGAAGTGTTACAAGTGCTAGAGTATAATTGGTTTTTTGTCATCTTATTTTAACCTGAATCAGTATGTTTTATGGTGGTCAGAGAACAGTACTCTTTAATTATTTCATGAAGAAAACTCTTCTTTTCAATTTGGACATTTATATTTGTAGAGGGTTAGTTTAAGGGTGAGGGAGAAGAGTTCTTTCTAGGCTCATATTTAACAGTGTGTCTTTTGCTCCCTAATCACATTAATTCTGTAGTACATGCAGCCAGTGGCTTTCCATGACTGTGGTGTCGATTGCTTTAAATGGTTGTCCCGAACATTCCATATCTAAACTCAGGAAGCAATGGATCTACCAACAGCTTGCAAACTCCCAAGTCCTAGCACCATTTTTTTTTTTTTTTCCTCATAGAATAGTGGTCAGATGGTACACATAGTCTATTGGTTTCTGATGATTCTCTTGATTTTGTTTAGGATGACAGTCTCCTAGGTAAATTGGGGAAATACAAGCTACTTTGTGCAACTTAACATATGTGTGTGATGTCTGCCAATAAAAAACACATATCTCAAGGAAATGGACAGATATAATCTGGTTTATGCAGGTGTCTTATATTTGAGAGAACATACTTGAAGTGATTTTAATTAAGAATATGTGTCATCTTAGGGAACCTAACACACAGAACTCTACAGGGGTTTGTCCTCAACCATCTGTTATTAGAATTAACATTTTTGTTTTTGACTGGAATATAACACAAAGCTTCTTCCTGAAGTTTTAGTAGATGACATATTGGCAAGGATACAGCCCTTGGAATTTAGGATTCTAGTGGAGAGTGGCTTTGTTTGGCCAGAAAAGGCTTAGAAATCAGCAGGGACAAATCTGGTATTATACCTTTCAGAGAAAAGCTTCCAAATATACAAGTATATGTGGCAGCTCAAGGCAATGGTTTTGAGCATGGGCTCTGGATCCAGGCTGCCTGACTTTGAATCTACCAACTTAACTTTTACTATGTGCTAGGTATGGTGCTACGTGCCTAAAAGAGTATTTCATTTAATCCTTGAAAACACTGTAGGGGTGTTTTATGTTCCCATTTTTCAGAAAAAGAAACAGATTTCAGGAAGTTAAGTAATTTGCCCAGGATTAATAGCTGATAGACCTAGGAGATCGAAGACTGGAACCTGTCTCTGACGTATTGCCAGAGGGTTTACAAATACTGTATGGTTGTAGACTTTGTAACTCAGAAGGGGTGTGGGAAAAACATAACGACAATAATATCCAAGTACTGGAGCAATGAGAACGAGCATTACAAGGAGCTATTGAAGAAAGGACCACTCTTGAGCTGGAGAGAACAAGTTTTGGTTTGACTGGAACAAGCGTATTATTGGGACGGTAAAGAGATGTCAAGGCCCCTTCAGTCCTTCTCATTTTAGCCTTGCATAAAATTCTATTATACGTCTTTGTACTTCTTTTAGACTTGCATGTTTCTTTTTATATTTGTGTATCTTTTCTATCCTCAGGTACATCTGCCAGTTTGCGGTTCTGGCTTTTACTTTCACAAGCAGTATGTGTTCGAACATAGTTGTTTCACCTGAGAGTTTTAATACATATATACCAAGGCAACACATATTCTGAAAGTAAGCATGTAAGGTTCATGTTCACAGTTTTTACTTTGTGTGGGTTGTATGGATTGTGTATAAAGGTTGTTTCTATTGAGAGACACTTTAACTAAATTAGGAAAACGTGTTTGTTTGTTTTTTTTAATGTTTCTTTATTTTGAGAGAGAGAGAGCCCCTGCATGAGCAGGGGAGGGGCAGAGAGAGAGAGGGAGAGAGAGAATTCCAAGCAGACTCTGTGTTGTCAGCGCAGAGCCTAACACAAGGGCGGAGTCTCATGAACTGTGAGATCGTGACCTGAGCTGAAATCAAGAGTTCGATACCTAACTGACTGAGGCACCCAGATGCCCCAGGAAAAATGGGTTTTAAAACCCATATAACCAATAATATGGCACAGATTTTTAAAAATCATTGGTGAAAACACTTTATCGATTGCCTAAACCGAAAGTATACACCTAATTGCTACCTTTCCAGACTTGGAAACAGACTGCCTGTTTATGCTAGAACGATGCAAGGAAGCAAGAAATCAGTGTCAGTCCTGAAACAGCCAATATAGGACAAAAAACAACGTTTTGGTGCAGCATGCCTCTGGGTCCTCCTCCAGACCTATTTACCTTTATTTTCCACACAAACTCCCTAATCTTTCCCAGCCTCAATCAGATTACAACTATTAAATTAGAATACAAGGAGCCATACTAATAAGAAAAGGAAAGGTTAGTTTGACACCTTGATAGCAAGAGAAAAACTGTTCAAAGCATACAAAAGATGACCAGGGGCATAGCAGTTAAGGCTCTAGAATACAGTGATTGGCACCATCAACAAGTTTTTAAACTGTCATTGTCTTAGGGTACCTTTAAATAATTCCGGATTTGAACTAATTTCAGTCTACTACACTTGACAAGTCAGGGAAGATTATTCTATATATAAGAATGTTTTTCACTTAAAAACAACAAAATTCTTTTGGTACTTAGAGTCACATTTCTACAACTATCAGGAAAACGTACCTGGTTTGAGTGTATATATGTTAACCAAAATCCTTAGAAGGAAGTCCTTTGATAAAAATCAATCATATTTGTTAAAAATTAAACATAATGGAATATTATGGTCAAGCCTAGATTCTTAGATGTCAGATGGAAAAAATAGGAATGCAAAATAATATAAAAATACATTTGACACCGTTCTAGTATTTAAGTAAAAGTTGTGGATTTTTTTCACGTGAGTCTTCTGTGTTGTTGTTAATACTTCATATATTTTTCTACTTAACACTGCATCCATTCCTTCCCATGTCCTCTCCCTGAGACCCTTTAGACTACTTACTTCCTTCCAACAGACCTGGAACAGCCTTACCTGCTAATTCTCCTGCTGCACTGGTGTGGCAATAACCCGCCATGAGGCCCAGCGGAAAACAACAATGACATCTGGAAAGTAGGGAAACCACAGATGGGATACAGCTCTGGGTACCATGGTTAATCTAAAATAATAATTATAATCTTGCTAATAGTGAAAGTCTTGATTACATCACTGTGTATTCTCCGTAGTTTAGATATTATAAATAGAAAGCTGCTTAAATAAAGTTAAAATTTTTGACATTTACTTACATAATATTGTATTCTCCCTGAATAGAATATAGGGGCAGAGGGTTAAGGAAATTTTCTTAGAACTTTTGGCAGAAATCCTAATAATTTCCATCTGAAATGTTCTGCAGATGTCTGGAAAAATGCAAAAGAACACAAAACCTAACTGCTAAGTTAGGTGTCAAATTCAGGTCAGAGTGTTTAAGCTTCTGTGTGGTAGATTTATATTCTGGAACTTCTTAGCAACTCTTTTTTTCTGGACTAGGAAGATAATGTGAGAATAAAGACATGGAAGTAACATGAAGCTATCTAACAGAAGAATTGAACAGCTCCCTTCACAGTCAGCAATGCTTTTGGCCAGCGGATAGGGGTTAGGCATGTATAAAATAGAAATAATGCCTGTATTATTTTCCAAATCAGCCAACCTTAAAGTTTCAGGGATTTTAGTGTTACAGCACAGTCAAGTTAAACAATCAACTATTTGTACCAAAGAGAAGACCTGAATAAGAAAAATTACTTTCTGAATTACTGTATATTTTTACCGAGTATTAAGAGACATTTCCAAAATCAGGATATCACCTACATACTTTTCCTTATTCTACTCAGGTTGGCCTTTCTTAGAGTGGCTAAAGTTACCATCTTCCTACCCCTTTGGATGTTCAGCTACATTTGTTTTTTTCTTAAGTAGCATTTCCAAGGAACCAACATAACTTTCTCTGTATATCCCCTGGGAGTTAATGCCTGAGATGATCAAGAAGCTTCTGGAACATTCAAACTGGCCTCTTGGTGCCCTCAGTTGCTCTTCTCCTCCCACAACGCCTCTAGCTCAGAAAAGAATTCTCTGCCAACTCCCAAGACTGTGTGGGAATAATAGGAATCCTCTGGAGACTCATCACTAGCTGTGTTCAGGTGTGAAGCAGGTTTGGGTTCTCATTATACTTTGTGGAAACTCAGACATGGAGATGGCTGGCCTTGTAGGTCATTTGTTACTTGTTGAGAATTGGGACCAAAGCAGAAAGAACAAATTGCTGCCGATCACTAGTTCACAATCACTGTCTTCTGGACATCTCTTCCTGAGTGCCTCATGTACCCCAGACTTATTACTTCCTCAACTCTTTATCTTTACTCTTCTTTCAAATCAGATACTGTATTTATATGTTCTGAGTAGGGTAATGGTATCGCGATCTTACTGTGCATTCAAAATAGTAAACTTGCAATCAGTTTTTAACTCCGTATCCCATATACCTTCCTTTCCTCCCATTTAAAATCTTTATCAAGACCTGTGGATTCTCTCACCAACACATGCCAAATTGGTTTTATCTGCTCTGTCCCCAGTGCCGTCTGCTCTACTTTGGGCTTGCGTGGTCTCTTGCCTACATCGTTTTGGGAACCTCTTATCTGTTCTCCTGCAGTGTTCCTTCCTGCTGATTTCTCCTTAACCTTCAAGTTTTAATTAATATGTCTTCTCTACTAAGCATTTCCTGAACTTCCCACCTTAGTCCAGTATTATCTTCCATGCTCCCATGCACATCTTACTCATGCTGTGATTCACATCTTTGTTTATGCCTCTGTTTCTCCAACTAGACTTGGAAGTCCTTGAGAAAGGACCTTTGTCTTGTATACTTTAAAATTCCTAGCCCATGGTAAATACCTAGCATGTTTCTTAAATAAAATTGATAGAAAAAGTTGTGATTTGTTATGAAATCCAAAATTAGTGGTATAAGTTGAGAAAGCAGCAGTTAGGAAGGCCTTATTATTAGATTTTAAGCAGACATCATTATGTACATCATTTATGTTAGTGGAAGAAGAAGTGGAGGTTTTCCCTGACATCTCTCTTTTAGGTATTTTAAAAATCACAAGCAAAGAGGGGCACCTGGGTGGCACAGTAGGTTGAGTGTCCGACTTCAGCTCAGGTCATGATCTCACGGTTTGTGGGTTCAAACCCTGTGTCAGGCTCTGTCCTGACAGCTCAGAGCCTGCAGTCTACTTCAGATTCTGCGTCCCTCTCTCTCTCTGCCCCTCCCCTACTCATGCTCTGTCTCTCTCTCTCAAAAGTAAACATTAAAAAAAAAAATCACAAGCAAAGATTATTTTACACTGTGATTTTAGGATATAGTAGTAAATGCAGCAACTCTGTGCCTGAATCAAAATACACATTTTGTCTTTTGTCATACCTAATACTTCAGCACTCTACTTAGTTCTGTCAGTGTCCACTTAGTTTCACAGCTAAGGGAAATTGTTCAACTGAATGCTTTTCAAGTGTTCATTCTCAGATATTGGTGACTGAAGATAAGTTGAGCTCCAGGGACCAAGTGACCCAGAGCACACTTTTTAATCCTAATAAAATGAAATCATTCAGGTAAAAAATAAGCAAAAATAAAATATATGAAACAGGCTTTTTTATTTTATACCGTGATGTCATTTATTCCATGATCAATAGTTTACAGATGATTATACAATGCAGTTTCACATTTAAAATTGGCTAAAATTTTGTGAACAGTTACATTTATGTGCACAATGTAATTATGTACATAAAGTTATTAATGCAATAATTATTACAGCATACTTCAGCTTAATGGGCTTTGCAGCTTTTAGTATCCTCATGCAAATTATTACAAGGCATGACTTGAAAGCAATAGCATAGAATTTATCTTTTTTTTAAAGTTTATTTGAGAGAGACTGAGAAAGCACAAGTGGGGGTGGGGGGCACAGAGGGGCATAGAGAGGGAGAGAGAAAATCCCAATCCCAGGCATACTCTGCATTGTCAGCACAGAGCCCATGAGAGGCTCAAACTCACACAACTGTGAGATCACGACCTGAGCCAAAACCAAGAGCTGGAAGGTCAACCTACTGAACCACCCAGGTGCCCCGAATTTCTCTGTCTTTAAATCATTGCCTTTCAGTGGGGTGGAGGGATTGGAAGACAATGAGGCATTTCCAGCCTCATCCCACCGTGACAGCATATCAGAATCTGTGGGGGCCTCTTCAAACTGCTCATTCTTCCTGTACCCAGTAGGAATCGCCATGTGTGATGTCAGCTTTTACTTGACAGAAGTGTAGTATTCATAAAATAATTTCAGTGCCACAGATTCTTTTCTCTTACTCAAGTAAATGTTGGTGACTGAGGGGAGCAAAAGGGACATATCAGTGATATGTAACATATCACTCTAACATATACATAGCAAATAAATTGCTTGACAAATTAAGGCTTTCTCTGTGCTTGTAGCTAAATGGTGGCATGCCTCAAATATGTTCCTTTAATAAGGAAGTGAAGGGGCACCTGGGTGGCTCAGTCAGTTAAGCTTCCAACTTAGGCTCAGGTCATGATCTCATAGTTCATGAGTTCAAGCCTCACATCGGGCTGGCTGCTGTCAGCACAGAGCCCACTTCAGATACTCTGTCCCCCTCCCCTCTGCCCCTCCCTCGCTCACACATGCTCTCTCTTTCTCAAAAAGTGAATGAATAAATAAATAAATACATACATACATACATAATAAATAAAAATAAATATTAGTAAAGAAGTGAGAGATACCAAAACTGAAGGGCATGATAGACTACCCATTCTACTGAGTAGGAATGGCTGGGAAATGTGGGTGCAAGACCATAAGAACTCTGTCTACATGTGTAACTGCTAAGTAATGTCACGTACTGGTATACTCAACATTCAAAACAACATTAATTGTGTATGCAGACATTAAAGGGCAGTCATAGGTCAGAATTTAAATTTTTTCAATAGAAGATGATTGTTCTGTGACACTAGTCAATTTTGCCGAGTTGCTGGCAACAAAAGCTATCATTGACACGTGTAGAAAAAACTGGGAATCTGTCTATATATCTAGCCAAACCAGGAACTTGAATGGTCTGAAAACAAAAAGCCTGAAGGTTAAAGGTGATAAATGTCTCAGAATATGATCTATATTGCTCCTGCTTTTATTTTGAGGCTATTATCCTTGAAATCTGTTGCCCTCCTCTTAGTACGTTTACCCCATTTTCCTAGATTGGAAACACCAACCGGGACTAGGGGATTTGGTAAACACCTAGCTGAATATAGTATGTCAATAGCAAAATGTATCAGGTTTACAGGGTTGCTCACCTTTATGAGAAATTTTGTATTCTTCTCCTCTTGAAGCAAATGTGGTAAAAGCCTGTTATGATAAGGCAAAGAGGTGATGGTTTTATTTCCTGAAACTATTATGTTAAAGAATTTCCTGTCCTATGAAGGAATATGTAACACATCACATACCCACTGAAAGAAGCTTTTAAAAATATTTTGGTGACACAGCATTGCCATGATAAAGGTAGTTAATAAAATAACCTGTAGGTTCTTATTAAAAATATAGCATTGCTTCCTTTATCGGTTCCTTCAGATTGAAACAGAGAAAAGGCAACATTTGCTGGCTGAAGTCATGCTGTTGAGGTAGTTCCAAGTTCTACCTTGGAATGACTTTGAAGAGAAGTCAGTATTTTACATTCACATCATTTTTATGAACCAGTTTTATAAAGAAATAATTTGAGGTAATTAAGCACTTTGACAGGTCGATGTTGTTTAGTGACAGGTGTGCTATTTGTATGGCAAGTCGCTAATATGACAGACTGCATTTTCTTTCAGGAGTCCCTCTCCTGCTTCCTTTCCAAATCTGTAGAGGTCAGCTCTCTTCCCATCCTTGGGTCTTTCTTATTTAGGGAGGATAAGACTGACTTTATTTGCATTCAGAATATGTGAATGTTGCCACCATTTGCTTGAACCACTTTCAGGATAGTTGTTTATTTCATCTAATTTCATGGCAAAGGGATTGCCTTTTTGGGTCAAACATTGTTTCCCGTATCTCTCTGTTTTGTTTCTGACACTGAAATCAAACTGCATGTTGTGAGATAGCAGAGTAATTGTGTTTCATGATGTTGACTCCAAAATTGGAAGACAGTGTCCCCAAATGCCCCTAGATATCTATTTCAGAGGCATATGCGGATCTAAAAATCCTGAATTCACTTTCAGTAATTTTGGGCCATATTTCCATTGTTTTTGACTGTACTGACTTCCAGAAGTAGAAATTTTATAAGTCTAATCCCCATATGGATTCCCAATATGGAATTTCATATTATCTAAGGACACATTAGTAGTAATTGTCCAGGTCTCTCATGAGATTCTTTAACCATGCTGTGATAATATCTTTCTGAGAATTCTAACCAGTTTGTCTTAATTATAGTTCTCTTGTTTTTGACAATTTTTAGTACTTTCAGGTTTGTCCTAAGATAAAAGGACTGCAGAATTCCAGGCAGAACTCCCTTACTTTGTGTAAGAGTAAGATTGTTCTCTTCATTTTATTTCTACTACTCCACTAGTGATGTCCAAAATCTTTTATACATGTCACCCATGGTTCACTCAGGCAGAAATAAGTCTCATTAAGACAGATTTTTTCTAGGGCCCCTGGGTGCCTGAGTCAGTTGAGCATCTGACTCTTAATTTCGCTCAGGTCAGGATCTCACAGTCCATGGGATCTGGTTGAGCCCTGCATCAGGCTCTGTGCCTGCTTGGGATTTTTGCTTGCACTCTTTCTCTCTCTCTCCCCCCCACCTCTGCCCCTCCCCTGCTCATGCATGTGTGCCCCTCTGTCTCAAAATAAATAAAGATAAACTTAAAAAAATTAAAAAAAAAACAATTTTCAAGAGTGTTTTTTCAAACATTCAAGTACATAAATCTCTCCATCTGAGTTATGTGTCCCCTTAGGCTAAGCCCAGAGAGTTGGTCAGGTGTGGTAAAAGGGTATAGTTTGTTCACCTACTAACTGTAAAGAGTATTGTCAGATTGTCATCTAGGAAAATTGTTCCAGTTTGTACTCCTGCTGAGATTTCCATGTGAGTACCAAATTTTTTTTTCTCATTACCTGCCAACATTGAGTGTTGTCAATCATTTCAGTTTTTTGACATGGTGATAGGTAAAACACGACAACTAGTTTAATTTGCACTCCTGTCTGTTTTTGAGGTCTTGTACATCTGCTATGTTTATTGGCCATGTATATTGGCTTTAATTATTAGAAGTAGTAGTCTTTGTTTTCTTGTTTCCTAGCTCTATTAATGTAATACATCATTCTTTTTCAACTGTTCTGTAATCGTCTTTATCAAAAAGCACCTCGAATGGGTTTTTTACTCATTCTTCTTTCCTGTATTTTTGCTCCATTCCTTTCTACTATTTTTATATTGTTAATATCATACTGTTTAATTTTAGTGAAATATTATATATCACAGTTACTCAGATTTCTGTGAATTTTTCTATATATTCCAATCTTATTTTCTAGGCAGATATTAGAATCGTGATCCACATATTTATAGATCAGATACATATAGAGTAGGTTCTAACAGCACTACCCACTTCTTCCTCCCTAAGGAATTAGTGCCAACTCTTATTCACCATGACTAGGGGAAGACTTCTTTGTTATACTGAAAATTACCTCATGCACCCTAGATTGTTATTGTCCCACCCCATTTAGCCAAGATATTTGCTTTTTATTTTAAGGCTCCTGTGACTAATCACAAATAGCTTAAAGTCTTTGTTTACATATTGTTTGTTCAATGTTCAGTTATTAAGTAATGAGTCAATTTTTTTTTTAAGTTCAATTATTTTGAGAGAGAGGGACTGAGCACAAGCAGGGGAGGGGAGGGGAGGGAGAGAGGGAGAGACACTCTCAAGCAGGCTCTGCTCTGTCAGCGCAGAACGTGACATAACACTCTGTCTCACACACAGTGAGATCATGACCCTAGTGCAATTCAAGAGTCAGATGTTTAACTGACTGAGCCACCCAGGTGCCCCAAATGAGTCAATGTTTTTAAAAATTATAATTGAAAGACTCTTTTTCTTATAAAAGGCTCTAAAAAGTAGTTGTTCTTCTCAGATATTTAATCATGTTAAGGAGTAATGATCAGTAAATATGTTGATAGGAAGGCACATAACAACAACTTCACCGGAACAAACAAAATTTGTTCAAAAGCGGTGAGTAGCATTATCTTCCAAAAGTCCTAAGGCACCCTGTCAAGTGAATTTACAGATATTACCTTTCCATCTAGAAGTAGTATTGCCCCAAAATTAAGTATTGTTGTTATCTAGGTTATTGCCTCCCCACTCTTAAGTAATTTAAGATAAACAGTCATCCACAGAACCCTGCCCACCTTCCTGCACCAATAATACCTCTCACAGTGTCTGACAGAGAATGAAAGCTCAGTGCACAGTTTTTTCTTTTTTCTTTTAGAGAGCAAGAGAGAAAGAGAGAGAGTGTGTGTGTGTGAATGGGAGAGGGGGCAGAGGGAGGGAGAGGGAGAGAAAAAAAAGGGAAGGAGGTAGAGAGAGAGAGAGAGGGAGAGGGAGAGAGAGGGAGAGAGAGAGGGAGAGGGAGAGAGAGAGAGAGAGAGAGAGAGAGAGAGAGAGAGAGAGAGAATCCCAACCAGACTCCATACCTAGTACAGAGCCCGACATGGGGCTAGATTGTAGGACCCTGGGATCATGACCCCAGCCAAAATCAAGACCCAGATGCTCAACTGACTGGCTACCCAGACACCCCCACAAGTTTTTTTAAATAAAAAATAAACAGATGGACATAACCCACCTCTGCCTATTTCAGTTGTATTACTGTTTGTTTCATGGATGGGCTTAAGAGATTCTGACTGCTAAGACATTACGAGATTCAGAGACTGAACCTATAGACGACATTTGCACTAGAGCTGTGAAGCCATGAATACTAACACTCCAAGTCTAGCTTGGGCTACATGAACCTGACACAAGCCAGAGTTGCCAAGTGGCAGTGGGAGGCAAAAACTAACTTTGTGGAGAAGCCAATGGGGTCAAGAGAAGCAAAGAAAAAAATATATCCCGAGGGACAGAGAAAAAGGGGAAAAGAGAAACAAAATGAGAGAGGAGGAAGAGACAAGAGGAGAAGGGAGGGGACAGGAGGGAAGACTGACACCTGTAAGGAAAAGGAAGGATGTTCTGGCAAGGCCTGGGGATGGTCCCCAGAGGTAGGAGCCAATGTAGAAGGCAGGGATAGAGTAGGTGGAAATCTGGAGGAGCTGCACCTGCCCACGTCTTGCTGCTTCCTCATTGTGAAGTCTCTTCTGTTTCCCCTGAGGGTAAGAGGGAGAGGGTAGGAAAGGACTCAGGGTAAGCAGAGAAGATTGAAGGCTTTGGAGCAGTTTGAGGTCACTGTGGGCTTCAGCTATGCCTCTCAGAGCTGCTCTCATCATGACCACGTGCCAGGGATCAATCTACTCCTCGGGAAACAGGTCCCCCCGTTGTTCCAATATGAAGCCATCCATGTACGTGTGATTGTGCTGACAGAACTCAAGGAAGAATCTGAATCTTGCTTCAACTAACCATCCTCTTCCATCACTACAGAGAATATAAATTCCACTTAAGTGGAACTTTAAAAGGACCACAACTTACAGAATGTCTAGTTAAGTTTAGAAATAAACTAGGTCACTTATACTATTAACAGATAAAAGCACCAGAGCCTGTGACAATGATCCTATGTAGGTAATACATGGGCCTAACTGAGCTGCCACTTTATCTGTTTTATCTGATTATATCATCTAAATTTAAAGTTAAAAAATCAGTGTTTCCTACACTTACAACTCAATCTAACTCTGTACTATAGACTGTATGGTCGAAACCAGTTATTAACTATTCCCACAGTTGCTATAGATTTTTTTTAATGGAAATTTGATATAACGTTGTTAAGAATTATCTTTAATTTTTGGTAAACTATTATGACTAAATAACAACGTGGCAAAATATCCATCCACAGGTACAGCAGGGATTACACAATCTCTTTCATCCTAAATATATTCATGAATGCTTTCAGTTAGACGTCCTTTTCTGATTATATTAAAATTCATTCTGTTTTATGAAGTACCCATTTCCATTTTATTTTATTATTGCTATGTATTTAGAGTAAACAGTACCATCACATATTAGCCTCATTACAGTTATGTGGAAAAAGCCTACTTTTTTTTTTTTTTTAATGTTTATTTATTTTTGAGACAGAGACAGAGCATGAGCAGGGGAGGGTCAGAGAGAGAGGGAGACACAGAATCTGAAACGGGCTCCAGGCTCTGAGCTGTCAGCACAGAGCCTGACGCGGGGCTCGAACTCACGGACCGTGATATCATGACCTGAGCCGAAGTCAGCCGCTTAACCGACTGAGCCACTCAGGCGCCCCATGCCTACTTTTTAATATGTGCCTTGCATCCATTTTTAGCCTGTGCCTTTTCTTGAATGCTGGTTAAACATAAAAAACACAAATGTTGGAAACATATTCCGGCCTCTTTTGTTTTTGTTTCTTTAGTGCTGTATAGTCATTATCTAAAGAAGTCATTATACTTTTAATTAGACTAAAGAAGATTATTCCTATCATTGTTTTATTCAGTGAAATAATATTTACGAATGTGTTATTTTTCTTAGTGTAATTGTATTTACTGATCTCAATTGTTTGGAAATGTTACCATGGAGAACAATCAAACTCCAAAGCATTGTTAAAATGTTGCTAAAATATAGAAGTGAAAAGTTTCATTCACTGTGGCTAACATTTTTGAGTAATGTTAGCCATTCTCATAAAGGGAATGCTGTATCTCTTCAGTTCCTTACTCTCTTTGCTCTCATTTGATCTTTATGTTCAGCTTCTGTACCTAACATCTCATTAGCTTGTAACATAAGGAGCCTACTGATAGCATGAGACCAAGGAAATAGAAGTCTTGGTGATACTTTCATGGGGAGTGTGTTTTATAAAGTTGTTTTTTGTTTTGTTTTGTTTGGGTTTTGTGTGTGTGTGTGTGTGTGTGTGTGTGTGTGTGTGTTTAATAGAAGCATGGAGTCTCAGAGTTTGAAAGAATTTCAGAGGTCAGAATTGACCTAATTTATGCCTTTGATCAATGAATGAATTTCTTCTATTCTATGGAGGGCTCCAGTTAAACATTGTAGAGTGACCAAATTTCAGAGAATGTATTAAAATTTGAAGGACTCTCACCCAAAACCAAGTTTTACTATATATATTAACTAGCTAGAATTTAAATAAACACTTGAAATAAAAATTTTAAAGGAATCTCAATTTCTAAAGCTAACATTTCTGTATAATGACTTGGAAAGAGACCAAATATCATAAATGTTATGATAATATATTTTATTTGAGTCACCATATGATTTTTTAGGTTTATTTATTTACTTTGAGAGAGACAGAGATAGCACGAGTGGGGGAGGGACAGAGAGAGTGAGACACACACACACACACACACACACACACACACACACAGAATCCCAAGCAGGTTCCACACTACTGGTGCAGAGCCCACCTTGGGGGCCCAAACTCATGAAACCACAAGATCTCGACCTGAGCCAATGTCAAGAATTGGGCACTTAACTGACTGAGCCGCTCAGGCTCCCCAGAGTCACGTGTTCGTTTGTTTGTCAAAAGAATGGCATTAAACAGATGTGATACTGAACCTATTATGAAACAAAATCCACTACAGGGGTTAAAAAAATTACTATTACTTATTTAAGGTTCTCCTTTACCAAAATTTAGAGGAAGAAAAAAATAAGTGGACTTGACACTTGCTACCTCGTTTGTTGACCAAATAGAGATCTTTGCCTTCTTGGGATTTCATGGGAAAAAAAAAAAAAAAAAAAAATGCCTAGCAAATGCTGGCAAAGATGTTGGGAAAAGATATTCTACTAATAGAAGTTGTAGTCAGTGATTTCATTCACTTTCATATTCTTTATTCCCTCGTTCCGTTTTTCCCCCTCCATTTCTTTATTAGAAATGAAGCAGTTTCTTTCATGTGCCATTCTATTTATACTTTTGCAGTACTGACTCTTTAAATAGGTGAGGTTCTTCCATTTTTAGAAATATTTATAACATATGGTCCTACCACCAAAGAGAAGAGGTCCTTTAAGCATTCCGAAACCTGTCTTATTAAAATATCCTGTGAATTTTAGCATGGACCAGCATATCATTCGTTCTGATTCCTTGACTTTTTTTTAAAAAATTTTTTTTTTTTACATTTATTTATTTTTGAGAAACAGAGTGAGACAAAGCATGAGCGGGGCGGTGGGGGGCAAAGAGAGAAGGAGACACAGAATCTGAAGCAGGCTCCAGGCTCTGAGCAAGCGGTCAGCACAGAGCCTGATGCGGGGCTCGAACCCACGAAACCGTGAGATCATGACCTGAGCCGAAGTCAGACGCTCAACTGACTGAGCCACCCAGGCGCCCCCTGATTCCTTGACTTTTAATTTTTAAATTAATGAGATAGATTTTTCAAATAACGACTTTTCAAGCTATACTTTTTAAGAAAAAAAAATGTAGCCATAATTTTCATATCTCATGTAACTTAGGCATATATGGGAAATCATTCATAATGGGTTTATATACATCTGGAATGGAGCCTCTCAGACTAGGCTTCTGCCCCATGGTGACTTTAGATATGGCTCTACATAAACTGTAGAGATAAAGTAGAATTAAATAGTAGTTAATTCTGTGATAATAACATGGAGATTGTCAGAAGTTTTTAAACAAAATTCAGAACATACAGTACAGTTTTATTTCAAGAATGCAACTCTGCATCAAATTATACTTTCCCTCTTATTATCCATGAAGCATTTAATCACACAATTGGGATCAAGTTGGATTCTACCAAAAGAGATGGCCATGATGTCCTGGAGCCCCCTCAAGGATGCACACTTGCCCCTGATTCAGTCAGGACTGGGGTCATATGGCATAATATTAGAGTGCTGAACTAGAAGAAAATTAGTTCTTGTCATAACTTCATCACTGTGTGATATTAAGTAAATATCTTAGTTTCTGTGGTCTTTACCTTTATGTCACGGGTGTCATTGGTGTGTGATACTACTTGTCCAGCCCAACTCATAGGGTTGTTTTGAGAAATATGATTCTTATTAACACCTTCCACAGTGCAAATGTTATTATTCCCAATTTACTAAGACCCACATTTTTTTACATGCTTACCTGTGGCAATTACAATATACTTCAGGACATACTGTATTTGCAAAGCAGGCAGATAACCTTTAGAAAGCTTCTAGCTTTTTCATACAGGTGCACATACATAAAATATTGCCTACAGACCAAAGAGCAGTAAACATAGTAACAACAGCAGTCAACAGGCTCCACCCATATCCTTCCCAGAACTCCCTCAGTTTTAAATGAAAAGCACCATGAGTTGTTTCTGAGACAGTGCTTTATTTGGAAAATCACAAGAATTTTGAGGAGTTCAAAAGAAGAAACATAAATATTCATTTAAAATATTTGCTTGTTTACTATTTCAAAATAACTAGACGCTTTGGAGAAATGGTCGAAATTTAATAAATTTTATTGAGTTCTATTGGTAAATTGATGGGGACACAAAAATGATTGAAGTTTACCTCCCACCCTCTGGTAGCTTATTACTTCCTTGAAAGTAATAAGTAATCGACAGGGCTGAATGCAATAAATGCTATGCTAAAAGTATAAATAGCTTGTAGATGGAATATATGGAATTAGGATGTGGTTAATTTAGGCTCAGGGAATTGGCCAAGGCTTTGTGAAAGGGGCCTGCAAGTAGACTAAAGTTTGAAAGATAGGATTTTCATAGAGAAAAGGGGAGATGGGGATTTTAGACAAGAGAAAATGTACAAGTGTAATATGAAAGATGGGGTGAGAAAATGGTCACAGAGGGGCACCTGGATGGCTCAGTTGGTTAAGCATCTGACTTCGGCTCAGGTCATGATCTCCTAGTTTGTAAGTTCAAGCCCCACGTTGGGCTCTGTGCTGACAGCTCAGAGCTTGGAACCTGCGTCGGTTTCTGTGTCTCCCTCCCCCCCCCCCCACTTGTGCTCTGTCTCTCTTTGTCTCTCAAAAATGAATAAACATTAAAAAAAAAAAAGAACGTGTTCATCAGAGGGGGATGCATGGAATACGCAGTGACGTATGAAACTAAGAAGAAAAGTTAGATGGTGAATGCCATTGTAAAGAATTCACATTTGATTCTGTAAGTTATTTTCAAATAGTCTGAAATGCAGAATGGAATCTATGAAATTGGAAGCTTTCTCCTGAATCCCAGACCCCAAAAACCAGTAGCCTATAAGGGTTTGCACCTACTGTGTCATAGATTGCTGAAACTTGACGGACCTGAAACCAAGCTCATTCTTTTCCAGCCTCCCATCTGCCTGTGTCTGACATTGACAATAACAACTACTCAGTCACCCAATCCAGAAATCTGGAAGTTTTCCACAAGTATTGTCTCCTCATGTACCCTGCCATCCAGTTGACTGTCATATGTTGTTTTTGTCACCTACTTCCTTAATATCTCTGAAATCTGGCTTGTGTTCTACATCTGCGAGCCTGTTTGCCTCTTGCTCCATGCTTGTCAGATCTCTTTTCCACCTTTCTCTGCCCTTTGGTTTTCAAAGGCTGTTGGAGTAGGCCACATCACCTGGGTCCTTGCTGCCTGCCTTCCTCTTGGGGGTTGGGTGCCCACTGGGAGATGCCAGCAGGAGAGTAAACACAGGACAGAGAAAAGTTCATTTTCTGTTTTGTTTTGTTTTGTTTTGTTTTTTGCCTGGCACACTCCCTGCTTGGGTGCCAGGCTTCCGTCTCCCTTCTCGGTACCCTTAATTATGCCCACATTTCTGTAAATAGTCTTTTTATAACTTTTTCAACATTAAAACTCTGAAGGAAATCTATTTTTCTGCCAGAACTCTGAAGATACAATCCTCTTTGCCAATTACTTTTCTGGACTTTTGCAGTGAAATTCTAACTGGTCCTTCTGTGTCCAGACTACATTCTTCACACTGCTTTGGAGAACTATCTTTTCTGAACATGTGATGTTATGACAGTTTGTATAATAGGAGAATATTCTATAATGACCAATATACAGCATATGGCATTATGTGAATAACACGATCTCAATTTTGTAAAAAATGTGCATACTCCAGTATGAAAGGGAAATGCCATTGTCCCTGGAATAATTGCGAAAATATTGCTATTTTTCTTTATTTATTCTGTTTTTGACTCATTTTGTTTTGTTTTGTAATTTTTACTCTGTGGATAGAATTAGACAAACTGTATTTGTATAATAGGCAAATATTGTATAACTTTTTTGATATTATAAAAATGTCGCTAACTGGTGGTATGTTTACTTTCTGATCCAGGTGCTAGAATTGAAAGAGATGCCCCTAAATTTTACTTAGAAGGCTTGAGTTCAATTAAAAAAGGGCAAATCTAACATTAAGTCTAAAAAAACTGTGAGATGATCTTTTAACTGGATATATGAAGTAAAGTTGGGAGTCTTTTCTAGATCCTCATGAATTGTACTTTAACTCAAAACTAAATATGTTACTTAAAATGAAGGGAAAACCAAAGGGAGAGATCTCGAGATTGGGAAGCAAACCATAAGATACTTTTAATGATCCAGAACAAACTGAGGGTTGCAGGAAGGTAGGCGGGGAGATAGGCTAAATGGGTGATGGGTATTAAGGAGGGCAATTGTTGTGATGAGCACTGGGTGTATGTGATAATTCACTAAATTCTACTTCTGGAAACAATATTACACTATATATTTACTAAATAGAATTTAATTAAAGATTTGAAATTAATGAATAAATGAATGAATTAATTAATTAAATGATGAATTCTTTCGGATATTTAAATCCCCAAGAGTATTTTGTATAACCCTTTTCTACACTCTTCTCAGAGGACAAAGTACTTTGGGTCCCTTATCAGTTGGCAGTCTTACTGCTGCATTTCATTAGCTTAACGATAAAAGCTTCAGGTTGGATTTCTTATTGAATTGCTCTACATTTTAATGATTTGGATAATTTTTTTCTTCTCCTCTGATTATCTGAATGTTTTAATGCCTATCTGGTGTAAGTTTCTTTTGCCGTTTGATCTGTTTCCAACAGTGAAGCCTCTCAAGAAACCTAAATTGCAGGCATATTTAAATTAAAAAAAAAAAATTATTTGCCCAAATTGAAACTCCAGTCTGATTTTTGTTAGAATGGAAGTACAAATTTGATGTATTATTCCAAGAGCTATTTTGTATAGTTTCTCTGTTTTTTGTCCTTATCTCATTTTGTTCCTCTTTAATCATTGACTTTCCTTTTTCCTCTGTTTACAGCTTGACTGACTGCTTGAGGATGTATTATATGGAACACATTTTATTTTTTAAATGACATTTATATAGAATATCAATCAAAGGTGATATATAAAGGCATGGAACTTTCTTAATTTTACAGATGAAAAACATTTGGGCTTAATGTAATGAAAATGGTTGGAATAAGTGTGATTATTTCTGCTTCTGATGGCAATCTCATTTTGATAAAACCTCAACTTTCAGATGCAAAATAATAAAACAGAAATAGATTTTATGTAGATATGTGACCAGTCTCTTCTAATGAACTACTTTAGGAAAACAAACAGATTATAATTTTCTTAGCAGAGAAAGTGAAGATATTCACAATGGGATTTTAATAATATTGTTGAAAACTTAAAAATAAAATAGCTGCTAATAAAATACAAAATCTGTGTCTTCTTACTAGAGCCCAACTAAAAAACATTTGCTGTTTTGGTCTCTGTATCATTTGTTTGTATAGAATGACTGCCATTAGGTGTTCAAAATGCTTAAGAAACGTGAAGTTTGTGGGAGAGGGATTACACAAGAAATGGTCCAAGTGATGTGGCTGAAGTTTTTCAAATTAGCTTGATGGTCTCCTGAAAATTATTGTCCATATCTGCTAGCTTTTAGAAACCCTGTTACCTATACCGTAGGTATGCTATCTTGTAACTTTCAAGCTCCGTGAAAAATATTACACAACTCACAGAAGTCAGTATTGTGAAAATTACCCAATAGAGAAAAGAGGAGTAGTCGAATTAAATTATCAGGGGATGAAATATAATTTGACTGTAGGGTAGAGACACTGGAATGATGAATTGTATTAAATACAAAAGCCATCACAATTATTTCATGCCTTTAATGGAACTCCTTGATATTTAAGTTCTTATTCAAATAGAAATTACTAGAATATATAGGGTTTGTGGTATTTTTGCCATGAAGTAGGTTTGATTTTTTGTGTCCTGTTAATTAGTTGTTTGTAGTTGACATTAAAGGGAAATAGTTATTGCCCAAATAAAGAATGTAGCCTTTTAAAGCAGGAATAGAAAGTTTTGTGGTAGTTGTTTTAATTTTTCAGGAATAATTTGGTTAAGGCCAGTATTATTAATTAAGAGAACAATGAATTGAGAAATGTGAAACACTCTACTCATCTTCTTGTTAAATTAGGAGCTATGAAGTTCTGCTCAAATACAATAAAAATGTCTATTCTTCAAGCTGTGTTATCACCAACATTTTTTCTTAATAATAGAACTATTTAATGATCCTTTGTCAAGTGCATATGATGCTTACCATCCTTTATCATGGGCCACTGACCAACAACTTGATATACATCATCTTAATTTCCCCAACAATCCCTACAGGATAGGAGTTATTTATTTGATTTGACAGATGAGAAATTTGAGGCTTACATTAACTTTTCTCTCTGGAGTTTACCCCGCTAGAGAGTGGCTAATCCCAGATTCAAATAGATATGTAGGGACAGACATTTGTAGAAGAAAAGGAAAACTCTAAAAGTGACTTAGGAAGAATGAGTACAAAAGTAAATGGAAAATTTAGCATGGATGACATGAGCTAAGAAGATAAACATAGAAAAAAAGAAGAGAGAGAGGTGATAAGATGGATCCAGTCAAAGTCTAGATAGTTTCATGATTGCTTATCTTGTTAGGGAAGTTTTCAAACATACATGAAAGAGAAAACAATATAATGTAACTTCTTGTGCCCACCACTCTGTTTCAGTAATTATCAACTTGCTGTCAATTTTGCCTCTTCCATATTTGCCACTGCTGCTGAATTAAGTTAAAAATAAATTCACATACAATGTCTATAATTGTTTCAGTTTCATTCTCTAAAACATAAGGGCTTTTTAAAAAACTACATTATCAAACCTAAAAAAATCATTAATTTTATTAAATTTCCATTGTGTATTGGGACGCCTGGGTGGCTCAGTTGGTTAAGCATCCGACTTCAGCTCATGTCATGATCTCACGGTCTGTGGGTTTGAGCCCCACATCAGGCTCTATGCTGATTGTGCAGAGCCTGGAGCCTGCTTCGGATTCTGTGTCTCCCTCTCTGTCTCTGCCCCTCCCCCACTTTCTCTCCCTCTCTCTCTCTCTCTCAAAAAGTAAATAGACATTAAGAAGTTTTTTTTAAATATCCAGTCAATATTAAAATTTCCCTGTTCATTACATAAATGTCTTTGATAGTTGTTGAAAATTGCTGGGAAATTTCTCAAACACTTGGTAAAATGTCAATGAGAAGTGAATTTTTTTTATTTTAATTTTTTTATCACAGTTGGTCTCTCACTTTACACTGCGGACTCTTCATGTCCCTTTAACTTCTTATGGGATTCCTGACACCAGCTCTTTTTCATTCCTGCGCAAGCCCATGGTCTAAGCTCTTCCTGGCCACACCTAAAGGAACACTTTACCTGCAACCGAGAAGTATTTGTTGTTTCTTTCAGTTACCACCCGTTTTCTGTTCCCTGTGGTCTTAGCACTTTCGTATAACCTAATTCAAAGGCAGACTTTTCCTCCTGTGCTGACCTCATGCCATTCTAACACCACTGAGATCTTACACCGACAGCCAAGTCACCTCTTTCCTATTTTATTCTTTTGGTGTCCACCCAGCTTTTCAAGTTTGCCTAATGCTGAAGTTTCAATGGTTAAAAAAAATAAATAAATAAAAAAAGAACAAAGCATGGATGAGTGGGTGGGTGGATGGATGGATAGACTGACAGATTGGTGAATGGATCTATAGGTAGGTAGAGAAGTCAAAGAATACAACTTTTTAGCACATTGTCACATCGTATGGGCTTTCCTTACATACAAAAATGAAACACTACTTTTGAATTTTAAGTTTTCTTATAATGGTGCAAAAATTATGCATTTAATTTAGGTCTCTTATCCCTAGTGATCCCTGGCTAGCTGCTCTGTGTTGTGTTCCTGAAGCCCTCAGCCACTGAGTCTGAGTCTTGTCAAAACATCCTTTGCAAATTTACTTCCACCCCTAATTTTTATTCCTGCTTCACCATCCACATTGGGATCCTATACGTTTATGCTGCATTAGGATTGAAATCCCCCTAACTCCACTGCCTGCAGGTGGGTGTTCCAGTTTCTAACTCGTCCCATATATACCAACATATTAATCTTCTCAAGTATTGTTTTGATCACATCATTCTTTGGCTATAAAGCTTTAACTGTTAACCCTTTGTGCCTTATGGAATCTGTGATTGGATGGGCTTTCAAGGACTTCCCCTGCATTCTGGGCCAAATTGGCCATTCTAGTCTTGCTAGCCTTATGGCTAACTCCTCAGCAGATTTCCATGTCTCAGCAGAATTGGATCACTAGCTGTTCCCACTCTAGTGCTGCCTTGCCTCTGAGCCTCCCTTATGATTCAGCTCCCATTACCGAAACCCTTCCTCCTCTTTAAAGTTCCTAACACACCTTGATTTTTACTGTTCCTTCCCTCTTTCTCTTTCTGACTGCAGTGCCCTTCACTCCTTTCTTCATAACAGACCCCCCTTTATATTGCAGAAATTCACATACACACCATTTCAAGCACATGGATGATTCTGTTTCAGAATAAAAAAGACCTCCCAGGAGTCTCAGGAAAGAAGTTAACTTTAGTCAACTTAACAAGACCTAAATTCTGAACCTTGGACTTAAGAGCCTCATCCATTTCTTTAAAGCGACATTCTTTTGTGGGGGAGGGGGCCTGGCTGGCTCAGTCGGTTGAGCATCTGACTCTTGAGTTCTGCTCAGGTCATGATCTCCGGTTCATGGAATCAAGTCCCACACCAGGCTCCACACTGAGCATGGAGCCTGCTTAAGATTCTCTGTCCTTCTGCCCCTCTCCCCTGCTCATGCACTCTCTCCCTATAATAAAATGAAATAAATAAATTTATTTTAACTAAGTTTTGAATAATGATGTCTGACATCAGATTGCCATTTTAACAATACCAGTTCTAAGGGCTCACTGTCCTAACAGATTTTAGTTACCTAGTTGTCTCATTCTCCCCCTGTGGCATTATGCATAGTAAGCCCTCATATACTTGAAGGTCACAAAATTGGAATAAGAGGAACTTGTCACATGACATTTAAAATGCATCTGGCTCAGATGCCATTATTAAACTAACTCTACTTGGCCAATAGTACAGAAAGGTCAAGTTCATGCCTTCAGTCATTCCCCTGTCCTTCTGGACAATACTTAAATGAACGTGGGCAGTATTTATCTCTGTGACTCTGATTCCACAATTTACCAACCAACTGCCATTTTCTTCTGTTGAAGCATCTACTCTTGTTTATGTTACTGTCATTTATCTAGATTCATTTGGCTGTAGTCATATTGTTCAGACCTCAGTCTCTCTGCTAACAGATGCTGGAGTGGTGCTTTGATCCACTCTTTAATGACATTTAATTCTTAGAAGGTAGTCTCATTCCCTTATTTAACAAGATCTAAGGAGGCACCTCCCTCATCTAGGCTCCAGGTACCGATGACATACAATTCTTAGAAGGAATTTTTCCCTTATAGTAGTTTGGTCATAATTTTATTACGGCAGATAACACATTGATAGTTCTACAAATGTTATAAATCTTATAAAATGGTGCCCTTCTTGAGAGAAGACACCATGTAGCTACTTCATCCCCACAAAAATTAATTAAACACTTGATCTGTTTAGTTATACCTACCTTGGGAGCTAGTTAACAAAGTAAATATACTCAAGTTTTTGGAGTTAATTACAAGACCTAACTAACCCAATAATTATAGAATACTTAGAATAATTAAATATGTTTTAGTCTAAATAGAGGTTTTACTTAAAATTACAGTTTTTATAAGACTATAAGTTAAGTTTTTAAGAATTTTCCACTCCTGGGGCACCTGGGTGGCTCAGTTGGTTCGGCGTTTGACTTTTGGTTTCGGCTCAGGTCATGATCTCATGGCTTCGTGGGTTCAAGCCCTGCATTGGGCTCTGCGCTGACAGGGTGGAACCTGCTTGGGATTCTGTCTTCCTCTCTCTCTGCCTCCGTCTGTCTGTCTGTCTGTCTGTCTCTCTCTCTCTGCCCATACCTGACTCATTCTCTCTTTCTTTCTCTCTCTCAAAAATAAACATTAAAAAAAATCCTTTTGACAGATGGAGTTGGGTTTTGCACCAAGTCGGGGGGATTATAACTTGCTGGTTGAATGGAACCAGCTTTGGGGCTATCTCCCCCTTGTCTCAGCTCCCAGTGTCATTACTAGGGGGAGCTTCTGCTTAGGCTTTGTCAAGCGGACTGTTACTGTGGTCATATAGGCTTGGAAGGCTTGGGCTCTTTTTTCCCCACCATCACCAACTCTCCAACACCTCAGCTCTGGGAGCTCATGCGAGGAGACCCTTGCCAGGCCAGATTTCAGGAAGAATCACTTTAGGGAAAGTACTAGGGAAATGAGAACATGTAAGAGGACTTAACTGAAATCAGAGAAAGGAGTATGGCTCTTCTTCGTACTTGCTTTCAGGCTGGTTAGGCCTGCTTCTAATTCTTTTTTTCCTTTCTGATTTCTTGAGGTATTAGGGTAAAAGCTATTTTAAAAAGCAAAGATGCCTATGGAGCGCCTGGGTGGCTCAGTCAGTTAAACATCCGACTTTGGCTCAGGTCATGATCTCACCGTTTGTGCGTTCGAGCCCCACATTGGGCACTGTGCTGACAGCTCAGAGCCTGGAGCCTACTTTGGATTCTGTGTTCCCTCTCTCTGCCCTTCCCCCACTCATGCTCTCTCTCTCTCTCTCAAAAATAAACATTAAAAAAAAAAAAGCAAAGATGCCTACTTGCACAGAGTTGATAGAAGGCTTTGCTAAAATTATTCATTTCTGTAGCTGTCTCAATGCATCCTGACTACATAAAAATACCCCAGACCGCGTAGGTTAAGTAGCAGATGTGTATTTCTCAGAGTTCTGGAGTCCAAGATCGAAATGCTGGCCAATTCAGTGTCTGCTGGGGTCTCCCTTCTTGGTTTATAGCATCTGTCTTCCCACTGTCCTGACATGGTTGTAGGTACAAGGAGCTCTCTGGGGTCTTTGTGATAAAGTCACCCTACCCATTCACAAGGGCTCTGCCCTCGTGACCCAATTACCTCCCAATGTCTCTATCTCCAAATGCCATCACACAGGGAATTAGGATTTCAACAAACGAATTTTGGGAGAACACAGACACATTCTTTAACGGTATAAGAAGTATTTTCAATCGTATAATACGACATAAAAAATGTAGGAAATAATTTTTGCAATGTCTGTTTGGAGTTGTCACACATGTATACTAGTTCTATAAATTTATGTTGCAGCCATAATATGACCCAAACATTCCCCCAGGTGTTGAGTAATTGGGAGTAAATCAACAGTTGTTGAAATATAGAATTTTAGAACTTAGTAAAATGCAAGATCTTCTCTGCTGTATTTAATGTATGATAGACATCAGTGAGATTCAGAATCATTTCAGTGACTTCCCTAAGGTAATTTAAGATAGACCAAGCAAATGATATATTAATAACAGTTATTAGTATAGATACTTAAATACCTGCATTCATAACGTAGGCATTCATAATGTAAAGCTGTAACTTACTAAACAATAGTATACTGTGCACCATATATGAAATTTTACACAAAATGAACATTTTTACTTAGGCTGCAGAGGATAAGGGCCAAAAGCACTTATTCTTAATATCAGCCTCTCTTTCCTCTGAAATCCACTTAGCTCATTGCTTTTGATATTACAGACTCAAAAAATATATATTCCCTAAGTGATCATTACTCTTGATTTCTATTACTCAATTCAAAGTTTTCTAATTGTGTTGAATTTTATTAAAAATATAGCTATTATAGAACTCCATTAATTTATTATTATTTTTTTTTAATTTGAACTCCTTATTAGCTTTTCTTCCGTTAGAAAAAATAAATCCTCCTGTATCTATGCAGGCAATTACCAAGGAAGTCCAAACCCTTTCAAATGGTGCTTAGTATTTTGAAGCATAAAAGGCATGATATTCAATTTTTCAATTTTGAGGATGATAATGACAGTTCTGTGACTACAGAACATTAACTCAAGGTATACTTACATTTCATGAAGTATCTAGGTCATATTAGAACATATTGCTAATAGCTTTCTTTCGTAATGGTTTACAATGAAAAAAATAAGATGGGGCTCAAAATTAACATTTAAAGATTGTGAAACACGTTTCTAGGGAAGAGCAAGTATTGAACATTTACATTGTGATAAACATTCTCTATCAAATCTGTCTAGAATTTTCAGTTCTTTTCATCCTATCGCTAAGTTCTGCCTTACCTTTATTTTTTGGCATTTTAGTGCACTTATAGATATGAGCATTACACTAAGAATAATGACTTCATAATCTCCAGTCAATATCACTCAGTAGAATTTAGATATTTTCAATATGAATATTGCTATCAGACTCATTTTCTCAAGACGTTATTTTGGCCAGATATTTAATTTTTCAGGATTTAAATTGCACTCCATATCAAATCTAAACAGTGTCAGATTTACAAGACCTTTCATAACCTATATAAATCCTAACTAAATTTATTCCATATCCATAAATAATGACCTTTGTGTTTAACTTTAGGCTAATTCAATAAACATTTAAAAAAATATTAGTATCATTTTCATTCTAATCTTTGCCTCTTTGTCTTTGCAATGCTGGTCTTCCAGGTTGGATGGCTAAAAATAATCTTTACCTTTTTTAAATTGATTGAGACTTGGGGAGGGGTAGAGGGACTGGGAGAGAGAATCTTAAGCAGGCTCCACACTCAGCAAAGACCCCAAGGCAGGCCTTGATCTCACGGTGGAACTGTGGGATTACTACCTGAGCTGAAATCGGGTCAAACGCTCAACCGACAAAGCCACCTAGGCGCCCCTTTACTCATATGTAAGGCTTATCCATGAAGCTCTGTTAGTCTGTTTCCTTCTGCCCTGTACCCACCCCTAACAACCATGTACATATGGAGCATTTGTTTTTCTTCCTCTGAATTACTTTTACAGTGTATTACTTAATTGATTATATAATCTCCTGAGTGGCCTTAAATTGTGTCGTGATTATGAACTTATGAGAAATTTAGTGTCAGTGTTTATGTTAAGTTCATTCAGTGTGACCTCCAGTGTCTGGGTCACTTTGAGAAAATCTGCTACTGTGAGAAAAGTTAAGTGCAAACCAACATTCTTGAGTCAGGTTCTCAAGCTACTAAAAGATGTGAAGTTTCACTCATATTTTTTTTTTTTAACTTTTATCATTTTTGAGAGACAGAGACAGAGTGCATGCGGGGGAGGGGCAGAGAAAGAGGGAGACACAGAATCTGAAGCAGGCTCCAGGTTCCAAACTGTCAGTACAGACCCGAATGCATGGCTCTAACCCATGAACTGCAATGCGAGATCATGACCTGAGCTGAATGAAGTCAGACGCTTAACCAGCTGAGCCACCCAGGTGCCCCTTCACTCAAATCTTAACAATGACCCAGGATTTCTTTCTAAAAATGTTCTAAGTCTCATGTGGCTGATGAATGCATTTATTTGTTTACTTTTTCAGTAAGAATAAAACAGGAAATAGTGAAGAAGCAAAAGGAGAATTTAAATAGTATATAATATCACAGTGGTTTAATAAATACCATTAATGTGACTAACTGGTTTCTTTATTGACTTAAAAAGTCAATTGATGTACCTTTTGAAAAGCCTTATACTAATCAGGTATATAATATTTCTTTCATTGTATATAGTCATTTCTACAGCATGATGTGATTTAGGTAACTAACTGGGAATTTAATACTTTCAGATCAGGTTTGGCATACTTCCTTTGTAATTATTATCCCTTTCCAGGAATATACCCACCATAAAAAAAAAAAATGAGCTACATTTTATTTTGCCTTTCTTGGCACAGCTGAAATTTTCTGTAGACTTTTTATAATTTTCCATCTAGTGAGGGTGCAGGAAACCAGAAGTCCTGATAAGCTACCTGACTCAGTTGACATCAGATAAGCTTGTCAAAAATGTGTAATCTAGTTTCTTGGATCCTGATTCAGTGTAATATCTGTCACACAAGAGAGACTATAATTTGTTCTACATTTAGTATGCTAGAATCATCCACTGGCTGACTGACTTCAATTACTTTTTGCAAACAGAAACCTTTATTTATTGTGGTAATGTGTTTTGTTCATTTCCAAAGTCTTAATTAATTTGTTACATGAGACTCTATCAAATAAAAGATAAATTCTTTAGATGTGCTGATTAATTTCTTAAACAATACCATGTTGCATAATAGTATTTCCTTATTTAAGAAAAATTCCTCTCTTTAAAAAAAGACTGTTCTATACATACATTTTTAGAATTTATTATGTAAAATAAGTTTATAATATGGACATTTTATTTTCCTTATGTCAATGTTCTACATCATCATACCACTTGTTATTGCATAATAAATGCATTAATTAATTTGATGTGACTTAAAGGTTTTTCACATACTTAATTTTATAAAGAATATGCACAAGACATGAATGAGGTTGTTATCACTATCTGTTTCCTTCTTCTGGCACCTCCTACCATTCATAAATAAGAAAGGGGATCATGTGAGGCTACTTAAATGATTGAAATTGTTCTTCCTAGAAAAATATCTGATTGAAGTATGTTTCACAGGTAGTTTGAAGAATATCACCAACTTGTGTTATTTGGGTGAGGGCCAGTATTTTGTTATAACACTGTATTAGAGTAAATAAAAACAAGTTTACATATTATCCGTGGCTTTCTTCATCTTCTAACATATTCACAGTGGTCCATGACATTATTCCGACTCTTGTTGCCATGTGTGTCTTCCATTCCTTCTCATTTCTTGACATGTTTTGTTCCTTGGTCTCCATCACTCTTTTCAATACTATTCCTGTCTCAACTGTATATTAAGAGATCCTTGTAAAGACCAGTTCCTTGCCTCCCATGATCTTGTCCTACCTATACATCAGCCATTGACTCCCAGCCATATCCTTGATAATAGCATAGCCTTAATTGAAGCTCCTTCATAACCTAATTCAGGTATCCCCATCTGACTATCACTTCTACATATATTTCTGCCTTATTCCCTCTGGTACCTACTAGTATCTAATATTCCTTTATTTATTTCTTTTTCTAAACTGTATGCTGTGGAAGCTTCCAAAAATAGAAAGTTGTATATAGAACCCTCATGTACTATCAGCCACTTTCAACAATTATCAATTCATTGCCAATTTTGTCTCATCTACTGTAATGTGAAGTAAATAAAGGTAACATTTCATGTTTATATTAATAACTATATTTTAGATAATACATGTTTATCTTTTTTGTTATATTACTATCAACATGAAAAAATAATTTTTTAATAGTTAACTGGTCTTTTTTTAATTTAAAAAAATTTTTTTTACATTTATTTATTATTCAGAGACAGAGTAAGACACAGCATGAGCATGGGAGGGGCAGAGAGAGGACGAGACACAGAATTTGAAGGAGGCTTCAGGCTCTGAGCTGTCAGCACAGAGCCCGGCGCAGGTCTTGAACCCACCAACTGCAAGATCATGAGCTGAGCTGAAGTCGGACATCCAACCGACTGAGCCACCCAGGCGCCCCAATAGTTTTTAACCCCAGCCAGACTTCATATTCATTGATCCCACCGCCATTTTACTGCCTGTCACATCCATGACATCCTTTTTCCTCTGTCTAGTTTATTTATTTTTTTTATTTTTATTTTGAGAGAGAACAAGCAGGGGCAGAGAGAGAGGGAGAGGGAGAGTCCCATTATAATCTAATCTCCTTATACTCTCATGGCCACAACTACATCCAAGGTTACATCAAACTTTTAGCCTGCTCCATGTTTGTATCCCTGCAGCTGACTAAAGTTGGAGAGTAACTGACAACTACATTGACTGTTCTCATTTTATTTACTTATTCTTCCATGCCCTCCCATTCGTAGTACAGACCAGGCAAAGGGCCTGGGCTGTGGTGTAGATGGGTGGATTTACTCCTTTCTGTGCAGTCAGTATAAGAATACAGCCTGGGGTAAGCACCGTGAGGCTGACTGTTCTCGTTTTAAATTTATGGTGAGTCCTTATTACTGCCCTGTAATTAAACTGTATTTCTGTGGTCTACTCTCTTTCCTACCATCCTATTTAATACCCCTTTCTTGATCTTTTAACATGTCTTCCATAATCTAGGGTGTTCTTAGTTGCAGATCTTGCTTCCCAGTTCGCGGGAAAAATTGAAGCATTCACAAGAGATCTTTCATAGCACCATTACCACACCTGCCTTTCCACCAGCATCTGCACCCTCATAGTTGGTTTTCTGTCTTGATGTTATGGATGATCTTTTACTGGTCTTTATTCTCTGTGCTCTGATTACTTTATGTTTACATTAGATTCTTTTATTACTTACTCAAAGACATTGTTCCAGCAATTCTTTCCTTCCCCACCCACCTCCCACCATCTCTTGCATCATGAATGTTCACTCTTCACTGGAGCATTTCATTAGCATACAGACATGCTATTATTTCTCTCACCCTAAAACAAAACGAAAAATTACAACTCCTCTTGACCCAGCTTTACCCATGGCTACCTCTTCATTTCTATGCTTCTTATTACAGCCAAACTACTCAAAAAGAGTTGCCCATACCTGCTATTTCCAGTATCTGTCTTCCCATTCCCTCTTAAACCCCTTACAGTGAGGCTTTTGCTCTTACCACTCCACAAAAACTGAAGTGACCGTTGTTGGTTCCTTCACTTGTCTTAGGACTCAGTCCTTGGTCTCCCTTTCTATTTATCCAGTCTCCCTTGGTGACTTGGATTTAATTGTCATCTCTACACAACTGACACCCCATTGACATGTCTGGCCTAGACTTCTCCAATTAGCATTCCACTTGGCCTGTCAAACTTAGCTAAAATTTAGTGTAGCTGGATTCTTCCTTCTCTCAGTTGATGACAACTTGGTCCTTTAGGTGGATGAGGCTAAACATTTTAGAGTCTCCCCCTTTCCCCCCTTTCCTCTCCCATCCTATGCTCAATCCATTCAGAAATCCTGTGGCTCAAAGGCCAGCATTAGGCCATTTGATGGTGATGTCACTGATGGTGACTAGGACAAGGACCATCCTTCTCCTAGCTAACATCACCCCTCACTTAAATTGCTCCTTTAGTTCTAGCTGGTCTGCCTGTTTCCACCCTAGTTCCTACCCTTAGGATCAACACAATAGCCAGAAGAATCCTTTCAAACATAAACCAGATATATTACTACCTCAATTTAAAAGCTTCTAATAGCTTACAGTCTTATTCAGGACAGCATGCTGAAGGCTTTATAATACCTTCAAGGCATTGTGATTACTCTCCATTTTTCATTCCATTTCTGCTGTCTACTTGCTGTTTCTTGAATATGCCAGGCAAGCTCCTGATGTTGGGCCTTTGCACTGCTGGTACCCTCTGTCTGGAACACTGTTTCTCAAGATATCCACGTTGATAACTAACTCAGTTCCTTTTTATGTCTCTGCTCAAAGGACACTTTCTCAAAGAGACTTACCCAGAAAGGCACAAACCCAACCTTCTCAATTTCCAGGGGCTCATGATCTCCCTTATTCTGTTTTTTTTCCCCAATAAACTTATCATATGATAGCATATTACTGAATTTATCTATGTATTATATTTATTGCTCCTGATTTCTTCCCCCACCTAAAATGTAATCTTCACCAAGGGCAGGGATTTTGTGTTCTTCTCTAGCGCGTAGAAGGTGGTTAGTCGAATGAGTCCCCTTTTTTTCAGCATTATTTCACTCCCACTGCTTCTCAGAGTCAATAATGGTTCTCTTGCCAATAGTTAACTTGGACTGTCTCCATTTTAGGGGCCTGTTTTTAAAGAAATTTCTCTCTTTGTTCATCTTCTTAATCATACTGCCTTTGTGACCTTTTTTTTTTTTTTTTCACTTATTCTGTCTGTTAAGCTTATTTTAGGCAAATGTATTTAATTTTCTAGTCTTCAAATCCTATACCTTTTCTCAGCTTTGTCCCCTTCCTACCTAGTTTCCATTTCTGTAAGATTTTTTTTTTTTATGTTTATTTATTTTGAGAGAGAGCGCAAGCAGACAAAGGGCAGAGAGAGAGGGAGAAAGAGAATCCTAAGTAAGCTCTGTGCTGTCAGTGCAAAGCCCAGTGCAGGGTTTAATCACATGAACTATGAGATCATGACCTGAGCCAAAATCAAGAGTAGGATGCTCAACTAACTGACCGAACCACCCAGGAGCCCCTGTAAGATTTTTTTTTTCTCTGTCCCAGTACTGCCAAGACATTTATTATTGACAGCTAGTTTCAGAGAGCTTGCTTTTCCCTAGAAATGCTTCCCACAAAAACATGTAACACTTGTTTCCACCTTCCATCTACCTGTCCCATCCCGCTACCCTACTTGCACCCTTGCAATCTGTAATTTGGATTCACCCTTTGCTCAGCATCTTACTAAACTGCAGATTTCCTTTTATTTAAAGCCGGTATGAAATTATTTTGTGCTACAAATCTGTATGCAGTCACTTGTTTACTTTCAATATATTTTTGTATCTTCTATTTTAGGAAGCTGCATACACATTTGTGTATACATTTATTAGTAATATGTGTTTCATTATTTTCTGGTTCATCTTATTGCTGGAAGCAAGCAATTTATAAACATTTCCCTATTGGGTATCTAAAATTGTTTTACCTTTTTATCTTTAATAGGTCATTGCTTTAGTGATGGATATATTCACAGATGTGGACATTTTCAAAGAAATAGTGGAGGCATCAACTCGAGGGATATCTGTATATATTCTTCTTGATGAGTCCAACTTTAGTCATTTCCTAAATATGACTGAAAAACAGGGCTGTCAAGTTCAGCGACTCAGGGTAAGAATTCCATGTTTGTTTTTTCTTCAATAATTGTGTGTACCATTTTTATCTCAGTTGAATTTAAGGCAAGTTTAAGCTATATTATTCCAAATATATCTGTATATAATATGTATCTATGTCTACATATATGTAACACACACAGAAATATATTTAAGATAGCATAATGATTAATCACAGAAGGGTATGCTTGTACTTTTTGAAATGTGACTGAAACCACACATTCTCATGATGGTCTATAAGATGCTTTTCTTGATGATGGCGCACTTAAGTTTCTGAGTTAACTTTGCTCAGTCATAATGAGTGCTTCAGTTTCTCCATGCATATAACCTTGAAACCACTGACTCAAGTGATTCTTTCATTCAGATGTTACTTATCACAATCATTAGGCATAGTGTTTTCAGTTACATTTGGCTTCTTAAAAAAAAGTGTGGATTTTCATTGTAGTTATTGTGGAATCATGCCTCTATAACCTGAAAGGCTGTCTTACAATAGGATCCTAGGTGGTTTATAACACCCTTCTGTATAAATGTAACATAATGCCTCCTGTTTATGTTATGCTAAGATACATCTATATTTTTTAGTGACTTTTTCTTAGGTGTTTTTTGGGGGGGTGATGTTTTAAAATTTGCTTTTACTATTTTTTGTTGTTATGTGTTTTTTACAAAAAAGATTATTTCAAGTATACTTTTTTGGTACTAAGATTTTATATTGACATATATTTCACATTCAAAATATCTCTTTTCTAGTTATAACTTTATATTTACATGTAATTCTAGAATATTCGAGTGCGGACAGTAAAAGGCCAAGATTATCTTTCAAAAACAGGAGCAAAATTTCATGGAAAATTAGAACAGAAGTTTTTGTTAATTGACTGCCAGAAAGTTATGTATGGTTCTTACAGGTAAGATCATTGTGTTTACCTCCAGCATCATTAATCATTTATAGAATTTATTAGTTTCAAATATTAATGTAATCTGTTTAGATATTTCTTAGAAATAAAAAAGAACCTTTGCATGGAAGCTTGGAGACTTGGGTTTCAGTTCTGGCTGTACCTCTAAAGAACATTAAGACATTGGGGAAGTCATACAACTTCCTCATGCTCCAAGTTCTTCATCCCCAAATTGAGATGGGTAACAAACATTTCAGGTTCCCTATAGTTCTCTAATGCCAAAAGTTTTTGTTCCTTATGAAAATCGTTGCAGTATGAGCTTAATAATAACATTTGTTCATAAAAATAGAAGCTCTTTATTGCTTTAAAGAACCTGTCAGACAGATTATTTTTATTTTAGTATTATTAAGAATCTGATAGTCAGTCATGTAGTCACTATGTATAGTACTACCCAAAACGCATTTCAGAGTCTGGCTGTTAAAAATGCCATAATAGACACTAGACAAGGTTACACAGGTTACTATTATCGGCATCATTCAAGGTCCCCATTAGGAGAATACCTCCTTCATTCCTCTGTTCCAGCTTGTCTCTTCTACATATGTCATCCCCAGTCCTTACCACTTATCTACAAAGCAGTTGTTTGCATCTACATTTATCAGTGATGAAACTGAAGTTCCAGAAGGTTAAGTGACTTGTCAAAACCCCACAGCTAAAGGCCAACAGCAGTCCAGGGCTGGCAGCCCAGTCCAGGCTCTGCTTGTTCCAGAGTAAAAGTGCTGCCCTAATACTCTCACAAATTCCGGGCATCAGTCCTGAATGGGATGTACAATCAGATTGTATCAACAGGCAGATTAAAATACCAACAAGCACATGTGAACTTCTAGGTCACCAGGGCAGCACAGACTCCCAAGGAGCCAGGAGAACTGTGGGGGTAAACAGGGCAGTGCGAGGGGAAACTTTTGCTTCTCCCCTTAATAATTTAAAAAGTCCACAAGAAGGAGCCAGTATGTTGATGTGATTGGCCATGGGCAAGTTGTTTAACTTGGTTCCACTTAGGTTTGCTCCGCCGTAAAGGATAATCCTCGAGCCTATCTCACCTTCTTGTCGTGAGAATTAAATGAGTTAATGCATCCGTAACCCCTAAAGTCAGCTATTATTTTAGGTATATTTTAGCCACTACTACCTGGTAACTTTCCCTTTAAGCTCAGAGACCTTTTTTTGAAAGTGCTGTTTGTAGTTCTAAAGGAAAACTTGTTAAGAGCAGAAATTACAACCAGTGCTTGAAATTAATGAGTCCCTTTAAAGACTCATTATATGTGTATGTATTTGTTCAGACCCACTTGGTTTTACAGGGTTTTTAATTGAAATTTTAATTAAAATTAGGAGTTCGCTTGACTTCTAGAACGGTATTTATTAATCTCACCATAATGAATGCTTTCTGTCTTTATTATTTAACTTGACTTTTAAGATTACCTTGAACAATAAATTCACCTTAACTTTGTTTTGCTACCACTAGGCATTAATAGGTGCTGTATATTGAGATGACAATGGCTAAACTACTTTCGAATTGATATTGGGAAAAGCAAACAAACCACAGGAACAAAAACCCTTTATCTTTCTATGTACATCATAAGCCAGAGGCAGAATTTAAGTTACTATTTATGGAAGTGAGGATCGAATGCCTAGTACTGCAGATGATAAAAATTCACCCAAACTCTTATCTAGCAACTCTACTTTCCTTATTAGTCCATGTTAATTTTAAATACACTAATTGAAAAAAATATGGTTGTCAGCCCTTTTTTTTTTTTTCTTCTTTTCTTCTTTCTACTAATTATCTTGGACCTTTCCTGTTAACAGTATTCTAACAGGATCTGGTGGAATAATTATGAACCAGTCTTCATAGAAACTGGTTAAAAATTTAATTATTTTTGGTGAAAACCAGTCTTTGTCTCATATTCCAACATCACCATCATTTTCCTTATAGCCCGAATCAAAATGCCACTGTCTTTAGTTCAAAATTCTTTGCCATAAAACGTCTTCCTATTCTAAACTGCAAGCATTTATTTCCAGAGAGGCCTGATGTCAGCACTAACCGCAGTCACACATTGTGTGACGGTTCCATCATTGTGATGACAGTTTTATCGCAAAAACAGGACAAGTGTTTTGGTCTCTCATGATACTAACATTGATGAGATAAAACACATATACTTTTTATCAACGTGTGCAAATTGAATTGTGAATTGGATGCCCTTGTTTGAAATTGCGTATGAAATCTGGAACATGTTTAGTAAAGTAATGTCTACAAATTTGACTGGGAGAGAATTTTATAAGCATTTTTTTAAATCTTGCTGTCTCTATAAAAGCTACTTTCACAAGACAAGTTTCACCGAAGTTGTTAGCTTCCAGGTGCCATCTCTGGTCAGACTTGAAGATTGTCACGTTGAGAGATCCGTGCTACAGCCAGCAGCATGTCACTGCTTTCACTCCGTAGACTTCCCCGTGTGATCCCCAGCCAGGAACTCAGTTTTTGAGCCTCTTTTTAATAAGTACATTCATAATCACATTGCCAACTGCAGGAGTGTGACAGTGGGTCTGGGGGGAATGGGAGTAGTAAGTTCATTTTATTTTTTATCCAGGTAAATATGTGCACACTTTTTTAAAAAATCAAATATTACTAAAAGATATGTAATACAAAAGTTTTTGTTCTCCATGTCTCTCCATTGCTGGATCCTGATCTCCAGGTGCAATTGTTTAATTCTTTGAGCTGGTTCTTCCCATACTTACTCCATTCTCTTACATAATGTGATGATACTGTGAATGCTCAATCTATCACTTTTAGGTATTATGTCTTGACTCTATAGTATGATGACTGAAGGGTTATATTTCTATTCACTCATATCCACTTTCCCTCCTGCTTGCCATTCACCCCGTACAGTTTTATCAAAATTGTTTGCTAAGTAAGAAGTCTCAATTTACATTACTAAAGTTGTGTCAGAATTGATCGCTGATGAGCCATAGAGTCATTTGTGATATGCTTCCTTTTTTATAACAAAGTTAATAATGACCATTTGGTTTTGGTTTTATTCATTGTCTTTGCTTTCTGTTTATCTATTGCTGTGTTTTTTCCAGTTGATTCTGAAGATTTCTTAGCACATGAACAACTTTTCCAAATGCTCAGTTACTGCCAACAGTTTGTCATGTCCAATCTGGACTGGCAGATCTTTAACCTGAAACACTGCTGGGGTTCTGCAATTTCCCGTCTTCCTGGGCAGTTTGAGCCACAATTTCTTGTATCCCAACTTAATCCTATTTTTCCTTCTTTTTTGTTTCTAAGTCATAGTTTTTTCTCTCATTTGCTCAAGAATACTTTCCGTCAACATGGAATTTTTTTTTTTAAGTCCAGAAATTTATAATTTTAGGTGGTTAATGACTTTAACTAGAGATGGAACTCTAAGCTGAATCATTTCTCCTTCAAATTTGAAAGACATTGACTGGCAATCAAACATGCTGTTGAGAAGTCTCAAACAGTTATTATTCTTTTTATGTAACTTTTTTTTTTCTCCTTTCTAGAAACGTCTAAGGTTTCTCTTCTATTCCCTGCTATTCTCAAATTTGTTATGTTTCTAGATCTAGGTCTTTTTTATTTATTGTTCTAAGCAATCCAAGTACTCATGTCTTTCAATTCTGAAACAATTTCTCATATATTCTTTGCTCATTTCTTCTCCTCAGTTGTCTCTATTGTCTCTCTCTCTGGAATTCTTATTAACTGGATATCTGCTCCCATTGTTTTTTTTATTTTTTTCCCCTATGATTTTCTATCTGGGAGTGGATAGAATTGTAATGTCTGGGGGATTTTCTCGATTGTTCATTCTAACACATCTATTATAATTTAATTTTTTTTTTTTTTTTTTTTTTTTTTTTTTGCTATAGGGGCACTTGGGTGGCTCAGTCGGTTAAGTGTCCAACTTCGGCTCAGGTCATGATCTCATGGTTTATGGGTTCCAGCCCTGAATCAGGCTCCATGCTGACAGCTCAGAGCCTGGAGCCTGGTTTGGATTCTGTGTCTCCTCTCTCGGCTCCTCCCCTGCTTGTGCTCTCTTTCTCTCTCTCTCTCTCTCTCTCAAAAATAAATAAACATTAAAAAAAAATTTTGCTATCAAATATTTTGAATATCTGCAAATTGCACCATTTTCAAAGTATCCTTTGTGTGTTTTTTTTTTTTATAGATGCATGATCTTCTCTATTGCTTTGAAGACACTGATTATAGTTTTTATGTGTCTATGTTTTTATACATATTCTTATTTGTGCATTTTCTGTTTTCTCCATTTGTCTTTCTCCGGTTTGTTTTGGTCTCTGTTTTGCATCTAAGTTTTTAAGCTTTATAAGGAATCTTCTAAACTTTCATTAAATGTCTGCTGATCTTTTGCTACGTATTGATAAGGGACTCAAATGCTTATTGGAAATCGCATGGGAAATCCTTATCAACTGTTGGGTTTACAGGAGGGTGATTGGCTGGGGTTCTCACATTGTATAGGAAGTTCCCTGAAGGTCAGTAAAACAGTTCTTTTATTTGGGGCTGTTCAGTGTTTCCAGAGAATAATCTTCAAATTGAATATATACCCTTGAGTGTCTTCCTTTTACATGCAGTGATATCACAATATTGTTTTCTGATTTACCAAACTTGGAAAACTTTTCCAGTTGTAACATATTCCCCAGTACCATTACCTTGTCAGTTTCCTAAGCTCAACACGTGGAGGTTATTTTTATTTCACAAACTATACACATCCTTTAGGACATGCAGATATTCTGGTTCTCTCTTGTTACTGGTTCAACATTTTTACTCTTTATTCCAATTTCTGTACTGGCTTAGGCTCTTATCACCTTATGTCAATTCTTTTACTCATCACAGTAAATGCAGTCCCTCATCCTTCACATCTGTGTTGCAAAGAGCTACCGGGAAAAAAATCAGTCCTCAAACATCTTTTTATTTTAATTGATCTGAATTTGGAAATAAATCCTGCACAAACTCTCTGCTTTGCTTTCCAGATTTTCCCCCTTTGTTCATCAGTCTGTAATATAACTTCTTTACTTCAGCTAAGCAGAATTTGTTTTCTCTGTTCAACCAAAATAGGGCCATTCTTGCTTCCTTTCTTTTCCTGTATGTTTCTTCTTCCACACAAACTGTTCCATGCCTTTCGTGCTTGGACTTCGGGGTTATCTGGCCTCTTTCAGAATACAGCCAAAACCCTGCTTGTCTCTGGGGCTTTTCTCATAGGTGATAGCTGACTATTCATTCCTTTACTTGCTCTTTCCCACAAATTTTGTATTCATATCTGCAGTGGAGTTGAAAATTCCTTTAATCATTCACATTGTGTCAGTTATTTTAAGTCAGCCTGGTGGCCCGCACAACTGCACAAAAAGAGCACCCGGTAAATGATTCTTCTCATACCATGCTTTCAGTAAGCATACTAGATAAAACTGAGTATATCAGAATAGTAAGATTCTTAAGTTGTACACTCTTTATGATATTTTGTATACTTTAAATTCTTACTCTACACATTCTCTTAGTATTTTCATCTGCCTTTGCTATTCTGTCCCCTCTATAAACAGTAAGCTCGTTCATTGTAGAGAATGTCTCTGTCTCCTTTTTCCTTTATTAACCCCTATTATATCATGTACAATATTTGATATATAGCATATTAGAGATTCCTTTTTTAGCTCAGTGACTCTGTGTTACATTACCTAAATTTTTACATGTCAGATTTATATTTTTATATGAAATTCCAACTGTCATTTTTAAATTGTAGAAATTCCACAAAATACTATAAAGTAATTACAAACATTAACTTCCTAGAAATTGTATTTTATATTAAAAGATCTCTGGGGCGCCTGGGTGGCTCAGTCGGTTGAGCGTCCGACTTCGGCTCAGGTCATGATCTCGCGGTCCATGAGTTTGAGCCCCGCGTCAGGCTCTGTGCTGACCGCTCACAGCCTGGAGCCTGTTTCAGATTCTGTGTCTCCCTCTCTCTCTGACCCTCCCCCGTTCATGCTCTGTCTGTCTCTGTCTGAAAAATAAATAAACAGTAAAAAAAAAAAATTAAAAGAAAAAAAAGAAAAAAAAAAGATCTCACTTGGCATCCCAAAGCCCTGGCTTCCCAAAGTATACTTACTAAGTAGGCCACAGAGATAAAATGCATGTATTAGCAAAGGCCTGTCTTGCATTTTAACATGCTAGAACTACAAGGAATGGTAGGATTATGCTAGCAATTTGGACATGAGGAAACTGAGGCCCAAGCTCATGTGGGTGGATAGCTCAGCAGAAGCCAGGTCTCTCAACTTTCCTGCTGATACTGGCTTGCCTGCATTCTGCCAGGATGCTCTATATAAAATACAATGTTTTTTATTCCATAACATCTTAGTAGGCAATGATGCAAAATGTACAGCAGGCTTTTCTTTGGACTTCTAGAAAGTAATGTCAAAAATTATGGTTAGTTTCAAAGCCAGGACTTGAATTGCTTTGTTATTTAAAATATGAATGGGGGCTGGCACCTGGGTGGCTCATTTCGCACCTGACTTTGGCTCAGGTCATGATCTTGCAGTTTATGAGTTCGAGCCCCACATCGGGCTCTGTGCTGACAGCTCAAAGCCTGGAGCCTGCTTCGGATTCTGTGTCTCCCTCTCTCTTTGCCCTTCCCCTGCTCACACTCTGTCTCACTCTCTCAAAAATATACATTTAAAAATGTTTAGGGGCACCTGGGTGGCTCAGTTGGTTGGGCGTCTAACTTTGGCTCAGGTCATGATCTCATGGTTTGTGAGTTCAGGCCCTGCGTTGGGCTCTGTGCTGACAGAGCCTGCTTTGGCTTCTGTGTCTTCTTCTCTCTCTGCTCCTCCCCACTCATGCACTGTATCTCTCTCCTTCAGATATAAATAAACATTAAGAACATTTTTAAAAAATGTTAATTATGAAATGGGGGAATAGGGAGTTCCAGGGACTGCAAGCAAGTAACGTTTGAAGATGTTCTAAATTGTGGTAGCTGAGGAAAACAAGCAAAAAAATACTCTTGTTGACATTAAATGACAAATTTTGCTTAGTGGATTTATATATTGTCCTTAATCTTTTAACAGCATAATTAAAAATTTCCCATTTTGATTCTTTTTCAGCTACATGTGGTCATTTGAGAAAGCTCACCTCAGCATGGTTCAGATAATCACAGGACAACTTGTTGAGTCCTTTGATGAAGAATTTAGAACTCTCTATGCCAGATCCTGTGTCCCCAGTCCCTTCGCCCAGGAAGAATCAGCAAGGGTGAAGCATGGCAAATCACTCTGGGAGAATGGCACCTACCAGCGTTCAGTTTCTTCACTAGCTTCTGTTTCCAGCCAAAGAAACCTTTTTGGCAGACAGGACAAAATTCACAAGCTAGACTCTAGTTACTTCAAAAACAGAGGGATATACACTCTAAATGAACATGACAAATATAGCATAAGAAATCATGGCTACAAGCCTCATTTTATTCCAAATTTTAATGGTCCAAATACAGTCCGTCAGTATCAATCCAGTCAAATAAATGAAAATTGGAAGAGGCATAGTTATGCTGGGGAACAGCCGGAAACAACACCATACCTGCTGCTTAACAGGGCTCTGAATCGAAACATCAATCCTCCAGGTAATTGGAAAAAGCCTTCGGATAGTCTGAGTGTGGCGTCCTCATCACGAGGCGGCTATGCAGGTCACCGTAATACACCTGCCCAGAGTTTTGCTGATCGGCTTGCCCAGAGAAAAACAACAAATCTCGCAGAAAGGAACTCAAATGTGCGGCGGTCTTTTAACGGGACAGATAATCATATTCGCTTTTTACAACAACGAATGCCAACCCTTGAACATACCACAAAGTCGTTCCTGCGTAACTGGAGAATCGAATCCTACTTAAATGATCATTCAGAAGCTGCGCCTGATTCAAATGGATCGGCTCTAGGTGACCGGTTTGAGGGCTACGAAAGTTCTGAAAATTTGAAAGCCAACGCCCTTTATACTCATTCTCGGCTTCGTTCCTCTTTTGTGTTTAAACCCACTTTACCTGAGCAGCAGGAAGTTAACAGTTGTACAACCGGCTCCTCAAATTCAACTGTCGTCGGTTCCCAGGGAAGTGACACACCTAAGGAGGTCCTGGACACCCCTACGAGTGTACAGCATGTGACAGACAAGCCTTTGCCGGAATCAACCCCGAAGCTCCCATTGCAGTCGGAGGCACCCAAAATGCACACCTTGCAGGTTCCCGAAAACCACTCAGCTGTCTTACATCAAACTACAAATGGCCATCCAGAGTCAAACAACTATTTATATACATCCTTGTGTGTAAATAAGCAGACAGAAAATCCAAAGAATCAACAAAATGAGAATCTGCTCAAAAGGCGAAGTTTTCCATTCTTTGACCACTCAAAAGCCAATTTAGATCACGGACACAGTAAGCATTATGTATATAGTACACTCACCAGGAGTCGAGTTAGACAACCAGAAAAACCCAAAGAGGATTTGCTGAAAAGTTCTAAGAGCATGCACAATGTGACTCAGAGCGCGGAAGAGGACAGGGAGGTCATCAAGAGAGACCCTCCGAGTGGCACTACCACCAAGTCAATTTCCATTGCTGCTTTGCTTGAAATGAATAAAGATGAACCTAGCAAAGAACTGACTTCAAAAAAGGAAGTTAAAGGTTCGCCAAGTTTTTTGAAAAAGGGGTCTCAGAAGTTAAGGTCATTACTTAGCCTTACCCCAGAAAAGAAAGAAAATCTATCCAAAAATAAAGCACCTGCCTTTTATAGAATGTGTAGCAGTTCTGACACGTTAGTTTCTGAGGCTGAAGAGAATCAAAAACCAAAGAAGTCAGAACGAAAAATTGATTCATCTCCCAGAAGAAAGCGTTCTTCCTCATCAAACTCTCAAGGCAGTATTCACAAGAGTAAGGAAGATGTAACAGTTAGCCCATCCCAGGGGATCAGTTCTCCATCCGAGGAAGGTAGTAAAACAATACCTTCTTCAGGTCCAGTTGAGAACAAGTTCTTGGAAAGGGCAGGTGATGCTTCTGCCCCTAGATTTAACACCGAACAGATCCAATACCGAGATTCAAAGGAGATTAATACAGTTCTTGCTCCTGAAAGAAAACCAGCTTCTTCTCCAAGACCAAAGCCCAATGAGCTTCTAAGATCTCACTCAACTGACAGGCGCGTTTACAGTCGTTTTGAGCCATTTTATAAGATTGAAAGCTCTATTCAGCCTGCAAGCAACCTGCCAAATACTGGTGTGCATCGCCCAGAAATAAAATCCACAACTGTGGGCAATAGTTATGGCAGGTCCAGCCCACTGCTTAATTACAATACTGGTGTATATCACTCCTATCAGCCAAATGAAAACAAGTTCCGAGGATTTATGCAGAAGTTTGGAAACTTCATACACAAAAATAAATGAAATACTGTAACTTCAAATAGTTTTAAAAATACAAATGACTGTAACTATAAATATTTGTCCAAAGAACCCTGTGGATGGTTTTTGTAACATGTCAATAGATTTCTATAGGGACAGAGTTTGGGGTTATGATGTAAATGTTTACCAGTGTACTAATGTATACAGTAAAGTTCTGTGTGATAAAGTTAGTTGTACTTAATTGCAGTGTAGATGGAATGTCTCTATACACATGACTTTTAAATGGTAGTGGTAAAAAAAAAAATGTAATTGTTTTCTTCGGACTGAAGATCTTCTTAGGTCTCAAAATAGAAACTTTAGTGGAGAGATGGTGTATGGATTTTAAGCATTCATTCTAAAGCCTTTCCCTTGAAAAAAGGATCATTATACTCTCAATGGCCCTTTATAATATATCTTTATGGGTTCTCATATCTTCACATTATGAGAAAATAGGACAAAGCCTTTTTGGGTTTTAATTATCTTTAAGTTCTACAGGGTAACTTGTTATATTTTATTAATGTTTTATTAATTTTCCTGTGGAACATATGCAACTGGTTGGGCAGCAACAGTACAATTTAAGTTATATAGCTCAGCACATCTTTCATTTTAACTGAGGTGTTTGCAGACTCTCAGCCTCATATAGTACATGGTAGGAATTTCTTTTCCTAATTTTTTGAAAACCATCCAGGTTGTGTTTCTTTCCACTCTGGACCAAGGGAGCCTATATTCCACTCACCAGTCAGCTGCTGAACTTTTACAACCATTCCTTCTTTGAAACTTAGAGCAAGCAATAGATATTTGGGAAACTTGAATTGTAAACTTCTGCCTAAATTTTTATCTTGGATTAGTATGGCAATGCTTAGTGTTTTGCTTACAAAAATCCTTGATCTTTTTTACACTGTGCCAAATACAATATGACTGTGTACTGTTTTCATAAAAGTTCTGTGATGAAACTGAGAATTGGTATCTGGCGCATTTCTTCCATGACAGTCGAGCCTGGTTGAAAGTTTTAAATCCTTCGATATCTTAATCTGATGATGATATTTACATCAGAAGATACCCTTTGCCTTTCTTAGAGTAATGAAATTAAAGGCCCACATCCATTAAAGAGATTTAACTTGACTTTACTTCATCCACAAAGTACAGAATTCAAGAAACAATGCATCATTTGAGAAGTGTGAAGTGTTTCTATAAGACTTTAAATATATTATTTAACAGCTTCTGAGCTGCAGTGTGGCCAGTATGTTGTTTAAAAATTCAAGACTAAGTTAAATAATGTCTATGTCATTAAATTAAAAGAACAGCCTTAAAATGTCAGTCATTAAAATAATTGTCCATAGTATTAAAATACCATGATAAGAACATGACAGGAGAAAACATGACAGTAGGGAAAATAAAACCTAACATTTATTGAGCACTTTTATAGAACCTATAGTTCCCACAACAATTATTTTGCGGTACCTTTGTCCTCATTATTTGTAGGTGATGATTGAGGTGATAAATGAGAGGTAAGGCCCCTAACTCACGCAGTTAAAAGGTAATGGTGCTAAAGTGTCTAACATGCAGTCATATTCCTCCCAAGTGTGTTCAATATTGGCCTCACCTGAACTATTGAGAATTAAATGAGAGAATGTTTATATTTTTTGATTCAACAGTAATCTGCTAAGAAAGGTTTAGTTGAATTCCACTGGACAACAAGGACACGCAGGGGCTTAAAATAATCATAGTAGGTGAGATAGGGAATGGAATTGACATTAATTTCCGATTGTAACTTAGCAGGCCAGGTTTAATTGCTAGGCCACCATTTTGATCTTGTGCTGGTTAATCTATGACAACAAAAAGAAGGAAAAGGAACTATAAGTGAATTTAACCTGTGTTTGTGCTAGGGAAAGCAGTCCATTGGGTTAGGAAGCTGGGCAGGGAATGGAACTCAATGTTAAATATATGATCCCCTTAACTCTTGACAATGGCCCTGTGAAGTACGTACATCCTTTTTTGCAAATGAGAAAACTAGTCCTCAGAGAAGTTACAAAATCTTCCAAGAGTTGCATGGCTCTGAATTGGTATAACTGGGTTTAAACACAAAAGCCTGTAGTTTTAATACCTTTTTTTTTTTTTCTTTTTGAGAGAGAGAGTGTGACCAGGGGTGGGGTACAAGGGGGGGTTGGCCAGAGGACTGAAGCTGGGTCTATGCTGACAGCAGCAAGCCCGATGTGGGGCTCGAACTCATGAACCGCGAGATCATGAACTGAGCCGAAGTCAGACGCTCAACCAACTGAGCCACCTAGGTGCCCCCTGTAGGTTTGGTACTATACCTTACCATACCTTGTTGGCTTCTACTCCACCATGATTGAGGAACCTTTCCTGAAAGTTGTCTCTCTCCTTTGCTCTATCTTTACAAATTGTAGAAATATACCAGTAACTGTACAGCAATAGCATTTTAGAAGCACAAATCCAGAATATAAACTCAGTTTAACATTATTCATAAAAGTGGGTTTTAAGACTCATAATCTTATTGTTATAAGAGTCCCATTGTTTTTGGAAAGCTGTGTAATAGATTGGAAATTTGGCACAGTTCCTAATAAATTAATATCATAAAAATAAAATTGAGAAGGAAAGTTATTTTTCTTTCTTGAAAAATAATAACAGGAAAAGTAGCCAGTTGTATTTACAAAAATTTTGCATTTTTTAAATGACCTTTGGAATGTGCATTTCCTTATAATCAGATAAATTCAGTTTCAATGAAAAAAACCTAATTGCTAGTGGGTTAGTTTTCAGAATCCTCTGGCAATTGTATAATCTTCATATATTAGTATAAAATTATTAAAAATCATTAGAATTGGAGACCAGTGAATGAAAGAGATTTTTCATTTTGCTCTTAGAAAAAGTCACTTTTGTAATTATGAACCATGGTCCTTTACCCACTCACCAAAGGCAGAACCCATAGCTAACCAAACCAAATTGACTTTAATATTACCCATTCTTTGTCTCTTAGATGGGGCAAGGGGATAATGGGCTAAGGGGATAATGGGCTAATTGTCTTTAGGCAGCTCTGAAATTGGAGGCCCTAAAATGTAGAGCAAGATAACTTTGAAGCTGAAATTACATAGACTAGTTTTAATCATGTTTAATTACAAGCAAAAGCTTGTTGCTTTTTTGTACAGCCACTGCCATCATTTCTGGAAGCATAGATAGCTTTTAAATAGTCCCTGAATCCCTCCTCTCCCTAGTGGAATTGAGAAGTGCAGGGTGCTTTATTTCATCTACCTGTGACAAGTAGCTTGGGCTTTTGCACAGATTTATATTCTTCTACCTTTTTTTCCCCTTTTATTTATTTATTTTTTCCTCCAGAAACATCTGTATTTCAGAATCTGTACTTTCCAAAGTTTCTGTGGCTGAGAAATTCCTCAGAGTTAAGACTGAGTAAGCACGTAATACTTCAGATAATTTACTCAAGAGTTTAAGTTTTAAACAGACACTATCCAACTTTATGGATATAATCATTTCGAGCAAAACACTTTTTCTCCCCATGTCAATATTGGTGGAAAGACAATGGCACTTAGATGTATTTTCATATTACGGTTTGGCAAGGCAGTTTTTACTCTCTACATCGTACATTAGTTTGTACGCAGAAACTCAAAAAGATAGGTACAATTTCAAGGTAGTTTTGGGCAGATGTCTTCAGAATAGTTGAAGTGCCTACATCCTGAACATGCTGGTATCTCTCTACTATTATGATTGGGATTAGCCACATTTCTAATGTGGCGTGTTGAGTGATGGGTATATTGGCAGTCTACTTTTTATGGAAGCAAATGACCTTGTTTAACCAAGACGACATCTAGTGTGATCCAGACAAGCAAGGAAGAAGTTGAACTCTGGCTACATTCAACTTTAACTTTACTCCAGATTATCCAGTTATTCAGCTCTTATTCCACAGATACTTGTCTTTCGTGAATATCTGTTGACTCAATATGATTTTGGCCAAGGGGTGTAAAGAAGAGTCTTTGTTTCACATTAACTACATGTGATACTGTTTGAAAAAAAGTTTGTCTTAATAGTTTGGTTCTAGAATACTTAAAATTAGAAGGATGAAATTATAAACCAAAGAGTCAATTTTTGTATACATAAATGTTATCAAAGAAGTATTCTTCCAAATTGGCCTGGTTTTAGATCTAATAAATAAATATTAACTAATTTTGTACAAACATCAATATACTGTATGTTGTTTGTTTTTTATCTTCAGATATATATGCGTTTCTCCATTTAACACCATGTTTTCACTTAGCTTTATATCATGAATTTAAATTTGTGCACATTTTAATGTTTATGAATTTTGAAATAATATCTTAAACACTTTAAGTTTTATTTTTGATTAGCAATTATATTTCATACAATAATTTATCCATATTTGATATCCAGTGACAATACTCTCCCTTAAGCACAATATCATATACATTCATTCTCTATTTCTATTTCTACTGGAGTATATAGTTATTTTAAATAACTTGGCACTTTGAAAAATAGAGGAAATTTTGTTAAAAAATTGATAGCTGACCTTTGTATAATGTTACAGCATTTAGCTTGTGTAAAATATTCTTAAGGTGCATTTGTACTAGATCAATTAGTGACATTAAATAATCTAGAGTCTGAAAGTTATTTAAAACTCAAAATCCATTTTTTTCTAGAAAAAAAAATGCCCTTTATATCACAGATTAAGATACAGTCAAATACTGTGTATTGGGAATTAAATAGTGTTGTTTTAAAGGCAAATGTAAGTAAGTATAATTTAAGTAGGTAAGTATAATTTTAAGGAAAAATCTTGAATTTTTCTCCATTTACCATAAATATAGATGTTTAACCAAAACCTAGTTCAATGGAATAAGGAAAATAGATAAGGTTTTACTTTTGTGACCATACTAAGACCAACCTGAGGTAATTGGACTAAAGTTGAAAGGGGACTGAAAGGAGTAAGCGTGTGCCCTGCCTGTGAGAAAGAATTACATGAGGTGAAATTACCTGAGCTGAAAGCAGTGAGAGGCTGAAGCAAGAGATATAGAGATGAAAACTCCTGAGTTAACAAAATGCAACATGCCAAATGGGACATTTCTCCCATAGTAATCTATTTCAACAATCTGCCTGCCTTTTTTTTTGTTTGTTTGTTTTTTGATGGTCACACATATGCTTTTATTCTGAACAGCAAATAGGACACTTCCAGCAGTAGTAAAAAAATAATTTACAAAAGTGAAAATTTGGTGAAGTCTTCTGGTTGGAACCCTTGGGAGCTCATATGTAGATGACAACCCAGAGCAGCAAGAAGCAGGACTCCAAAGCCCATGAAGAGCGAGGCAACCTAGGAGATGAGGAGATCTTTGCTGATACCCCGACTGTACTTGGTACCTCATAAACAAAGAACTAAGCACGAAGAAATGCAAATGGCCAACAGCACCACAGTCAGATGGGGGAAGACAGCCAGCTCCACTGGGCTGGTTTATCTACTCACAGCCTCAAGATCCATTTTGCTAGGCACAGGGTAATCCACTCCTCTGCCACTGGAATCCAATCTGGCTCATTTTAACACGCATACTGGGAACCTACTTTGTTCCAAGTATGCAGGTTGTAGTAGAACATTGATGTAAGGGAAAAGAAGAGAATGTCTGGATAATCGGATGCTGCTGCAAGTTTTCATGAGTGTTTTAAGACTGGCCCACACTAACAGCAAAAATGTGTATCTTACCCGAAGTCTGTCCTAATTTGTGCCTTGATGTACTCCTAGTGTCTAGCAAAGTACACAGAAGAGTTGCCTGATAAATAGTCTGTGTATGCATTCTATCATTTCCTTAACTGTAGTTAGATAAATCCATACATTAAAATGTACATATTATAGGTATCTAAATAGCCATTTGTACTAAAAAATATGGATGGATAAATGCAGCAGGAGTCCTAGCTTAAATTTCAGCCACATTTACCCTACAATCTGGACATCTTTACAGGTCCAACAGATCCGTTTTCTGAGGATACATATATTGGAAGAGAAGGAAACCCCTGATGAAGAATTCATTCTGAAGGAAAATGGAGTAGAGCTGCTCAAATTCAGCTCATAGAAACTTGGTGCACAAGGGAAGGAAGTGGTGACCATATATAAAGTCATTCAGATTGTCCAGCAATGTCAGTCATCTTTGTGGGACTGCAACAGAAGAGTGACTTCCCTAGAATTTCCACGGATGGTACATGGAGAGTCCAGTGTCAGGGTTGCCACCATGGGTGCCTTCACCATGACCCTCAGCACACAGCCTCCCATTTTCAACAGCAGCGTCTCTGCTAATGTTAAGTTATAGCTACAACTGCAGACTCTACGCTGAACAACAATGAGGTACATCTACCAGTTTTGGTGTGAGCAGCGATTGGCCACGTTACCACAGGGGGCCAGAGCAGAAAAGAATAGGTACCATGAGGAAGCCAAGATAGTAAAACCTTCTAGGGAGTCCTAGAACATATACAGTGGGGAATTAGGAGGGGTGGAAGTTCCACCAGAACAGATTTAGATGGGAACTTACCATTCCCTTATTACTGAACTAGAATGGCTTGGCCAATACAAGTCATGTCTGTCACATATCCACAACAAACAAAGTGTTTATGACAAAATTCACAAAATGATTTTGATAGAATGGTCTCCGCTGTTTTAATTAGAAAGAGGTAAATGGGGGGGGGGGAGCCAATCCCACCCCCCAAACAAAATAAAAACAAGAACCTTTTATCAGGGACTTAATTTAGAGAACAACTTTCAGGGTACATCCTGATATCAACACATTTTACATTTACACTTTTTTTTTAGCTGTAGGAATAAAAATTTTTAACAATCTTTATGTGTCTCGATTACCAGGGACACTCAACTAGATTTAATAGACCGTTTTTTTTTTTTTTTAATTTTTACTCTTATTTATTTATTCTTTGAGAGAGAGCATGAGCATGTACTCCAGCTAGGGAGAGAGGCAGAGAGAGAGAGGGAGAAAGAGAATCCTAAGCAGGCTGCACACCCAACATGGAGCCCAGTGCAGGGCTTGACCTCATGAAGTGTGAGATCATTACCTGAGCCCAAATCAAGAGTCTGTCACTTAACTGACTGAATCAGCCAGGCTCCCCTAGTAGACCACATTTTTTAAAGAAAGTTCTTTTGGTGTGTGTGTGTGTGTGTGTGTGTGTGTGCAGCTTTACAAACTACCAAAATTTTATTTTGGTTCACTACTAAGACTAAATAAATTAGATACTCATTACATTAAAATAAGTGTTCTAGTTAATAAGGGTCTACGATAAAGCTCAGAACTGGATGTGTTTTATAAATGGGATGTCAACGGAAAGAAAGCCAACCTCAAAATAGGTTAGTAAATGCTTTATTTGTTGTCTTACTGAGAACCAAAGCCCAGCAAACAGTTTTTTTTCAAATTGCTTTGAGGAACTTCTCCCAAGCTTGTTAGCTTCAGGGGATGATATTTACAAAAAGGGGAAAGGGGTGTACATGCTTGCAAGCAGTTCTCCAAGTATGTGTGTGTCACAAGGTATATAACTGGTTACATTTACAAGAATTAGGGTTTTCTGATTTCCACACAGACAGGAAAGCAAGACCCTTAGGTCCTCTTAATACATTGTTTTTTTTGTTTTTTTTTTTTTGTTTTTTTGTTTTTTGTTTTTTTAATCGTATCTGATTGTCCAAAAGTACTGCCTGTTTACCTCTACTTAACTAGTTTTCTGGTTCTTCCCGTTTTTGATATCTCATTGAGGTCACTTGACACATTCACAGAAGTGGACATCAGTTACCTACGGCAGTTTTCGTGCACATTTCCCCTCTTAGTCAAAATGCAGCTTATGGCAGACAATGGTGACCAAGTATCTCTTTGTCCCAGGGCACTAGGAAGGTTCATGCCTAGTCGGATAAATGGGGCAAACATGTCTTAAAAAGGATAACCATCTGCAAACTTCTAAATTTGCTAAAGTTTAGGAATTTTATAGCCTGAGGTATTTCATTGTGTCTAGATATAAACTGCCAAACCTTATACAGAACGGTATATATTATTTATAGTATCCGGACGTTTGACCATCATTAGCTCAGTGCAAGTCTGAGTAGAGCCGTGCACACAACAAGAAGTTAATTTGTATAGTAAATATGTTAACAGTAAAAAGGCTAATGTCTTAGCTAGAAACATTAAAATAAGTTTAAATCAAGAATATCAGAACTAAACCAGTTAGCTAACATTTCCCCAAGACTGGGTGTTGGGTCACTTAAAACTGATATTTGGTATGATTAGCTTATTCTGGCATGGTAGAGCCCCCTGACTTAATCTACCCTCATGGGGAGTCAGCCACATATGTCCCATATCTAGAATCAGTTTTCACCAAAAGTCCTTGTGGTGTGGTTACAAATTAACATTCTCCCCCCTTTTGATGATTTTTTTTTTTTCCTTAGAATAACATCACAGATCAACACTGTTCCCTCTTAGCTGGAGTTTAACTGTACTGTTCTGGACCTGGTAAGAAGTCTGTTTCAAAGCTCATGAACCAGTCTTAGTCTTGGGAACAGGTCAGCTCACACAGTTGTCTCATTTCAAGAGGTGGTCCTACAGATGGGTTCTCAAAGTTAGCCCACTGTGCAAGCAGTTAGATTTACTAAGAACAGAAAATAAAGAAAAGAAAAGCACAGGTTAATGGAGCAAATTATAAATCCAGTGTCTGAGTCCTGAGTGCTATCAGTGAGATGATTTCTATGTTGGCTCGAAGCATCTTCAGATGCAGTGAGGGCGGGCAGTGGAGTCTGATAGATTTTCCTGATTCAGTTTGAATGTCTCTGGTGATCTTTCTGTGTGGCCCATACAGCAACAGGCATGAAGATTATCTAAAAATGGCCATTGTGAAAACTAAAGTACTAAGCAATTGTGAACTGTTTGTTATACCAGTATTTCTTAGATGAACGAATTTATGAATACATTTAATACGTTTTAGAAAGATGCCTTCTTGTAGCAAATTTATCAGCATGGTACAAAATATGTTTCTTAATAGACCCAAGTATCTTTAGTTTCTCTATATTAGGAAGTCAAAGGTAGATAACTAACCTATGTTAGTAATTAATGTTTTAGTATCTTATCTTATTTGAAAATGATGTAGGTATTTAGTGGCTATCCTTCATATAATTTAACTTAGCAAACTCGAAAGTTTTAAATTACCAAAACAAACAAGCAAACAAACAAAATCAGGGGACATACTTTAAGCAGACACAAATATTGCTGAAAAATTTACAAACTTTTCTATCTACTTGTTATTAATAAAAAAATTGAGATGTTTATCAGGTTTATCAGCTATCATTTTTTATTTTTTATTTATTTATTTATTTTTTTAAATTTTTTTTTTTCAACGTTTATTCATTTTTGGGACAGAGAGAGACAGAGCATGAACGGGGGAGGGGCAGACAGAGAGGGAGACACAGAATCGGAAACAGGCTCCAGGCTCTGAGCCATCAGCCCAGAGCCCGATGCGGGACTCGAACTCCCGGACCGCGAGATCGTGACCTGGCTGAAGTCGGACGCCCAACAGACTGCGCCACCCAGGCGCCCCTCAGCTATCATTTTTTAAATTATCTTTCTTGCTGATAAATTCTGTAACAGAGGTAAGATGAGCTTATTTGAGTTTTAGTAAACCTAGGTAGAATATAAGTATTGTATTCAATGTTGACAACTAAAAAAATCCTATTTTAATTAAACCAACAAACCTCAATTAGCGTTTTTTTTAAGTTTTTTTATTTATTATTTTTTTTTTTCTAATGTTTATTTTTGAGAGAGAGAGAAACAGCACAAAGCAGGGAAGGGGCAGAGAGAGAGGGAGACACAGAATCCAAGCAGGCTCCAGAAAGCTTGCAGGGGTGGGGGTTGGGCGGAGGTTGGGATCAAACTCACAAACCTGGAAATCATGACCTGAGCTGAATCAGCTACTTAACCAACCAAGCGACCCAGGCACCCATTTTGTTTTGTTTTGTTTTTTTTAAGAGAGAGAACCCGCCCACCCCTGTGAGAACAGGAGAGGGACAGAGAGAGAGAGGGAGAGAGAGAATCTCAAGCAGAGATGGTATTTGTGTCCCAGTTTCCTCTCCAATTAGCCTGGTGAAATCGGAAGTGCTCCGAATGCTGAGCAAGCAACTCTCTCGTGCATCCCTCGGCAGAGCAGCTAAATTATCTGTATTGTGAGCGGGAATCCCCACCAGACCACTGCAGGGCATACGCTTAATGTCTGCACTCTCCAATGAGACGAGCTCCTGTCCCTTGAGTCTGGATTTCAGAATCTCATGTATGTCATTGTAGCATCGAGTATTCAAATTGCCAAAATTATGAAGAATCTTTGATTTCTGGGATGAAGATTTGTCTCTCCCACAGAACTGCAACCTGTGCTCCACACACAACAGCGCCCCCTTCTGAATGATGCAGGAGGAACGAGACAACGTGTGGGTCCAGGAACCTGTGTTAGGAACAAAATGGCACACTTTCCTGACTGTAGGAGAAAGAAAGAACCGTTAAGACCCGAAACCTGTGTCACACACGGAATGGCATCTTTTCCTGACTTTGCAGAAGAAAGAAAAGAAACAACAGTGAATAAGCTCTGGACCATCTACCAAGTTGGGAGGTCCAGATCCCAGGAAGAACTTAGTCTATTTATTATACTCCATCTAAGGAGACTGTTGGGCACAGGAGTCCATGCCAGTACCAAAGCTCCATTTCCTGGTGGAGTGCAGCTGAGAAAGTGGTTGTCTCTTCTGGGATCTTTGTGGTTGCCAAATTGTCAACGGAAAGAAAGCCAAGCTCAAAATAGGTTAGTAAATGCTTTATTTATTGTCTTACTGAGGACCATAGCCCAGGAAACAGTCTTTGAGATTGCTTTGAGGAACTCTTCCAAAGCTTGTTAGCTACAGGAGGTTATATATACAAATCCCTAGAGAGAGGATTCATGCTTGCAAGCAATTCTCCAAATACTTGTGTCACAGGTAAAACAGGTTACAGTTGTAAAACTTAAGGTTTTCTGATTTCCACATAGGAGAAAGACCTTTAGGTCCTCTTCATACATTATGTTTTTGTCATATCTGGTTATTCAAAAATATTGCCTGCATGCCTCCACTTAACTGGTTTTCTGGTTCTTCCTGTTTTTGATATCTTGTTGAGATCACTTGCGACATTCACAGAAGGCTGACATCAGTCACCTACTACAGTTTTAGTCCACGGGGAGTCCACACTTGGTTCGAGTTTTGTGTTCTCCCCCAAGCAGAATATAATACTGCTTTTTTAAAGACAAAAGAAAATTCCGTTGTTTGTTTTGCTAACTTAAGTATAACATAATGTGCATTGAGCTTTGCAAAGCATTTCTTAAAATGTGTTTTATGTGAATCAGAGTTAAACAACCTTTGTTCTATCAAGTGTTTTCACAGTGCTTGGCACAGGGAAGGGACTGACTGTAAGTGCTAATCTCATTTGATTTCCAGAGGAAAAACTAGAGAATATTTTGCATTCTAATCATGATAAGATGAAAGGCCTTGCTTTAAAATAAAATTAGATAAACATAAAAGGAAGAGCAGAGGGAAGGTGAAAACCCGAATGTACTTCTATCTTCTGGCAAACACTTTTTGACACTGAACTTCTTTGTACTTGATTTCCTTTATAATACATGAAAATAATTATTTGATACTTTGTAGAAGTAGTTGAATATTAAAGATGTTTACTTTGTAATTTGGGTTCCCTCGAAAAAAGGGCACAAGATAAATATTAACACAGCAGGACCAGCATTTTTTAAGTGAGGTTATGTAGTTTTCTCCAGTAAACTCAAAGTTTGAGAAAGAGGTTGATTTCCAGATGTTGCAAATTAAAACTTGAAACATGTGAAGATAAAATATATGTTTAAATATCATCTAGCTTAAAATGTTTTTGAGTGGGTTCCAAAAAATCAAAAACCAGAGGTTTGGGGCACCTGGGTGGCTCAGCCAGTTATGTGTCCAACTTCAGCTCAGGTCATGATCTCATGGTTCCTGAGTTCGAGCCTCACGTTGGGCTCTGTGCTGACAGCTCAGAGCCTGGAGCCTGCATCGGATTCTGTGTCTCCCTCTCTCTCTGCCCCTCCTCCGCTGATGCTCTATCTCTCTCTTTCTCAAAATAATAAACATTTAGAAAAAGAAAAAAAAAAAGAAAACCAGAGATTACCAGTTGGCTAGAATGGAATGATGGCGTGGGGGGGGGGGGGTGTGCAGGGCAGGCCCATGGGCAGCAGGTGCTGCTCTAGCTCCTCTCGCTGCCCAGGTTCTGCTCGGGCTTTCTGTCATTTGCAGGGAGTTATAGCTCTTCCATTTGTAAAAAGGACAGCATCCCATTTCCTCTTATTGGAGTCCTAAATGCAATGGTTTTAGCGACTGTGAGATTTCTCAATGTATAATGAACGTGAGAGGCCAGTTTTAAGTTACCTTTATCTCAGACCATGGAATCCTAAAAACGTTTGGGATTCTGACTGACTACTACCATAGCAGTACACCTCAGTTTGGCTAGTGGCAAAACATGTGTTTAAAGTGTGGCAACCAGGAGTGATCCTTATCCACACTAAATTGTGGATTTTAGACTAGTTGCATACTTTTCTACATCTGCCTCCATATTGACTTCTCCAAACTCAAGTCAGTCTTTCTTTCTTTCTTTCTTTCTTTCTTTCTTTCTTTCTCTCTCTTTCTTTCTTTCTCCCTTTCTTTCTTTTTCTTTCTTCTTTCTTCTTTCTGTCTCTCTCTCCCTTTCTTTCTCTCTCCCTTTCTTTCTTCTTTCTTTCTTTTTCAAATCATTTTAGTAACCTGGCAGTGGTTCAAAATGTGGAAAGAAGATTCAAACTGGTTCCCTTAAAGGGGATGCTACCATGATTGCCTCATACAAACATGACCAAAGGCAACAATGAAACTGGATTCCAAAGAACATAGGTGGTAAGAAGGCTTGGTTGCTGGGTCGAGAGCATCTTGAAATGTTTCTTGACGGTGATTTGGTGTTGAGAGTATTACTCATTTGAAGATAACCAAGCAGGATGAGCCGAACAGCTTTGTTGTCCCAAAGGGTCAAGCCTCTTCAGTGTTGAGGTAATCCTGGAGAAAAATGATCACACCGAAGCCAGAGTTGTAATTTCACCTTCTCATGAAAAGTAACTTCTTTTTTTAATTAATTTTTTTTTATTTTTTTATATTTTATTTATTTATTTATTTATTTTGAGAGAGAGAGAGAGAGCAGAGGAGGGGCAGAGAAAGAGGGAGAAAGAGAATCCCAAGTAGGCTCCACACTGTCAGCATAGAGCTCAGTGTGGGGCTCGAACTCACAAACTGTGAGATCATGACTTGAGCTGAAATCAAGAGTTGGATGCTTAAACAAGTGAGTCACTGGGCACCCCTTGTCAGCAGCAACTTCTAACTCAAGTTTTCTTACTTCTTTCCGTTTTTTTTTCTAAATATTAGTCAATATATAATCACCAAAAACCATTTGTAGGTGCATTTTTTTTTTTCAACGTTTATTTATTTTTGGGACAGAGAGAGACAGAGCATGAACGGGGGAGGGGCAGAGAGAGAGGGAGACACAGAATCGGAAACAGGCTCCAGGCTCTGAGCCATCAGCCCAGAGCCTGACGCGGGGCTCGAACTCACAGACCGCAAGATCATGACCTGGCTGAAGTCGGACATTTAACCGACTGCGCCACCCAGGCGCCCCTGTAGGTGCATTTTTTAAAGTACTTAACAAATTATTTTTTCTGTGCCTGGAAGTTATTTGTCTTTATATCTTCCTATGTCAGAATACTAAAGAAATAAGATGAGTTGGATTTTAATTCATTATGCATAGTATTAAACTACATCATCATACATCAAATACCATCTTTCACATTAGGGATAACAGGCCTCAAGGATTATAACATATATTTGTGGAAATTATGTGAACACGTAAGAACAATTATAGAAGGTGAGACAATAACATAATGTGTAAGCTTATTTATTAATTTTTACCAAGGCTTATGGTTCTTAAATATAGTACTGTAGATGAATGCCTATTAGGTCTTCCCCAAACTGTTACATTTGTCACTTTTTAGATAATCTATATGGTTTACTCTCAAGAACTTAGTTGTACTCAGCTGCTCATTATTTATTACATTTATTTGATCAGTTGAAATAGGTTTGAGGCTTGAAATAAAGTGTCACTATGTTGAGGAGACAGTAAAAAAGGTGGTTCAGTGGGACCACATAGTATTCAACTTTATCATCCTGTGGAATTCTGCCACGTAAAAAGTATGTATATTTTTGTAGATGGCACCATCCCAGGAGGCCTAGCTTGTGCCGTAGAAAAGATTGAAAGTGACCTTGGTAAATGGAAAAGTATTTAAAACTACAGAATGACATTCAGTTTTTAAAAATCTGAAAAACAGGCCATCTAAACATAAGTCAGGGAACAACTTGGATGCCTGGAGAGTCTATGAATCTGGACACTTATTTATGGTTGTAGAGCTAAGGAATAATCAGAACATAAGGCTGGAAAAACCAAGAAAACAAGGAGAGTGCAGATGCTGGCACACAGGGTGGAATGTAGGGAAGGGTGGGTGTTCAGGACTCTCCTTTTACACCAGGGTCAAGTCTGAATAAAGGACAGAGTTTCTTCGCCTGGAACAACACTGTTTTGGTCCAAGTAATGTTTCTGTTCAAAGATATAGTCAGGGACATAATTTTAAGATGTCACTTTTTTTTTTTTAAGATGCCATATTTTGCCATGTGACAAAATTAGAGTGACATCAGGGAGATGAGATACTTCAAAGTCTGGAGCCTTAGCAGAAGGTTGATATTTAATAAGAGAAAACTAAAGTGAGCACTGGAAGGGGGGAGATGAACACATGAAGAACTATTCCACTATACAAAACAGTGTTTTCCATTACCCAGTAGCAAAAACAAATAAATTTAGTGGGTCAGTATTATGCATTTTTTTAATTTTTCACGTTTATTTATTTTTGAGAGAGAGAGAGAGAGAATGCAAGCAGGGAAGAGCAGAGAGAGAGGGAGACACAGAGTCTGAATCTTTGTATCAGCACAGAACCCGACACAGGGCTTGAACCCACGAACTGCGAGATCACGACCTGAGCCAAAGTCGGATACTTCACCAACTGAGCCACCTAGACTCCCCACATTATGTTTTTTTTTTTTAAATCATTGGTTTTTTTTTTAATAGAATAAGGGAGAATAAAAATAGAAAGTTCCAGAGTGCATCACAAGTAGCAATAACAAGTATTTAATGTCACTTTAATTGTTCACAATTGGGTAGGCATTGATCATGATGGAAAATCATTTTTAAATACATTGAGAGCATTTCAAACACATACAAAAGTGGACAGATATTTTAATAAATGCTCATTATCCATCATCTGTCCTAAACACGCATCCACACCAGCTAAAGCTACCATAAGCACACTCTTAACTACCTCACCATTTCATATTATTTGGGAAGCAGTCTTTGTTATCACACCTGTGTTTTCACTCTGTATCACTAAAATTTAAGGATTCTTTTCTAATGTAAATACAATACCATTATCAGTTATTCCTTAATATCATCAGAGACCCAAACATGTGTTTCTGTGTGGCATTCATGGTCACCATCTATCTCTCACTTAGGAGAAGAAGTATGGGGCGCTTGGGTGGCTCAATCGGTTGAGCGTCCAACTTCAGCTCAGGTTATGATCTCGCGATCTGTGTGTTCGAGCCCCACATCGGGCTCCGTGCTGACAGCTCAGAGCCTGAAGCCTGCTTCGGATTCTGTGTCTCCCTCTCTCTCTGCCCCTCATCCACTCATGCTCTGTCTCTCTCTTTGTCTAAAATTAATAAACATTAAAAAAAATTAAAAAAAAAAAGTGTGCCTGACATTACTCATGGGAGATTGAGTAGGTGTTATATGTGGGAAATCTATGACATAATTTCTTTGATAGGAATGTGAAGTAGCATTCTCTGGGCTGCTTTCCATGTGGAATCAAGATTGTCCTCATTCTGCAAGGAAAAAAGGAGTAAAAATGGTATCTTTCCAGATTTTTCATCCTTTCTTAAATGTATGCATCTCTTGAACAATTTACTACTCACTGATTTATCAACTTTATTCTAAAATCACAAAAACCTTTATTTATAGATGTAATTACTTCGCATTTGCCTTGGATTCATTTATGTAGTCAGTGAAATTAAATGTCTATTGTTTGCTAGATGCCTATAGTTTACTTATATTCCCTTCCCTCCGGGAACACATTTTTAGTGAGCAAAGAGTCACAAAAAACAGAATCGCATGTGAGAAGCCATTCTCACATTCAGAAAATACTGAATGTCAGTAAAATGAAGTAGAGGATATACTCTAGACACAAGAGAAAGCATATACCAAGAAACGTATAAAAGGCATGCCATTTTTCTAAAACAATGAAGAGGTTTGTGGAGTTTGATCTGAGTGTTTATGGGGGTGCAAGGAAGGAAGAGTAAATGTCAGAAAAGAAAGTTTAGAGTCAAATTATATATCCTGTGTGTCAAACTAAAGCTTAGACTTCATCTTGGAAGCAGTGAGCAATCTTTGAAGTCTCTGAAGTATGGGGGACCTGCCTTTACTATGGTTGTGACTGATTGGTGGTGATGATTTTGCAAAAAAGAAGTCCAGGAAGTGATGCTGAGAATTGGTTGGGAGGAAGAGTGGAGACTGGGGTTCAACGAGGTGGCTATTGCAGTAAATCCAAGGAACTGTTAGTGGGGGAAGAATTAATGCAGAGGCACTCAAGGATGAATAAGAGGGAACCAAATGGCTAAATAATTTGGAAGCAGAAAAAAAACATGGTAACCAAATATATGATTCGTATTGAAAGAAAGGGGTGAGTGTTGGATATGTCTGAGGTTTTAGCTTGGAAGACCAAATGGTCTTCTTACCTGAGATAAGGCATAAAGAAGGAGTAGCGGGCTTGGTGTATGTTGCACTTGGGGTGACAAGGATGAGTCATGTGCAGTTGTTTTATGTTTCAGATGCCCATGAGATGCTCAGCTGTATGTAGCCATTAATGGTGCGTATGTGGAGGTCAGGAGGAGACAATGAGACAGATATGAAAGTAATCCCCATTGTGGTTGCCTGGGTGGTTCAGTCGGTTGTGCATCCGACTTCGGCTCAGGTCGTGATCTCACGGTTTGTGAGTTTGAGCTGACAGCTCAGAGCCTGGAGCTTGCTTGGGGTTCTGCATCTCGCTCTCTCTCTCTGCCCCTCCCCCACTCATGCGCGCGCGCTCTCTCTCTCAGAGATAAATAAACATTAAAAAAATTAAAAAAAAAAAGAAAGTAATCTCCATTGAACTGGATAATTACACTGGGTACGATTGCCCAGGGAGAGAGGGAAAAGAAATAAAAAGAAAGAGAGAAGAGAAAATGCAGTTTTTATCCTTATTTTTTTTTGCACTAGTGACCACAAAATAAATGAGTCTCCCCTGCTGAAAATATATTTATTTTTCTATTTGCTGTATATTTTATTTTTTAAATTAATTTTTTAATTATTTATTTTTTGAAAGAGATAGAGGGACAGAGCGTGAGTGGGGGAGAGGCAGAGAGAGAGGGAGACACAGAATCCAAAGCCAGCTCCAGGCTCTGAGCTGTCAGCACAGAGCCTAACACCAGGCTCAAACTCTTGGACCATGAGATCATGACCTGAGCTGAAGTTGGACGCTTAAATGACTGAGCTTGACAGGCACCCCTTTACTGTATATTTTAAATAGCTGATGAGACTTTTCCTGAGATCTTTCTTTGAATACCTCTGATTCAAATCCAAGATGCTGGCTATGTTTTCTTTTCTTTCTTTTCTTTTCTTTTCTTTTCTTTTCTTTTCTTTTCTTTTCTTTTCTTTCTTTCTTTCTTTTTTTAATATTTTATTTTTTGGGACACCTGGGTGGCTCATTCAGTTAAGTGTCCCACCGGCTCGGGTCATGATCTCACAGTTTATGCGTTCAAGCCCTGTGTTGGGCTCTGAGCTGACAGGTCAGACCCTGGAGCCTGCTTTGTATTCTGTATCTCCCTCTCTCTGCCCCTTCCCCACTCACACTCTGTCTCCCTCTCTCAAAAATAAATAAACATTAAACACTTTTTTAAAAAATTAAAAATAAAGACTTTATTTTTTAAGTTATGTCCACATCCAACATGGGGCTCAAACTCACAACCCTGAGATCAAGACTTGTGTGCTCCATTGACTGAGCCAATCAGGCGCCCCACTGAGGGATGCTGGCTGTGTTTCTTAAATACTTCTTCACATTCATGATGTGGATAAAAATGTGTATAATACCTACCAAAATTTCTCAAGATGGTAGCAACTGCAAAACTGCGTTAGGCTAAATGCAACAACCAAAGACACTTTTGATAGTCTTTAAGTGTTTGATCTGTGGAGCTCTTCTTATCCAGATGGACTTTCATGATAGAAACACAAACTCAAAGATGAGGCATTCTCACAAAGTCATTTGCCAAGTAAAGTTACCGTATTTCAAAATAAGATCGGACATGGACCAAATAACTACAGCACAATTGTAAAGAGAGATCTAAGGCCTAGAGCTAGAACTATAATCACTTCTAATGACTCATGGGGAGAGTTTGACTACTCTAGTTGGAAAGATGAGAGGTGTGAAAAACTTAGAACATTGGAATTATAACAAGAGACCACAGTAGATAGTCTAAAACATAATCCAACATTTGGAAGTACTAACAAGGAGTAAGATGTCCCAAAGGCAGGTAAGTAGAGCTTTTATACTGCTAATTTATCTGAGAGTGGTTGGCGTAGAAGGTTATGGTTGACCACAGGGACCTGCTCCTGACAGGGTTTCTAGCACATATTCTAGTTAATCTGGGTGTTTATCAGAGCAGAAGCAGTCCTTCAAGACTGGACATATTTGGTTATCCAGGATGAAATCTGGATTCAGAGAACAAAACAGGGACTAGATCTGCAAATTAGGGTTCCAGGGAGTGCAATTTAGTGTTTGAATTCTGTGCTTTATTCCTCTGCCTTCTCTGATAAGGAAGCACCTGATACCATGGCAGCCATTCCTCACCACATTCAGGGTTTGGCTGAAAAGTAGTGCTAAAGCTTAGATGTAGGTATCTATTGGGTGTTTCCTGCAGTACCTCTGTTCCTCTCCACCCACCTTTCCTGCCCACCCCCATTATTCATCCTCTTACCAATACACACAGTATTTTTGCATGGTAGTGAAAAGTGGCCATTCAATGACTTCCTTTCTGATTAATCTTACTAATCAATACATTCTCTCAGAGTAGCTAATAAGTTGAGTGGTCAGAGGCACATGCTTGGCTAGACATTCTGTCCTCAGTGGGAAGGGGTGGGAATATGAAAAGAGGGGCATTTATGTTTTACTTTTTTCTAGAAATAGGAACTCAATTTGCTAACTACACAAAGTAGAACTAGCCCGTTTGGTGGGTCAGATTGTCAATGAGCGTCATGACACTGAACTTCAAATTACTGATCTAGAGTTTACTTGAATATCCTGGACTATGATCAAGATCCATCTTAAAGACCAAAATGAGGTTGGGCTTAAGGTTGTTAACCCAGAGAAAGGAACAGGTATGGAGAAAGGAGCAGGCATTGTTCTCTAATTAGGCAAAGTAGTAAAATAGCTAGACAGGACCTGAAAGGATCTGGAAAAAGCATCAATGACATACACACCACTTAAATTAATGATTTGTGTTTGGTCCTATACTTTTTGGCAAGTCCTATACTTCTCCCAAGGAATTGGATGAGACCAGAGGTCCTCAAACTTTAGTGTTCATCTAAATCTCTTGGAGAGCTCATGAAAACACAAATTTCTGGATTTTACCCCTACAGTTTCTGAGTCAGTAGTTCTGGGGTGGGGCCTAAAAGCGTGCATTTCTACTAAGTCCCCAGGTAATGTGCATGCTGCTGGCTTAGGGATCACATTTTGAGAACCACTGAATGCTAAATTTCTCAGTACTTCTAAGAAAATTCCTAAACCTTAACAATTTCAGGAAAGATGACACTACCAAAATTTAATGTTGAAATCACAATGTATAACCATCATATATTATACCAAAATAAAATATTAAAATTTGTTTCTTTAGGAATGATTTACCTCCTTCATTATCTCCTACAAAACCTTCACCCCCCCCCCCCCCACAGACGTCATGTACTTCCTAGGATCAGTATTTTCAAAATGACATATTTATTAGTGAGAAATCATGCTTCTTCCATCTCTAAGCTTAGAATAGTTTTGCACTAGAAGGTTCCCTCTTCAACTTACGCAAAGGTAGTTAATTTACCTACCCAATCCAAACTTGTAGATTTGCTTACTCAGCTGTGAAAGCTGTGTATATCAGAAGTGGAGAGGGGTTGCATGTATACTAGTTTGCCATATTGGGACAAATGTTATTTGCCTCTAGGCTAATGTAGTTTATTTTTAAATAAATGATATCTGAGGGGCGCCTGGGTGGCTCAGTTGGTTAAGCTTCAGACTTTGGCTCAGGTCATGATCTTGTGGTCTGTGGGTTCGAGCCCCAAGTCAGGCTCTGTGCTGACAGCTCGGAGCCTGGAGCCTGCTCTGGGTTCTTTGTCTCTCTCTCTCTCTCTCTGCCCTTCCCCAACTCATGCTCTATCTCTCTCTGTCTCAAAAATTAATAAACATTAAAAAAATTAGATAAATGATATTTGAAATTAGATACTCTATATCATTTATAGATCATAAAAATATAATTTAATTTGCCATCTGAGAATGGAATTTCTCTCTTTTTTTTCCTAAATGTTTTGCTATATTCACTGACAAGGGAGCTCCTTCGCTTTTGCTCCAGAGTCCTGTGGTTGCAATCATTTTCATCTAGCTACCCGTGCGGCAGGAAAGACATCATTAAATAACCTGGACATCAAATGTGAATTCTGAACTTCTTTTTAGCTATTCCTAACATCAATGATAATTTTAATAAGCTTGAGTAGAAGCCAATAAGGTGCTCCTCACAGAAACCTCATTTTTAGAAATAATAGTAAGATTAACCATTTTAGCTGATTAAACTAGCCTATCCCTCACTTCTTCAATCAGTATCATATGTTCACAGTGAAGAGATTGTGAGTAACTCTGTTGACATACTTAGAAGAATTAACATTCCAGAATTACATTTTAAAAACACTCTTTTGGTTTATATATTGTATTCAGATTAAATACCTAATGAACTGTAAGATATACTTGAACACATCATATTATTTATAGCTGACTTAAAAATGAAGATAAAGATTGAAAGATCATCAAGATTAGGGATTCTGTGATCTGTTAAGTATGGAGAGAAAAGACCAAGGACTCACAGGCCTGGGACAGTTCTATTTATATAAAGCATTCTGAATGGACAAATAACAGCTTATTAAAGTGCAGTTAATAAATTCAAATCGTATCAGCATTAACTATCCACTCAAAAATGTCTGCCCCAGAGGTCAAGGGATCCATAATAGGAACAACTGTAGAATAGATCAACACTAATTACACTAGTATTAATTGTATTTATTGAGTACAAATAATATGCAGGGTATTTTAAATGCATTATTTCCATTGATCCTCACAGAAATGTTATTGGCTAAGTTCTGCTAGTATCCCTGTGTACCCAACAAGGAAACTGAAGCTTATAGAACTTCCTTAATGATCTCAAAGTACAAGCAGCTAATACATGGAAGAATCGAATTTGAACTAAGACAATTAGCTTTCAAAGCCTGTAAAAGAACAAAATATTATGTTTTACAATTGGCTTATCTTTCATTGGATTGCCTATAGGTCAAAACACATGGCATGGCCACTAGTCTTAACCACAAAGTCTGTTCAGATCAGATTCATTATCATGAATTAGAATAAACAATCATTTATCTATCCATCTCAGCAAAATTAACTTAAGGTGCTTAGAATACAAAATATGATGGATCCTAATACACAGTGTTCTGCATATACTAAATGTTTAATAAGTATTAGAGACAGGGTAAAAGAGAAGCATGCTTGGATGCTGTGACTGTACCTGGAAGGAAGATCATGCTGTAAACTATGTTCAGATTGGTCACTCTGATGCTTCCAATATGACATCTTGTGCATTTCTCGCCTTGGGGATGGCAAGTTCTTTTCAGGTAATCTAACCTCTTTCTGAAGTTCCCCTCCCCTTTTCTACTTTCTCCTAAAAAAACAAATTCTGCTCTCTACTTCACATTTTTTCTAATTTTTCTCTTTGCAAAAGATCAAAGCAAATCAGACATTAAAAGTGGACAGGCGTCTATTAGTTTAACACAAGAAACTGTGGCGCACAATAGTTTCCCTTTGTCTATCGAACAAAAGCACAGATCTTTTCTCATAATGTACATTTCCACAATTAAATGTTTCATCCAATTTAAGCCAATGATTTTTCATTAAACCCCTATAGGAGAAAATAAATGTTACTTTTTTAAGCTTAAGTACCTGCCCTCAAAGAGTTAACACTAAATATATGGAGCCTGGGAGAATGAGTCAAGTAAATAAACAGCAATAGTAAGAAACAAAAGCACAAGAAGAGCCATTCAGACAAAATCCTAAGTGGACCAGGAAGAAGGAAGAAACATAACCAGGCAGATTCCTAGCGCTTATTTACTATATGAAAGTAAATTAATTTTGAAGCAAGTTTCGTCCAGAAAATGAGCCAAAGACGCTAAAAATAAGAAGACAGTTTAGGGATATCTTATTGGTTTTAACGTTTCTTATTTAAAAACTTTAAGAGCAGTTGTAGGTTTAACAAGGTTGGGAGGTGAGTACAGAGTATAGAATAGTACAGAGATTTCTCATATGCTCCCTGCCCCCCCCTCCCCTGCACATACTTATCCCCCCCTGTTAGCAACAACATTGATCAGGGAAGTGTGGTGAGTCTACGTTGACACATCACAATCACCCAAAATCCACAGTTTACCTTAGGATTGACTCTCGGTGTCTTACGCTCCATGAGTTTAGCAAAAGTATAATGATGTATATTGATCCTTATAATAGCAGATGGAGTATTTCCTCACCTTAAATATCCTCTGTGCCTTGCCTATTCATCTCAACTCTCCTACCCTCACCCTCTATAACCACTGATCTTTTTATTGTCTCCATAGTTTTGCCTTTTCCAAAATGGCATATAGTTGGAATTGTACAGTATGCAGGATTTTTCAGACTGGCTTCTTTCACTTAATAATATGCATTTAAGTTTCCTCTGTGTCTTTCAATGGCTTGATAGCTCATTTGTTTTTAGTGCTAAATAATATTCTGTTGTCTGGATGTACCACAGCTTATTTATCCACTCACCTCCTGAAGGACATCTTGGTTGCCTCCAAGTTTTGGCAGTTAAGAATAAAGCTGCTATAAGCATTCATGTGCAAGTTTTTGTATGAACATAACTTTTCAGCTCCTTTTGGTAAATACCAAGAAGTGCAAAGGGTGGATTGTATGGAAATAATGTGTTTAGTTTTGTAAGAAATGTAAACTGTCTTCCAAGTGACTACCGTTTTTGCATTCTGGTCAATGAGGAATGAGAGTTCCTGTTGCCCCACATCTTCACCTGTATTTGGTTTATCCATCGTTTTTGATTTTGGCCATTTTAATAGAGTGTAGTGGTATTTCATTGCTCTTTTACTATGCTTATCAATTTACTGATCTTTTCAAAAAAACAGCTCTTGCTTTTATTGAGTTTCTCTGTTGATTTCCTATTTTCACTTTCATTAATTTCTGCTCTAATCCTCATTATTTCTTGTCTTCTGCTTACTTGGAGTTTATTTTTTCTTCTTTTTCTAGTTTTCTAAAGTAGAAAATTAGATGATTAATTTTGGATCTTTTTTTCTTTTCTAATATATACATTTCAATGCTCTAACCTTCCTTCTAAGCACTGCTTTTATTGAATCTTAGGAATTTGGGTAAGTTGTGATTTCATTTTCATTTAGTTCAAAATATTTGTAAGTTTCTCTTGAGATTTCCTCTCTGACCCGTGTGTTACTTAGAAGTGTCCTTTTTAATGTTGAAATATTGGAATTTTCCAGTTATCTTTCTGTTAATGACTTCTAGTTTAGTTCCATTGTGGTCTGGGAGAGTAGACATTGTATAATTTCTATTCCTTAAATTTGTAAACGTGTGTATTATGGACCAGAATGTGGTTTCTCTTGGTGAATGTTCCATGTGGGCTTCCGAAAAAAAAAATGCATATTGTGCCTGGATTAAATGATCTATAGATGTTCATTACATCCAGTCGATAGATAATGTTGTTGAGTTTATTTATATCCTTAGTGATTTTCTGCTTTCTGGATCTATCCATTTCTGAGAGAGGGATTGTAAAGTCTCAAACTATGGTAGTGGATTCATCTATTTTTCCTTGAAATTCCATCAGGTTTTGCCTCACGGAACATGATGCTCTCTTGTCAGGCACATTAAGACAATGTATTTTTGGAGAATTAATCCCTTTATCATTTTGTACTGTCCTTCTTTCTCTCTGATGACTTTCCTTAATTGACAGCTGTTCTGTCCGAAATTAATTTGGCTACTCCTGCTATCTTTGGATGAATGCTAGCATGGTATTTTTTTCCCCATACATTTATGTTTAATCTATATGTGTCTTTTTATTTAAAGGAGATTTCCTGTAGGTAACACATAATGGTGTCACGTTTTTTGGTTCACTCTGATAATGTTTTTAATTGGTTCATTTAGACCATTAACATTCCTAGTGGTTATTGATATAATTGGATTAAGGTCTACTATGTTACTATTTTCTGCTTGTTCCCCTTATTCTTTGTTTCTGTTTTGGTCTTTCACTCCTTTTCTCACGTTTGTGGTTTTAATTTAGCATTTTATATGATTTTATATGCTTCCATTTTCCTCTCATTTCTTATCAGTTATACTTTTTGTGGTTGTCCTAGAGTTTGTAAAATACATTTACAAGTAGTCCAAATCCACTTTCAAATAACACTATACCACTGCATGTGTAGTGCGAACACCTTTTAATAAAATAATTCTAATACCTCTCCCATTCTTTGTATCATTGCTATAATTCATTTAACTTATATATTGAAATATATATACATATGTATTAAATACATAATTTTTATTATTTTGAACAAACTGTTATCTGTTAGAACAATTGAGAAAACAAATAAAAATGTTTATTGTATCTTTACGCTTCTTTTCTGATCTTCCTTTATTGATATAAATTTGAGTTTTTGACTATAATATTTTCTTTCTCTCTAAAGAATTTCTTTTAACATTTGTTTAAAGACAGAGAATAGATCTACTGGCAACAATTTCACTATTAGCAACTATTTCCCTCCAGTTTTCTTTGTCTGATAAAGTCTTTATTTCTCCTTCATTTTCGAGGGATAATTTCATAGGGTACAGAATTCTGGGTTTGTGGGGGGTTTTCTCTCAACACTAAATATTTCCCTCCATTCTCTTCCTATTTGCATGATTTCTGAGTTGAAGTCAGATATAATTCTTATCTCTGTTCCTCTGTAGATAAGGTCTGTTTTTCTTTACTGTACTTTTTTTTTTTTTTTCCTCCTGGCTCTTCCCCACCACCCCCCCCCCCCAGGATTTTTTTTTTTTTTTTTTTATCTGAGTTTCTCTAATTGGAAACTGTTATTCTGTGGTATAGTTTTATTGATGTTTATCCTGCTTGGTGTTTTTCTGAGCTTCCCACTGATTATTGTTTCAGATCTTTTTTCTCTTCTTTCTCTCATTCTTCTTCTGGTATTCCCATTATGCATATTTTAAACCTTTGTAATTGTCCCACAGTCTTTGGATATTCTGTTCTGGTAATTTTCTGTCGTGTGTGTGTGTGTGTGTGTGTATTCTTTACAGTTTTTTTTTTTTAGGATTCTATTGATATACCTTCTAGCGCACCGATTCCTGCCTCAGGTGTATCTAGTCTCCTAATAAGCCCATCCACCAAAGGTATTCTTCATTTCTGTTACAGTGGTTTGTACCACAGCATTTCTTTTTGGTTCTTTCTTAGGATTTCCATCTCCTGTTTATATCACCCATCTGTTCTTGTATGTTGCATACTTTATCCATTAAAGTCCTTAGCATATTAATCCTAGTTGTTTTAAAGACTCACTGATAATTCCAACACCCCTGCCATGTCTGGTTATGAGGTTTGCTCAATCTTTTCAAACTGTGTTCTTTGCCATTTGGTGTACCTTGCAAATTTTTCTTGATAGAGGGAGTGATGTGCTGGGTAAAAGGAACTGCTCTCAATAGGTTTTTTTAGCAAGGTGGTACTGAAGTTGGGGGGGGCACAAAGCATTCGTTGTCCTATGATGAGGTGTCAGTCTTTTAGTGAGCCTACATCTCTGGACTGTGAACTACACAAGTATGTGTTAGTTTTTTCCTCCCCTCTCAGGTTGGACAGGAAGGCTAGAATGAGCTAAATTTGGTAGTTTCTCTTACCAAAGTTTTTTAGGTTCCAGTTAATTAGTTTTACATGAGGGCAGGTTAGGCTGGAGTTAACTCGTTTCACATGAGGGCAGGTTAGGCTGCAGTTAAATCGTTTCACATGAGGGCAGGCCCTGTTAAGAACAGAGTGTTGTGGAGTATTTCAAAATGGGTCCTTTCCCACTCACCCCCTAAGAACCTGACTGACTTCCTCTAGGTAAATCTCCTGATTCTATGGGGGCCCTCTCATTCCTGTGCCCCCCTGGAGTTTTCGACTCTCAGAGATGTTCACACTGAAACTCCAGCAATTCTTCTTTTCTGTTCAGGCTTCCACACTCTGGCCCTGGATTCCACGGTGATTTCTGCTCGTGAGTCTCTGCTCTGGTGAGTCATGACCTGTGTGTCTTTTCGGTCTTTGGGGGCAGCCATTTTCCCAGTGCCTTTCACTCTCTTATGGATTCAAAAGAGTTGCTATTTTCTGTCTGTATGCCTTTTTACGTGTTGTTAGGATTCAATGGCAACTTCTAAGCACCTTACAAATGGACCTGGAAATACTAAGTCCAGCTTTAATTTTTAGCAAGTTACTTTACCCTTTACAATGTTCTGATACGTATGTTCTTTCTTCTTACCTAGAAGTTGTTTTTTATTTTTTGTTTTTAATTAAAAAACACAAAAGCTTTATCTCTTTTACTTCTTTACTAGTGTAACAAAAGCAGGGCTCCTCTGAGATGTGCCATTTTCCTTTACTACCAAGTCACAAAGGCAAATATCCTGAGATCCAACATAGCAATGGTTGAAGGATGAAGCTTTTCAGAATGGGCAGCCATGACACAAAATAAGTAGATTGTTTTTCAGTCCACAGGTCTTAATACCATTGGCAGTGAGGATAGCATGTGATACCAATTGCAAATTGGTTAATTGTAAGTCAGTGTATCACCACGATGCTAATTATTAGTTTGTCACTGTCCTCCGGTCTATGCAGGGATGCAGTCTACAGTTGTCCCTTAATCCTTCGTGGCTCTCGTTTTATGCTCTAACGTGTGCAGATAGAATTCTTGAAAATCAGCATTATGTGCCACTGTGGTGAAAAAGAACAAAAACAGACCGTACAATTATTTTCAATCATTGTCTCTAAAACTTAACAGCTGTTAAGGTGCAAATAAAATAATATAATAAATGTATTTAAAAGTTAATCTTAGAATGAATATTGGATATTAAAATGTCACTCTGAGATAATGACTATGATGATGTAATTTTTTTCCAGTTATTTAATGGATTGAATCCTTTGCTGCTATTTCTGGCTCCTGAAATGAGGAAGGGATTACATTTTTTCTCTTTACTGGCAATTAGCTGAATGTATAATTTTGAATAATCATTTGTAATTATTTCTTGGGAATGGTCCCATACCTTTCATCCAATTCCAAAAGCCTAACATATGTGCTGAGCTTTTGAAGTTAGCTTAGAAGTGGAAGGGTTATAATATGGGGGTTGGCAATCATTTTACTCGAAGTAGGACCAAAACTGCACTGTGCCATGCAGATGTCAGCAAAGCAAAATGCTGTCCTTAATAAATTCAGCACACCATTTTACAGAAGTGGTAGCGGTCCCCTTGTGCCAAACTTATCTGCTATGGTCAGGATAGAAAATATGACCACAGAGTAATTCACTGTGATTGACATTTTGTGGGTGAGATTCACTGAATTTCATAACAACCAGAACTACAGTAAGAGTGTCCAGTTGTTAAGGGATGATCTTTTCGATTGATCAGACCCAGATTTTATTTTTTGGGGGGTGGCCTTTGGTAAGATACTGAATTCTCTGATCTTTAGTGTCATTGTCTGTAAATGGGGCCAGCAAAGGTGTCTACAAGGGACCAGGTAGATGTGTTATGCCTTGCCAGCTATAGGGTTTTTGTTGCAACTATTCTACTCTCCCTGGTAGAGCAAAAGCACCCATAGACAAGGGTAAACAAATGGATGGGACTGTCTTGTATTCTGATAGAACTTTATTTATAGATATAGAATTTGAAGTTCAAATAATTTTCACGTCACAAAATATTCTTCCTTTGATTATGTTTCAACCACTCAAAAATTTAAAAATCATCCTTAGTTCATTGGGTCACACAAAAACAGCGGGCCAGACCCCAAGGCCGTACAAATTTTGCCAAATTCCCATCTATAAAATGGGCATAATTTTAGTAGCTCCCTTAAAGAGTTCTGATGAAGAGTAAGAGAGATAATGAAGGCAAAGTTCTTAGGATTATTTTGGCCTTCACAATTTTTATTCAAGTAAGTGTGGTTTTTATAGACTAGTCATCCTAGGAGTTAATATATATTTTTCAACCATGTTATTTGGAATGGTTTTGTGTACCTCTTTGGGAAGTGGCTTAAAAGACTGCATTAGACCATCCTACTTGCTGAGTACTTGGAGGCATAAGCCAGCAGGGAAGAGAAGCATGAATGCACCAGATGAAATAAAATGAAAGCTTTGTAGCCAGCTCCTCAGTGCCACAGGGCTTGAATAATTCCAAGTTCTAAACAGGCCAGCAACGATGCTGAAGGCAATGCAGTTTAGCGGGTTGAACAAGGTAGCGGGGGTCTCTCATATCAAGAAGTGTTGAAAGTCCATAAACCAGTAAGCCATTTATGCAAAGGATCCTCATTAAGAATACAATCAGAATTCGTTCAGTGAGCAGAGATTTCCGGCAAGGTTGGGGACATGGCATGTTAAACTCACAAATGTGGTAGTAGGCAAAAAGTGCAGAGATGGACATCAACTGTGACTTGATGCATATTGGAGTTTCCAGTGTGCAGCAAGGTTCCATGCCTGCCAAGTTTACAGCAGTAAAACTTCTATCACTGGTGGAGCATATTGGTCTTGATGGGTTCAGGGGAGATGGTTGGGATTTAACAGAAAACACATATAAGCCAAGCAGGGTGCTCTCCTTTGTATATATAATATCTCATTTAATCTCTACCCAACAGTCCAGAGTATGTATTGCTTTCATTTAATAGAAATACTAAGTGGTAGAACCAGACATAATCTATCTGGATCCAAAGCCCATTATCTTTTATAGCCTTGAGGAGAGTTTACTTTTTCTCCTAAATGCTCCTGTTGGCTCTCTTTCTCTCTCTCTCTTAAAGTTTTGATAAAGAATGTTGGCTAGCAGGACAGAGCTTGCTTAATGGAAGAACCCAAGTCCTCTAGGCTAAAGACAGTGCTAATATTCAGACTCACCTGGATTTTCTTTTTCTAACAAGTGCTTTCCCTAGTTAGGAAACTTCCACTGTTGCATAATCTGCAGGGTGTTATTTGCCGCCTCCTACTTCTCTATAAATATGTAAATTATTGTAATCAGATAGAGCTTTATCAATAAGCTAATAAAGCATCTATGGGGGATGTGAAGAGGTGCTGGGAATGGTATGCTGCCCAGCTTGGGTACCACCCTCTATCCCATGATGGTGGTTTCCCAAAGAGGTACACATTTATCCCATGATGGTGGCTTGGGGCTGAGGACAAACCAATAGACTACAACTTTTACCTTGAATAGTTAGATCTGTGCCTGGGAGATTATCTAGATTATCTATCTGGATCCCATCTTTGACTTAAAAAAGATTTCATTCAGAATCTGCTCCACTGCTTCCTACACAGAGGTTACCATGACCAGGCTTCACGGCTGCATCACACACTGTGCATCAATGGCCTGGTGAAGGCTGGCATGGGAAGAGGCGATGGTACAGGGAGGACGTAGCCGATTTGGACCGGCAGCTTTCATTGCAGCCCTCTGATGACGTGCCTCCACACAGGGAGCCCTTTCTGAGCAGACATGGCATTATCAGTAAAGAAATGTGACACATAAAGAAACTTTTGAGTCAACGTTTTTTAAAAATGCAGCCAGCTTTCCATCAGTCATGCCAGAGGAGCAATGGAATATTACCATTCTATTTTCTTTTTAGAAAATTGCACCATAAAATTATTGTCACGTGGAGAGGCAAAGAATATGCACTGAAAATTGTTGGAAGTAAAGTATTAGACAGTGTATCCGTTTGTTAATAGTTCCGATATGTTCTTTTCCTGCCTTGTGTGATATTTGTGGCGTTTGGCGGTTTTCTTTCTTTATTTTTATTTGTCGGGACTTCTTATTCCCAATAAATATACACCTTCATCCCTTACTTTTATTCATACTTTTATAATCTTTTCTTAAAGAGAGGGTCATACGATTGAGTATGTTTCAGGCACTGCAAAATCTGAATCAGCCCAAGTCCACGGGTAAAGTCTCTCTTTTGGCATGCAATGGTACCAGTTCAAGACTGCGTCTCGGGTAGAGATCTTGTCTCCTCTGTTGCAAATTCTTTACACCACAAATCCTTCTTTCTCACTTTGTGTATTGTGAGTAGTGTGTTTGTCAGTTGCCTGGTATTCTTTGCCTTGGTCATAAATGACTTGGAAATGGACAATGTTGAACTTGCATATGGGAAGGGTTTTACTAGCTATGGCCTTAGCCAACTTATGTGATCTCTCAATATCTCATTAAAAAAATCATTTATATGAGTTGTGTTCAGCGTTAAATGAAATGATGCAGATAAAGGGCCGAGAATAGTTTCTGGCTCTCAGGAAATTTTCAGTCATTGTTGGCTAATAGTATGTTTATCAACATCATTTTTATCGTACATATCTATGAAAGACAAGGACTAGTTGTGTCATTCTTTGGATATTTACACTGGTTACAAAATCTTCATTATGGGGGGGGGTAATTTGGTAGATACAAACAGTAAGAAAAATAATATAAATTGGAGCTGCGTTTGGTGAAAATGAATGTGTTCATACAGTAATGTGGGGCACAAAAGTGATCCACCAACTGGCTCTGGAGGCAACACCACCCTTTACCCAGAGAGTACTAAATATATTTGATACAGTAGCAAATTCGTGGAATGTTTATCCTTCTGCTGTGACTACTCTGATAGGGTTCCCACAAACAATCCCATATATAGATGTATGAGGTCTCATGTCTAAAAGTAAATCAGACTCACAGCCCATATAGATCTGCTTAGTTCTGCTCAACTCCCTTGATTAGAAGGTAGGAGGAGTTGGTATTTGTTCTGCCAGAGACATCTTAGCACATACTAGAACACAATAAAGACTGGCAAACTGACAAGCGTCTTGTAAGAATAATGCAAGTAATTTTGAGTTCCTGGGAAGAAAACTATTTTATAAATTCAAGGCAGCCTTATATCTAGCTTCCTTCCTGATGCTTTGTTAAAATTGAGCTTGAAATATAAAAGAACAAGAAGGCCAGCCCTGTACTATATACAGAGGAAGTCATATTCAATTATGTGTTCTCTTAATTACAGGTCTCAAGTCATAGTTAATGAAAAAAAAGTCTTTTTCAAATTGTTGAATTAAACTCCCACATTTGTATTTATACAAAACAAACAAATATCTTAGTACTAGTGATGATATACATACCATTGTTCCAATGCTTTTTTCTGCAGTGGATAACTAGTTGTTAAAAATATACTTCAGGGGGCGCCTGGGTGGCGCAGTCGGTTAAGCATCCGACTTCAGCCAGGTCACGATCTCGCGGTCCGTGAGTTCGAGCCCCGCGTCGGGCTCTGGGCTGATGGCTCAGAGCCTGGAGCCTGTTTCCGATTCTGTGTCTCCCTCTCTCTCTGCCCCTCCCCCGTTCATGCTCTGTCTCTCTCTGTCCCAAAAATAAATAAATGTTGAAAAAAAAATTTAAAAAATATACTTCAGGAGATCAAATTAATGTATCCATCTCTTTTAGAAACTACGTATCTTCTAGCAGTTAAACATTTTGCCACGTATTTTCTCCAGTAAATTAAGAAATGTATAGAGAAATGGTTTTCATATTTTTAATAATATTTCAGTATTCCATTACTGATGAACACTAAAAATATTTGACTCGTTGGATATTTTCACACTTTTTTTTTAATGTTTTTTTAATTTTTTTTTAATTTTTGAGAGAGAATGTGACTGGGGGAGGGGAAGAGAGAGAAGGGGCAGAGCATTGGAAGCTGGCTCCGTGCTGACAACAGACAGCCCAATGCAGGGCTAGAACTAAGGAATCAGGAGATCTTGACCTGAGCTGAAGCCGGATGCTTAACTGATGAACCATCCAAGAGCCTCTCACATTCATTTAAAAAAAAAAAAAGTCAGTTTGCAGACAGACATCATTGTTTCTTTGAAATATGGAATAATTAAAATTATAATACATCATTTAAAATAATCTTTATACTTTTTTTCTGCCTGTACATAGTTTACATTTAACGTTCATAATTAGGTCTCTAAGAATCAATCGGGGAAACTATTCACCTAAGGTAATTTTAATAACGCTGTAATTCACAAACTGTAGGATGACTCAAAAGGGAGAGATCTCTAGGTGAGTCTCCCACAAACATTTGTTCTAAACTATGGTAACTGCCAGATTTGAGCAGCTGCTCACCATGATTTCTTCTTTTCTCACTTTTTTTTTTCAACTTTATTGAGGTATAATTGGCAAATGAAATTGTAAGATGAAGTATACAGCATAATGACTTCATACACATACATGTTGTAAGGATTCCTCCCATTGAGTTAATTCACACACCCAGCACTTCAGATATTTACCGTTGTGTGGGTGTTGTGTGTGTGTGTGTGTGTGTGTGTGTGTGTGTGTGTGAGAGAGAGAGAGAACACATTTAAGTTTTGTTGTCTTAGCAAATTTCAGCCATACAATATGGTGTTATCAACTATAGTCACCATGTTGTACATTAGATCTTCAGACATTACTTATTTTATACCTGAATGTTTGTACCCTTTTACTAACTTCTTATTGTCTCTCTCACCCGTCAGCCCCTGGAAGCCACTTTTCTATTCGTTTCTATTCTCTGTTTCTTTGAGTTTGACTTTTTTTTTTTATTTTTCCAGATTCCACATATAAGTTAACCATGTGGTATTTGACTTTTTTCTGTCTGGCTTATTTCACTTAGCATAATGTTCTCCAGTTTGATTCATGCTGTTGCAAATGACAAGAGCTCCTTTTTTTCTTTTTTAATGCTGAATAACAGTTCATCATTCATAGGTATATATGTATATGTACATAAATCATTCATACATATATATGTACATATACATATATATGTACATATACATATATATGTACCTATACATATGTACATATATATGTACATATACACATGTACATATACATATATATACATACATATATGTACATATACATATATATGTATATGTACATATATATGTATGATGAATTGTTATTCAGCATTAAAAAAGGAATATATATATGTATATGTACACACACATATACATATACATAGGGCACATTTTCCTTATCCATTCATCTGTAGGACAATTAGATTGTTTCCATACCTTTGGCTATTATGATTAAGGCTGCTAAGAACATGGGAATACAGATACCTCTTCAAGATATTGATTTAATTTCTTTTGATATATCTTGAAGTGGTATTGCTAGATCATATAGTAGTCCTACTTACAATTTTTTGAGAACCCTTCATACTGTTTTCCATAATAGCTATACCACTTTACATTCCCACCAAGAGTATATAGGTGTTCCCTTTTCTCCATATCCTCACTAGCATTTTCTCTTACCTTCTTTGTAATAGTTATCCTAACAGATGTGAGTTGATATTTCAGTGTGGTTTTGATTTGCATTTTCCTGATGATTAGTGATCTTGGGCACCTTTTCATATATGCATTGGCCATTTGATTGCTTTCTTTGGAAGCCTATCTCTTAGGATCTTTTGCCCCTTTTTATTGACTTATTTATGTTTTTGATATTGAATGATATGAGTTCTTTGTATATTTTGGATATTAATACTTCATCTGGGATGTGGGGGTTTGCACATATTTTTCTTCCATTCTGTCCGACTTTTCGTTTTGTCGATTGCTTCCTTTGCTGTGCAGAAGCTTTTTAGTTTGATGTAGCCCCACCTATTTACTTCTGTTTTTGTTGCCTTTGCTTTTGGTATAAAATCCCAAAACGAATTCCTTAGACCAATATCAAGGAGCTTATCCCTATGTTTTCTTCTAGCAGCTTAAGGCTTCAGGTCTCACCTTGAAGTCTTTAATCTGTTTTGAGTTAATTTTTGTTAGTGGTATAATAAAGGGATCCAGTTTGGCCCTTTTGTCTGTGGATATCTAGTCTCGCCAACACCATTTCTTAAGACTTTTCTTAAGACTTAAGAGACTTTTCTTCTCTCGTTGTGTGTTCTTGACACCCTTGTCAAGTTCACCTTATGTTGTGTGGATTTATCTGTGGGCTCTTCATTCTGTCTCCTGTGTCTACATTTCTGCTTTTATGTCAGTACCATACTAGATTGATTAGTGTAGCTTTATAGTACAGTCTGAAATCAGGAAGTGTAATGCCTTTAGTCTTTTTTTTTTTTTCCTTTCTCAATATTGCTTTGGCTATTTGGGGTCTTTAGTTGTTTTATACCAATATTAGGGTTTTTTTTTTCTATTTTTGTGAAAAATGCCATTAGAATTTTGGTAGGAATTGCATTAAATCTGTAGATTGCTTGGGTGGTACGGACGTTTTAGCAATATTAATTCCTTCAATACTTGAACACAAAATGTCTTTCCATTGATTTGTGTCTTTAATTTTTTTCATAAATGCCCTATAGATTTCAGTGTACGGATCTTTAACTTTCTTGGTCAAATTTACTCCAAAAAAAATAATGAAATTTTAAAAAGTAAAAAACAAACAAACAAAATTATTCCAAAGTATTTAATTATTTCTGATGCCACTGTAAATGAATTTTGCTCCTTTCTTGGACAGTTTATTGTTGCTGTACACAAACACAACTGACACTTATATATTGATTGCAGATTAGAAATTGGATTGTCAGGCAGCACCTGGGAAAGAAAGCATGTGGTAAGCCCCTTCCACGGACAAAGCAGGAGCTGGGTGTTTTTGACTGTTCCTCTGTTCTGGGCCCAGGTGTATGGGGTGAGTGGGTGGATGTATGGGCAGGAAGTCTGGAGTCCCATCTTTCAGGTGGCAGCCACAAAAGACGGGGTGCCAGATGTGTGCACAAGTTTCTTCCAGGGAGATACTGGTGACTTAGTTTTATTATTAGAGCACGCTGGAGGGAGAAGGCAGGAGAGGTGTCTTTCCTTTAGTTCCTGGGAAGGCTGGTGGCCAGCACCTTGATGGCTGCTAAATTAGAAACATGGCTCTCAGGCAGCAGATTTTAAAGTCTGCAGATAAACCCCTTTCAGGGAAAGACTGGAAGGTGGGCGTTTTAACTTGCTCCCTGTGCGATGAGCCATAGGAGGTTGGCTGTGGAGAGCTTTCTGTGTACCTGGTAAGTACTACTTCTTTGTGTGCTATAGTCGTGGGATTTAAGAATAAAGCCCTGCTGGCCGACAGCCAGGTGATCTGGGGACCTGTCCTTCAGGCCAAAAAAGCTGGAGTCAAGTTTATGTGTATAAGTTCCTTCCAGGGAGATGTTGGTGACTTGGGAGCTTGCTGGAAGGAGAGAAAGTGGGAGAGCTATCTACTGGCTTCTCAGGTCTCTGAGCGGGGGAATCACAGCCAGCCCCATATGCCTGCTAAATAAGAAGCCTGGGCTCAGAAGCTGTTTATTTAAAATATGTAGATAAAACTCTTTCCAGAGAGAACTGGCAGGTTGATGAATTTGCCTGTTCCCTGAGTTCTGACCCCCAAAGAGGTAGCTGTTGCAAATGCTTGTGTACCCATTAAGAATGACTTCTTGGGGCGCCTGGGTGGCTTGGTCGGTTAAGCGTCCGACTTCAGCTCAGGTCATGATCTCGCAGTCTGTGAGTTCGAGCCCCGCATCGGGCTCTGTGCTGACAGCTCAGAGCCAGGAGCCTGTTTCAAATTCTGTGTCTCCCTCTCTCTCTGCTCCTCCCCTGTTCATGCTCTGTCTCTCTCTGTCTCAAAAATAAATAAACGTTGAAAAAAATTATAAAAAAAAAAAAAAGAATGACTTCTTTACTGGGGCACCTGGGTGGCTCAGTAAGTTGAGCGTATGACTCCAGCTCAGGTCATGATCTCAAGGCTCGTGAGATCGAGCCCCGTTTCAGGATTGCTACTGTCAGCACAGAGCCTGCTTCGGATCTTCTGTCTCCTTCTCTCTGCCCCTTCCCTGCTTGTGCTCTCTCTCAAAAATACATTAAAAAAAAATTGCTTCTTTATTAATGTAGTCTTATGGGCCTCATGGACACAAGCCTCACTGGCTTTCAAAGCTAAGTGTTTGGGGAGCCCTCCCCTCCAGTGTGAGTCCTGAAAGTCGGGGCATTAGACATGGAATCCAAACCCTTTGCTCTTCAGGGAGAATCTGGGAGTTGAAGGTTCCCTGTCAACTGTGCGGTGTTGGAGGGTGGGGCGGGGAACAGTTATGGTAGGAGAATGCTCAGCCTTTCCTACCCATTTCATTATGGGTATTTTCTCATTTGTCTCATGTGTAGGAATTGTTTGGCTAATTTCCGAATTTCTTTCAGAGGAAATTGTTCTGTGTGTAGCTATACATTCAGTGTGTCCATGGGAGAAGGGGAGCTCGGGAACCTTCTCTGTCACCTTCCTGGTTCACTCCCTTCTCTCCTATTTTATTTGATAATAAAGTATATCTACTTTTCCCATGGAGAGTAACATCCACATTGCCATCACTTAGTTTATTGGCGTTGTTCCAACAGTGCTGGAAACGAATTACAAAGTAGACACAATCTTCTAAGAAACAGATACATGAAAGTTATTTCAACAAATATGCTAAAAGCTCTTTCACATAAAATGTGTTCCATGACACTTGGCAATTTCTCATATTGGATCTGTTGACTGTCAACTGCTCTCTTTGAAACCATACTTATGAACGAATAAGAAATCAAAGTGATTTTGGTTTGGGTAGTTATATACAGGCACGAGTAGGAGATGTTGTACTGAGCAACATGAACTAGGTAAGCGTAATGTTTGTTTGAACCGATTCCTCTCCCATACGTAAGAGTGAAGATCCTGTCAAAACAGTCATGCCAAGGTTAGGTCTGTGAGGGTTGCATTCTATGGTCAGCTCAGAAAAGCATATATTCTCTCCATGTTGCCAACATGCTGCACTCAGAGCATTCAGACTGACCTCTGGAACCCAAGGTAGGATACCCAACCCTGAACCTGGCTTGCGGGAGGCACGGGACTAGCGGGAGATAAGGGGAACTGTGCTGAACTGGTCTTGGGGACGGGGTCTTTAGTGTAACCAGGATTTGGTGTGCTAAGCTCATGAAACTGCAAACGTGTCCTACTCTACCTTGCCAGGCTTTCCCAGTTTCTGTGATTCCCTTTTAATCTCAATTTCTACTTCACAACCTGTTTGCCTGTCAGGCTCAGCCTAACTGACCCTTAATGCTACCCAAACACCATGGCCTGTCTCCTACATAAAAACAACAACAACAAAACAGATCAACTAGATGCCCAGTGATGTCATGTGCGTAGACTTAAGTAATTTTCTGCATTGGGGTTTGACTTGCTAGGCTGTAGTTGCCAATCAGGCCCCTGGAGAGCAGTCCCCTTTGCCCCGTGCATACTGCAATTGTATTCTTAAGCCCCAACTAAGCCAGAATCAGCTGCGGGCCTTATATTAGAGCTTGTAAAGCTCTTGGGCTTTGCTTCCTACTGATTCTAGCAAGCCTGAACCAGAGCCACCTGAGTTAAACACGTGGCCCACACTGAACAAAAGATTATCAGTGATTATGGCTAATACCTGGCCCTCCCACAGATTGATCTGAAAACTCTTGGGGAGCCTGATAGAGCCTTAGAGCTCTTCTTAACTACCACCAATACATCAGAAGAGGAAAAAATCTTAAATCTCAATCTATTTTCCACGTGAAGAACATTTTTGTCCAAAGAACTCTTTAAGGAGCCTTCTTTTCTGGTCTTGAAAAATGCCATAGGAATTAGAGAAGATGGGCAAAGACAGAGACACATACTTCTAATAAAGGTGATGTAATATAAGTCAATTCAGTGCTTAAAAGGCCCTCAGTATGAACCAGAATATTAATTCTCTTTTAAGATCTGCCAAAATTAAGGGTGATTCCATTCTCTGAGCCTGAGCTTTATCTAATTGTTTTAAGAGCTCAATGAAGGAGAAATGTCTGGAAAATCAGAGGTTGGGCAAAAGGGGTAGACTTCCCTTTTAAGTTCCTATTAAAGGTGGTGCTAAGCAATATGATTCTATCGTAGCATTGCTTTCAGCTTTAGCTTGACTTGGGACTTGTTATCTATTCAGTTGTTTCTGAACCAGAGGCTCATGGCACTCCTTCAGTACAATAATTGGGGACAGAAACACCAAGAAGTATTTGGACCTTGCAGCTGTTGCCAGGTGTGACCTGTGGGGCCAGGGGATTTCTTTCTCAAGTGTGAATTCATCCTAACTACTTCCATTACCTTCGCCTGGCAGATTTTGTGGATCCTTGGTGATTTTTCTATCATAACTCCCTTGATTTGTATCACCGGAGAGCAAGTTACTGTCTGTTTTCTAAAGATATAATAAGCCAAGCAAACAGTGTATTTTTAAAAACAGATACTACGAGAGTAAAACCGTAGACTTACATAATTCTTTTCCTGGTTATGTATGCTACCTGTGATCTGAAAGGGATCTTAAGTGGCTTTTTATTTCCTTAAAAGCAAAATTCAGTTTGGCATTCCTTTGTATTCTATAAGCAGCAAAGTTCATAGAGATTTTTATGAGGATCTCTCATAACAAATGATTTTCTCATCAGTCCTCAGGTTCCCTTTCTGCTTACTTTGCTTCCTTTTAACCCTTAGACACTTCCGGTTTAAGCAGTGTCCCTAAGTTTGTACAGAAGCTTTCCAGGTTGCACAGTTGATGGTAAAGTATAAGGCCTTCAGTCTTGAGGTGAAAGATGAGGAATCTATGTCATTGAGGGATACAGTTGTTGCTCTACCTGGACAACTGAGGAGAGGGTGTCTCTCCTGGTGGTGAGTCAAAAAAGGAAAAAATCAGTCTGTGGCTCATATTTGGCTTGAGGGCCACCAACTGCTCCTGATGGCAGTTGTTGGAAAAGTGACGCTTCCAGATTCTATAAGCCCAAGTTAAAATTTTTGTTCTCGGGATTATTAGTTGCAACTTTATGAAAAGATCTGTTATTTTCCCAAGGTCAGAAGCATTCTGGCACAACTGCCTCTCTCTGCAGTAGTTAGACAATTGTATGTGTGTGTATGTATGAAAGCACCTCATGAACCATAAAGTCACACAAAAGTATTTAATAAGAATCATGTGTTACTGTACACATAAATTATTACAGTTAATGATGCTATCATAAAATAAAAAAACATACAGAAGATATGGTGCTTATTCTCAGGGAGATAATAACCCATTCGACCAATTATACTACTATGTGGATGGCATCTACAAATATGCAAAAAGTGTTGTTTCTAGTACAGTTTGTGTGCTTCATTTATGCACCCAGGTAGAAAACAAATGATACTCATTTTCATGTTGAAGCTTTTGTCATTTGAATAAGAAACACTTCTGGCTTCAGGCCTAGGCTCAGTTCATATACAGCAATGCTTTTCTTTCTTTCGGTAGCCTCTTCTGCTAAGACCCATCCGATCATGCTGTGTAACTGGTTTGGAAGGAGGGACCCCAGTATCTGGCACGCAGTGCAGAGCTAGGCCCCCTTAATGGTATGGGTCAGATCCCCCATCTTAAAAGAACTTCCTTTAGGTCACCTTTCGTGGGAACAACCTCCAGTCCATCCAACTTGTTTCTGAGATCCAGACTTCAGGGAGAAGGAGTGTATGTTCTCCTCCTGATCCTTTCTGATTTCTCCTTTATCCCTAAGCAAATGTCTGGATGCAAAGATGTACAGTATGGAAGACACTGCATTAATAATCTACCATCACCCCACACCCACTCCTAAGCCAAAGATGTTTACAAAGACGAGACCTGCATTATGATTTACTTGCTTTATTTTGAGGTGATAACTGGGGAGTGCATTGTGGCAACATTTTTAAAGTTTAGGATTTGGTATCTGTACAAGAAAGAAACTGCCAGCGACTTTAAAGTAGTTCTCTTATATAAAAATAAAATGAAATTCTGCATTCTAATTTTTTAAGTTTGTCTATTTATTTTGAGAGAGAGAGAGAGAGAGAGAGAGCAAGAGAGAGAAAAAGAATGAACAAGCAGGGGTGGGGGAGAAAAAGAGGGGGATTGAGAGAATCCCAAGTAGGCTCCACGCTGTCAGCACAGAGCCCAACAAAGGGCTCGAACTCCCAAAGTGTGAGATCGTGACCTGAGCCAAAGTCAAGAGTCAGACACCTAACCAACTGAGCCACCCGGGTGCCCTGAAATTCTGCATTCTGATTTATCCCAATAAGGGCCAAGTACTGAACAAATTCAAGATAGGAATATACACCAGAAAAATAGTTTGAGAGGAAGTTGGGCCTATAGACCTAGCTTCTTTGCTAAGAAGCAATTTAGGCATAATGAGGAAGTCATGCATGAGAATCCTGTGTTTGGAAGCTTACAGCATTTCCCTGAATTCAGTATCATAAAGACTAAAGCATATATGGAAAAGAAAGTAAAAAAAAATCTTTTGAGAATCATGCAGCCCTGATGTTTGCCTTATAGCTTTAATGATTGCCTGCTTGGGAATTTCAGAGGCCATCTATTTGAAATGCCAGTTTTACCTGAATTGTACTTGGACCTAAGAGTTTTTGTTATAAACCTTCATTTGACTCAGAATAACAACAACAAAAAATGACATTCTAATACAATCCTGGCTTGAATATAACAATAGTAGTTAAATGTGTACGTAGAAGATTTCAAATGCAGGTGTTCTATTCAGATGATCCTGTTTTTACAGATACAGGATGGACACAAATCTGTAATTTAGGCTCGGCCTCAAATAATCATCACTAGGTCAAAGCCACTCATTCTGCTATGGTGAGCCTTCATGGACAGGGCCAGAGAAATCACTGTCCCGACCAGAAATGGCATTTCTCCCAGTATGATGCCACAAAGCCCTGCTGAGGTAATAGGTTAGGACTGATTCTGCCAGAGAGTTGCCTCTGGAAGTAATTCCTACAAGTCGGTGTGTAGATGCAACACCACGCAGCAAATACATTTTAAATGTAGGAATGAACTAGAATAAATTGCCATGTAATTTGGTATATAGATCTAAATAGTATTTACTGACCCTGAATCCAAAGTACCTTTAAAATAAACAAAACAAAACAAAACCCTCCCATTTATAGTTTGTTCATAATTTGTCCCAGAAAGCTATTCGTTATATGGTCTGCCAAAGGAATAGGGGTTGGCAGAGGGGGAGGATGAAAAAATATTAATAGTTCATTGTTCCCACATTTGCCATTTACTGTCTTCAAAATTAAAGATTTACTCTGGGGATTAAATCTGTAACCCATTCAGTGAATAAGTAATGCCTAGTATCTCCTGAATACTTAATTCTTTTTTGAATGTTTTTTACTGTGAATTACCAAGACTACCTAAATTACCGCACTTCTTATGTATTTCCCCTTCTTATATTTTGAGTGCAGACTTAAAGAGAAAGCAAGGAAACCGGCCCTAGGTTCATGCTATTATTTTCTCCTTTGAAACTGTTACCTGTTTCCAAGAGAGGTATCTCTAAGCAAAATAGCACCTTATTAAGCAGTTCAAGGGTAGCTCAACATATTATCCAACATGACATTTCTGCCCCTTCTCAATGATCCTCAATCTTGTCCTCCTTAGTTGTCTCCAGCGAACCAGGGTCCTGACAGCTGCTTCATTCTGCTTCTCCTGAATTAGGTGAAGCACTTTGTCACTCTTCTTATGTGATAGGATTGGAGATGTGGTGAAAAATATCTTCCAGTCCATCCCTAGTGCCTGACCCCAAGAGCCATTAGTGAGCATTACCCCTGCCCTTAACCACGCCCTTTCCGATAAGGAAATCTTCAACTGAGAAGCCTCTAAGCCATGGCATAGACTCAGGACATGTTGACAAGAGTCGAGAGAGATGTTCAGCGTTAAGAGATAATCTCTTTGAAGATAGAAGTTGGTAGGGCATCATAACTTTGCAAGCAGAAATTTATGAGTTGAAATGGTCTCCCTCTCCTTCCCCGCAAAAAACACGTTGAAATACCGCAGAATGTGACCTTGTTTAGAAGCAGAGTCTTTATGGACATGATCAAGTTAAAATGAAGTAATTACAGTGAGCCCTAATCCAATATGACCGGTGTCCTCATAAAAAGGAGAAATTTAAGCACAGAGGCAGACATGCACAGGAGGAAAATGATATGAGAGCAAGCAGAAACAGCATGAGATGATGGATGAGAAGGTTGGCATAGTATTATCATCAGCTGAGGAACACCAAAGACTGACCAGAGCCCATCAACTGCTACAAAGAGAGCAGGAGAGAATTCTCCCCTGCGGGTTTGGGAGGGTGCATGAACTTGCTGACACCTTGATTTGGACGTCTAGCCTCCAGAACTGTGATACGATACATTGCTGTTATTTTAAGCCATCCGTGATGGGCACCTTGTTACAACAACCATAGCACACTCATACAAAAGGAAGAAATTAAAAGGAAGGATGCTGAGAAAGAAGGTATTTTTAGGTGATTAATTTTTTAAAATAGTTTCTCTTCCTATTCATTAGACTATTATCTTGTGCTACAGAAGCTGTAGAAAATACAGTGAAAATACTCAAAAAATAAATTCATCAACTATATGAAAGCTTTTTTGACATTTTCATGAATTTCCCCTTAGTTTCTGGTTTATTCACATAGATTATCATTTCTTTTAAGTCAAAAGCAAACTATATACATAATTAGGCTGCGTTTTTAAAACTTCTTATAAGCTTGTCCCCATAAAATAAGTTATCATAAACATCAATTTTAATGCTTACGTAATAATCTATAATATGTTTGAACTATAATGCAGTTAAATATCCTCCTAGTATTAGACATTTATTTTTCCTTCCGTTATAAATTTTGTATAAAACATCCCCATTTAAATATATTTTATTTAAAAATTTTTTTTTAACATTTATTTTTGAGACAGAGAGCATGAACAGGGGAGGGTCAGATAAAGAGGGAGACACAGAATCCGAAACAGGCTCCAGGCTCTGAGCTGTCAGCACAGAGCCTGACGTGGGGCTCGAACCCACGGACCGTGAGATCATGACCTGAGCCGAAGTCGGACACTTAACCGACTGAGCCACCCAGGCACCCCTAAATACATTTTATGTATTAATTTTATACATATATATATATTTTAAAGATCTAGTCACAAATTCAGGTCGAATGAGTAAAAGTTTGAAATGTATTGGCAAATAGTTCAATTTCAATAATCAGTACAGGATATAAAAGTGTTTATTTTAGGGGCACCTGGAGGGCTCAGCCGGTTAAGTGTCTGACTCCTGGTTTCAGCTCAGGTCATGATCTCAGAGTTCGTGGGTTTGAGCCCTCATAGGGCTCTGTGCTGGCAGTGCAGAGCCTACTCGGGACCCTCTCTCTTTCCTTCTCTCTGTCACTCCCTGCCCATGCTCGCTCACGCGCGCTCTCTCTCTCTCAAAATAAAAGAAAACATTAGGGGCACCTGGGTGGCTCAGTTGGTTAAGCGTCAGACTTCACCTCAGGTCATGATCTTGCAGTCTGTGGGTTCGAGCCCTGCTTTGGGCTCTAAGCTGACAGCTCAGAGCCTGAAGCCTGCGTTGGTTCTCTATCTCCCTCTCTATCTGCCCTTCCCCTGCTCATGCTCTGTCACTTGCTTGCGCTCTCCTCTCTTTCTCAAAAATAAAAAAAGCACTTCAAAAAAATAAATAAAAATTAAAAAACATTAAAGATAATGTTTATTTCACAACATACTTGCTAGCATTAACCATTCTCATTTAAATTCACTTTTCTATGAATTTAGCAAATGTAAAATAGTTTGTTTTTAAATTCATGTTTTATTTACTATTGAAGTTGTGTTTTTATGTTTCTTCATGTTTATATTTATACCTTAGCCCTTTTCTTTTTTTTTTTTTTTCAATGTTTATTTATTTTTGGGACAGAGAGAGACAGAGCATGAACGGGGGAGGGGCAGAGAGAGAGGGAGACACAGAATCGGAAACAGGCTCCAGGCTCTGAGCCATCAGCCCCAGAGCCTGACTGCGGGGCTCGAACTCACGGACCGCGAGATCGTGACCTGGCTGAAGTCGGACGCTTAACCAACTGCGCCACCCAGGCGCCCCAGCCTTAGCCCTTTTCTTATAGATTAGTATGATTCTTTTTGTCATCTTTATTTCAAATGTCTCCCTTCTATTTCTTTGTTTAATTTTATTCAGGTATTTATTTTTTTATGTAGAGCAGATTTATGTTTTCCCCCCCTGGTTAAAATTGTTTTCTTGGGAGGGGAGGGATTTTTACTTATTTTTTAAATTTACATCCAAATTAGTTAGCATATAGTGCAACAATGATTTCAGGAGTGGATTCCTTACTGCCCCTTACCAGGTTAGCCCATCCCTCCACCCACAACCCCTCCAGTAACCCTCAACCCTCTGTTTGTTCTCCATATTTAAGAGTCTCTTATGTTTTGTCCCTCCCTGTTTTTATATTATTTTTGCTTCCTTTCCCTTATGTTCATCTGTTTTGTATCTTAAATTCCTCATATGAATGAAGTCATATGATATTTGTCTTTCTCTGACTAATTTCGTTTAGCATAATACCCTCCAGTTCCATCTACATAGTTGCAAATATCAAGATTTCCTTCTTTTTGATTGCTGAGTAATACTCCATTGTATACATATACCACATTTTCTTTATCCATTCATCCATCGATGGACATTTGGGCTCTTTCCATACTTTGGCCATTGTGGATAGTGCTGCTGTAAACATTGGGGTGCATGTGTCCCTTTGAAACAGCATACCTGTGTCCCTTGGATAAATACCTAGTAGTGCAATTGCTGGGCCATAGGGTAGTTCTATTTTTAATTTTTTTGAGGAACCTCCATACTGTTTTCCAGAGCAGCTGCATCAGTTTGCATTCCCACCAGCAGTGCAAAGGAGATCGTCTTTCTCTGCATCCTTGCCAACATCTGTTGTTGCCTGAGTTGTTCATGTTAGCCATTCTGACAGGTGTGAGGTGGTATCTCATTGAGGTTTTGATTTATATTTCCCTGATGATGAATGATGTTGAGCATTTTTCATGTGTCGGTTGGCCATCTGGATGTATTCTTTGAAGAAGTGTCTATTCATGTCTTCTGCCCATTTCTTCACTGGATTATTTGTTTTTTGGGTGTTGAGTTTGGTAAATTCTTTGTAGGTCTTGGATACTAACCCTTAATCTGATAAGTCGTTTGCAAATACCTTCTCCCATTCTGTTGGTTGCCTTTTAGTTTTGCTGATTGTTTACTTCACTGTGCAGAAGACTTTTGATGAGGTCCCAATAGTTCATTTTTGCTTTTGTTATTCTATTTTTTAAAACACTTAATTATTTACATTAGCTTTAGGTTTATTACAAAATTGAGGAGATGGTGCAGATTTTTCCCATATACTCCATGACCCACAGATACATACCCTCTCCAATTACCAACATTACTCACTAGAATGGTACATTTGGCACCAACAATGCACCTACATTTACACATCATCATTACATAGTTTACTTTAGGGTTCATTTTTTAAATGGTAGGGTTCATTCTTGGTGTTCTATATCCTTTGGGTTTAGGCAAATGTATAATAACATATATTCATCATTAAAAGGTCATTCATAACTTTTGTTTTTGACCTAAAGACTCTCTGCACTCTGCCTATTCATCCTTCTCTCTTCAGCCTATCACTAGCAACCACTGATTTTTAAAAACTGCTTCCATAGTTTTACCTTTTCCAGGATACTGTATACTTGGACTCCTTATCAAATTGGCTTCTTTGACTTACAAATGTGCCTTTAAATTTTCTTCATGTCTTTTCATGGCTCATTAACTTATTTCTTTTTAGCATTGAATAATATCCTATTGTCTGGGTGTATTGCAGATTATCTGAAGGATATCTTGGTTGCTGCCACGTTTTGGCAATTTTAAATAAAGTTGCTGTAAACATTCATCTACAGACTTTTGCATGGTCATAGGTTTTCAACAAGTTTGAGTAAATACCAAGAATCATGTGGGGCGCCTGGGTGGCGCAGTCGGTTGAGCGTCCGACTTCAGCCAGGTCACGATCTCGCGGTCCGTGAGTTCGAGCCCCGCGTCGGGCTCTGGGCTGATGGCTCAGAGCCTGGAGCGTGTTTCCGATTCTGTGTCTCCCTCTCTCTCTGCCCCTCCCCCGTTCATGCTCTGTCTCTCTCTGTCCCAAAAATAAAAATAAAAACGTTGAAAAATAAAAAAATAAAAAAAAAAAAAAAAGAATCATGATTGTTGGGTCATATGGTGGGACTTTGTTTAGTTTTGTAAAAAGTCATCTAATTTCTCATATTTATCATTTTCCTTCTGTATTAGAAACTTCTTTTAATTTTTCCTGCATGGCAATTCTACTGGCAACAAATTCCCTCACATTTTGTTTGAGAAAATATTTATCCTTTCATTCTGGATGATAATTCTATAAGGTTACAGAATTCTAGGTTGGGGTGTTGTTTTATTTTGTTTTTATCTCTCAACACTTTAAATATTTGATTCCACTCTCTTCTTGCTTGTATGGTTTCTGAGGAGATATTGGATGTAATTCTTATCTTTATTTCTCTGTAGATAAGCTATTTTTTTCCCTTCTGGCATCTTTGAGGATTTTTTTTTCTTGGTAATCTTTGATTTTTCTCTAATTAAAAATGATATGCCTAGGTGTGGTTTTATTGGCATCTATCCTGCTTAGTATTCTCTTTGCTGCCCAGATCTTTGGTTTGGTTTCTGGCATTAATTTGGCAAATTCTCAGTATTTATTGTTTCGAATATTTCTTTTGTTTCTTTTTCTTCTCCTTTTGTGTTCCCATTTTTCTTACTTTACACTATTGTAGTTGACCCACAGTGCTGGGATATTCTCTTGTATTTTATTTTCTGTCTTGGTTTTCTTTGCTTTTCAGTTTTTTTTTGGAGTCTATTCATATAACTTCTAGCTCAGAGGTTTATCTCTTAGCCCTGTTCAGTCTACTAATACGCCCATTTAAGGCATTCTTCACTTCTGTTACAGTGATTTTTCCACCACTTCTTTTTGATTCTTAGGAATTCTATCTCCCTGTTTACATTGCCCATCTTTTGTTACATGCTATCAGCTTTATCCATTAGAGTTCTGAGCATATTAATCAGAGTTGGGGGAGAGGTTGGCTAGGGTGTGTTGGAGTTGGGTGTTTCTCTTACCCAGGTCAGTTATGCCTTGATAATACCCCAGATGCTTAGGCTCTTGTTAACTAGTTTCTCCTGAAAGTAGGTCTTGTTAAGAAGATCCTGATTACTTTGGAATATTTCAAAGTGATTCCTTTTCTCCTCCCACACTAGAAGCCTGAGGGGACTTTTCTTTTTTTTTTTTTTTTTTTTTTTTTTTATTTTTATTTTTGGGACAGAGAGAGACAGAGCATGAATGGGGGAGGGGCAGAGAGAGCGGGAGACAGAATCGGAAACAGGCTCCAGGCTCCGAGCCATCAGCCCAGAGCCTGACGCGGGGCTCGAACTCACGGACCGCGAGATCGTGACCTGGCTGAAGTCGGACGCTTAACCGACTGCGCCACCCAGGCGCCCCTTGAGGGGACTTTTCTTGATACGTGCTCTGGGAATTTCTCTAAGCTATTAGAGGTAAATCTCACAGTATTGTAGGGGCCCTCTGATGCCTGGGACCCCCTTGAGGTTTTAACTCATAATTATCCACACTGAGCCTCCAGCAATTCAGTTATAGCTCAGGTTTTCCTACTCCAGCTCTGGTTCCCAGGGCTTTTTTCTGCTCCTGAATCCCTGCTCTGGCCAGCCATGACTCCCTGTGTTTCCTGGTCTCTCTAATTTGGGGGCATTGATTTGCCCTGTGTCCTCCCTTCTCTTAAGGATCCAAGAGGTACTGTTGATTTTTCACTCTGCTTTATTTGTTGTCAGGATGGAGTGGTTACTTCTGATCTCCTTACATGAAGAATCAAAAACCAATTATGGCTATTGTATATATATATATTTATATATATTATATATAATGTATATTTATACATACACATTATATATAAATTATATATATATTATATATGTATATTTAATTTTTAGGCTAGAGTTGAAATGATTTAGGCACCACCATTACAATGTTTTTACCTTGTTAATTTCCTTTCATTTTCATTTAAACAACTTTCTTTAGCATTTCTTGAAAGGCAGATGTAATGGTGACACGCTTCCTCAGCTTTGGTTTGTTTGGGAAAGTCTTTATATCTTTCCTTTCTGAAGAACAACTTTGGCAAGTTGTATTAAGAGTGATTAACGTTCTGCCTTTGATCCAGTGTCTTTATAGTGTATTTTTAGTTGCTAGCAGTAAACAAACTAGTTTGTAGTGAGTTATATAACAACATATATAATTATAATGTGTATATATATATATAATATATACACACATTTTATACATACATAGTTGATTCTGGCTATTCATCGTAATGATGTCCTATAAAGTCATGTAAATGCTGCATCAGCAACTCCTGAGCTATTGCTCCAAGGGAAATACTGGGTAAGGTTCTTGCAAGACTTTAGTCACATTTTCGTCAGCTAAAGTGCCATTTGCATTATGTAGGCTAGTTTATCAATGTTCTTGTGAAATAGGCTAGTCTTATGACTATTGGAAATCTGTTCTTCCATAATAACCTTTTTCCTATTAAACACTTATCAAGTACTTTTTTAATTGCCTAGCTTGCCAGTTTAACATGTTCCATGTAGTTACCACCTTTGGAAATGTGTAAACCAGCCAGTACTGAGGAAGGTTTTACATTTTTCTGACTCCAGATAATGTGATGACAAATTTCTTTGGCTTTCAGCCTCACATATGCTGACCACTATGCCTCTTTTATTTTTCTTAATCCATAATCGTCTCATGAACCCCAAATTTAACCACTTTTCCATCTTTTCCATAGTTTCATCATGCACTGTAGATGTTACTTTAGCACATTCTGGACTGAAGAATGTTCATGTATAGAACATTCTTCCTTTTTTTCAGTGTACTATCTCACTGCATTAACATGCACTCATGGCCAACTGCACTATAACTTATGCCTGAACAAAACTTATCTAACACAGGCATTTTCTCCATAAGGCACATCACAGGCTTTTTGCACTTAGGAACTCTAGACAGCACTTCAGCCTAATGGCTGGAAGCGATTTTAAACCAAAATCACTCCAATAAGCACAAAAATGCAAAAACATAACACATAGTCTTTGAAAAGAATACTTGTTTGCAGTGTGAGAGCTAAAATAAGGAGGCAGAATGTTTGACCTCACCCGGGAATGTGTTTGTTGGGCTGCTCACAGTTTTCAGCACTCTGCACATGTGTGTAAATGACCACAAATTGGGGGAGTATTGATTTTGGGGTTACATACACATTTTAGTGGGTAGGAAATTCACAAAAATAGAATCAACAAATAGTGAGGATTGACCCTTTGGGTGTTTGGGTAGGTGGGTAGGTAGATATACGGGAAGGATGTGAGTTTGCACTTAAGAAATCAAACAATACAGAAGAATGTCTTTCTTCAGGAAAGGCCAAGGCCTTTTTTTAAAAAAAGGACTCACCTGGGGGCGCCTGGGTGGCTCGGTTGGTTGGGCATATGACTTCAGCTTCAGTCATGATTTTGCGGTTCGTGAGTTCTAGCCCTGCATTGGGCTGTGTGCTGACAGCTCGCTCAGAGCCTGGAGCCTGCTTTGGATTCTGTCTCCTTCTCTCTGCCCCTCCCCCACTCGTGCTCTGTCTCTCTCTCTCTCAAACATAAATAAATGTAAAAAAAAAAAAAAATTAAAAAAGGACTCACCTGATCACATCATGGCCACCTAGGATAATATCCCTTTTGATGAACTCAAAAGATCTTTATTTTATATTTAAGTTTATTCATTTATTTTAAGAGAGAGAGAGAGAGAGAGAGAATGTGTGTGTGTGTGTGTGTGTGTGTACGTACGTGCGTGTGCACGCGCGAAGGGTGGGCTGGAAGGGCAAAGATAGAGGGAGAGAGAGAGAATCCCAAGTAAACTCCATGCTGTCAGCACAGAACCTGAGCCGTGCTCAATCTCAGGAACTGTGAGATCCTGACCTAAGATGAAATCGAGTCCAACACTCAACCAACTGAGCCACCCAGGTGCCACAAAACGTTGTAATTATATCTGTACAATACTCCTACTTTGTTATATAAAGTAACATTATGAGAGTGGCATCCCATTTCCTTTGCATATTTTATTGATGAAACTCTGTCCATACTCCATTGCAGAAGACAGTATAGGACACAACACTGAGGGCTAGAAATGATGGAGGGCATCTTACAATTCTGTCTACCATTTGGGAGCATATTTAATTCTTTGAAAAATGTTCAATATGTAACTTAGGAAGATTCAAAGCAGCTTATAGAGTGTTAAAATAGGATAAATGTTAAAGGGTAGTACAAAAATAAACTAAATATAACTGGTTTTCCATGAGTCATATGAATAATTTATATTTTTGATTCTCTATTTATACACTCCGTATTTTATACAGTAAGCAAGCAATGCTTTTACAATCAGAAAATTAGTATCTTGGTTAAGAGCATGGGTGCTGGAAGGATCGGCCTAGGTTTTAGTCCCAGATCTGCAGTTTATTCCCATAGATAAGCTCTATGACCAGGGTAAGCTATCTACACTGAACACTTAAAAACCTTTCTGTTTGTAATAAATCAGACTCCATTTCTGTTGACTGCTGTTAGTTGCCAGGCCCTACCATGCCCTATTCCCCTTCTTCCCTGTGGCTAGGAAATCTCATAGTAAAGCCTGAAGGATTCCTCCTTTTGCACTCAAACCATGGGAGGCTCAAACCATGTTCAGGAACCGGCCCCTCACTCCTACTGTCTAACCATCGCAAACGTCTAGTCAGTTTCTTTTCTCTTCTCTCTCAAGCCATTCTTGTATCTACTTGGGAGTCTACCTTCTTCCTAAAAAATGTTATCATGTGTTACAAACATTTTCATAATCTCTATGTATGTGTGGTGTCAACTCTCTCGACATCTAAACCAAAATTTGGGGAAGATCCATCTTGCCACTTCATGGTAACTGAAAAGTTTTATTGGCAAAGTCAAGTTTAAAATGGTATCAACACATTGCATAATTGTAAGGAGTAAATTTATTAATGTATATAAAAACATTTAAAACAGAACCTATACATAGTAAACACCATATAAATGTTAGCTGTGATATTTATAAAAATTGTTAGTGATCTCATAATTTGCCTTATCTTCCTTCCTCTGTAAGCTATCATTGTTTCATAGTTTGAATTTTTTTTATTTTTTAATATATATTTATATATTTTATAATTTTTTATATATTTTTATATTTTAAATATTTTATGTATAATTTTTAATATATTTTATAAATATAATTTATATAATAAATTGTGTTTTGAGTAGTTTTCTAAATTAAGTAAAATGGACTGTGTTAATTATTATTTGAATTGTTTTGACTATTTTCAGTCTTTAAACAAGATTTTATAATTATATACTAAATACCCACTTGTCTGGAATTTCAAGTTACAGAATACTTTTATAATGCTTTTTCTTCACTCTAATGAGAGAGAAATAAAGTATTTTAAAATGGGTTACCACCAAGAGTTCTTTTTAGCCAGCTTCTAGGGCTTATTTATTCATGGAAATAAGTCTTGGGCTTCCTATATGTGTGTCTACTAAACTGTAGAATTAAAAAAAAATTACAGTGATAATTTATGGAATTAGGAATATTTATGGAAACTTTATTCATACTTGCCAAAACTTGGAAGAAATCAAGATGTCCTTCAATGGATGAATGGATGACCAAACTGTGGTATATCTATTTAATGGAGATTATTTAACAATAGAAATAAATGGGCTATTAAGACATGAGGGGCAAAAGACATGGGAGAACTTTAAATTTATATGGTTAAATGAAAGAAGCCAATATGAAAAGGCTACATAATATATGATTCCAAAAATACAACATTATGGGAAAGGCAAAAACTACAGAAACAGTGAAAAGATCTGTAGCTCCCTGTAGGGATTCTATAGGGGTGCTGGGGGCAGGAGGTAATAGCAAAAACTACAACACTGGGGTACTTTAGGGCAGTAAAACTATTCTGTATGATACTCTAATGATGGATACATTTGTTAAAACCCATAGAGTCTACGCAGAAAAAGCATACCTTAAGGTAAATTATCAATTTTAGCTAATAACCACATGTCAGTATTGGCTCACCATTTGTAACAAATAGACCACACTAATGGAAAACCTTGATAATAGGGAAAATTAGGAAAGGAGAGTAGTGGGGATGCATGATAACTTCTGCTTAATTTTCTGTGAACTTAAAACTGTCCAATAATTAGTGTATTAATTTTTTTCATCTTAATTTTTCTATTTAAATTTTAGTTAACATACAGTGTGATATTGGTTTCAGAAGTAGAATTAAGTGATTCATTACTTTACAACACCTAGTGCTCATCACAACAAGTACTCTCCTTAGTTGCCATCACCCATCTAACCCGTCTCCTACCCAACTCCCGCTGTCAACTAACAGTTTTCTCTGTATCACTAAGAGTCTCTTTTGGTTTCTTTCCCTCTCTCCTCCCTTTTCCTCCTTCCCATATGTTCATCTGTTTTGTTTCCTTAATTCCACATATGAGTGAAATCATATGATATTCGTCTATGATTGACTTTTTCATTTAGTGAAATACATTAATACATTCTAGGGGGCGCCTGGGTGGCTTAGTCGGTTAAGTGTCCAACTCTTGACTTTGGCTCAGGTCATGATCTCACAGTTTGTGGGATTGAGCTCTGTGTTGCTTCTCACTGACAGTGTGGAGCCTGTTTAGGATTATCTCTCTCCCTCTCTCTGCCCCTCCCCCACTCATGCTCTTGCTGTGTCTCTCTATCTAGATAAATAAATAAATATTAAAAAAATATATTCTACCTCCATCCACATCATTGCAAATGACAAGATTCCATTCTTTTTGATGACTAATATTCCATTATATGCCACACCTTCTTTATCCATTCACCAGTCATTGGACATTTGGGCTCTCTCCATAGTTTGACTATTGTTGATAATGCTGCTATAAGCATTGGAGTGCATGTACCCCTTTGATTCTGTATTTTTGTATCCTTTGAGTAAATACCTAATAGTGCAATTACTGGATTCTAGGATAGTTCTATTTTTAGTATCTTGAGGACCTCCATGCTGTTCGGCAGGGTGGCTGCACCAGTTTGCGTTTCCACCAATGGTATAAGAGGGTTCTCCACTCTCTGCATTCTTTCTAATAACTGTTGTTTCTTGTGTTATTAATTTTAGCCATTCCAACAGGTATGAGGTAATATCTCATCATGGTTTTGATTTGTATTTGCCTGATGATGAGTGATGTTGAGCATGTTTTCATGTGTCTATTAGTCATCTGGATATTTCCTTTGGAAAAATGTCTATTCATGTCTTCTGTCCATTTCTTAACTGGGTTATTTGTTTTTTTGGGTGTTGAGTTTGAGAAGTTTTTATAGATTATGGATACTAATCCTTTATTGGATATGATATTTGCAAATATATTCTATTCTGTAGGCTGCCTTTTAGTTTTATTGATTGTTTCCTTTACTGTGAAAAAGCTTTTTATCTTTATGAGATCCCAGTAACTTACATTTGCTTTTGTTTCTGTTGTCTTCAGTGATGTGTCTAGTAAGAATTTGTTCCAGCAAGGTCAAAGAGGTTGCTGCCTGTTTTCTTCTGTATGATTTTGATGGTTTCCTGTCTCACATTTAGTTCTTTCATCCATTTTTAATTTACTTTTGTGTATGGTGTAAGAAAGCGGTTCAATTTCATTCTTCTGCATGTAATCATCCAATTTTCCCAACACTTGTTGGGAGACTGTCTTTGAAGAGACTGTCTTTCTTCCATTGGATAGTCTTTCCTGCTTTGTCAGTGATTGGTTGGCCATATAGCTGGGGGTTCATTTCTGGGTTTTCTATTCTGTTTCATTGATCTATGTGTCTGCCTTTGTGCCAGTACCATACTGTCCAGATGACTACAGCTTTCTAATATAGCTAGAAATCCAGAATTATGATTCCTCCAGTTTTGTTTTTCTTTTCCAGTATTGTCTTTGGTGGTTCCATACAAATTTTAGGATTGTTTGTTACAGTTCTGTGAAAAATGCTGGTGGTAATTTGATGGGGATTGCATTAAATGTGTAGATTGCTTTGGGTAGTATAGACATTTTAACAGTGTTCTTCCAATCCATAAACATGGAATACTTTTCCATCTCTTTTTATCCTCTTCAATATCTTTCATAAGTTCTGTAGTATTCAGAGTACAGATCTTTTACCCCTTTAATTAGGTTATTCCTTGGTATCTTATTGTTTTTGCAAATGGGATTGATTCCTTGATTTTGTTTTCTGCTGCTTCATTATTGGTGTATAGCAATGCAACAAGTTGCTACACGTTGATTTTATATACTTTAACTTTGTTGAATTCATGTATTGTAGCAATTTTTCTTGGTAGTCTTTTGGGTTTTCTACATAGAGTATTGTGTCATCTGCAAAGAGCAAAAGTTTGACTTCGTCATTGCCAATTTGGATGCCTTTAATTTCTTTTTGTTGTCTGATGGCTGAGGCTAAGGCTTCTAGTGCAATGTTAAATGCTAATGGTGAGAGTAGATATCTTTGTCTTGTTCCTGACTGTAGAGGAAAGACTCTCAATTTTTCCCCATTGAGGATATTAGCTGTGGGTCTTTAATATATGGCCTTTATGATGTGATGTATGTTCCATCTATCCCTACTGTGTTGAGGGTTTTTTATCAAGAATGACTGCTGTATTTTATCAAATGCTTTTTCTGAATCTCTTGACAAAATCATATAGTTATTATCCTTTCTTTTATTAATGTGTTATATCATGTTGATTTATTTACAGATATTGAACCATCCCTGCAGCCAGGAAAAAAATCCCGCTTGATCACAGTGAATAATTATTTTATGGGACTGTTGAATTAGTATTTTATTGAGAATTTTTGCATCTAGATTCATCAGGGATAATGGCCTGTAATTCTCCTTTTTAGTGAGGTCTTTGTCTGGTTTTGAAATCTAATGCTGGCTTTATAGATATTGAGTTTGTAAGTTTTACTTCTATTTCTCTTTCGTTGTTGTTGTTGTTTTGTTTTGTTTTGTTTTGTTTTTTGTTTTGTTTTTCCAAACAATTTGAGAAGAATAGATATTAACCTTTAAATTCCCCCTGGCAAGCCATCTGGCCCATGACTCCTGTTTTTGGGAGATTTTTTATTACAAATTCAACTTATTTGCTGGCTATGGGTGTTCAAATTTTCTATTTCTTCCTGTTTCAGTTTTGGTAATTTGTGAGTTTCTAGAAATTTGTCCATTTCTTCCAGATTGCCTAGTTTGTTGATATATAATTTTTCACAGTATTCTCTTACAATTTTTTGTATTTCTGTGGTGTTGGTTGTGATGTCTCCTCTTTCATTCATGATTTTATCTATTTGGGTCCACTCTCTTTTCTTTTTGATAAGTTTGGGTTTATCAATTTTGTGAATTCTTTCAAGTAACCAGCTCTTAGTTTTGTTGATCTGTTCTGCTTGTTTTCTCTTATTTGTTTGTTTCTATATCATTTATTTCTGCCCTAATCTTAATTATTTCCCTTATTCTGCTGGCTTTAGGCTTTATTTGCTGCTACTTTTCTAACCTTTTTAGGTATAAGATTAGATATTGTGTTTGAAACCTTTCTTCCTTCTTGAAATAGGCCTGAATTGCAATATACTTCTCTCTTAGGACTGCCTTTGCTACATCCCAAAGGTTTTGGACTCTTGTGTTTTCATTTTCATTTGTTTCCATGCAGTTTTTAATTTCTTTGTTAACCCATTCATTCTTTAGTTTAACTTCTTGTATTTGAGGGCTTTCCAAATTTTTTCTTGTGGTTGACTTCAAGTTTCATAGTGTTGTGATCTGAAAATATGCATGATAAGATGTTGATCTTGTACTTGTTGAGGGCTGATTTGTGACTCAGTATGTGATCTATTCTGGAGAATGTTCCATGTGCACTCAGTAAGAATGTGTATTCTGCTGCTTTGGGATGAAATGTTCTGAATATATCCATTAAGTCCATCTGGTCCAATGTGTCATTCAGAGTCATTGTTTCCTTGCTGATTTTCTACTTAGAGGATGTATCTATTGTTGTAAGTGAGGTATTAAAGTCTCCTTCTGTTTGCGGTATTATTATCATTGAGTTTCTTTATGTTTGTGATTCATTGATTCACATATTTGGGTGTTCAAATTGGGGCATAAATATTTACAATTGTTAGGTATTCTTAATGGCTAGACCCCTTAACTATGATATAATGCCATTTTCATGTCATGTTACAGTCTTTGTTTTAAAATCTAGTTTGTCTAAGTACTCTGGCCTTCTTTTGACCTCTGTTAGCATGACAGATGGTTCTCTATCCCCTCACTTTCAATCTGCAAGTGTCTTTGATTCTGTAATGAGTCTCTTGTAGGCAGCATATAGATGGATCTTGTTTTTATTTACCCATTCTGCTACCATATGTCTTTTGATTGGAACACTTAGTTCATTTACATTCCAAGTGATTGTTGAAAGATAGGAATTTAGTGCCTTTGTGTTGTCTGTAGAGTTGGTGTTTCTGGTGATGTTTGCTGGTCCTTTCTAGTCATTGCTGCTTTTGCTTTTTTTTTTTTTCTTTTTTTTCTTTTTTTTTTTTTCTTTTTTTTTCAAAGGCTCCCATTTAAAGTTTTCTTAATAGGGCTTGTTTAGTCTGTGGTCACAGACTCCTTTAGTCTTTGTTTGGGAAATTCTTCATCTGTGCTTCTATTTTGAATGACATCCTTGTTGGATAGCATATTCTTGGCGGCATATTTTTCCCCATTAAGCACGTTGAATATATCCTGCCACTCCTTTCTGGCCTGCCAGCTTTCGGTAGACATCTGTTGTGAACCTGATCTGTCTTCCCTCGTAGGGTAAGGACTTTTTTCCCTTGCTGCTTTCAGGATTCTATCCTTGTATGTGTATTTTGTGAATTTGATTATAATATGTGTGGACGATGGCCAGCTTTTGTTGAATTTAATGGGAATTGTCTGTGCTTCTTGGATTTTGATGTCTGTGTCCTCCGGATTAGAGACATTTTCAGCTATAATTGTTCACACAAGCCTTCTGCCCCTTTTTCTCTCTCTTCATCTTCTAGGACTCCTATCATATGAATGTTATCATTATTTTAATGAATTGCTGAGTTTCCTATGTCTGCCTTTATGATCCATGCATCACCTTTGTTTCCCTCTTCTTTTCAGCTTCATTATTTTCCCTACTTTATTTTCTATATTGCTAATTCACTCCTCTACCTAGTCCACTCTCATTTATTTATTTATTTATTTATTTATTTATTTATTTATTAACATTTATTATTGAGAGACAGAGACAGACTGTGATCAGGGGAGGGGCAGAGAGACAGGGAGACACAGAACCTGAAGCAAGCTCCAGACTCAGAGCTGTCAGCACAGAGCCCAACGCGGGGCTCAAACTCACAAAGTATGAGATCATGACCTGAGCCAAGGTCGGACGCTTAACCAACTAAGCCACCCAGGCACCTAAGTCCACCCACATTTTTATGGCCTCCATTTGGGTTTGCATCTTGGTTGTAGCATTTTTAACTTCAGCCTGACTGTATTTTAGTTCTTTTATCTCTGCAGAAAGGGATTAACTTGTGTCTTCTATGCTTTTTTCAACCCAGCAACTATCCTTATAATCACTGTTTTAAATTCTAGTTGAGACTTCTTACTTATGTGTATTTTGATTAAATCCCTGGCCATCATTTCTTCCTGTTCTTTCTTTTGAGGTGAATTCCTCTGTCTTGTCATTTTGGAGGATGAAAAAATAATAGTAATAACAAAATGAAATAAAAGTATTTAAAAAAATTAAAAATCAAATAAAGGAAGCTAGATCCTAGGTATGTTCTGGTCTGTTTGTTAAGAGAAGCTTGATAGAAAAAAGAAAAGAGAGGGAAAAAAACCCTAAAAAACGAAAGGAGTGCCTGGTGGCTCATTTAGTTAAGCATTTGACTCTTCATTTTGGCTCATGTTTTTGGCTCATGTTTTTGTGAGTTGAGCTCAGCATCAGGCTCTGTGCTCTGATCTCATGGAGCCTGCTTGGGATTCTCTGTTTGCCTCACTCTCTGCCCCTCCCCTGTTCCCACTCTGTGTCTCTCTAAATAATAATAATAGTAATAATTTTTAAAAACCTAAGAAGCTAAAAAACATATTAAAAATAAGAAAAGATTGTCCTTTCTGTATCCAAGAAACAAAAGAAAACAAGAACAAGAACAAAAAAGCAAACAAAGAAAGCCAAATGAAGCTAGATCTAGTTCCCCTAGAGCTGAAATTTTATCAGTCTATGGTCAGTAGACTAAAGGAAGGGATTTGTGCTGGTCTTCTGGGGGAGGGACCTGCTGCTCTGATTCTCAGGCTGACTAGCCTTAGTGGAGATGCGCCTAGAGGGCACAGGGAGCGGGGACTTAGTGTGGTAGCTCCGTTCTCCACTTGGTAGTGCGTCTAGCTCACTGGGGCTGATCAGAGTTGTTGGGCTAGTGGTGAAAATGGCTTCACCCCATTCTATAGTCTCCAGAGGGGGAAGTTTGCACCCTCACAGATGTATGATCAATCACCCCTCCTATGTCCCCTGCTTCCCTCAGCTCCCTGCCTTCCCCCTGTGTCCAAGCTGTCCTCCTACCAGGTGTCACCTTCCTCCAGAGTTCTATTTCAGACACAGCTATATTTCAAAAACTCCACACTTCAGAGACCCCGATGGCTTGGACCAGCAGTGATCTTTTCAGGGATGGTCTTGCTGCACTGTGTCCAGGGCTGGTTTGTCCCAGGCAACACTTGCACCCCTGTACAGTGGCAGCGGCTCAGAGTTTATAGTAAATTGCAACACGCAGCTGGTGCCAGGTTTTGCTGCTCTCAGCCAGCATCTTTGTTCCTATCCTGGTGAACGTGGTGACTTGATGATGACTGCTGGGTCTTTTGCCCAGGGAGAGGCTGTATCACCTCTTCCACATGCACTCCAGGCTGGGAACTGCTCCTCCCTGTGTGACCCAGGGGATCCTCAGACCTCACTGCCCACTCCTGGGGCTCCACCCACTCCTCGACAGAGCACTACCAGGAGTTGAGCTCTGAAACTTGAGACTCTGATCCACTCTTTAAAAAAAACAAAAACACAAACAAAAACGAAAAAACAAAAAAACAAACAAACAAAAAAAACTGGTGTTATTCAAACCCTTTCCTTTTTTCCTTGTCAGTGATTTTGAGGAGTCCCCTGTGTGTGTTTTCACTCTTTCTTTGTAGCTACTTTCAGGAGAAGTGCTTTCTTGTGCAAACTTCACGTGCTGCTCTCTCTCCAGCTCTGTCTTTGACCTCTCCCTGAAAACGGCTCCCTTCCCTCTGTGGCAGCACAGCTCTTCTCTCCCCCAATTCACCTCTCCACACTGTGTACCTGCAGCATTCTCTTCCTAAAATTACCTAGATTGTTTTATTAATCCTCGCATCGATTTTCTAGGCATTCAAAATGGTTTGATGTTGATCTAGCTGTGTTCCAGGGATGAGAGAAGCCCAGGGTTTCCTTACTACTCTGCCATCTTAACCCCTCCTCCCAGTCTATTAATTTTTTAAATAAGAGGTTAGAATGATGACTTCGGCATTGCTAATCCTGAATTTACTTTGAAATTATCAAAGAATGATACAGTTATGTTCATTATTATATAAGTGTTAAACACTTTTATTATCCTTGTACTTTAAAAAGTTTTGTGCATCATGTCCGTGACTTCTATCAATGTTTTGGGACATTCAATTAAATAACAAATCTATTTCCTAAATAATCTGGATCAAGGATTCACATTTGATGCTTTTTTTTTCCTTAAAAGGAAAGATTTTCCTAAACTTCTTTTCATATGCTACATAGGTCCTAAAATCAGTTCTCAAGTAAGAAAAATAATGTGTAATCATAGGTACTTAAGTTGCATAAAATAGTAAAGCTAGAAAAAAATCCATTCCTTCATTTAATCACTAGTGTATACTATTCCCTCCTATAGAAGCAAACCATTAAAACAAGAGAGTTATATTCAGATATAATGCTACACTAAAGGAATTAATCTATCCCACCAAGAATATTGATATTGATTGTTCTCTTTCTTTGCCTCTTTTTTTTTTTTCAGATTGAGGTAGAGTTGTTGATATGTAACCTTATGTAACTTTAAGATATGCGAAGTATTGATTTGATACATTTATATGTTGAAAAATGATTACCACCAGTTACCTACTATCTCCATCATGTCACATATTGTTTCTTCTTTGTGTTGAGGATATTTTAAGACTTGTGTTTTAGAAACTTTGAAGTATGTATTACAGTGCTGTGAACTACAGTCACAGTGCAGTGTGTTAGATCTCCAGAACTTACTCATTCTCTTAATCAAGTTTGTACCGTTTGGCCAATATCTCCCATACCTTCAGTACCTCTACTGTCTTCTGTGAGTTCAATTCCACAATGTAAGTGATATAGCACAGTAGTTGGGTTTGTCCGAGTTATCTCAGCATGTCTTCAAGGTCCATGTTATAGCAAATGGAAGGATTTCCTTTTATCTCCTAACTGGATGACATTTCATTGTATGTCACTGCATCTTCTTTATCCATTTATGCATTGATGGTCACTTAGTTTGTTGCCATATTTTGGCTAATGTGAACGATGCTGCAGTGAACCTAAGGGTGTACGTATTTCTTTGATACCTTGTTTTCATTTCCTTTGGATGTATACCCCAAAGTGGGATTACTAGATCGTATATTAATTCTATTTTTAATTTTTTTAGGAAAAAAATACTGTTTTCTGAAATGGCTGAACCAATTTACTTTATCACCAGTAGTACACAAGGGTTCCCCTTTCTCCGCATACTCACCAACACTGCTTATCTCTTAACTTCTTGGTGATGGCCATTGTCACAGGTGTGAAGTGATAGATCATTTTGGTTTTCTGAATTTCCCTGATGATTAGTGATTTGATTCTGGTCTTCAATTTCAGCAAATGAGGTATTTTTATTACTTTCACAACTTACCATGCAAATTATTCCTTCTTCATTCAAATAACTTCAGAAAGAAATGATTTACCTCTTAATTTTCTTTTCTGCCATAAATATGTTTCTCATAATGAGAAGGTCATTCAGGGGCACTGGGGTGGGGGGTGGGGGGTGGGTGGGCATAGACATTTCATTCTGTGTCTATGTGGTGATTGGGGCATGTCAGATAGTAGTTACCATCAAGATCTCCAGAAATATCACATCAAAGCCTGAAAGTCCTTTGCCTTTCACTGTCTTTGTGTACAATGTGTGTGGCTTACCTTGTGCATAGTACATGCTCAAGAGACGTTTGCTATGTGTACAGCATGATACTTAGTAAGTAGAAAGAGCTAGACTGGTCTTTGTGTGACTTTTGACTCTGCCAACCACCTTTTACTTGATTAGCTGTTTGGATAAATCACAACATAGCTCTGAACTCAGTTTCCACATCGGTAAGTTGAGGATAATGAGTTCTCTGTATTAGGGTTGAAATACAATGGCATTACAGTACAAACTCCACAAAGGCTGCGATTTTATTTTCTAGGTAGTTAACTGCTGTAATCCTGGTGCCTAACATGTGCTTAATACATGTCTGGCATTCAATATATATTTGAATGGATTACATTTGCTGATGCTTGCTAGATCATTATAAGGCCTTTTAAATAGTTTGATTTTTAGGGTGAATCCTTAAACTAACATGTTATTATTGTCCTCTTGTGACAGGAAATAAAACAAAGATGGTTTAAATAACCTGCTAGCAAGTGTCATAAAGACAATTCAAAGCCAGACAGCTGAATATAGAGGTCCATGATTCTACTCTTTTTGCTATCATATTATATCATAAAGTATGTAAAGTCCTGAAAAAATATTAAGTGTCTAAAAAATGCTCATACTTGGTCTATTTCAGGAGAATCATTAAAACTGGAATTTCTGGTTCAATTAGGCTATTGGGTTCATTTAAAATAAAAAGCCAGTAACACAAAACCTGAAATTTCCCAGATAGTCAGTTCTACATTAAACCGTGTACTTTTCTCTGCTTTGTGTTTAGTTTTCATAATGAAGGGCTAAGGAAAGTCCTGATTCATACAAGCACAACTTTTATACCTAGGAAAGCTGACCAGTTCCAAACATTTAATAGACCTGTACAGACTAAGTAATGTTTTCAAATTGTGGGGCATAAGGTCAAATGCTGTGCCTATTATTTGTAAAAGAGAAAAGCAAATTCTGTTTTACTTACGATACAAATGTAATTCTACACTGGGTCATATCGTAAATATTTCCTTACTGTGATGACGTTCACTGAAGTTTTCATTGTCCCTAGGTTAAGTCTATCCCTGGTTTTATTACTGAAGTTACAATCATCCTCACCTCAACCTACTACCATTGGCTCTGAAAATTTGTAAGGTAAACTTCACTAGTTGTCCTTGAAAAATGAAGTGAAGAAAAAAATGAATATGTAAAGATGTTGAAATATTCGAGAAGCACCACCATATGCAGCTTAATTTTCTAGGAGTAGGCTGAGAGCTCTGATCTAGGAAAAGGAACAAACAGTGACGAGTGCTATTAACAGCTTATATCCCAGGTCAGTTATTATGATATCCTTGTTTCCTTTCTGCCTTGGAAAGTTCTTTCTCCATCCCCTGGGCTAGGTATATGGTGAATCTGTTATAGTTAAAGTCCCAGCTTCGCTGGCAGCTAACCGTGCCATGTGATTAGATGATTATGCAGTGGAATATGAATAGAAGTCATGTATATAACTTCTGCTTTAAATGCTTAAAAATGCAGATGCCTGCCCTTCACCTCATTTTGTCCTCTCAGGCCAGAGTGTAGATGTGACAGTGAGGCAGATTTGACTATGGAGAAAAGGTTTGACACCTTGGATGATGACAGAGTAACAGGTTGGAAGTTACCTGGGTCCCTGAGGCAGGGTTGTTATTCTCTTTGGAATACTTACCTATTTCTGGCCTTGGATATTTGAGAGCAAAGCACACTTCTATCTTGTTTAAATCGTGACGTGCAGAGATCTGTTCATATCAACAATTCAGTTTTCAAACGATATATTCCTGGGATGAAGTGTGGATAACAACACCATCACAACTACTGTCAGCAATGAGAATGACAACTGCTTATTAAGCAAGTTCTCTGCGCTTGGCATTGTGCTGTTCATTTTAAACACATGATTTCGTTGATACTTTGAAACAATCGAATGATGTATATATTATTCTGAGACTTAGCTGAAATTTTTCTTAGTCATCTTCTCTCTGTCATTAGTTAGAAAATAAGCGCTAAGATTGAAACCCAGGTCAGTTTAATTGCAAGCCTTGCGAAGTATAATGCAAATTTATTCCACTTTCAGTTTTCCAACGGTTAATTTAGTGCCTCATTATAAAAGAAGGTCTTCTATACTAACTCTCACGACACCATTAATGAATTTAAACTGAAAACAAAATGTGGTTATGTTTCCATGATGTTAAATTAATTCATGCTGATTTTATTATTTTCCATTTTGTTCCATTGTTTCACAAACTCTCTATTGAATACTTTGTGAAGGATATTTCTAGAGTTGGGTAAACAAAGCTAAGAGCACAGTATCATCTTGTGAAGTAGGAAGGGAGAAATGTATAAGTGAATCATTGTAGCACTGATGACAATATACATTTAGATGGTTACACAGTGGGGATTACAGAGACTATAGGTGGCAAGACACAACTTTCGTGAAGTGTGAAAATTTGAATTGACCTTAAAATGTAATGCATTAGGGGCACCAGGGTGGCTCAGTTGGTTAAGCATCCCACTTTTGATTTCAGCTCAGGTCGTGATATCATGGTAGTGAGGTTGAGCCCCACATCTGGTTCTGCACTGAATGGGGAGCCTGCTTAGGATTCTCTCCCTCTCTCTCTGTCCCTCTTCCCTGCGCTCTCTCTTTCTCCATCTCGCTTTCTCTCTCTTCCTCCCTCTCTCTCTCTCAAAATGTTAAAAAAGAGCTCAGTTTAAAAAAAAATGTTCTGTATTATAATATGGGAGATAGGGGATATTTCAAGGGTGAACAATGTAAACAAAAAGTTGGAGCTAAAAATGAACTTGATACTGAAGAACTGACTTATTGGGAGTGAAGATTACCACTGGGCGTAGCATAATAAAGGGCCATCAGTACAGCTTGAGGCTAAAAGGTAGAGAAACTGGTGTATCAATATATAGTACCAGATTAAAGAAAAATCTTAGAGATAACATTTGGATCACAAGATTAAAGTGACAGTTTAGAAAGATTAATCGGATTTCTGGATTGTATTCAAAGGAGGAAGAACTGAAAAGAAGAAAATGAGTTAAATTGTTAAAGTAATTCAGGAATGAAATACACACCCACTGATTTTTAGGTAGGGTCAAAATGGAAATAAAACATGTAACTACTAGAAAAGAAGAATATGAAAGACTTAGAGGCTGTCTGGTAAAAGGTACATTGCAAATACCATCTCTAGATCACTATTTACTATTTCTGTTTCAAAATCACAGGTCCATGGGCAGCTATTATCAGGTTATGAATAATCATGTTTTCATCCTGTTTGACTAATTTTTGAAAGGTTAGGAAGGTTGAAAATGGAGGTAGTGTCATCACAGTGTGGCGGCAAATGAAGGAGAGTGCAAAATAGCTTTGAAAATTGGAGATGTCAGGGAATATCTAGGTTGAGTGGTCCCTTTTCCTTGCTTTGTTTTTGTTTTCATAATTTCAGAAGCAAGTGCCAAGCTAAAAGAAAAAAAATGTTGGAAAAATGATCTTAGAAACTAGATACTTAAGTTACCTAAAAATTCTTAATAACTGAGTTCTCTTAGTAACTGTGTAACTGAGTAGCATTTCTTTTACCCACAAGAGAATCATTATCTTCACTCTTGAAATGTCAGTTTAAACATTAGAATTCTAAATGGTTTTTGTTCAGCCCTATAGTCCTCTCTCCCTAGTCTTTAAATAATCCATTAGCATCAAGATACTCACTTTCAATGCAGTGTATGGTTGGATTGTATAATCATCTACATTTTATACATTAAAAAAAAAAAGGGATCTTCACAGATACGTACCACTGTGCATGCTTTTTAGCCTCAGGTAAAATAAATAAAAACTTTGCTTCTCAAACTAAGGTTTGGAAGCTTTCTATGTGAATTTAGATTTAAATGTAAATTTTTGACCGCAGATATATGCATATATATTTTTGACACTCTTTACCAGTTGACTTCATTCTAATTCACAACCTCTATTATATCTGCAACATATACCAAGGAATTGGATTTAGGTGTTAATCTTAAAGTTTCCCCCACTGAGAAAGTGGAGTGAAAGTTTCAATGAAATCTCTGCAAACAGGGCTCCAGCACTAGGACACCAGCACAGAGTCAGTGCTGATTCAAATCTCTAATGGGATGGTAATTTAGTGCAAGAAGAATTCACTCATTAAAAAAAAAATACATACATACATACATACATACATACATACATACAGGTGCGTTACACTTTGATGTTTTGTTTTCTTACTTTTTGATTATTCTTCCAAAATCTGTATTTGGTCCAGAAGGAAACAATCCAATTCTAAGAAACACATAAAGTGCAGCCATGTGTGGTGAGGAGTGAAGATACACAGTGGGAGAATTCAGAATTAAAAGTCTTTTTGGTTTCCTTCTATTTCCCCCCCTTCAGATGGACTAAAATTTAGGTCTCAGAATTATTCACTGTCAAATATGACAGAGGAAATTGTCAGAGAGAAGGAAAAAAGTTTCACAGAGGAAAGGATATTATTGTTCCTTGGGTTAGCCTGTTGGAAATAGTGTCTAATGAAAATGACAAGGGCAGTTGAAATAGATATTCATTGAGTGTAAAGACAGTGTCTCAAATTATAAGCAGAGGAGAACACAATGGGTGTTTATTATCAAAATGGTGCTTGTGCCTTCACGTTGATAATTGTAATAAAATTAATAGCTCAGGGGTTAGTTGGAACAGAAAGAATAAAGTTAGTCCTGAGTATGACATTTGGGCAGTGTGTGGCACTGAATATTGGAATCACATTAGCTGAATTGGTCCACATGACAATAAATAAGAGGTATGAGGCAAAAAGATAGGTGAATGTTGATGTCAATGGGCCAGAAAAGCAGGTGCAAAGAGTAAACAACAGACATTAAAAACCTGAAGGCAGTATTAGACAACGAACTAAAAACGCTTCATAGATAATTTGCACTGAAGGCTGTGTGTTGACAGTAATAGCAGGGATCATTTTATGGTGAAAACAAATCTGAGACCAAGAACAATACATAAGAAATCTAGGAGCCCAGGATATCAGGTGGACAGATACGTAAGACACTTGAGAAATTTAAACCACAGGACACAGGGAAAAAAAAAAAAAAACAATAACAAAAAAACAAAACCAAAAACAAACAACCCTAAGGCTGAAATTTTTGTCTCTACACATCTATGAAGAGAGACGTAACTGTCCTTTACTGTTGAAGGATTAGTGATTAATGGAGACTCCACCCGTGATCCACCCATGGTAATTCAGTCCAAATATGTGTGGAAGTAATTGTGACACAAAAATTCTGTTAACTAACATTCGTAGTGCTTTGTTTCCACATAGTTCTTTCTGGTTTCTCATGTCCAAGTTTCAAAAATCATTATGACATTGTAAATGAGATGTGTTTAAATGGGGCATCTGGCCATGTAATTAAAATCTTGGGGTCTAGATTGGGGCAGTTTTGTATGTCTTCTAGGTCATCTTAAGGGGAGACCCATCGTATATCATCAACTCCTGAAAACTAGTTCTGTTTCGTTATGACCAAGTAACGCTCCTACATGTGACTCTGCAAAGGGAAAAGAGATGATTTGCCGTTTTGATGAATCCATTTTGGTACTTAATATAACCCTCCTGTCCATGATGTTTCATTGATTTTGTACTTTCTTCATAAGAAAACACAAATTCTCCTAAGGATACTTAACTTTGAATGTCATTGAATGTCAAAGATTGAAAGAAAGGCCGTATGAGTAGAAAAGAATAAAGAGGATAGTTATTTATTATATTTTTGAGAGCATGGCTTTTTCCTACCCATTTATAAAATCCTCTTCAACAGTTTTCTGCTTCTATCACTTTATTTTCCATACTTTTTTGTCTTAAGCATGGCTCTTCTAACATCCTTAAATCTTGAAATGAAGAAATACATGATTATATATGGTCAGATAGGTGCTTTGACTTCCTTTTTATTTTAAATTCAAGCCTTAAGTTACAGTTTCATGACCACACACACTCTCATTCTCTTTCTGCCTCACCATTATTATTTGTTTAAAGAGGCTTTAAAATGTGACTTATGAAAACCTATCACTGTTTATTTATTTTAAATAGAGCTTATTGTCAAGTTAGCTAACATACACTGTATACAGTGTGCTCTTGGCTTCAGGAGTAGATTTCCATGATTCATTGCTTACACGAAGCACCCAGTGCTCATCCCAACAAGTGCCCTCCTCAATGCCCATCACCCATTTTCCCCTCTCCTCCGCACCCCGCCATCCATCAATCGTCAATTTGTTCTCTGTAATCAAGAGTCTTTTTTGGTTAGCCTCCCTCTTTGAAACTATTTTTCCCCTTCCCTTCCCCCATGGTCTTCTGTTAAGTTTCTCAAGTTCCACATATGAGTGAAAATATAGGATACCTGTCTTTCTCTGACTGATTTATTTCACTTAGCATAATACCTCCAGTCCCATCCACATTGTTGCAAATGGCAAGATTTCATTCTTTCTCATTGCCAAGTAGTATTCCATTGTATATATAAACCACATCTTCTTTATCCATTCATCAGTTGATGGACGTTTGGGCTCTTTCCATAATTTGCCTATTGTTGATAGCGCTGCTATAAACATCAGGGTGCATGTGGCCCCTATGAATAGGCACTCCTGTATCCTTTGGATAAATTTGTAGTAGGGCTATTGCTAGGTTGTAGGGTAATTCGATTTTTTGATTTAGTTTTAAAGGATCGCTACTTCAAACAGAAGACACATTGAAGTTCTTTGCAAAGTTGTTAAAGGAATTTTTTAATATACAGAAATCTGTTCTTTAAAAAAAATTATTGAACCAGATTGTTGTCACGTCCTATATTCTCTTAGCAAATATGGTCAGTGCCTCACACACATCTCTCTCGCACTCAACCTGTCAAGCCATGACACTCCCAATTTCCAACTTGCAGTATCCATTAATATTTGCTCGTAGGTTCTCTTTGGCACAGGAGCCCTCTCAGTCTGGACCCAGGATTGAGGGAAGGACTGGGGATGTCGGTGTTTTTTGGAGAAGCTATCAACAGAAGGTCCCTCAGCCCTGAACTATGTGTTCTACACTTGCTTCTCAGGTTTCCCAGAAAGATCAAGTTCTCGTTTCCCACAGTAGTAATTTTCTTGATGATGTAGCATTTAACTGCCTCTTCTCCTTCCTTCCTCACTTCCCTGTTCACTCACATTTCTTGAGCATGCCTTCCAAATAAAGGCATTTCCACTCAAATTGTAGCAGAATGTTTTTTTTTTTGGGGGGGGGAACTCAACCTAAGAGGGTCTCATGTTGCCTTATCTTCAGTATTTGTGGAAATGGTGACATAGTAATTTTGGAAACAAAACAGCATCAGGAAAAGATTTTTATTATAAAGTTCTTGGGGCGCCTGGGTGGCGCAGTTGGTTAAGCGTCCGACTTCAGCCAGGTCACGATCTCGCGGTCCGTGAGTTCGAGCCCCGCGTCGGGCTCTGGGCTGATGGCTCAGAGCCTGGAGCCTGTTTCCGATTCTGTGTCTCCCTCTCTCTCTGCCCCTCCCCCGTTCATGCTCTGTCTCTCTCTGTCCCAAAAATAAATAAACGTTGGAAAAAAAAATTAAAGTTCTTGATGTAAATATCTTGGTATGAAGCTCAGAGCAATGATTCAAAAAGAAAAATGTTTTTCTTTAAACTGAGCAGAAGCATTGACATCTTAGTTATGTAAAACTATTATTTTTTTTCAGTTGGGTTTAAAAGTAGGAGTAAAAGATGCTGTCATTATATGAGTCACAAAAATTATCTGATTCTATTGACTCCTTATTTCAGTTCACTCTAATTGATTTCAATTCAGGTTTTCGTTAAAACGAAGCACAGTGGACAATACCAAAATAAAGAGGTCGTTTTCCTTAAAGCATTTATGAAGTAGTTGTGATGTAAGTATCCATACATGAAAATATTAATCAACACTGAATATCATGCATAGGCCTTTGACAGAATTGGAAATAGATAAAAATTTTGAAACCACCAAAATTGAGAAATCCTGTTTAATGGGTTCTCTACTGGGATCACTCCACTCATTCCATCCCAGCATCAGGTCCCATGGCTTCAACTGCCAGCCAGTTGCTCATATCTTCTAAATTTAGTTCTCCAGCCTTGACTACTCTTCTGAATTCTAAAGTCTTACACCTTGCCTTCTACTTCCTGTCTCTATGTTGATATCTGCTAGGCATGACAGACCTATCGTGGTTAAATTGGGGCTCTTGGTTTTGGCCCCCACCTATTTATCTCCCAGTCTTTTCCCTGAATTTCGAAATCACCAAGTCATCCAACTAGTTGCTCAAGAACCTAGTTCTTATTAAATTCAGTGCAAGGCATGTTGCACGTTCCTGCAGCATACATTGCTAATGTGTCTCTTCTCTCCATCTTCATTGTTGGCTGAGAATCTAAGCATAAACCACTTCTCCCTTGAGATCTTTCTTCTTCCATTCTTGTTTCTCTGCAAGCCATTTTCTACTTAGTAGCCTGGGTAATCTTTCTAACAATCTCTAAAAGAGAAATTAGATCATGATTCTTGCCCTTTTCAAATCCTCCAGGGACTTTGGCTGCACTGTAATAAAAACTCCTAGCTCCTGCTTCTAATCTCTCCCCTCATCTCCTGCCACTGATTTCTCTGCTGTGTTCCAGCCACGGGGCTGTGTTGATCTGTCTCAAACATGCCAAGTGTCTCCTTACTTTAGAGTCTTTACAATTGACATCTGAAGTACTTTGTTTCCATTTGCATAGGTTAGTTTCTTGTTTTTACTCCTGTCTCAATTCAAACATTTCCTCCGCACCTGAACTTTCTTGCTTGCAGTCTAATGTTAGCTATCTAGTTACTTTCCATCAGATCACTCTGTAAGTTGCACAAGCAAAGGGGCCACATTCTGTTGCTTACCACTCGATTCACCAGCATCAGTGTCACTACCAGGTACCAGATAGGTGCTCAACACATGGATATAGAATAACAAATGGAATGAATGAATAAAAGGGAATCAATTGCCTGAGAGTGAGGTGCAGATTATCTTCAGAAAGACTGAGAGAAATAATATGCAAAGGGGAGATGGTTGTGCAACTCCAGTAGTCAGATGGAGATTCCTGAATGGGGTGAGTCACATCTGTACTTGAAGAGGCATGGGCTTTGTCTTGGAGAGGAAGACCAGTTTTTGCCACCATTGTGACTGTGTATTTGGATATGAGCTGGGATGTTCCAGGAAAGCCAAGAGAGAAACATGTCTGGAGAGGGAGGAGTAGTGGTAAGAAGGTGAGGTAAATTGGCCTTAATGTTCAGTCTGTGTTAAGATTTGACCTAGGGTACAAAAAGAAACCATTGCCTGTATTGGTGGATGAATGGCATGAAGCATAAAAAAAAATTACCACACCTAAATAATTTGGAGCCTTGTTGCAGAATAAAAGCCTTATAGTGCCTAGTAACCTATGTGTTTTTCTGAATTGCTGCCTGGAACAAGATGTTAAAAATAGGAGCTTTGGAGTCCCGCACCGGTGTGAGTGTGCATGAAGATAGTACTTTTCTAGCTGTCTGACCTTGAACAGATACTTAATCTCTCCTCAACTCCAAACTATAATTTGCCAATTGCAAATTGTAGGGTTAATTGCACAAACATATATAAATCATTCAATGTTATTGCCTGACATAAGAAGAGATTAATAAATGTGATCATTGCCATTACCAGTATTTTAAACCATAGTATCTGATGTGAGTTCCAGCCTAGAGGTTTAGATTGTATGTATGTATGTATGTATATATGTATGCGTGTATGTATTTATTTATTCATTTATAAAACTTTTTTTTTAAATATGAAATTTATTGTCAAAGTGGTTTCCATACCAGATTGTTTTTTTGATTCAGCAGTATCAGCTACCTCTTTGTCTTTCCACCCACCACCTGGGTGCTGACAAATGATGATACCAGTGATGAAAATGGTAGCGTTAAGTTTAGTTAAAGAAATGCTTCATGATGAATAACAATAACTCATCTTGTAGGTGGCAGAATTATCTTGTAGGTGGCGGAAAGCATTGGGCCGAAAGATAGATTTGAATCATGACATTATGCATGTCACATATTGGCATGTGGCTAAATCTTGAATAAAATGAAATTTTATTAAATACTGAACTATATGAAGGTATTTTTTTAGGTCTTTATACTCAACTAGTAGTGGAATGAATGTATTCTTGAAAAGTTCATTTATTCACTCACAAACACTGAGAACTGACAATAGGCCAATCAGTATTCATTGAACTTGGGAAATGTGATGTGTAAAAAAGCAGACATGAGCTTGTTCTCATGGAGCTTATGGTATAATGAGAGAGACAGTTACGGAGTGGTAAGTGATAGAAAAGAGAGATGATTTCAAGAGATTTTGTAATAAGGAAGTTTTACCAGAAACCTAAGTTTATATAAAAATATTTATAAGTTACATTAACTTACATTGCTTTTAGAACATGGTGTCACCATGACGAGTGAGAAAAGGGATCTGTTAAAGACCAAGTTCAATGTTTTTAATGAGAGGTTACTAATAGTATAGGTAATTGTCATTTTGAATACAGTACAATAAATTAACAGTAATTTGGTCTTCATCTGTCATTTACCTGTGTATCTGTATAGGTATGTACATGTGTATGTGTGTATATTTAGTGGTGCTTCATTTACTACAGAACCTCTCAGCCCATCTTCTCTTGTCTAGCATTTCTCTGAGTAAGAAAAAAAAATCTTCAGCAATTCCTCGTGCCTGCATAATATGTGTTCTCCCTTCTCTGACCCTTTTGAGAAATTACTTGTAAAATGGGGCTTCCTCGCCCATGTCATCAGAGTTTACAGTTCTTTTTTTTTTCTTTTCAGATTTTTTAAAATCTTTATTTATTTTTGAGAGAGACAGAAACAGAGCTAGAGCATGGGAGAGGCAGAGAGAGAGAGGGAGACACAGAATCTGAAGCAGGCTCCAGACTCCGAGCTGTCAGAACAGAGCCTGATGTGGGGCTCAAACCCACGGACCATGAGATCATGACCTGAGACGAAGTCGGAGGCTTAACCAACAGAGCCACCCAGGCACCCCAGACTTTACATTTCTAAGCTAATGACTTAGCATGGATCTGTGTAGTTTAACATTGTCTCCCTGAGTTAAAGCTTCAGTATTAATTTTATGCTAGATTGCTCCACATAAGTGGGATCCTTTGGAGACCTTAAACTGAAAATACCTGAAACTGGACTTATTACTATTCCTGATTGCTCAGTTTCTCCATGTATTCCAGCTCTTGGTGAATGTCATTGCCATTCATCTTGATACCCAGATCAGAGTTGTGGAGGCTATGCTACAGTCCTTTCTTTTCTTCTTCACTTTATATTCAAATACATTTTAAGTTTATTTATTTATTTTGAGAGAGAGAGGGAGAGGGCACATGTGTGCCAGCAGGGGAGGGGCAGAGAGAGAGGGAAAGAGAGAATCCCAAGCCGACTCTACACTGTCAGCAAGGATCCCAGTGTAGGGCTTGATCTCACGAAACGTGAGGTCATGACCTGAGCCAAAATCAAGAGTCAGACACATGAACACTGAGTCACCCAGGAGCCCGTATATTCAATTTGTGAACAAGTCCTGTCAATATCCTCTGTAATTTTATCTTATTCTCTATTCTCACAGCTTCTGCCTTGGGTTGGCTCGAAATCTTCTCTCACCTATACTGATTCACGAATGTTCTAACTTTTCCCCTCCTCCAATTCAGTTAGCTCTCCGTGTTGTCCTCCATATTAGACCAAACTTCTTCATTTTCAACATCATGTTGTTTTCATTCCCCATTTTGAAGCCCTCTGAGTTACTTGCCATTGCTATTCCCAGCACTGTTTTGTCCTAGTGATTTCAGGTGTTTGTTTTGTTTTGTTTTTTTCTTGTTTCATGACCTTGGGTAATTTCTTCTTATGCATGTGCAGATTACTACTCCAGCAAGAATCCTAGAGAACCCGCTACTGCCTCTGAAATTCTTTGTGTATCTCCCTCCTATTATTCTGCCTCATAAATTCTAGCTGCTTTGGCCCTTCTGAAATCGAATTTCTTTGTTTTTATTTCTTGAAATTCAAATTAGTTAACATATAGTGTAGTATTGACTTCAGGAATAGAATTTAGTGATTCATGACTTACATACAACACCCAGTGCTCATCCCAACAAGTGCCCTCCTTAATTCCCATCACCCATTTAGCCCATCCCCCCACCCAATACCCCTCCAGCAACCCTCAGTTTCTTCTCTGTATTTAAGGGTCTCTTATGGTTTGCCTCCTTCTCTGTTTTTATCTTATTTTTCCTTTCATTCCCCTATGTTCTTCTGTTTTGTTTCTTAAATTCCACATAGAAGTGAAATCACATGATGTTGGTCTTTCTCTGACTGACTGACTTCACTTAACATAACACACTCTAGTTTGCTCCTATCTCAAATCAGTGAGACTGCCATACTCTGGATTTCCCTGCTCCGAACTGTAGCAGGGAAACTGCCCCCTGGTGGAAAGCAGGGGAGATCACTGGGCTCCTCTCTCTCAGCTTGTCCCACGGATCACAAGACCACGCTTCTAATGTCTGCTGTCTTCCAATGTTTGCCAATGTCTAAAAATTATTGTTATCATATATTTTATCCAGTATTCTATATGTTTAAAATCCAGGAGGTTGAATACATTTTTTGTTATTCCATCATGCTCAGAAACAGCAATTCAGAAATAAGAAATTTCAAAAAGAAAAGTAATGAGTTTACATTGATATTGCCAATTCATATTTAAGGATATGGTGTCTTTTAAAAAAAATTAGCTTTCATCATTAACATAATTATTTATCATTCAATATTAATTTAGAAGTAATATTAGACAACAATATATACATTTTCTTAGCATATGTCCCATTGACCAGGATTTAAATCAGATGAGATTATTCTTTACTCCTCTGCACAGACATGCAGACATTTTGCAATAGATCTGACCAAAATTGTCAAGGTAATAAAAAAACAAGAAAGTCTGAGAAACTTGCACAACCTGGAGGATATTAAAGAGACATGATTACTATATGTAATGGGATGGGATTGCGGAATACAAAAAAGATAATAGGTTAAACTAAGGAAATCTAAATTATGGATGTTAGGTAATATGAGTGTTGGTTCACCAATTGTAACAAATGTGCCATACTCATGTAGTATCTTAACAATAAGGGAAATCATGTAAATAGAAGGGGCACATATAAAAACTCCAATATCTGCTCAATTTTTCTGTAATTCTAAAACCTTTTAAAAACAGTCTGTCATTTTTTTGAAAGACATTTTAAAAAGTATTAGCTGTTAGCAGTCATGGATTTGTGATTTTCTCTTGTCTCATCAAATTGTTGCCTAATTTGAGATAATTCAAATGAAGGTGGTGCATATATTAATTTCAGAGTAAATTTGTTATTTATGAATAAAAATGAATTTGTGTACATTTGATTTTTCAAACTCTGTAATACTGGGGTGAGGGTAGTTAAAGCATTTTAAATAGCAAAACAACTACATATTCCATCCACTAATTGAGATGCTTTTTTTTTTTAAGTATAAAAATTTCCATGTGTTCTTTGGTCTCCTTTTTGGACTTTCTATTCTCTTTTTGCTTTGTCTGTTCATCTCAATATCATACTGTTTTAATAATTTGGGTTTTTTATATGTTTTCTTATTTTATTTCCATGGTAGCTTTTCAACAAAATTTTCTAGCCAGGAAAAAGGGTGGCAGAGAGACCCCTCAGTAATTTTAATGACATTACATTAAATTACAAATTAATTTAGGAGAACTGGCATATTTGTGATGTTGAATTATTCTATCAGGGAGCATAAAAATTTTGTATATAGACATACATTCATTTGTTCATACCCAAAGTTAGGTCCTACAGGAGTAATTTAAAGTTTTACTTCATAAATTACATCTTAGTATTCTGTCTTTCTTGTTGCTGTTACAAATTAGATTACCTCTTTCATTATATTTTGCTTTATAAGTAGCTTAATAACTTCAATATGTTAAATTATAAACCCAGTGTGTTCCTAAATTTCCTTATTATTTGAGTAGTTTCAGCATTCACTTTTTTTGGGACAGTTCAGATATAAAATCGCATTATCAGAATGTAGAAATAATTTTAATTTTTATGCCTCTGCTATCATTTATCTAAATGTGGTTGGCTAAAACTTGATTAAGACATTAAATAGTAGTTGTGATAGTGTACATTAACAAAAACTTATTCCTGGTTGCCTGTTTCCTCTCTTTTTCTCTCTCTCAATGACATGATTTGGGGAAAGTAAGATAAAATTGCCTGCACTACATGTTTCAGTCCCTTGACCTTATACCGATTTATCTACGTTTCTCTTTCTTTTTCTTAAATTCCAACTTCATGAGTATGAAGTAAAACTTGAAGCAAGGACCATGTCTACTGTATCTCTATATTTCCATCACCCAACAATATTGTCAAAACAGAGATATGTTTGTGTGTTTTAACATCTAGCAAAGTCCTTAAAATATCAGTTACTGAATGCATGCTAATTGAAAGCATAAGGCATAAAAGACCCAATTTTAATTTATTAAACTCAAATATTCCAGTTATTTAAAATAAGCTACATTTCTATTTACCAATTTTACAAAGCAGAAATGGACTTATAAAGATGCAAATATTATGAAGTCCTGACAATAAAATTTGACTTCATTTGTTATAACTTTATAATGTTTTAAACTAAAATAGTGTTTCCCTTCTAATTTTCAAGATTTTAGACAATACAGTGACTAAACTTATTTTTAAAAATTATTTTTAGTAAATATTAACCTTGTGAAATATACCCAGTGCTTGAATAGAGGTGCAACATGTCTGTCATTCTGTGTTCTAATACCATAGCATAAATGTAGCATAGGTCTAAATTGTTAATAAGTAGCAAAACCAAATTTAGTTAAAAAACAAAGTGGAGTAGACTCAGTACACAATGGAAAAAAAAATTAAATCTTAATGCTCTTAAATGTACTCATTTCATTAGAGTCCAACTCCGCCCCAACATAATCTGTGTTTCTGCAATAAAGATGATTACAGGATGAAAGAGATACATAGAAGTGTGTCAGAAGACATGCATTGTTCATGGAAGGTATTTATGAGGGCCGAATATATTTACAATATTCTTTAGGACTCTTAGGGAGTAGTGGATACTTTGGTGTGGGTGAAGTAGAGGCTGGAGAATATTTAGAATTTAATTTCAAAAATAAAACTGACACTAAACGGCAAAAGGTCATATAGTTCATATTAAGGAATTCCTTTAAGGTGTGTTAGGAGAGCCATTAAAGCCTTTAAACTAGAAGCATGGAATTTTCAGATGCATAATTTGTAGAAGCAGTTTATCTTTCACTGTGATCTACCAGACCTCCTAAATGAGACCCATGCCTGGAAATGGAAAGACCCGTTGAAAGGCAGGAATATGGGAAGATAGCTGGATGCATGGCATTGCTAGTGGGATAAAAAGGAGACGACTGCTAAAAGTATTTTTGGTGTAAAAGAAAAATAAAAAATAAAAAAAGGGCCCTGACCAACAGCAATTTGTCATCTAGTAATCAACTTAAGAAACATACGAATCTAGTGATGAACCAGTGGAGTATGTTTAAAGTTGCATTCATGATTGTAGAATGCTTCTTCATTCTTGCAAAACATCAGGGAGGAAGTAGTAGGAGCTAGAGAATGATATATTTGGCTACTTGTTGTTACTCTCTTTTTACTAGTATCATTTCCTGTAAATTTATGTTGTTAATATCTAATAATCAAAAGGCATTTGGTGCTTGCTGCCAACAAACACAAAAACATTGATATTTAAGGACTGTGGTGTTTTTATACAAAGTTGTGTTCTTATGAGCCAGAATTCTATACATGTCAGTTGATGCCGAAACTGTCGACTTAGAAGAATTCAGCTTTATTGAAACAAAACTTATTTCTTGAAAAACTTGGAACTTAACACATCTTCGATGCCCAATGTACTACTGAAGCATTTATTTTTAGTTTAATATTTACAATGGCTGTATTTGAGTTCTCTACAAAGGAAATTCTGTTATTCATGTGAGTTTGTTGACACATTTAACTATTAAAATATTTTGATATCCAGTCTCAACTAGATGGGTGTAAAATTGCAAGTCACTTTTTAAAGGCTGTCTCATGGGGCGCCTGGGTGGCGCAGTCGGTTAAGCGTCCGACTTCAGCCAGGTCACGATCTCGCGGTCCGTGAGTTCGAGCCCCGCATCAGGCTCTGGGCTGATGGCTCAGAGCCTGGAGCCTGTTTCCGATTCTGTGTCTCCCTCTCTCTCTGCCCCTCCCCCGTTCATGCTCTGTCTCTCTCTGTCCCAAAAATAAATAAACGTTGAAAAAAAAAAAAAATTTAAAAAAAAAAAAAAGGGCTGTCTCATTAAGTGGATATCACATTTTTACATTGTGAAATACAGTGTTACTAGCTTGGAGAAAATTCTCCACTCATCCTTAAATTGAGTAATACAACTAACATTATTAACGTAGTTTCTCATGCTGTAAGCTTGCCTGCTATAGGACTTGCATCACATATGATCAAATAAAGTACATTCAAGAAGATCATCTTGAGTATCGAGGCTCAGAATGAAAAAGAAGTTGAGGGAATAGCTCTCTGAGCTGGGGATAAATGGATTTGTAGCAGCTGTTGATAGCTATTAAGATGTTAGCTGTGCCTTTGGAATATTAAAGGGCAAGCCTCACATTCATGATGAATATTAAAAAGTTTTTGAGTAAATTAATGGTGCAAATGTATTTAGAAATTAGCAATGCTGAACATATATCACTGTTTCTTCTATGTTGTGTATGTTACGGTAAAGTTGCACCAAGGTTATTCATATTTTAACTTACCTTAGGCAGACGCAGCAGCTTTTTGGAATACATAGCCTCCTTCTGGTTGTATGATAATCTTTCACTGATGCCAGCCAGACTAGATTTTGACCAAGCTCCGTTACTGAATTTCAGAAATTTTAGGTCTTGCTATGTTCATGTTTTCCTGTAATTTATTCATAGTTGCCTTCCACTGTTCATTTAACGGAAATATAAGCCAGCTGGAAGTCCTTAGTGTTTCTCTCCCTCGAAAAATCAGCATCATGGGTGGACTGATATGGGAAGGAATATATTCTTCCAGAACTATTTCAGCATAATTGGAGGACATATACATAGACTGTAATCTGGTATAATTAAATTGGCACCTGATTCAGTGTATTAATAAACAGCAAAAGCCAAATCAATTACAGAGTGGAAGAAGAGGCACAAGAGGGACCCAAGGTGGTTTGAGAAGAATGCATTTGAAAGATGCTCCTGCCCTCGTCATCTTCACTGATTCCTGAGGTGTGCCTTTTCCAGCTCCCTGTGTAGACTCTAAACTCATTATTTTGCTCTGGGTTGCTGTAATGAGCCAGTGAGGTGACCAGACAGCAGATGGAATGAATAAACAATTACACACCTCCTTAACAAATCTGTCCCCTCTGCCTCTTGAGTAAGAATTTTAGCGGAGGTGAGATACTGATTGAGGTGGAAAATGTTTGCTCCATGCTATCCACATCATTAGCTGACCCTCTGGCCCCGCCAGTGAGCCAAGTACAGTGACCTATCTGAGCTCTGTCCTTTTTGTCCGGCATGAAATAAAAACTTAATTAACAACTTTGTGTTTAATTTTGTGACCTGGATGCAAAAGTGTTTCGTAGATTTTTTTTTTATAGTATTGATACATAGAAAAGGACACTAAGTACTTTGTAAATATTAAATCTGACATGCTCATTGTTTAAAATATCAGTGTGAGTATACTCACTGAAAGATTATGCTGTATTAAAGACAGTTACTGCCAAAGAAAAGTTGGCCTTTGTTATAGTTCCTAGATTTGCCACCCCCTTCAAAATTTACTATGATACCTAAAACTTTAGAATTACTATTTAAATAAATATTTATGTTTAAATACTTAAATATTTTTAATTACATATAAAGCATTTATTAAAACATATACAATAAATGTCTACTATATCTAATATAAAGCTTTTATTAAATAGATAATGATTTAATTTATTTATGTAAATTAAATAAGATTTATGGGGCACCTGGGTGGCTCAGTCGGCTAAGTGTCCAACTTAGGCTTAGGTCACGATCTCACATTTTATGGGTTCGAACCCTGCGTTGGGCTCTGTGTTGACAGCTCAGCTCAGAGCTCCTTCTGTCAGCTCAGCTCCCTCTGTCACTGCCCCTCCCCTGTTCACACTCTGTCTCCATCTCTCTCTCAAAAAATGAATAAACGTTAAAAAATTTATTTAAAAAATACATTGTTAAATACATTTATTTAAATATATAATTTTTATTAAATTTAAATAGGGTAACATTTAATTATATAGCAAGTTAAGTGTCTCTCAGTGATACTTGTTTCAGGGTCTAGGTGGTCACATGTTGGCAGGTAACAGGAGACACTCATTGCCTTTATACTCCAAAAATTGCAGATACTAATACATTGAAAAATGTGTTGCATTTTAATAAGCAATAGATTCATGGACCCAGTTTATTGCATTAAAAATCCCAAAGCACTAAGTTTTCTTGTATCTACTGTATACTTTTTTAAAATTAGTTTTTTTATGTAGTTTTCAATGAAATATTTACATTAAAATTTCCACATTGTTTTCTTGCAGCCAGATTATAACTAAATCTCACATGCAGTCAATCAGGCAAGGAAGAAAATTTTCTATGCACACAATAAAATACTTGACAATAAATTGAATCTTAGCTGGTCTGTTAATAATATATATATATATATATATATATATATATATATATATATATATATATATAGTTACTACAAGTCACTGGGTAATGATTAGCAGTTTACCTTCTTGTGCAAGAAAGAAGAAATGTTTAAATTATTTCTCTGAAATACTTAACATATTTAAGGACTTTGCGTTGATAAAAATCTGAAGGGAAAAAACAGAATTATCAGAAATTATGTGTCCCCTGCATAGAAATCTAGAGTGCTGGAGATAAAGCCCTTTTTCTTGGTCCAGAGTGCAACAGATTTAGAGAAAACCTTTGTAGACTCTTTGTCACATACCAAACTTGGAACTGGTAAATACTCCTATCTACAAAGGTCAGTGTGCAATGAGACTAAGAACTCTCTCTGGTAGCTAAAATGGAGAAAAGAAAAATAACACAGAGCAAGCATATTGTCATCAAACCAACTGTGTTGAGGAGCAGTTGTGATCCACACCTTTAATGGAGTCTGATGTGCATTTTCTGTATGTGGTGTAGACCGATGGTTATGAAAGAAGTGAGCTATAGATTTTGTGCTCAAGAGGTCAAGATCTGTTTGTACAGTGTCCCTCACACCTGATTGCACCATGCATATATGGTGAGCACTCTCAAATTACCATCTCCAGTCTAGAGATCTTTCCTGAACTTTAGACTCAGTATCTGTCTACTTGACACTTGAGGGTTTAATGGCCCTAATTAATGTCTTCATATTCCCTTCAGGACCTTCACCTTGAGACTTCCCCATATCGATTGATGGCAACTCCATCTCTCTAGCTGTCTCAAGCCAAGAACTTTGCAGTCATTCATGACCTCTCCCTTTCTCTCACACTGCACATCCAGTCCATCAGATTTCCTTTGACATTAGTGCCTCTCAGTGACATTATTCTGATAGCCTCCTAAGTGTCATGACTGCTTCCATCGATACTGCCCACCCCCAGCAGTCTTTTCTCAACACAGCACTAAGAAGGATTCTTTAAAAATAATTATTGCATTATGCTATACTTCAACTCAGAATCCTCAACATGCTTCCATGTTACTTGGAGTAATTGCTAAATTCCTTAAAATGGCCCCAGGTCGTACAAAATGTGTCTCCCCATTTCTTCTTTTAAAATTTAGTACAAGAGTGTCCATATACACACCCCCCACCCCAAACACACACAATTTCCTTTAGTGTTAACACATTACCGTGTGTACATTTGTTACAATTAATTTACTAACATTGATGCAGTATTACTAGTTGAGTCTATATTTTACTCAAATTTCCTTACTTTTTACCTCATGTTCTTCTGTTCCAGGATCTTATCCAGCATACCACAATTACATTTATTTGCAGTACATTTATTTGCTTGAATTTTTCTGGCTGTGAGAGTTTTTTCAGAATTTCCCTGCTTTTGATAACAAAAGTTTCGGTTTTGAACAGTTTTATATGTATATCTTGTGGAATGTTTCTCAATTGGGATTTGTCTGATGTCTCTCTCAGGGTTAGGCTAGAGTTCTGGGTTTGCGGGAAGAGGATCACAGAGGGGATGTTTAACACTTCTTATCAGTGATATATGTTATCAGCATCATATCACTATTGATGGTAAACTTAATCTCAGAGGTAGTGTTTGTTGTATTTACTCATGACAAAATTAATGTTTTGAACTTCTTTCGATACTGTATTTTTGGAAGGAACCTAATATGTGCAAGCCACAACTAAGAAATGGGAAATTATGCTTCCCTACCATGAGGGCAGAAATCTATGTCATTTACTTGGAATTCATCTACAGGGAGTTTTCATCTCTTCTCTCTCATTTGTTCATTCAATAACTTCTCTCTGTGGATTCTTGGATGTTTGTTTTATATATTGGATTATAATTCATTATTTCTTTATTTTATTGCTTGCATTGTTTCAGCTTTGTCCTTTGGGTGCTCTTTCAGTTGACTCCTATTCCCCCTCGATGTACCCCTTTCACTGTGTGTGTGTGTATGTGTGTGTGTTAGTGTTTTCTTATGTTCTGGGCACTACAGATTTCTCCAGTATCATGTATTTATTCACTTCTCTAGCTCTAGAATCAACTGTTTGTCTAAAAAACTCTGATACTTTTCATTAGAGTTGTATTAGAAAACAGTATCTGGGGGGCGCCTGGGGGGCGCAGTCGGTTAAGCCTCTGACTTCAGCCAGGTCACGATCTCGCGGTCCGTGAGTTCGAGCCCCGCGTCAGGCTCTGGGCTGATGGCTCAGAGCCTGGAGCCTGTTTCCGATTCTGTGTCTCCCTCTCTCTCTGCCCCTCCCCCGTTCATGCTCTGTCTCTCTCTGTCCCCAAAATAAATAAACGTTGAAAAAAAAACAAAAACAAAAACAAAACAGTATCTGGGCTCTGGGTGTGCTCATTACTATTGGGGTGGCATTGCTTCTAGTCCCAGTCTCGGCTGACAGAGCAAGGCAACTGTGTGTACTAACCTTTGTATATACACATATTTATCAACATTTCTATAGGTATCTATATGTATTTATATTAAGCTAAACAGAAGTTCATATTAAGGCCTTAAGCTCTAATCCATCACCACATGGATCACTCTAACCTTTCCAAATGCTTCTGTATAAATTCCTACTCTTACTCCCTATCGTTTACTTAATTTTTCAGTTCTAGTATATATGCATAGCAGTAACAGAGTTGTTGAGTTGACCTGTACTCCCCTGAGAACTTTATCAGCCAGAATAAAGGCTTGTGTGTACTTTCTTTTATATTTAGTAACGTTGTCAAGTGAAAATAAAAAAAACAACCTCAAGTTAGGTTATCAAGTGGTTTATCCATTGTCTACTGAGATTGCTCTGAAGAACTGCTTTGAAGCTAGTTAACTACAGGAGATAATATATACAGAGAGGGTAAAGGGGTGCACCCGCCTACAAGCACTTCTCCAAATATTTGCACATCACAAGGTATAATGTGTTCACTTATAAAAAATTATGGTGTTCTGATTTCCACATAGACATAAGGAGGACCCTTAGGTCATCTTAATACATTATGTTTCTGTCATATCTGATTGTTTAAAAATAATGCTTTCATGACTTCACTTAACTGGTTTTCTGGTTCTTTACGTTCCTGATTTCTCTTTGAGCTCAGTTGAAATGTTTATATAAGGCTGACATCAGTCACTTACTGCAGTTTTAGTGCAAAACACAGACTCCACTCATTTTCTTTTCTTTTTTTTTAATAATGTTTGTTTATTTTTGAAAGAGAGAGTAAGAGAAGGGGAGGGGCAGAGAGAGAGAGGGAGACCCAGAATCCAAAGCAGGCTCCTGTCTCTGAGCTGTTAGCACAGAGCCCGATGTAGGGCTCGAACTCACAAATCACAAGATCATGACCTGAGCTGAGGTCAAACGCTTAACGGATTGAGCCACCCAGGCGCCCTTCCACTCATTTTCAAAGTTACTTAGGTCAGTGGCTTCCCCCCACACCATCCCTTTCATTGAGGTTATTTCTATATATTTTAAATACAGCTAGTGTTCTCATAGTGTGTACTTTTTTCTCATAGTGTGTACTTCATTCTGGGGATCACCAGACTTGCCAAATTATTATTATTTTGAATTGGTCTACTCTTTGTGCTGTACATTTCCATCACTGTGGACAAATGCATAGTGTCAGGTATCTTGCATGACAGTCTTGGACTTAGTAGTTTCACTGCCTCAAAACCCTCTGAGCTTCCTTTGCTCCATCCTCCCAAATTTCTGGCAACCACTGCTCAAGTTACTCTCACCACTATTACCATAGTTTTGCCATTTCCAGATTGTTACATAAATGGAATTATGCAGCCTTAGCCATTTTCACACTGTGTTCATTGAACCGTGTGCATTTGATACTAGCCCATGTGTTGTTATAGCATAATAAGGGCTCATTCATTGTTATCACCAAATAGTGTTCCTTTGTATGTATGCACCACAGTTTGCCTATTCACAGCGAAAGAAAATTTGTGTTACTTCCAGTTTCGGGTGATGATGAGAAAAGCTGCTCTGAGCATTCTTACGCAGGCTTTGTGTGGGTATACGTTTTTGTATCATTTGGGTAAATACCTAGGATTGTGACTGCTGGATCGTAGGGTGAGACTATTTTTACTTTTGAAAGCAACTGCCACATCGCCTTCCACATGGGCTGTGGCATTTTGGGTTCCCATCAGCAGGGCGTGAGAGTGTGTATTGTTCTGCCTCATGCCAGTTAGTCTTTTGGACCTCAGCCATTCCAATAGGCGTCAAGTGGCATCTTATTTTCATTGGTGTTTCCCTAATCACGTATGATTTTGTTCATCTTTGCCCATGCTTATTTGCCATCTGTATATCGTCTTTGATGAGGTGCTCGTTCAGATTTTTTGCCTACCTTTTAAGTTGGTTTTTTTTTCTCAGTTATTTTTAAGTGTTCTTTGTGTGTTTTGGATTCAGGTCCTTTATCACATATGTGGTTTGCGAATATTTTATCCCAGGCTGACTTGTCTTTCTCTTGTCCCAAAACTGTCTTTTTTCGGAGGAAATGTTTTAATTTTAATGGAGTCCAGTTTATCAGTTTTATCAATTTTCTTGCACCATGCTTTTAATGTTGTATATAAAAGCTAATCACCACACTCACGATTTTAAAGCTTCCTTTTTAAATTTTCATGAGCTCTGTATTAAGGATATTAAGTATTTAGTTTATAGTTGATATGAACATGTTTCCAATTTTGTTCCTTGCCTTTTAGTTTATGATCATTTGACAAGAAGCAGTAAATTATGTCAGTCCTTTCTGCTGTAATGTCTTATACACTTTCCATTGTTTTTAAGCTTAATATGGTTTTATCCAACTTTACACATCACTTGTATTTTCTTAGCTTTTTAAAAGTAGCCTATCAAATAGCCTCTATAAAAATAGATTTTTGTATTTTAAATCAAAATTTATTCTAAGGTAAAGATTTAAGTTTTTAAAGTAAATATTTAACCTGGTATCTGAGCAGTATTTATGGAATAAATGTCAAATTTTATATATGTGTCCATGAATGTGTATGTGTGTATATATCACTATTCTAGTTCATTAATTTGCCTGTTCATTTTCATATTGCTACTATGTTGTATTAGTTATTATAACTTCATAAAGTAATATATTTTAATATATGTAGGTCACGATTCCCGTACTCTTTTTCCTTTGATACATTTTAGCATTCTTACCTATTCATATGGATGAATATAGATGATATTTACAATTATTTAATCATCTCATATGATGTATCATACTGATATTTAAATGGGAAATGTGTATTCTAAGCGGGTAAGAAAGCTTTTTTTTAATTTTTGCTTATTCATTTGTTTGTTTATTCATAAAATACATTTATACCAAGCACCTGTTGTGCATGTATGCATGGAGAACCCATCAATTAAGATTACAGATAGTTTTTGCAGTCATGAAGCTGACAGTCTAATGGGTTATATCTTTCAGTTTATCCAGGTTTTTATTAGTATTTAAGAATGATAATTGTAATTTATTCTTATAGGTACCTCATGTTTGATAGTAATATTCTTTTGTGCCTTTAAGGTGTAAGTTATAGTGTAATTGATAGCAATTGTAAGTTACCTTTTTCCACTTTATATAGTAATTATTTTCAACCTTTTCCATTATTTTCTAGTTTTTGGCATGTGAACTCTAGAGTAGGTTTCATTTACTTTAATTTATTATAGTGGTTTAGAAATTGTTTATTTTCAATTTGTCACCTTTTTAAAAAAATGTGCACTTTGTCTGGAAATGGGGATTTGCTACAGTTTTATTTTCTCCATTAATCATGACCCTGGCAGCTCATGTTTATTTTTATGCTTTCTATGAATCTTCACACTGTTGTCAATTTACCCCAGTTTGCCTTAGCTTCGGTGTGATTTATTCACTTATCCAGTCTTTGACCAGGCAGGAAATATGTAGACTGAGTTTGCTAACAGATTGAGTTCATGATATTTTGGAAAGATTGTCTTTGAGATATTAATTTTGTCTTTGTTTCAGTGTTGTAAGTGACTTTAAAAAAGAGAAATAGGTTGTCTTTTGCTCTGTCTGACTCTGGAGTTGTTGATTGGTTTCTGGGTTTCATAGGTAAAGTGAAACCTGTGGAGAAGGTACCAACTCCAAACAGAGCTGTTCAGAGGTCTAGTACTACTGAAAAAGGTAGAGTCTATGAACTCAGAAGGATGTAGCCATGTCCCAAAGTGGGGAGTGGATGGTGTTTTGCTTTTTCATAATTATGTAAGCATATGGTATTTCATAGGTATGTAAACACCTATATCCATGCTTACCTAACTTAGTTGTGATATAATAAAATAATATTTGAGGAGCGCCTGAGTGGTTGAGTCAGTTAAGCATCCGATTCTGGATTTCAGCTCAGGTCCCGATTTCACGATTGCTGAGTTCAAGCCCTACATCAGGCTGTGCCCTAATGGAGTTTAAAAATAAACTTAACGAAATAATACTGACATAAAATTTTCCCATTAAAATGGATCTGCACATTATTCTCATGAGAAATATGATCCTAAATGTTCTGAAGACAAAGTTTGAAAACACACATATTGTTTGTCTTTTCTGTGTCAAGTGGGATATTTTTCTACTTACACGTCCAGATTCTCCTTATCCTGAGGGATTCCATCTATTTGAGTGTATTGGCTGCTGTATACTCTGTTTGTCTGATCTCTGTTCTCTGGTTCTTGTAGGATCCTAAGGGCTGGAGAAATGTGGGTTGGCGGGGATGAATGGGAGGAGGAAGGAAAAAGCAAGGAAGCACTTGAGCAGTGATGTGACTTCTTCCTATTTTCCTAATGAATAAATATATTTGGATCAATGAGTCAAGAGACAACAAAAAACCGACAAAAAATAACAAAAACCCACTTTTCCTCTCTTTTAGTAATTAAGATTCTCTTTTACATGTTAATACTTAATATTCGTACTCTTATTTATATATACATTTTCAACTTCTATTAATGAAATAGCATTCTATTTCATATATTTGTGTGGTTATACATCTATATATATGCAGAAATGTACATAAAGATGTATATTTCCATACAGATATGTATATGTATAAATACAAATATTTTATCTTAAATACATATTTTTATAAGGAAGAGTTCATATTGGCACCTGCCAATACAAGATGAAGTCACACTGTTACTCTATTACAAATAAAATTACTTATGTAAAAATACTCTGATAAAGTATGGAAATAAGCTCTGAGATTTGTGAGTTTCAGAAAAACAAAATCCCCAGGGAGATCTAGTCCACTGGTCTGAAAACTATTGAGAAAAATGAAATGGAGGCATGAATGATAAAGAATAAGTGATAGAACTAAAAAAAATTTAAATTCTATAAATTTATGGAAGATTTTTAAAAACATTCCAAATATAGTAACTGTCTTACAGCAGACTTTTTTCCTGAATCTCTTGTCTACAAAGTTGCATCATAGGCTTTTGGATTTTTTTTTTTCTTTTAAAAATAAAACTATGTGAGTCAGTATAATGGTAGTTGTCAGTAAAACCAAAATCAGTTTCACAGTGACAATTAATGAGCACCTTTTATATGCATGGATATTTCTAGAAGTTGGTGACACAAATATAATGAAGAGATGGTGTCCACATTAAAAAGTCCATGGGGCGCCTGGGTGGCGCAGTCGGTTAAGCGTCTGACTTCAGCCAGGTCACGATCTCGCGGTCCGTGAGTTCGAGCCCCGCGTCAGGCTCAGGGCTGATGGCTCAGAGCCTGGAGCCTGTTTCCGATTCTGTGTCTCCCTCTCTCTCTGCCCCTCCCCAGTTCATGCTCTGTCTCTCTCTGTCCCAAAAATAAATAAACGTTGAAAAAAAAATTAAAAAAAAAAAGTCTTACAGTTTAGTTGAGAAAACAAGCACATGTGAGGAAGTCAAAACACTATAAATATGGCCCTTCTGATCACTTGAGCTGGAACAGATTATTCCTTGGAGGCTGGAGGAAACTTTTACTCTTAAAACTCAACGTATATCAGCCTGTACTGAATATTTATACTGAAGTAACTGATGAAGTAATCTCCTTTCATGCTTCTTTCTCATTTTCTTCAGTTGCTGAGTCTTGCTTTAATCTAAAATTTCCTTTCTAGCTGTTGCCATCATTTTATCTCTCTGAAGTTTCTTTCAGCCTTTCCTTCCTTATCAGAACCACATATGTCAGTCTTGGCCTTCCTCTGTGTTTCTTCCCCTCCAAACTGGCTTTTCATATTTGCCTCTTTGTTCTGCATATGCTTTCAAAGGAAAAGCTTTAATATGTAATTGTTGCCTGCATTTTCTCCATTTGTTTCATTTTCATTTCATACCTATTTTTCTGTTACTTCTTATAGCCCACTGGCATCCCTAATTTCAGCTGTGATCATGTCACATACATCCTTACATCAATGATTCATTTCTATTCATTACAGAAGGATGAAGGACTGAGCTCTCTCTTGACCTTACCTGCTGTGCTTGATTGGGTGTGTCCCCTGTCTCCTGGGAGAAGACCCAGAGAGGTGTGAGGAACAATGCACAGGGACTCTGTTCTAGTTCTGGCTTTGCTGCAAATTCATAGTTGAATCTCTCTTTCTCTTGCTCCCTTTCTAGTCTCTCTTTCCATTAGTTTTTCTGGCTTAGATTTTTTTTAATATAAAAAAAACAGTTAATGAACACTTTCTGTAATAGTAAACTAGCATTGAGATTTATGAGAAGTAAGTTTATAATCATTTCTATCCCACCCCTACCTCACTTAAATTGATTTTTCACTTGTATGCCCATCTGAAAATATTGCTATATTTATGCAAACCTAGACACACGTAAGTATACACTCATAAGTCTTTCTTTTGCTATGTTTTTCTTAATTGAAATGTCCTCTTTATTTGTAAGTAGTCCTTTTGTTAAAGAAATAATAAAAAAAAAAAAAAAACTTTGATATCCCATCATGGCAGTAAATAGAAGTCCATTTTGCTTTAAAAAATATCTTAATTTTATTTAGGATGTATGCATCATAGCTACTATTTCCAATTGATCATGTTTAGGTGGGTTTTAGCTTTTTACCATCTATATAATGTATAATATTTTATAGCCTCAAATGTTTTCCTTGTTAGAAGACAGATAAGAATAAAAGATTTAGTATCTATTTTAATTAAAATAAAATTAAATTAAATATGCAAAAACAAAAAAAAAATATATATATATATATAGGGGAAGATGTTGCTAATAGAACCTGACGTGATTGAAGAAGAAAAAAAAAGTAGAATAAATGAATGCAGAAGTGGAATTAAAAAAAACCCAGCCAACAACAATACTTAGGAATAAGTAGCAACAATGACCTAAGCTCTTAATGAAGAGCGTGGTAAATCAGTGGAAAGTACCAGGTCACTGGATGGGAAAACTTAATGGCAAAAATTAAACAATTTCATATTATATACATAAATTTAATCAATTATAATTGCAATCCAAAACAGTATCTTGGAAAACATTGAAAAACATTAACTGATAATTCTTGTGGAAAAATGAATTAAATCAACTATGTGTTGTCTTATAAATAGATGTACATACCATTGGAACAGAATAGAGAATAGAGAAATGGTATTCATTATACCAGGGAATCTAATGTACAACTATGTATGTGTGTGTGTGTGTGTGTGTGTGTGTATAATTTCAGTGAGTAAGAGATTGAAGAATGGCATAATCTAATGCTAGGTTTATCTAGATCATTTGACAGCTTTGGAACCAAGAATGCCTGGTTGGAGCCATAAGTATAATGCAGACTTCATGCATTTTTGGCATTATCCATGTTTTTTCGTTACTAGAATTAGGGTATATGTGGAAACACAAAGTTGTTTGGGAAACTGAGATCTGGATCAGGAAAACGTTACTTCTAGAGAATGAAATATCCTCTGTGGTAAAAACCATCTATATTAGATGGAGAGAATTAGTTAATGTGTTGCTATGGACACTTAAGAAACATTATTCCCAGTCAAGCTGGACTCATTATAGGTCAGCACTAAAAGAAAATTTGTAATAGTTGTACATGAATTATTATTGTATCCTTTCTTGCTGAAGAAAGAATTACTTGGATTTTCTTCAGAGAGTAGAGATACAAAGAAACCAATCTTCAACTTTTTGCTTTATTTCTAAGACTGTGAGAGAGCAAGGGCCCTAAGAAATTATGATAACATATACAGTATGCATATGCAGAGTAGTGGCATTGATCTAGGTGTTAGTGTGACAGATTTGAGTTTCTTTCTTTGTTTTAAAATAAACTTTATAGAGGTATAGTTTTTATACAGTAAAATGCACTCATATTAAGTTTAGAATATCATGAGTCTCGTTTTTTAATGTTGATTTGAGAGAGAGAGAGAGCATGCATGCAAGCAGGGAAGGGGCAATGAGAGAGGCAGAGAGAGAATCCCAAGCAGGCTCCATGATGTCAGCACAGAGCCCAACACAGGGCTTGATCCCATAAACTATGAGATTATGACCTGAGCCAAAATCAAGAGTCTGGCACTCAACCAACTGAACCACCCAGCTGCCACTAGAATATAATGAGTCTTGAGGAATGTATGTGCCCTTGTAATTATTACCACAGTCAAAATACAGAATATTTTCCTTACCCCAAAAAGTGCCCTTGTGGTCCTTCTCTGTCCCCACTGTCAGCCTCAGCTTTAGGCAACCATTAATCTGCTCTCTGTCACTAAATATTAGATTTGTCTTTTCTAAACAAATGAGATAACGTATGAGAGGTTAAAACTTCAGTACACACTAGCTTTTCAATAAGTGTATTCATTTCTTATTGTATTCAATATGTTGGCCTACTAGTTTAACAACCAGTCTGTTGAGTTTGGAGAATTTGAATCAGTCCCTCTGTCGTTAATTGCTTTAAGGGAATTGTGTTATAAGTCTCTTAAAGAGCACTGAGGAGGTCTCATTCATTCATTCAGTAAAATTTTTCAACACATATTTATCAGGCACCTCTATATATCAAACAACATTTAATTGTTTGAGACATAAAGAAACAGAGAGGGCAAAAGTTCCTGGTTTTTTATTAAGCTTATGTTATAATGCAGGTAGACAATAAACATAATAATAAAAGAAAATTGTTAAATTTTTTTTTTAATTTTTTTTTTCAACGTTTATTTATTTTTGGGACAGAGAGACAGAGCATGAACGGGGGAGGGGCAGAGAGAGAGGGAGACACAGAATCGGAAACAGGCTCCAGGCTCTGAGCCATCAGCCCAGAGCCTGACGCGGGGCTCGAACTCACGGACCGCGAGATTGTGACCTGGCTGAAGTCGGACGCTCAACCGACTGCGCCACCCAGGCGCCCCGAAAATTGTTAGATTTTTTTTTTTTAATTTTTTTTTCAACGTTTATTTATTTTTGGGACAGAGAGAGACAAAGCATGAACGGGGGAGGGGAAGAGAGAGAGGGAGACACAGAATCGGAAACAGGCTCCAGGCTCTGAGCCATCAGCCCAGAGCCTGACGCGGGGCTCGAACTCACGGACTGCGAGATCGTGACCTGGCTGAAGTCGGACGCTTAACCGACTGCGCCACCCAGGCGCCCCGAAAATTGTTAGATTTTTGAAGGTGATAGTACTATTGGAAAAATGAAGCAGAATAAAAAGGAATTGGTGGTAGTGGTGGGGGAGAAAACTGGATTATAAATAGGGTGGTCAGGGTAGTCTTCTCTGAGAAGACAACATTTGAGAAAATCCTGTAGATTAGGGAGGGAGCCATGAGAATATTTGGGAGAAGGTTCTTACAAGAAAAACTTGACACAGACACAGCAATGAAGAAGAAACCACAACCCCCAAATGCATACTGACTTATAAAATGGAAGAGCATGGTAAAATTGGCCTATAACACAAAACTAAGTTCTGATTGTTTGAACATCAATTAGTTCAGACTCCTACATCCCAAGAGAAAATCATAGACAAGCTGATTTAACAGGATTTACACGTTCCAAAGTCCACTGGTTGGTAGGCAACTCTCCTAGTTTACAAATTTTCATGTATCTCTGACTTTTGCCCTAAAACCGGTCTATGACTACCCCCAGCCTCCAAATCCCTGACTTTCCCATTTAGAGACATTTCTGAGATTCTGTCAAGGGAGTGCTTATGCACATTCAGCAAGTTTAATAAATCCAGCTTCCTGAGATCAACAGATACCACTGATGATCTTTCTATGGAGGTGTCCAAAAGCCTGAGGCAGGAAGTCACCTGGAATTTTAAAGCCACAAGTTGTTCAGTGGCTGATGCTTAGTGAGTGAAAAGGAATATAGTGAGAAATGATGTGAGAGAGGCTAGAGGGCCACAGCCTGGGGCAGGGGGTTGGGGGGCGGCTAGTGGCAATTCTGAGGATTTGATGTTACTCTAGATGATAAGTGAGACACTAAAACTTTTGAAAGGAGGAGTGATATGACCTGACTTCATTTTAAAAGTTCTCACTCTGCTGTGTTGAGAGTAGAGTATAGGAGGGCAACCTTGGGAGCAAGGTGTTCGATTAGGAAGCTATCAAAATAATCAAAGCAAGTGATCTTGTTAGCTTGGCCTGCCTGATAGTAGTAGAGATAGTGAGAAAAGATTGGATAATGGATATATTTTGCAAGTGGCAAATGAGCCAATGGCATTTACTAATGGATTGGATATGGAGAAAGTAAAGAAAGAAAAGTCAGGGATAATTCCAAAGATACAGCAGTTAGAAGGATGAAATTTTTGATTCCCAATTGATAAAGACTTGCATCATACAGGCCTGTGGGGAGGTCTGAGTGCTTCAGTTTTTGGACATTGCTTACGGGATGAATTGTGTACCCTCCAAATATGGTATAGACACATAGAAGGGAAGACCATGAGAAGACACAGGGAGAACATGACTATCTATATACTAAGGCCAAGAGGCCTGAGAAGAAACCGATCCTATTAACACCCTAATCTTGGACCCGAAGCATCTAGAATTGTGAGAAAATAAGTGGTGTTATGATAGCCCTAGAAAACTAATACGGAAACGTTAGGTTTGGTGATGTCTATCAGACATTCATTGGAGATTTAAATTTATGAACAAAATCTACACTGGAGTTATAAACCTGGGAGTCATGTAGCTATACTTAAGAATATTAAACTGTGTGGGGGTGCCTGGGTGGCTCAGTCGGTTAAGCATCCGACTTCGACTCAGGTCATAATCTCACGGTTTGTGGGTTCAAGCCCCGAGTTGGCTCTGTGCTGACAGCACGGAGCCTGGAGCCTGTTTTGGATTCTGTGTCTCCCTCTCTCTCTGCCCCTCCCATGCTCACACTCTGTCTCTCTCTCAAAAATAAACATTAATAAAACAATTAAAAAAAAAAGAATATTAAACTATGTGAGATCATCTAGAAAATGACTTTAAATAAAAAGCAGAAGGGATCCAAGAAACAAGGAAATCCCACTTTTAGAGGTGGGAGATAACAGGAACAAAAGAGTGACCAGTCAGAAAATGACAAATGTAATATCCTGGAAGTGAAGCCAAGAAATTGTTTCCTATACAAAAGAGTAATTAGTTATGCAAATACCCCTGATAGGTCCAGTATATTGAGGATTGAAAATTATCCACTGTATTCAGCAACTTGAAGCTCATTAGTGACATCATCAAGAGAAGTTTGGATTCTATTGGGAAGGAGGTAAAAGTTTGATTGGAACAAGTTTAAGAATGGGAGATGAGGAACTGAAACATATACATCTTTTTCTGTGTATGTTTGTGTCTGGCATGGAAGAAGGCACACTGAATCTGTTTGTTATATATTTTTCGAATAAATAAAGGATTGAATTCAATTTCCAGGTCTTCAAAGTTAAAGCACAAACTTTAATGAAAGTCATTTCCCAAAGTACCCTAAGAAGTTTTCTTTATTCCTCTTAGAAGTCTCTCAAAATTCTAGTCATGATACAGTTTTTATAGATATATGTATAGAACATCAACTCCATCAATACTATAATTTAAGGACATGGATCTAAAATTCACATACCATAAAGCAGAAATAATTTTTTCAGAGAGCTATTTATATTTTTTGTTTGACACTATAATGGATTTTATCAGAAATTAAGATTTTACATTAAATAATTTCAACTGAATAGTTGTTTTTATAAATTACTAGTGAAATGGATTAGTGTACTCTTTTATATCAAGACATAAGGACATTATTTTAGAGATACAACTTTTAAAAAGAATGCAAATGTTTTCTAAAGGCATAGAGAACTTTTCTGTAACCCATCTGACTTAACTGTATATTGTGTTGAAACAACTGATTATTTAGGGCATACGAATACCGATCTGAACAGTGAGGTTTTGGTTAATACAATTTGGGGCTAATAAAAAGTAACTGATTTTTGGTTTATTTTTGACTGTTTCTTAGAGGTTATAATCAACTCAAGACATGGATACAAACTGAGGACTTATTAATCTTTAAGGGAGGGATGAGGCTATGTGGTAGATGTTACTATTTTATCTTAAAGATTATCCTTTTATTCAACATGTTTTAGTAGGTGGTTATTTTAGGTCCTATACTGTGCTAACTATTGGAGATAAATAGGTGAATCAAACAGACATGGTGCCTGCTTTGTAAAATGAAAAAGGCAATACAAAGTAAACATACCATTAAAATTTGTCATAAGCTCTACCATGATACTGGTATTAAGAATGCAATTTCTAAGGTTATATGATAAACATAATGATACAGTTGCTATTATGAAAATATGTATGAAAGACTATAAAGAAAATACTGTATTTATATTAAAAAAAAAGGAATACTTTAGACAGCACAGTCAAGAAAGAACAGGTGGTAATTAATGTGAGATTTGAGTGATAAGAGGAAGTCCCCCAAGCGAAGAGCTGGAGGAAGAATGTTCCCCACAAAAGTTCTCATCAGAAAAAAGATTAGAGCGAAGATAAGGATGGTGTGGCTGCAGCTGAGTAAAAAGCACGGGTGGTTTGAAATAAAATTATGGAGACCGGAAGCAAGATCTGACTCGTCTTTGGAGGATTTCTTGCTGAGTACAATGAGAGACCCTCTCAGGACTTTATGTAAAAGAGAATAGTGTTGCAGAAAGGGCATTCTGCTTTCTGTGTGGAGAATGAATGGGAGAGTATAATCAAGGAGACTGGTTAGAAGTCTCCAGAAATGATCCAAAGAAAGAAATGGTTTTGTGGAGGAAATGATGGTAGGGTTTAGTAATGGGATGAGTGATTTTTAGAGTTAGAATTAAAAGGACTTAGTGATTAATTAGACATGGGGAATAAAGTTACATTAGGAATTACAGAATCTTCCCCTGAAGATTCCCATAGTTTGTGCGCTCTTCCAGTTCCCTGTTCTTTGGGAATCTGTCCAAATAAATGATACTTCGGATGCTGGTGCCTTGATCTTCAGTTGTCATTTGCTCACATTCAAAACCTCTTAAAACATTAAGAAGTGAATTCAGTATCTAGCTGAGAAAGAAGCCTTTATCCAATTAGTCAAAAAGGGAATGAATGCTGGAAAGAGCTCTATTAAAAAAAAAGCCTTTAGAATGCTTCCTTAAATTTTTATTTTCGCTTTTAAGAAATATACTAACTCAACATTAGAATTTATTTCATGATTAATTCAGCATAGTGTCCCAAAGTCATATTCTATTTATAAACAGGGTCATAACTAAAATTTTCTTCTTGGATTTCATATATGTTCCTAATTAGTTGATGTATTATCAAAAGCTTAGATCCATACTATTGTACAATTGACTCTTGACCCATGCAAGGGTTAGAGACAATGACCCCCATAGTGTTAAAAGTCCATGTACAACTTTTGGCTTCTCCAAAGCTTAACTACTAATAGCCTACTGTTGACTGGAAGCCTTACCAATAGTCTAAACAATTAGCACATATTTTGCATATTATTTCTTTTATATACTATATTCTTACAATAATACCTTTTTCTTAACTTTTTTTTTGGCATTTTTAGGCTATGCTGTTTATCTGTGAGTTTTTTCAGGTTGTCAAAAATCTTCAAAACATTTTCTAATGTATTTATTGAAAAAACTCCCAAGTATATGTGGACTCAAGCATATCAAACCACAAATACAGTGGTTTGTATTATGATGAGAAATATTATTCCTTATCAACTTTGGATTTCACTTGACTTAACAGACCACCTAAGTAAAACCTTAGAGAAAATTTTACTTAGTCAACAAAACTGCATTTCAACTTTTTTCTTCAGGCATTTTGTTTTTACCTAAGACTGAAAATCATGAATTTTGAATTACCTCATTTTTCTCCATCTTTGAAAGAAAATAAAAAGAAACATCCTTTTCTAAGAAAAGAATGTAGAATAGGCAGAACAAATATAACCATTGCTGTTCTCTTTACTTTTGTCTTCAAATTTAACTCTTACCCAGTTCCAGGGGAGATAATCTCCCTAGAAATCTAAGGACTGCATTAATATTTTTTATCCAGATTTCATAACTCTTCCTACATGTCTCACCCCACAGAGAATCTAGTTTCTGCCTTTCTTTTTTAAAAATGGATTGTATTGAAATTAGTTTTAAATTCATTCTTAATCTTTCATTCTCTATTCAACCGAGCCACAATATAGGTCAGTTGAAGATGCAAGAGATTTTAAAATATGGACAAATGGGTGTTTACTCTAGAAATTTTGGTGCATATTTCAAATACCAGAAATAATTTGTGGCAGAAGTCAAGAAAGGAGGGGGGGGAACCTTAATTCTGATTGTGGAAATAATTATTCAAATTTTCATAAAGATAGACATCATCAGGCTGTAATGGCATTTTTATTCTTCCTCATTTTTACCTTGGCTGGAAAATAAACAAACGAATAGTTAAAAAAGAGCTGAAGAACAGAGAATTTGAAAGAACAGATTAGGTATCCTTTCTTTTGAAATTTCTTTGAAAGGCAGCTATAGCTCTTTAGCTGAGGCAAGGTAGATGGGTGTGAGGGGCAGGGGTAAGTTAAAGCCTGAATTAGAAGACACACAATCAAGGCTTTTTATGTCAAACTCCACCCAAGCTATAAAGTTGAAATGTCATACCTCATCAATACTCCACAAGGTCATGGCAAGAAAAAGTATCGTTGAGCTCTAGTGGCTGTGATTTCCAGTAGGACTATCAACATGGTGTAGGTGTCACTGAGTTGATCATATTTTGGAAGATTAGTGTCACAATAAGATAGCCAGACACAAATCTAGGTAGGATACTAAGAAGTTTGGATTTAAAAATAGTTCAAGCATACTATGTATGTACAAATTCTCAAGCTCTGCAAGGCTCCCAAGGCACTTAGGTAAAAATTAGGCCAGCCCAGGAGTAAGTCCATCTCAATTTCAGTGTTGCATCTTAGAGTAGCTCTGGTTCCCCAGTGTCAGAAGGCAGATTCTTACCTTGCAGGTTACGCAATCATCATCAATAGTGTCCTCTTGGCACATGTTGGGAATACAAATTCTTGAGCCCCAACCCTACCTGAATCAGAAACTCTGGGGCTGCAGGGCCCAGTAACCTGTTGTTTTAAGAAACCACCGTAGTGATTCTAATCAAGCTAAAATTTGAGAAATAATTACACAGAATTTTTTTTCAACCCTGACAGCCTTAAAAAAAACAAAACAAACAAACAAAAAAAACAACACTTATTCGTAGATCCTACCATTAGTGATTTTTATTTCATTGTTCTTGTGTGCTACCTGAGCCCTGACTTCTTTTTTACATTTATTTATTATTATTATTATTATTTTTTTTTTTTGAGAGACATAGAGCACAAGTTGGGGAGGGGCAGAGAGAGAAGGAGACACAGAATCTGAAAGAGGTTCCAGGCTCCAAGCTGTCAGAACAGAGCCCGACGCGGGGCTGGAACTCACAAACCATGAGATCATGACCTGAGCCGAAGTCGGATGCTTAATCGACTGAGCCACCCAGGCACCCGAGCCTTGAATTTTTTTTAAATCTTCTGAAAGATTTTTAGTGTTCAACAGGGGTTAAGAATCATTGACTTAAGGAAGACTTGGGTTTTCTAGGGACCATATCACCTTAATGGAGCTGGCCCCATAAATCACTGTAATAACTAAAAGAATAACCATCCTCTATCCGAACATCCCCACACAAGCCCAATTTTCACCACTTTGGAAACAATGTTTGTATAAAGCTGAAAAATGTAACTCTTTGAAAAGTTCTGTAGTTTTTTCAAACCCAAACAAGAAAGGTGCCTGCAAATGTCACGAGTCTTCAGGACTCTTTCTGAGTCAGTGCATTCCCTTCTCCCTGGTACCTTTTCCATTACAACTTGATGTGACTCAATCCTGAGTCTATTCTTGGTGTCCAAGTTCAAGTGTGTTAATAGGTTTTCTCACATGGTGGCTTTGTGGCTTTCTGAACTATAGGGAGTCACTTTTCAGTTATATTCTATTTTATATCTAGAAAATCTGGCACTAGATAAGATGATTCATCCTTCTAAGTTTTAGTTAAAATATTAAATTACACCGCAGTCAATGGTATTCTGTGACACTCTTTTCCTCTTAGAGGTTACTCTCAGTTTTCACATCCTTTGTCTTTGCCCATACTGTCCAATTTATATACATATATATGTTTTTTCAATTGTCCATGGTTCTACTTATAATGCTTCTTTCCTTCATTTGATGAAAATTACCAGGCTTTATCAATCATTTCTCACATGAATGACTCAGCTATTTATACAGACACATTTGCTTCATTTAAAAAAACACTTGTGGAAATGTCACTTTCATAGAATGATGAGGTGGCAGCAGATAAATGGAGATGTGATGGACATAGCCTCTTCTTTGTCCTCTGAAATTTCCAATGGAGGTTTTGAGAATATGTAGAAAATAGATAGAGGTTAGCTGGGAATGACTATTCTCCTTAAAATGTCAGTTCACTTAAAAAATACATACATATATATATACATATATATATGTATATAAAATACTTATGTATATTTTATAATGTATAAAATTTTATATGTATAAAATATGTATAAAAATACACACACACACACACACACACACAATTTAGCAGTAAAGAGTGTAGATTTAGAGCCATACTGAATGAGTGGGAGTTTGAAACCAAAGTGTGTCATTTACTATTTACGTGACCTTAGATAAAATATTTATCTTATATTGCCTTTTATTTTTCATTTGTAAATGATTGTTGAAAATTGTATTCTTTCTTATGACACTGTTATACATTAAACCAGTTAACATATATAAGACACTTAGAACAAGGCTTTTCACCTACTAAGATCTCAATAAATGTCCTAGTGTGTGTAAAGATCTTGCTGTCCGCATTTTCAGATTCACTAATCTAATCTTTTAAAGTTATCACTAAATAATATGATGAGGCTAAATAGGAGCTCAAATTAGATTACAATCATTTTGATATCTTTGAGAATGTAAAAAACTAGTGGATTAAAAAATACTGGTTTTAACTGATGCATTCACACATGGCTTGCTTGTTCTTGTGTTGGACTAGTCACTGCATGGTTTCCTCCATGCTCTTCCCTAATTCCCAGACAGGAGTGAAACACCCTCCTGTGTGGCAGCAGGGAAGGAAAGAGCTGATAAAAGTGTACAGTTCTGCCTCTGATTTTAAGCACTTATTATGGACAGAGTAATTACTATAATAGAAATTTAAATACCAATGGTAACAGCTGAGAATCACCTGTTCAACAAGAGTAGAAATTCGTAGCTGAAATTATATGCAAAGTATTAAGCTGATATAATTATATGGAGTGCTAAAAAATGAGAACACATTTCTTGCATGGATTACAGCTCATAAAATATTCATATAATAATAATAATTTTACTTTTTGATTATACTGTGTTGTATAAATTATTTTCATAGGTTATTTCATTTAATCACCCCAGCAGCAATGTGAGGATAGAAATACTTATATACATGGGGCTCCTGGGTGGTTCCACCGGTTAACTGTCTGACTTCAGCTCAAGTCATGACCTCACGGTTTGGTTTGTGAGTCAAGCCCCATGTTGGGTTCTGGGCTGACAGTTCAGAGCCTGGAACCTGCTTCAAATTCTGTGTCTCCCTCTCTCTCTGCCCCTCCCCCACTCATGCTCTGTCTCTCTCAAAAATAAATAAACATTGGGGCGCCTGGGTGGCTCGGTCGGTTAAGCATCTGACTTCGGCTCAGGTCATGATCTCACGGTCTGTGAGTTCGAGCCTCGCGTCGGGCTCTGTGCTGACAGCTCAGAGCCTGGAGCCTGTTTCAGATTCTGTGTCTCCCTCTCTCTCTGCCCCTCCCCTGTTCATGCTCTGTCTCTCTCTGTCTCAAAAATAAATAAACGTTAAAAAAATTAAAAAATAATAATAAATAAATAAACATTAAAAAAAAGTAAAGACACCCACAACAAAGGCAGCACCAGGACTAAGCTTTAGCAACTATATGTTGTAGTCATCTTTTTCAGTCAGTGCATCAATGTTATCAGTACTGGCAGTTCAGGAAATATGTAAAGATTTCAGGATATCTGATTAGCATTAGCATTAATAGCTTTGTATTATGCAATATACATATTATTTATAATTTGCTATTAAATGATGTATTTAAAATTTTTTGATAGTATGAGCCCTTCTGAAAAGTCAAGAACACAATTTGTATCATAGAAAGGGAATTCTTAGCTTTTGTTTCTAATTCTTTTGAAATATCTTCAGTGATACATAAACTTTGGAGGAGAGAAACACGAATCTTATGGGCAAAATGTCCAAAACTTAAAAAAGGGTAACTGAACACAAATGACAACTTTTGCTTTCAGAGATCTAAGTGAATTTTAACTATATCCATACACACAGATATGTACCCTAAGATATTTCTTAGATATTTAAACCTGGGTGTTATTACTTTAGCTTACTCCTCTTAAAGAAGAAATTTTCTAACAACCTATGCTTGGATTTTCAGTGGATTTCATATTGGTTTGTGAATCATATATAGCATTTAAAGAGAGAGTATAGGAAGAGTGATTATTTCCCTTAGGGCCATGCGTGAAGGAAAAAAAATACATAACCAAAGAAAAGACTAGGAACATGTATCATATATGATGCTATTTTTGTGATTAGTCATATCTAAAGGACCAGATCACATCCGTGTGTGGCTATGGGAAAGGAATAGAGCTACCCAAAAAGAACAAATTTTTGACTTTCACTCCTACTGGGAAGAGGTTAAATGTGGGGCAGGATTAAGGTAAACAGAATTTAGACTGAGAGTCAAGAAAAGAAGTGGGGAAAAAAATAATACTTTTGGCTGAAGAAAGCGTTACTCATATCAGGAGCTGAAAGATCTAATGTCATTGGAGATAGTGGTGAGTTTCTCTTGGTTATGCAGGGAAGCCAGGGTACCAGGCAGGAAGCTATTGAGCTTAAGACAGCCTATGAAGGCCTTGGGTCCTAGTCAAGTAGCAGTGATGGTCACCAGAAAAAGAGAGCTTTAATGAACAGAAACAAAGTGATCAGCATGGCAGCAAGATGTCAAAATGGTACCAAAACACTGAGGGGCTTATTGCTGAGCTCATGAAAGAAAAATCTCTGGGAAACCCCAGAATTAGCTTAAATGCACTTTGGTGAGGACTAATTTTTGTAGTGAGGGTGTTTCTGTGAAATTTGGGCATAAAAAAGAATTAACTTTGTGTTCATGGGTTTGTAGGCCTGTGCCATAGAGGCTGTGGAATGATGGAGTCACTCTTTCCAGAAGAAACAGAGGAACAACCCATCTCACTTCAAATGATCTTGCAAGTCTGGCAGAGCACACATCATTTTTTAGGTGTTGTGTCTAGAATGCAGGGTGTGGACTGTACATGAACGTTTTCTCCACTTGTGGAGTGACTAACAAAAAATACAACACATATACTCCTCCACAACTTACCTATAGTATTTTTGCATATTTGTTATAACAACAAAAGACTAAAAAATGAGAATTCAAAGCCTGGAAATATTACTTATTCAAGGTTTCAGATTAGTTAAGATAAATGTTAACAAAAATACTTTATCTTAGATAAAGGGATATAAAGAATTTATTATCTGATTTTTAGATTCTTCACTAACATTATAAAATCATTAATTTTCAATTAGTCATTAGGACATTGTCTCATACTGAAATAGGTAATTAGTCCAGTTTACATTTTTTCAGGTGGAAATGTGTCCAAAGGTAAGAAAATAAATCTTTTAAATAAACCTTAGTTTTATTTTCTGTAGACTTAGGCTAGGGAAAGGAAATCAGGACCATTATTATCTGGAGCAGGCAGGAAGATGAGTGGATGAGCTTTTGGCCTGTTACAGTCCAGAATTCTTCTAGGAGATCCTCGCCTACGCTGCGGTATCTGCACAACTGAGTCCCCTCTAAGCCTCATAATGTATTTTCAGAAGGTCTGGGCCAAATTGAACATCTAAAGAATAGCACAAATTCATGAGAGAAACTTAACCACAATCTGATTGGTTTTCTGGTCTTCATTTGCTAATCCCCCCAAATGCTAAAGAAATCTGTTATCTGCCAATAGCACTCTTGCATGCACTATGCTCTTTCTCTCTTTCTGTCTCCACTCCTTCCCCCCTCTCTTCTTCCCTGTTTTCTTCTCTTTGTTATTAAGAAGGAGGTTGACAAGAAGTACAACCCCAATTGGCACTGCATCCTGGGAAGACATTTTGGTAGTTATGTGACATGAGAAACCAAACATTGTATCTACTTCTACCTAAGCTAAGTGGCCAGTCTCCTATTCATATATGGTTAGAAGCATATATGCCCCAAGGACTGTAGCCTAAGTGCCAAATACAGGGGACTCAATCTTCAGGCTTGCTTAAGGGAACATCTCAATCTTTGAACTTTTATTTATTCTTATGTACTGATTTGCTGTGGTTATAAAACAAGTAGCAAAACAACTTACATTTGTATTTATTTTCTATTCTGAATTTCTCTGCCCCCAGAAACTTGAGGGGGGGGTGGGTCCAACACCAACTTAAAATGCCAATAATTTGACAGAATGGCTCTGTATTCTTGGAGGAGACCATTTCTTTGTGCCTCTCTATTTCTTTTCTCCTTCCTAGATTCAACAAATATTTATTGGGTAATACTATACATAAGGTATTGAATTCAGTATTTAAATTCTTCACCCAGAAGAAATAGAAAATTACTTTACGTTATTATCCTGGTTCTTCCAAGTGTGAACAAGGTTTGATCTGTTTTGGTCCTGTTTGGTACAAATTTGTGATGACTCCCTTTTCCCAAAGAGATCTCTTCTGGAATATTCTGTCTCAAATCACTGTATAATGTGTGGATATAATCAACTTCAGCCTTCTTCCTTTTGCCCACTGGTAACCAGCTAGAAGAATTCTTAGTTGCTGTGTTTTTAAGCCATTGTTTCATTTTATAGCTTTCTAAAATGAGTTCTTCCCTCTAGTATATCTCTTTGGGGCATGGAGCAAATAACTCTTTTCTTCTTTTGTTACTTCTTTTACCCTTACTGTTCAAATTTTTCCTAAACCCAACAGAGAAGTGTGGAAGTATACATTTTGGTCTTTGCTGATGATTTCTCACATGTGCAGATAAAGCTTCTTTTTGCACATATAGCAACTACTACTGGCTATATGCTAATCACCTGGAACACACTAGCTGCTCTAAATGCTTTTTATTGTAAATATTTAAAAATTTCAGGAAATCAAATAAGTCATTTTCGTGCTCTTAATATTTATTTTTAGTTTTTAAGAGTCTGTCTGCTTTGTCCCATGCTGAACGTGAGGAAATTCATTAGTTTTCTAGCACAATTTTATTGAGTGATTTCTTCACACGACACTTGTCTACAAATCCTCCCACGTTGCCTTTCAGCATCTGGTTCAGAAGGAGTTGTTATCCACTGGTCATGTAGAAAAGTTAAGTATTCAAGGCAAAATATATTTGTAATTTCAGAAAGTTGTCCTGAAATATACTTCTGAGACTTTTCTATTTTAGAGTCACAAAACAGGGCTTCTGCTCCATCTACCATATGGACATAGGACATTGTATCAACCTCCGCAGTGTGTGTTGCCAGTGCTCTTGCCTGCCATGCTTAGCGTCGAATGACTGGACGACATGTCAGATAATGAGGTCCTGGAGCTGTCAATCTGTTCACTGGCATCTCAGGTAGGCTCATTGGAGCTTGGATTCACTGTGTGCTGCTCTTGAGAGGAGGAACAATGACAACAAACAGCAGCTGTAGACATAACTAGGGTGGAATCATCCAAGAGAAAATGGAAGTGATATTATATGTAAACACCGATGCTCAATTTCATGTACTGCTGTTGAGTGACAGTCATGGAAAATATGTTGTCATAAGGGAACTAGAGACGGGGAGGCTAAATCTGAGTGAAACTTAAAAGCTATTTAGGGGGTAACATTTTTAAATGGCAGAGAGCTTTAGTAGCTTTACCAAGGACCAGCACAAGTTGTGTCCAAAGTTAGAGAACCCTGAGACAATTAAATGTGGAAAGCACTTCTAGACTTCAACTTGAGAAAAAAAATCCTTTCAGCACCTGTAAAGGTGTGTGTGTGTGTGTGTGTGTGTGTGTGTGTAGGAGGTTTAGTTGACTGTTTCTGGAGGTAGTTTGGGCAGTGATTGTATCCAAGGTCAAAGCCAAATGCATAGTCATTTAATTTGACAAGTGCTTAAAATTACTCACTGGCTTTTTAGTTACATTTGTACTTGTAATGTTCAACCCAAACTACATTTGAGGCCTCTGGATGAATACTGCAGGTCAGTCCATGAAAAATTTCAGTGGTCATGCAAGGAAGAGAATCAGACAAAAAGCAACACCTAATATTCTAGACTTGGCAGAGGCGGGAGGACAGGTGGCAGAAATCTTTCATGCTGAAAAGCAGTCTGAAAGGTGACATTGAACATGGGTAATAGAGAAAGGTTTAACAGTCCAATTCCCCAATTTAGAAATGCCACTGAGAACCCAATGTTCCATAGAACAAGGATCAAAACTCTCAGTTAACGGTGGTTTTGTATGTAAAAAAAAAAAAAAAAAAAAGGTCATTGCTATAAATATCAGGTGGTTTATTGCATGTCATGCCAGAGGGAAGATAATGAGAGCAGTATCATATTCTGTAAGGGTGAAAATGAATCTGGGGTATATAACTCTCCCAGAATGCCAGAAGTCTGGGTGTTAAAACATAAATGTGGGGTCTTTAGCGTTTTACAAGTGTAATTACCTTTACAATTCAGACACACTGTATAGTACTAATAACAGAAATGTATAATACAGGGAGAAAAATGTTCAGATTTTAGGACACTCTTGGTGACCTTCTTCTGAGCTTCCTGTAGGTGATTTTGCTACTTAAGAACCTTGAAAATATAGCTAAGAAAACTTAAAAAGAGAGAAAGCAAAAGAATTGGCAACAGTGATCTGGAATAGGAAGGAGGATTACAGAAAATTCAAGGTACAGAGTCAAACGGCCAACCCAGTAGTCATCAGGGGGAGCAGAATAGACTTCTAGGATGTGTAGGCTAGAGAAAGGTAAGAGGGAGGAATCAGAGTCTCCTAGGGCTGGAGCTGTAAGAGTCCATCCAAAATACCAGACTGGAGGTCCCCAGTGCCAGAAGAGGCAGAAACAGGAGCTCTGGATTATATTCAAATGCTGCCAGATAGCCACTGACTGACGTAACGTTTGTTTTTCTTCAGTCTGGCTCCATTTTATCTTTGGATTCTATTTTATTCTCCCCATAACTTGAGATGATTTAGGATTTTACACCCTACTCCCCCCCCCCCCAAACTCCATTGTCACTTATTTTTCTTCTCTTCCCTTTATAGTTTCTCAGCCCTCGGTCTAAATAAACCATCCTAGGACCACTTCTACTCTTTGGTGTTCAAGCAGCTTCCAATTCTGCAAGTGTTATTTAAATTTCTGTAATTTCTTTTTTTTTTTTTTTAAATTAATGTTTATGTAGTTCTGAGAGAGAAAGACTGTGAGCAGGGAAAGACCAGAGAGAGGGGGAGACAGAATCCAAAGCAGGCTCCAGGCTTTGAGGTGTCAGCACAGAGTCCAATGTGGGGCTCAAACTCATGAACTGCAAGATTATGACCAGAGCCAAAATTGGACATTTAACCAACTGAGCCACCCAGGTGTCCCTAGATTTCTGTGATTTCTGCTGCAAGACATTGCATTTAAAATGCTAAGAAGCCACCAAGTGCCCTCTCTTGCCTGGACCCCTGGACCTTTTGCTTCGCCTACACTGTGATGCCCTCACCACGTTACCATGGCTCTTCCTTAGCCCAAGTGAAGAACTGGGCTAGAGATTGGTAACTGTCTTCTTCAGGAATTCTGTTCCAGGCCTATTGATGATGTCCTTTATTCTGGTCACCTCCCCCTCCCTCTAGTGTTCAGCACTTTGGTGGTTACAAACTGCCTTGTTCCTTCCATTCACTTATTTGGGATCCAGTTTCTTTTAAAAAAATTTTTTTTAATTTTTTTAATTTTTTAATTTTTTTTTTCAACGTTTATTTATTTTGGGGACAGAGAGAGACAGAGCATGAACGGGGGAGGGGCAGAGAGAGAGGGAGACATAGAATCGGAAACAGGCTCCAGGCTCTGAGCCATCAGCCCAGAGCCTGACGCGGGACTCGAACTCACGGACCGCGAGATCGTGACCTGGCTGAAGTCGGACGCCCAACCGACTGCGCCACCCAGGCGCCCCTTAAAAATTTTTTAAATGTTTGTTTATTTTTGAGAGAGAGACAGACACAGCATGAGCGAGGGAGGAGCAGAGAGAGAGGGAGACACAGAACCCAAAGCAGGCTCCAGGCTCTGAGCAGTTAGCACAGAGCCCGATGCGGGGCTCGAACCCACGAGCCATGAGATTATGACCTGAGCCGAAGTCGGATGTTTAACCGACTGAACCACCCAGGTGCCCCTATCTGGGATCTAGTTCCTTAACATCAACAAATAACAGCAGTAACAAACAGTAACAAACCACCACATAGATTGTCAAGTGGTTATGAACAACACACAGAAAAATCTCTTCTATTACGGAACTTACCCTAAATTAAATATCCTCTCACATCAAGATAACTGGTAACATGGAGAATGGTTAAAGTAGGGAAGGACGTTAATGTCCAGGAGGTTAAAGTGCATGGAGTAGGTAGTGTCGGCCTCTCTGAGGAGGTGACTTTTGAATACAGATATGAGGAAGTGAGGATCCCGCGATGTGGCTGTCTTAGGAAGAAGCATTCTAGACAGAGGACAGCAAAGGCCCTGAGTTGGTGGCAAGCCTGTTGAAGGAACAGGAGGGAAACGAGTGTCACAGGAAGAAGCAATAGTGAAGGTTTCGAGCAGAGGAGAGGATCTTAGTGTGAACACGGGCACCAGAGCATAGGGCCTGCTTGGTCACATTACACATGTTCGCTTTGATTCTGAAAGAAGTGGGAAGCCACTGGAGGGTTCTGGGGAAAGTTCTGTTACATTTTAACAAAACTGGTCTTGTTGCCTTACAGAAAATATAATGTGATTTAGGGATATGAACAGACTTCCTTAACATTCTGAGACTTAAAACCCAGGTGCCTAACCAAAAAGGTATCTAAGTATACTATTCAGGTGGGTCACAAAAATGGTTTAACCCAGGCCTGTGGGTAAGACCTGTGGATTTTATAGAATAATTGTGCTCCTTAAAGTATTGGAAGAACCTTTATTTTTTTTTTCATTTTTATTTTTTGTTTTTTAGACAGAGTGCATGAGTGGGTGAGGGGCAGAGAGAGAGGGGTAGAGAGGTTCCGAAGCAGGCTCTGTGTTGACAGCAGAGAGCCCCATGGAGGGCTTGGACTGACGAACTGTGAGATCATGACCTAAGTCGAAGTCCAGTGCTTAACCAACTGGGTCACCCAGGCTTTAAGAAGCTTTAAACATGCAACTTAAACTCAGGGGTTCAAGTAGAATGAATGAGCCAGGTCAGGTCTTTCTTAGAAGTAATGCCACTGTAGTAGCAGTACTCAAACTTTTTGATCTTGAGACTTAGGACTATTTGATATTCTTAAAACTTACTGAAGCCTTCAAAGAGCCTTTTGTTTATGTGGGTTAAATCTATTGATATTTGCTATAATGGAGATTAAGATACTTTAAATATATTTCTGTATTTATTCATTTAAAATGACAACAAAAAACCTGTTGATATGTTCATACAAATAGGACATTTTTATAGAATGGCTGTATTTTCCAAATAAAAACTTGAGTGAGAAGAGCGGAATTGTTTTAAACGTCTGAAAATCTCTTCAGTGTCTGGCTTACTAGAAAACAGTTAATTTCTTGTATCTGCTTTAGAATTTCATCTGTTGAACTACCACACATGACGTGGCTTCTGGAGATGAGGCTGTATGATCATGAGAGTATGAAGTGAAAAACATAGCATCATTTTCTTTTTGTTAAATTGTTTTTGATTTTGTGAAATTAGTGAAAATAGGTCTTTAGATCACAATTTTAGAGCCTCTGTTGCAGAAAAAAGATACACTGTATAGATAAGGATCCCCTTGCTTCCTTAAGCCTAGGCCAATGTCTTTAGTTACAAGGGTAACATGTACCACTTTAAATCTAAGTAAAACAGTATGAATATAGTAAAATTATACTTGAAAATGTACCCTAACCATGGGCAAGTCCAAATTACCTTACAAATTATCTTTAGTTTTATACATTCTTTTTCTCAAAGTGTGAAATTTCTGGTAGCAGATAGGGAGAGAAAGGGAAATTATGAAAAAGTCAAAAAGATCTGGGTAAAGGCCAGTTCCCTGGGGATAATCATAGATGAAAGATATATATATATTTTCCCGCTTTTATCCACGACTTAGAAACAAAACTTTAGCTGAGAAGGTGGTACTTCCTATACTTCAGTGGACATGATGAAGTCCCTAAACAATTTCTATTAGACCTCTGGGTTCTGGCTTAAAGTCATATTCTGAGGTCTCAAACCAATGACAAAAATCTGATCTTTAATTCTACCTCTATGAATTTTTGAGGTAAATTTCAGCAAATATCCTGTAATTAAAAAAATAAGTACAATGCTGGTTTAAAAATAAGTTTATGGAGGTGCCTGGGTGACTCAGTCAGTTGAACACTGGACTCTTGGTTTCGGCTCAGGTCATGATCTCATAGTTTGAGAGATCGAGCTCCACATGACCCTCTGTACTGACAGCGTGGAGCCTGCTTAGGATTCTCTCTCCCTCTCTCCCTCTCCCACCCCCTTGCCCCCTCTCCCTTTCCCTCTCTCCCCCCCGGCCCTTCCCCACTTGTGTACCTGCCAAATCTCTTTAAAAATAACTTTTTAAATAAGAAATATATGAGAAAAATTCTTCTACTTCAGAGAAAAAAATAGCTGCTATTGTAGAATGATCTTTAGTATATCAAGTTTCAAGGTATGTTTTCATTTAGAAAGAACATTTTTATTTTTTGTAATATTAGAACTATTTCTACTTTATAAAATATTGTTTTGTTTATTTATTTATTTTGAGAGATAGAGTGAGAGTAGGGTCATGGGCAGAGAGAGATAGGAGAGAGATGTTGACAACACAGATCCTGACACAGGACTTGATCGATCATCATGAAATCCTGATCTGAGTCGAAGTCAAGAGTTGGATGCTTAACCTACTGAGCCCCCCAGGTGCCCCTATTACTACTTTTCATTGTAAAAGTTTTAAAACAGTAACTATAATTTTTCAAAATTATAAAAATGACTAATATTTAGATATGTAAGATAATCAGAAGATAGTCAAGATTTGGAGATCATGTTTATAATTTTTGTATCACATCATCGCTCTCCCCACACAACTTGATTGACATGGAAGTTACTTTAACGCTTACTTGGAGTTTATACTAATTACTTTTAATTCTTTGGTTTTATATTATATAGGATATATAAGCAGATTATGCATAGTTTAATATTGAGGCAATATTGTAATAAAAATAGTTGAATTTAGCATTGGAGAGGAATTTGTCTTACAATATGACAGATCACTGTAGAGCTTATTTCTTTAAGCATATGCCAGCACATGACATGATGTACACATATGGAGCCTCACATGTGTCTTTAAAAAAAAAAAAATGTTTATTTTTGAGAGAGAGCTCAAACGAGGGCAGGGTAGAGAGAAAGGGAGAAATGAATCCAAAACAGGCTCCAGGCTCTGAGCTATCAGCACATACCCAAAGCAGGGCTCAAACTCACAAACCATGAGATCATGACTTGAGCTGAAGTTGGATGAATAACTGACTGAGCCATCCAGGCACCTCTGTATGTATCTTTATTCATCATCCTCCCAAATCTTTGTCACTCATCCTTCTACACTTCGTGTTTCCTTGTTCTTACAGGTTGGGATAATAATAACAGCATTACTGTAGACCATGTTACTTTCTGAGAAGCCAAAAGGAAATCACAATGGTGATCAGCAAGGATTTTAGCAAGAAGAAGGGATACTTGGAGTAGAAATGCCTTTGTATGTCAGAACTGGGTCTTAGGAAGAGGAAGACAGCAGAAGAATAAAAGCTGAGGGTGGATATTCAGAGGAATTGATCCCTCATCACAGTGACGGTGACAGAGAGATTTGATTACAGTGATGTCTGGCTGGCTCAGTCAGTAGAGCATGTGGTTCTTGATCTTTGGATTGTAAATTCAAGTCTCATGTTAGGTGTAGAGATCACTTAAAAAATCCTTTAAAAAAATTCATTACAGTGCTTGACTTGAATACATTTTGAATTTATCAGGAACTGACTTGACTCTGTCATATGTGAGTCTGTTCCACCTACACTACCCTCAGTCCTCAAACACTTAGGATCTTTTCCTGATACCTTGAAATACTGTTCTGTGTTTAAGAATCCATTGCTCTTTTTTTCCCCATATTTCAAATATAGAATCCTTATCTGTTTTTGTTTTATTGTTATTGTTCTTGTTATTATATATTTTAATTTAATTTTTAAGTAGGCTTCATGGTCAGCATGGAGCCCAGTATGGGGCTTGAACTCATGACCTTGAGAACAAGACCTGAGCTGAGATTGAGAGTTGGATGCTTAACTGAGCCCCCCAGATGCTCCTGTTGTTGTTTTAAAATCCAAATGTTTAGGGGCGCGTGGGTGGCTCAGTCGGTTGAGAGACTGACTTCGGCTCAGGTCATGAGCTCATGGTTTGTGAGTTCGAGCCCCGCGTCGGGCTCTGTGCTGGCAGCTCAGAGCCTGGAGCCTGCTTCTGATTCTGTGTCTCCCTCTCTCTCTGCCCCTCCCTCACTCATGCTCTGTCTCTTCTCTCTGTCTCAGAAATAAATAAACATTAAAAAAAATTAAAAAAAAATAAAATCCAAATGTTTAAGTAAATCAATTAGATTAATGATTTTATTTCTACACCATTAAGATGTAATAAAAACATGGACTTCTGGGTTTTGCTCTAGCATTTAAGGAACTTAAAAGTAGCCACTCTGTTCCAGATGATATATGTAAAAAAAAAAAAAAAAAAAAATCAAAACACCAACACCAAAACCGAACCAAACCAACAACCTGAAAGAATCAGAAAACAACACCAACCAACCAACCAAAACAAACAAACACAAAATCTCTGTAATTAGCAAGAAATCATAGCAAGATTGCAGGACACAAAGTTAATGTATAAAAATCAGTTGCTTTTAGGGGCGCCTGGGTGGCGCAGTCGGTTAAGCGTCCGACTTCAGCCAGGTCACGATCTCGCGGTCCGTGAGTTCGAGCCCCGCGTCGGGCTCTGGGCTGATGGCTCAGAGCCTGGAGCCTGTTTCTGATTCTGTGTCTCCCTCTCTCTCTGCCCCTCCCCCATTCATGCTCTGTCTCTCTCTGTCCCAAAAATAAATAAACGTTAAAAAAAAAAATTAAAAAAAAAAAAAATCAGTTGCTTTTACATATGCCAACATGAAAAAATGGAATTTGAAATTAAAAATACAATACTATTTATATTAACACTCCCTGGAATGAAATTATTAGGTATAAATTAGATTAAGTATGTATAAGATCTATATGATAAAAATGTAGAACTCATGAAAGAAATCAAAGAACTAAATGGAAAGCTATTTTATGTTCATGGATAGAAAAACTCAGTATTGTCAAGATATTGATTCTTCCCAATTTACAGATTCAATGCAATACCGATCAAATTCCCAGCTAGTGTTTCTGTGAATATTGACAAACTGATTTTAGAGTTTATATGGAGACAAAAGACAAGGAATAGCCAACATAATAGTGAAAGAGAAAAAAAAAAAAATCTGGAGCACTGACCGTACCAAACTTGAAGACTTACTGTAAAGCTACAGTGATAAAGACAGTGATGTACTGGTGAATGAATAAGTAAATATATTCATACCCTTTACAAAAATTAACTCAAAATTTATCATAGATATAAATATAAAATACAAACTAATATAACTCCTAGAAGATAATAGATTAGACAACATAGATGGCCATGGGTATGGTCCAGCTATCATGCTTCTTGTTATTTGCCCAAAGAGGTTGAAAACTCTTTGTCCACACAGAAACCTGCACATTGATGCTTCTAACGGCTTTATTCACAATTGCTAAAACTTGCAGGCATTCACAACGTCATTCAAGTAGGTAGGGTAAATAAAGTGTGGTATATCCAAACAATGGAATATTATTCAGTGCTAAAAAGAAATTAGCTTAGAAAAGCTTTGTAAAGACATGAAAGAAACTAAACTATGTATCCTAAGTAAAAGAAGTCTGTCAGAAAAGGCCATGAACTACACGATTTCAACTGCAAGACGTTTTGGAAAAGGCAAAAACTATGGATAGTAAAAGCGTAAGTCGTTACAAGGTATTAGAGAAGGGACAGGTGAACAGGCAGAGCATAGAGGATTGTTAAGAGTGAAACGATTTGTTTGATGCTGTGATGGGAGAACATATCCTTGTACATTTGTCCAGACTCCTAGAACGCACATCAACAGAAGTGGACCATACAGTAAACTATGGACTTTGGCTTTTGATGATGTGTCAGTGCAGGTTTATCAGTTGTAACAAATATACTAATCTGTAGGATGTGGTTAATGGGGGAGGAATATATGTGTGTGGGGCTGGGGACATGTTGGAAACCTCTGTAGCTTCCACTCAGGTTTGCTGTGAACCTAAAACTGGTCTAAGAAATAGAACCAAAAATTAAAAAAAATTATGATAATTCTACATGAAAATATCCTAACATCCTTTGCTGAGCGCCGTGTCACAGATTTCCCAAGAGACCCACAGTCCACACTGAAAACTCCACCCAAGAAAGCTGAGTTGGGAATCTGTACCTGCTATATGAGATTTGCCATCATACTACTCTGCTTTCTATTCGATTCCAAAACTAGCTTTCCTATGTACTCAGTCCTATCATGTTAGGAAATACTTTTCTTCTAGGTATACCAGTAGAATACTTGACTGCTAGCAAAGTTTCCATGGAAGGTCTTACGAAGTTTTGGCTAAGGAGACTAGAGGCTTAACCTTCTCTTGATATGATGAGTGAGGCATTGTTGATGATGACAGAACTTAACATAGCATCTCTAGCTCATGGGTTATAAATGCAGTGTTTTCCTCCCATAACATACTGAGACCTCTCTCTGTCTCTGTCTCCATCTCTCTCTCTCTCTCTCTCTCTCTCTCTCTCTCTCTCTGTCTCTCTCTCTGTTCTGTTAAGGTAGAAAGCATATGTGACATTACCTTGTTTTCTCAGCATGTAGATGACCACAACACATTTTTGTCAAGTTCCCAGAAATGGTTCGCTCTGGGTTCCAGTTTAAATGGTTCCAGTTTAAAGAGTTAATGCAGGTCTCCAGGGCAAGTTGTCAATTTAGGGAAATTAAGGCAGGCAAACAAAGAAGGATGCATTAAAATTGTACCTACTAGACTATAAGTTTGGTGAGAACCAAAAAGATGTTTATCTTATTCTCCTGAAGTATCTATCTGGAATAGTGTCAAGAACATATTAGCTCCCAGTAAGTTGGTACTGAGTATATGTATGGTTGATTAGGCAACCAATAATAATTATAGTTTTTTGTTTGTGTACTTATTTACCACCCTCTTGCACGAAAGAAATAAGGCAACTAAGTACATAACATGGACTTTAGCAAATTAGAGCTTTAGTATCCTAGAAGTTGGAATATTTGCTCTCATCATAGTTTCATACTACTTGCTGGGTTGGAGTAGACTAGGTCCACAGGTAATAAATGTAGATAAAAGGATCTCTAAGGAATGTCAATAGTAGTTGAGTCAGACAAAGTTGCAGAAACACAGTAATCAAAAGCAGAATAAAGAATGTTGAATGACAGAACCTAAACATATTTGTGATAATAAACTTTTATTATAGCTACTCTTTGGTGGTTCTTATGGCCCATTGGCTTTCTCATTATGGAATTTACATCATGTCATATCATTATTCCAAACCCAATAGGCAAAATAAGAAGATGAGCTTAAATAGCACCAAAATGTTCTGAGACAAAAAAATTAGGTGGTGGCTAGACACCTATTTAAATGTTTGTGCCTGGAGACTGATACTATATTGAATTTAAATGGCACATGAGAAAAAAAGAAAAAAAAACCTAAGGGAATTTTAATGACAAGTGATACTTGTTTGAAAATTTAAAGCAAAACACCTCTTTAATTAAAACATTTCCTCCAAATACAAATATCATGTGAGTTTAGTAAATTATATATAGTTTCTAAAACTAATGAAATGTAATTACAATGCTTCTCTTTTGTGTAATACTTCTCACGTTGCAGATTTACTTATTACACACTTAATAATCTTTCCAGAAAGGCTGTTTTTTATTATTGAGCTTTATTGAGGTATAGTTAGTATATAGAACACTGTACATAAATTAATGTTTACAATTTGATGAGTTTAGATATATGTATATATTTGTGTGAATGAACATCCATTACCTCCAAAAGTTTTTTTGTCTCCCTTTTTGTTTTTCTTAAAGTTTATTTATTTTGAGTGATAAAGAGAGACAGCGAGCAGGGGAGAGGCAGAGAGACAGGGAGAGAGAGAATCCCAAGCAGGCTCTGTGCTATTAGCACAGGGCCCAACGTGGGGCTCTAACTCACAAACCATGAGATCACGACTTGAGCCAAAGTCAAGAGTTGGATACTTAACCGACTGAGCCACCCCGGTGCCCCTTTGTGCCCCCCTTTTGTATGAAATGAAAGAACATGTATACATACACACCACACACACACACACACACACACACACACACACACACACACACACACCTTGGTTCCGGGTACAGGGCCTAAAAATCCTTGTAATTTCCTAAATGATAAAGAGCGCTAGGAACATCTTTTTGTTCTTTTTGCTCTTTGAGCCTGGTTCCTGACACAGGCTCTGAAATCTTTGGGACTTCTTAGATGATAGGAGCACCTTTTGTTATAATGAGGTGACTCTTGGTGGGCTCTAGGACAGGTACACAGGATACGGGCTGGAAACTGGAAAGACCAAGCCACAATTAAAAGGTTGAACCTTTCAGCCCTACCCCTATCCTCTGGGAAGGGAGAGGGGCTGTAGATTGAGTTAATAGTCAATTGTGCTTACTTAACAAAGGTTCCATAAATATCCCAAAATTATGGGATTCAGAGAGCTTTGGATTGGTAAACACATCCATGTGCTGGGAGAGTGGTGAGTTCCAACTCCATAGGGACAGAAGCTCTTGGGCTAGGGACCCTTCTGGCTTTGCCATATGTATCTTGTTATCTGGCTGTTCCTCTGTATCTTATTATATAATAAATCAGTAAACATAAGTGTTTCCCAGAGTTTTGTAAGCAGTTCTAGCAAATGTTCAAACCTAAGGAGGGGGTCCTGGGAATCTCCTCGATTTATAGCTGGTTGGTCAGAAGCATGGATGACAACCTGGAATGTGATTAGGCTTTTGGGGCTGGGGAGGGGAGTCTAATGGAACTGAACCCTTAACCTGGGAGGTATGCACTCACTAGTGTCAGAATTAAATTGAACCTTAGGACACCCAGCTGATATCAGAGAATTGCTTGCTGTAGAAAACCCACACATGAGGTGTTAAAAGTGTTGCAAATGTGAGTAAAAGAAAAGCATGGAGTTTTTCTTAGATGATGAGATCTACCCTCTTAACAAACTTTTGAGTGCTCAATACCTTATTGCTAACTAGGCACTATATTGTATAGCAGATGCCTGGAAATTTCTCATCCTATGGTACTAAGTTTATACCCATTGAACAACTCCCTGTATACCCTTTCCCCCATTGACTGGTAACCATCATTCTATGCCTAGAATGCCTCATTAGGAGGAATCACGTAGTATTTATCCTTCTGTGACTGGCTTATATCACCTTTCATATCTTCCAGGCTCATCCATGCTATCACATATTGCAGATTTCCTTCTTTTTTTCCAGACTGGATAGTATTCCATTGCATGTACATACCACATTTTCTTTATTCATTCATCTCTTGATGGACATCTGAGTTGTTTCCGTATCTTAGCTATTGCAAATATTGCTTCCAGGAACATCAGAATGAAGATATCTCGTTGGGATCCTGTTTGCACATATTTTGGATGTATATCCAGAAATGGTATTGCTGGATTATGTGGCAATTTTATTTTTAATTTTTTGAGGAGCTTTTCATAGGAGCTGAATTATTTTACAGTCCCACTAATAGTTTATGAGTGTTTCCTTTTCTCCCCACCCCCCAGCAACACTTTTATCTTTCTTTTTTAATAGATATCCTAACAGGTATGAGGTAACACCTCATTGTGGATTTGATTTGCAATTTCCTGATGATTAGCAGTAATGAGCCTCTTTTCATATATTATTTGGCTGTTTATATGTCTTCTTTGGAGATATGTCTATACAAGTTCTTTATCTGCTTTTAAAATTTGGTCATTTTTTTGCTTTTGATTTGTAGAAGTTTCTTATACATTTTGAAAATTAACCTCTTTTCAGATAAATGGTGTGTAACTATTTTCTCTCATTGTTTTATTTTGTTTTGCATCTCTTTTATAAATTTGTGCTCCTTGTGACTGTTCTTAGAAATTTATTTATAACTATTTTTGGTATATTTGAGTTATTTTTTTTTACTCACTGATATAAAGATTTTCTACCTCCTCCACTGTCATTGATGTTCTGCCCACCATCTCTCTCTGCCTCTGCATCTTTTTTTCCCTCCTCCTCCTTTTTTTCTTCATAGGCTTCATTTTCTTTTTTCTTCCTCTTCTATTGTGGCTGTTGGCAATTCTTGGTGTTCCTTGACTTGTAGCTGAACACCTCCAATCTTTGCTCTTTTCTTTTTTTTTCACATCACCTCCTACTGTGTTTCCCTGTGTGTCACATTTGTCTCTTTTTTCTCTTTAAGGCAGCAGTCACTGAGTTAGGGCCAAGTGTTGGTTAACAACCCTCCTGAGCTTCCCCCGTGTAATCTGAAACCTGCCTTATTTTGAAGCCTCACTCAGAGGGATGGGGCCAATATAATCAGTATTTCAATGCCTCACTGGTTGGGAACTCCAGTGGATGGCCTCAGGTTCTTTTGGCCATTGCGTAAGGCAGTGTTTAGAACACACCAGGCATGATAGGACTGCGTTATGTGAGTTACTATACTTTATAAAGACAAGTAAGCATCCTTGGCAATTTGCCATCTACTGGGCACAGTGGTAACCATTCTTTCTACGCACCCAATCTTCTGTATCTATTGAAGGGTGTACTAAGGCTTATACCTGAGCTAAGGTATCAGATCGTTCATCATCAGGGCATCTCTTATAAACTGATACATAAAAAACAGGGAGTATTGCTTTATGTTCTTGCAGACAGACTCAAATGTCTTTCCATTTACATTCTGACCCCCCATGGGCTTATTCTTGATCATCCACACCTCAGTTTCCCATTGTCTGAGACAAAGTGCAAATCCCTCTAGAACAGCCCAACTGTAACTGCAAAGGGTTAATGTCCAGTGCTCATGAGTAGTCATCAGCCAGCCTATTCTGAGCTCAGCTCACTGGCTGTTGCACTGGCTGCTGTGTGAGAGGCTTTCCCTGAAAGAGTGCTGGTATACACTATTAGGAGTTCTTGCTCTTTGGAGGTATGTCAAGTTTCCGCCCCCTTCCAGAGCTGGGGCCAAAATCCTAGGACCCTCTCCTCTTTTGTTGGCTTTGCCACAGTGCCCGACTGATGACCTTCCAGAGTCACAGACAGATCAAACTCAAATGGTAGCCCTACTTAGGAGATGCCCAGAGTTTCAATCTGCTTCTCTAGTATTTTTGCCTTCCCAAAGATCGCTTGTTGCTCTGATTCATAGGACCACACATGCCCTTTTTTTACCAGGCAGTATAAGGGATGCAGGCACTGAGCCAGATGAGCATTAAAAGTCCCCCCAAGCCCCAAAATACCTACAAAGGTTTGCACCTCCTTCACATTCTTAGGGATTGCATAGGTTTGTACCTTCTGAATTACAGCATTTGAGCCAACATGAATCTTACCTAACCAGACAACCCTAAAGCTTTGCAGCAATGCCTGGGCCATGAATTTTCTGTGGATTCACTGTCCATTCTCTCCATCACAGATGTTCCAGTAAAGCCTGCAGGCTGTCCTGAAGCAGAGGCAAATCTTCACATGTTAGTGTTACATCATCAATGTAATGGGTCCATTTTGTCCATGGGAAGGAGAACAGGAACAGCTCTCAGGCTGCTACTTCAGGACATATTGTGGGACTCTGCAGGTAGCCTTAGGAAAGTACTTGAAAGGTTTATTAGTATCCCTCCCACATGAAAGCAAATTGATCTTAATTATCAGAAACCTGCACTTGTCTTTTCCATGAATCTCCTTGAAGATGAAGCACTTTTGCAGGATCTTATTTTTTGCCAAACCTTCAGAGTGAAACAATACCTATCTGCAAATGACAAAAGACTTTAAAGTGGACATGGTGAAGGATCTGATGAAAGTTCATTATACTGCAATTGACCAGAGAATTTGGTTATTTCTTTGAAATACATTTTCAAATGATGACTGATAATAGGACACCAGGACATAACAGGTTTTAAGGAATTTTGTACAAATACAATCTAAAGAAAGTTTGACAATATTTCATATTTGGCAATGCTTCCCATGAAATGTAACGTATACAAAGGTCACATAGTTGTAAAAAACTCAGCTCTTTTAATAGAGAAGACTCAGTTCCTTAGGTAATCAAAGACCCAATGAAGACAAACACAGAATCTTTGTTTCCTAGGCAGATTGCATTAAAGGTAAAGAAAGTCTTTGTTTATAATTTCTTATAAAAGCAGACCAATAATCTAAAAAAATACTTTTTAACAGAAAGAAAACCAAATTCTAATTTTGTAACAGTGTGCATTTGATATTAAAACCCTTTTTTTCTTTTTAACTTACATGAATCCATTCCCATCTTGACTTAAAGTCACATAAAATCTTTTTCTCAGTACTTCTTTTCTACAGACTTTCTGTAACCTCAGCTCTCCTTTCTTTTTTAAAAAAAATTTAATGTTTATTTATTATTGAGAAATGGAGACAAAGAGCATAAGCATGGGAGGGGCAGAGAGAAGGGGAGACACAGAATCTGAACCAGGCTCCAGGCTCTGAGCCATCAGTACAGAGCCCGATGCAGGGCTTGGACTCACAAACCGTGAGATCATGACCTGAGCCAAAGTTGGATGGTCAACTGGCTAAGCCACCCAGGCACCTCAGTTCTTGTAACTTTCTTTTTTTTTTTTTTTTTTCAACGTTTTTTTATTTATTTTTGGGACAGAGAGAGACAGAGCATGAACGGCGGAGGTGCAGAGAGAGAGGGAGACACAGAATCGGAAACAGGCTCCAGGCTCTGAGCCATCAGCCCAGAGCCTGACACGGGGCTCGAACTCACGGACAGCGAGATCGTGACCTGGCTGAAGTCTGACGCTCAACCGACTGCGCCACCCAGGCGCCCCAGTTCTTGTAACTTTCTAATTTGAGCTTCAGCCTCTAGTTGGGCATCAGTGTCTACGTGAATAGCCCACAGTAGAAGCCAACCCACTGCAGCTACCATTTGCTGCTTTGCTGCTGAAGTGACTCCGTGTAGTTTCTCCAACATGTGCATTAGACTGGCTGACATTTTCAGATGTCTTTGTATTCCTGAAGTGGTCCACAATATTGCACATATGGGCCACCCTCCCCATATAAACAGCCATGGCCAGTTTGGGATTTCCCTCTTGAATGCCCTTTCCCAAGGCCAATTTTTTAAAAATTGTTTATTTGTAGGGGGTGGGGGAGGGAGGGGGAGAGAGAGAGAGAGAGAATGAATATGAATCCCAAACAAGTTTCATGCTGTCAGCACAGACCCCAATGTAGGGCTTGATCTCATGGACTGTGAAATGATGATCTGAGCTATAATCAAAAGTTGGATGCTTAACAGACTGAGCCACCCAGGTGCCCCACAAGGCCAACTTTTTTAGTCTTCTGCCTGGATCACCAATTACTGGTTTGTAACCCTCTCAGGAGCTTCTTGGGCATACAATGTGAAACCTTTCCCTGTACTCAGAGGGCATAGACAGGAGAAAGAGGCAGGCCACTCCAGGTTTGTAGGTGGTAGTTTTAATTTAAGCAAAGGAAACTTGCCTATGAGATCTAGGGTGGTTGCAAGAAGAATGGATTCTCCCACCCACCTGCCAAGTCTTAAAAGGTTATAAAGAGACCTTAACTGGGTTCAGTCACATACCACTGTGCAGGTGTTCTCAACACCACATCACTGTCTTCTTGGAGCAGCCTCTGGGAGCAGGACAGGCCAGAGGAACCCACTTTCCAAGATGGGGGGTGGTAAAAAGCCTCTGAGTACCTGAGTCCATGTCACAGGTCAACTGGTAGTCATGTCTTGTTTTGTTTTGTTTTTTATGTTTGTTTATTTATTTTGAGAGAGAGAGAGTATGAATAGGGAAGGGGCAGAGAGAGAAGGAGAGAGAGAATCCCAAGCAGGCTCTGTGCTGTTAGCACAGAGTCTAACACAGGGCTTCATCTCATGAAACAGAGATCATGCCCCGGGCTGATATCAAGAGTCGACACTTAATAGACTGAGGCGCCCAGGCACCCTGGTAGTCATGTCTTTTCACTGATCTTCTGCAACACCTACCCTAAATCGAGAATAGTTTCATTCCATTATCCTTAATTATATATGCAAAGGCCTGTTTCCAAATAAGGTCACATTCACAGATATCAAGATTAGGATTTGAGCATATAATTTGGAGGAATACTATTCAATTCACTACACACGTGTAAACCCTTATTATTACTATTATTATTATTAGATTATTTTATTCCCATAGGTCAGTACTAAGTCAAAACATGTATCACTCAGTCTATATTGGATTTTCTTGCTACATGATGTAATATTAGTCTACATATGCAGATTCTGCTTTAATTCAGAAAAAACATTGTTCCATCATTGTGCTGAGTATTTTTCTCTTCTGATTGCTTTTTCAGAAAAAGTACCAATTATGTGTTTGTCAGGTACCTTTTCACTTTTATACTGTTTTTTTCTTCCTGTCCTCTATTTTATTGACTTCATTGCCAACTATGTATTTTATGTGTTTACCTACTCCTAATGATGTTTGTTTTTTCATTAAAATTTACTAATGTGTAGTTATGTACATTAACAGGAGCACATGTGTTGTTTTTTTCATGTCTTTTTTTTCACAAATATATACACCTATATAGCCATCACAGTCAAGATATAGGACATCTCCATCAACAAAATTTCCCTTTTGCTCTTTGCTAATCAATCCCCATCTTTCAGTGCCCATTCTTTCCCCATATAAACACTGATAAATTTTCTATTACTCTAAATTAGATTTATCTTTTCTAGAGTTTCATGGTTTTGTGTTTGACTTCTTTTAGTCAGCCTAATATTATTGTGCTCATCATGTTGTCCATCAGAAGTTTGTTCTTTGAGGGGCTCCTGGGTGGCTCAGTCAGTTAAGTGTCCAGCTCTTGGTTTTGGCTCGGATCATGATCTTAATGGGTTTGTGGGATCAAGTCCCACATTGGGCTCTGTGCAGAGTGTGTAGGCTGCTTGGGATTCTCTCTCTCTGTCTCTCTGTCTGTACCCCCACCCCCTCTCTCTCATACACACACAAAATAAATAAATAAGCTTTGAAAAAAAGTTTCTTCTTTGATACTGGTGAATATATTCCATTGCATTGATATGCTGCATTTTAAAAACCCAGTCCAGTTTTGGGTCATTATGAATAAAGCTTTTATAAACATTTGTGTTCAAGTCTTTGCATGAATACAGTTTTTCATTTCTTTTGAATAAAAATCTAGAAGTGAAATTGCTGAGTCATAAGCTAAGTGGATTTTTAATTTTATAAGATTTTGCCTATACTGACGTTGTATAGTTATTCTATGTTTTCTTCTAAAATTCTACTTTTTAAGTTACAGCATATAGGTTTATAATCCACTTGGTGTAATTTTGGCGTATGGTGTGAAATAACTGTTGTGGTTCCTTTTTTTTTTTTCATTTGAAAATCCACTTAATCTAGCATCATTTGTTGAAGACTGTCTTTTTTTTTTTTTTTTTTTTTTTTAAACCAAGCAGCCTTGGTCTTTTTTTTTTTTTTTTCAACGTTTATTCATTTTTGGGACAGAGAGAGACAGAGCATGAACGGGGGAGGGGCAGAGAGAGAGGGAGACACAGAATCTCGGAAACAGGCTCCAGGCTCTGAGCCAGCAGCCCAGAGCCTGATGCGGGGCTCGAACTCACGGACCGCGAGATCGTGACCTGGCTGAAGTCGGACGCTTAACCGACTGCGCCACCCAGGCGCCCCTGAAGACTGTCTTTTGACATAGAATTATCTTCGCAACTTTGTTAAAAATTAGTTGACCATATTTGTGTGAGTGCATTTCTGAACTCTGTGCTTCCCATTGTTTTCTTATGTCTATTTCTATGCCACTTTACACTGTCTTGATTACTGTAGCATTGTAATAAATTTTGACTTCAAGTAGTTTAGGTCTTCCAAGGTGATTCTTCTTAAAGTGTTTTGGCTCTTCTTGTCCCCCTACATTTCTAGATACATTTTATAAATAGTTTGTCTATTGGGAAACAAACAAACAAAGTGCTTGCTTTTGAATGGGTTTCTATTGAATCTGGAGAGGAGGTTTAATATCTTAACAGTTCGAAGTGTCTGACCCATGATTATTCATTAAGTCTTATTAATTTTTCTCATCAGTGTTCTTTGCTTTCAGTGGATAATAATTACATCTGTCCTGTTAACATTTTCCTAAATTTTTATGAACATGAAGATTCTGTGATAGTTCGATTTTTAACTGCTATTATTTGTGTGTGTGTATATATATATATACACACACATATATGTGTATATATATATGTATACACACGTATACATATATATGTATATATACATATATATATGATTTTATACATTATTCTTGGGTCATGTTACATTTGAAACTTCCCTTAATTGTAGTCGCTTTTTAAAAGATAACTTAGGATTTTCTATATACATAGTCATGTTGTGTTTGAATAAAGACAGATTTTACCTCTGTGTTTTCAAGTTACATGTGTTTCATTTATTTTCCTTGCCTTACTGTACTGATGAGGTCCTTTAACAAAATTTTGGATCAAAATGAGGAGACTTTACATCTCTATGCCTTGTCTACAGTCTTAAGGGAAAAGGAATTCAGTGTTTGGCCATGTGATATTTTTTTCTTGTAATGTCTTTGCCTGATTTTGTTATCAGAGTAATATTGGCATAGTAAAAGGTATTGAGAAGTGTTTCTTCCCCTTTTTTACTGAAAGAGTTTGTAGAGGATCAGCATGATTTATTTCTTATATGTTTGAAAGAATTCACTAATGGAGCAGTCTGACACTAATTAATTCATTGTAGGAAAATGTTCCGTTATGAACTGAATTATTTTCTTTGACGTAGATGCATAGATTTTCTATTTTTCTTGAACTAATTTTGATAGTTTGTCTTTTACATAATTTGTTCATTTCATCTTAGTTGTGAGATTTATTGGCATAAAGTTCATAATATTTCTTTATTATCCTTTTAATACCTTTAGAATGTGCAGCAATATATTGGTAATTTCTTTTTTCTTTTATATTGGTAATTTGTAGTTCTGTTTGTTTTTATTTTTTAATGAACAATCTTTCCAACAGTTCATTAATTTTATTGATCTTTTCTGAAGACCACTTTTCAGTTTCATTAGTTTTCTCTAGTGTTTTTGTTTTCCATTTTGTTGGTTTCTGCTCTTATCTATATTATTTACTTTGTTCTACATACTTTGTGTTTAGTTTGCTCTGACTTCTTAACGTTGAAGTTGAAGGCATTGATGTTCTTTTTAAAATAGTTATTTAAATCTACAAATTTTCTTTTGAATGCTCCTTTAGCTGTATACCACATTTTTGAAAGTTTTTTTTGAATCTATATTTATAGTATTTTCTTATTTTCCTTATGATTCTTTTTTAATCCAGTTCCTATTTTGAAGTGTGCTGTTTCACGTCCACATATTTTGGGGTTTTTTTTCCAGATATTTTTATGCTATTCGTTTCTAATTTAGTTTTACTTTGGGGCAAACATGTTCGGTGTGATTGCAGTTATTAAATTTACTAAGACTTGTCTCATGGCCTAGGATATGGTATGTCTTGGTGAATGTTCTGTATGAACTAGAGCACAATGTGCATCCTCCTAGCATTGGACTGTCCTACAAATGTTGTCTGGGTCAAGTTGGCTGAGGGAGGATTACTAAGGTTTTCCTTAGTAAGTAAATCCTTAGAAACTTTTTGTCCACTTGTTTACTAAATGACTGACAGGGGAGCGTTGATGTGTCCAAACAGCTTTGTGGATTTATATATTTCTCCTTTCAGCTCTGGCAGTTTTTGCTTTATGTATTTTGAAGCTGTTTTTTGGTTAGATACCTATTTCAGATTACTTCCTGTTAATAAATTGACATTGCAACAATTATGAAATCTTCTTTCTTATTCTTGGTAATATTTTTGATTTTGAAATCTATTTTGTTGATACCATCCTTCTTAGGATTAGTGTTGGTATGTTACATACTTTTTCTTTCTTTCCCTCAACATCTATCATTATGTTTGGAGTAGATTTCTTACAGATACAGTTTTATATCTGTGAGTTCATAAATCATATCAAATTTGGAAAGTATTTATTGCTTTTTCAATCTTTTTTCCTACTCAAACCCTACACTTAAAAAAAATGCTTATTTATTTTTGAGAGAGAGAAATAGCTAGAAGGGGAGAGGGAGAGAGAGAGAATGCAGAGCCCAATGTGGGGCTTGAACTCACCAACCACAAGATCATGACCTGAGCGGAAACCAAGAGTCAGATGCTTAACCAACTGAGCCACCCAGGCACCCCCTCAAACCCTACTTTTTGATCTCCAATTACAAATACATTAGATCATGTGAGAATGTTCCATAAGTCACTATTACTATTTTTAAATGATTTTTTCTTGTGCTTTATTTTTAATAGTTTATATTGCTATGTTTAAAGTTCACTGAACTTTTTCCCCCAGTAATATCCTATCTGTTTTTAATCTTACCCAGAGATTTTTTTGTTTCAGATATTCTTTGCCATCCTAGAGATTACATATATATCTTTTATATCTTTCATTTCTATCCTCACTGTGTTCATGCTTTCCTTACCATACTTAAACATAGTTATAACAGCTGTGCTAATATCCTTCTATGTTAATTTCATCATATTTCTGAGTCTGTTTTTAAAATTTTTTTTAAATTTTTTAAATTTATTTTGAGACAGAGAGAGAGCATGAGCAGGGGAGGGTCAGAGAAAGAGGGAGACACAGAATCCGAAGCAGGCTTCAGGCTCTGAGCTCTCAGCACAGAGCCCAATGTGGGGCTCGAACTCATGGACTGTGAGCTCATGACCTGAGCCGAAGTTGGATGCTCAACTGACTGAGCCACCCAGGCGCCCCTCTGAGTTTGTTTTTATAACTTTTCTCTTGTGTATGGATCACATTAAAAAAAAACTAATGTTTATTTTTGACAGAGAGTGAGCACAATAAGGGGAGGGGTAGAGAGAGAGAGGGAGACACAGAATCCAAAGCAGGCTCCAGGTTCTGAGCTGTCAGCACATAGCTTCACATGGGGCTTGAACTCATGAGCTACGAGATCATGACCTGAGCCGAAGTTGGATGCTTAGTCAACAGAGCTACCCAGGGGCCCCTGGATCACATTTTTATGCTTCTTAATATGCACATTAGTTTTGATTGAATGCTGGGCATTACAGATTTTATGCTGTTTAGTGTCTGGTTTTGTGATCTTATTTTCAGAGACTTGGCCTGTTACCTGGTTGATGATTTGTTGTTCAGTTTGAGCCTTTTGAATCCTATTTCAAATTTTGTTCAGAGTAAGTCTAGACTAGTTTTCTGCACCAGGGATAGGTTAGATGCTCTGATAGGTGTGCTCTGAGTGATCCACAGAATCATTTCAATCTAGTTGATGGGAATTCAAGTGATTCTGGTTCTGTGTGAGTTGTATGGATTATTCACCTTAAAGATCAGTAGTTGCCCATTGTCTGACCTTATAGAGTTGAACCCATATATGTATTAATTTTGATACAAGAATTCTATGGTGTTCCATGAAGATTTATGGGGTTCATTTTTTGTTTACCTCCCTCCAATCTGGAATTTAGTTTTGCAGTTTTCAGATGCATCACATTTCCTGAAATCTGATCTACATCCACTCTACTCAGTGAGACCAACATGCTCTGCAGCGTGAAATTTGCTTTCAGGCAGAAAGTTGGAGTGATTGTAGGTCTGTTTTTATTTTCCTTCTTTTAGAGGTCACATTTCTGCATTGGTTGTTATCCAACAGATAAAAACTGTTATTTCATTGATTTTGTCTAGTTTTCTGTTGAAGATTAGACAGTATATTCATTCCTTGTTATCTCATCATGGCTGGATATAGAAGACCCTAGTGTCTCTGTTGCAGATGCTCAACTTTTATTTCTTTCTTTAATTTTACTGTAAATTTTTCACATTCTATACATGTTTAATTTTGTCTTTTATCTCTGAGTTTTCAACTTCTGTGAACTTGTGTTTTCTTCAGAAAACCTTTCACTAAAACACAATTTATTTGTCTCTTGTTATTTCTTTCTACTTTTTTTTTGTGTGTGTGAGAGGGTAGGTGGATGGTGTAGTATTTAAGCTTTTATTTTATATCAAATGTTTCTGTTTGTAATTAATAAAAGATAAAAGAGATTCTGTTTGGAATGTCTATGTTTTTTAATGCGGACTTGTATAATGAAGATAAGAGGTATGATGTGGGATAGCAGTACTTGCTTATTTAGTCTTGAAACAACACTCTTACTAACTTTGCCATGTTCTCTGGTTTGGGGTTCACTTCTTGCTGCATTTCACTTTATGTGTTTTGATGTATGTGTTAGCAAATCTCACAGGTAGTAAGTTCGCAGTGAAACTTATGTCTTACAAATTATGGGTGTTTAGTTTGCAGTTTGTTCATTTCTGTTCAACTCACATTGCTCATTAGTTGCAAAGCTAATTTCCTCTCATTTTGATTCTCCACCCAGTTTAGAGGCATCCAGCTTATCTGATTTACCTGTCCAGACTGAAAAGTCTATTCAACGAAATGGTAAGATAAAGACTTAACCTCCTTTCCCTGTCCTCCATTCCTACTTGCCATAGATTCTTCAATCAGGTAACTTACTCACTTTTCCCATGGATTACTTGTTATATGTCTTTTTACTCTGAATTAAAAGATTATTGCCTGGGGTTCTCAGTTATTGCTTGCTTCATTAATAAAAGCTAAATCCTATTGAGATTTGGAGAGGTGAGTACAAATTTTTCTTTCCTTTCGCATTTTATTTGCGTAGTTGGAAGTCTTTTATTTCTGTGGCTTATGGAGATATATGTATCTATATATATGTATCTTGATTATATCTTGATATAATCCTGAGGGGTATGTGTGTGTAGGTATATGTATATACTTTAGATATATAATTATATATTATATATTAAAAATAAACATTATAATGTATAATACAGATATAATGATATATCTGTAGAAGTAAAATATTGAATTTTTGTTTGCTTGTTTCTTTGGGTTATATCTTTTAATCTTTGACATTTATTCCATGTTAGGGAAAATGTGAGGTTATATGTTTGTACCACAAACTGCTGTGTATATAATAGATGAGAAAAATCAAGCTAGATATAGAATATCTTTAAAATATGACTTATTTTACTTTTACCAGATAATCTTTTCTGAGCCACATAAATTGGTAGACACATGCAGAAAGTGAAGTTAACTGCTTTTCTTGATTTTGAGATATTATCTTAACAAGGTCAAAGCTGTACTTGAATTTATCTTTTAAAAAAATATTTAATGTTAATTTTTGAGAGAGAGAGAGAGAGAGAGAGAGAGAGAGAAACAGAACATGAGTGTGGGAGGGTCAGAGAGAGAGAGGGGGAGACACAGAATCCGAAGCAGGCTCCAGGCTGCTGAGTGGTCAGCACAGAGCCCGACACCAGGCTCAAACCCACGAACTGTGAGATAATGACCTGAGCCAAAGTCAGACTCTTAACTGGCTGAGCCACCCAGGTGCCCCAAGCCGTACTTTTAAATGAATATTGTACTTGCGTGTGTATGATTAAGAATAAGAGGGGCTCCTGGGTGGATCAGTCTGTTAAGCCTCTGATTCTTGGTTTTGACTCAGGTCGTGGTCTTGTGGTCATGGGTTCGAGCCCCACATGAGGCTCTGCACTGACAGAGTGATGCCTGCTTGGGATTCTTTCTCCCCGTCTCTCTCTGCCCCTTCCCCACTTGTGCTCTTTCTCTCTCAAAATAAATAAACATTTTTTAAAAAGGCTAAGAAGTGGGGGATGGAAATTGCCTCAACTACATTAGGGAACTTGTGAGTAGGGCTGCCCTTTAAAGCCTGTGGTTCTTATTTGTAGTAGTATCACAGGCTGTGAATCCACTCTGATATGTTCTTTTGAGACATGACAGAGTCACATTTTCTGTTGTATACTGTAACAACCTCTTCAGCATGTATTAAGCATGCTGCCTCTGGCTAGGAGGACTGAGTTTCTTGTACCCTCAACTCTTGGGGTCTCTTCAGAGAATATCATGGGACTCACAGGTTATTTAGGTGTCAGAATCTTAGGACTGTTTATTATCCAATAAAATATCCGCATGCCCTCGTTGAGGGGATTTGTCCTCATCTGGCGTTACTCACTTCCAAGGGTCTTTTTCTTTTTTACTTCTGAAAAGGCCATGGTCAGCCATGTTGGTGACTATACATCCTATATCTCAAATCATAAATTACCTAGATTCTGTAGTTGAGGTAAGAGAAGCTTCTATTCTTCTATTCCATTTATATATTTGTTCCCAAGAGAAGCTAAATGGTCTCTAATTGAGATATCTTCCAATGGAAGTTTTATAATGGAAGCTGTTGGGTAAACAAAGAGAACTGGAAAGTAGAGAATATCCATTATGCTAATGCCTAGCAATGCATAGCTAGCCCACATTAAGGATCTTGAGCAATGGCCAGGGGAAGCAAGTTGGAAAGAGATTTTGCTAGTGTTTGAGTTCCCTTGCAATTTTGTTTTAACTTGCAGCATATTCATATTTACTGTCATGCCTAGGTGTAGAGTGAACAAAATTTAAACGATCTGTTACTAGTGTTCCACAATTAGATACAAGTGATGGGTTAATGGTGGATGATTTCTGTTTGAATGTAGAATAGAGTATAATACAGAATGTAGAAAGGGGATCAGGGGAAGAAGGAAAACAAGTAAAAGGGAAATGTAGAGGGGCAAGATTCTCATCTTCCACAGGAGGATTGAGAAATGACTAACCAAGTTGATTGAATAGGGGCCCTTTGGTGGCTCAGTCGTTTAAGTGTCCAACTCTTGATCTCACTTCAGGTCATGATCTCATTCATGGTCATGAGATTGAGCCCCATGTGGGTCTCTGCACTGAGTGTGGAGCCTGCTTGGGATTCTCTCTCTCCCTCTCTCTCTGCCCCTCCCCTGCTCATGCCCCTCACATGCTCTCTGTATCTCTGTCTCTGTCTCTCTCTCTCTCAAAATAAGTAAACCTTTGAAAAAAAAAGTTGGGGCACCTGGGTGAGTCATTTGCTTAAACATCAGACTTCAGCTCAGGTCATGATCTCATGGTTTGTGGAGTTGAACCCTTCATTGGGCTCTGCATTGACAGTGTGGAGCCTGCTTGGGATTCTCTCTTTTTCCTTCCCCCACTTGTGCTGTTTCTCTCAAAATAAATAAATAAACTTTAAAAAAATGAAGTTGATGGAACAAAAATAGAGCTATAAGAATACAATTTAAATACAGTTATAAGAATAGCTATATATATTACAGATACATAATCCCTATATACCTGGAGAATGATGGATTAAGAATGTAGTAAGAGAAATTCCTCAGATTTTCTTTTTTTTTTTTTTTTAATTTTTTTTTCTCAACATTTATTTATTTTTGGGACAGAGAGAGACAGAGCATGAATGGGGGAGGGGCAGAGAGAGAGGGAGACACAGAATCGGAAACAGGCTCCAGGCTCTGAGCCATCAGCTCAGAGCCTGACGCGGGGCTCGAACTCCCGGACCGCGAGATCGTGACCTGGCTGAAGTCGGACGCTTAACCGACTGCGCCACCCAGGCGCCCCTCCTCAGATTTTCTAATGGAGAATCAATGACCTGTTTTAAATTTGATGACTTAAGACAAACACACGCACACATACAGATACACACACTTAAATGATGGGACCAATTGTTTCAGCCTCTGAGAGTGAGATTTTTATAAATTTGGTGACATTTTGTTTTTTAACCTTGTTAATATATTATTTTAATAAAACTTATAAATTGTGATTTTACATTTTCAACATTAATGTGTGCTGTTTATAGAGTTGGCATTTTAAGTCACATATGAAGATAGAAAAAGATATAATCCCTACCTCTAGATTAAGAATACATTTTATAAATATAAATATAAATATTTGCATCAAAATATTTACCATCAAAAGTGTCAAATGTGAAGAGAGGAATTAAGTGATTTTGTCAACATAATTTTACCAGATGGAGAAAACAAATATTTTGGAAAATTGAAAACAAAATAAAAAAATTGCTGCTAATATGATAGATTGCCATTCTGTAAATCCATGCTAAAGGAATAAACTAAGTCATGAAGAAGCCCTCCCAAATCTCCAGTGTGCACTTTATTTTGAAATCTTAAATATCTCTCTGTGTTTTCATGAGTGCATTTATTTAAGTACAGGTTGAATGATTAACTTTGGTCTCATAGCTTTTGATGTAAAAGTTAGAAACTATGAGATCAGGCTACATCAACAAAATATATTTGCAGAATTTTATAAACCCAATGGCCCCCCTTAAGAGAGAAAACATATGTAGCACATTGCCTGGAATATGTTTTATTTATTAGGATTTAAGTTTGGTATTATAGAAATAGTGTAGGTGATGGATTAAACTAATTTGAGCTCAAATACCGACTGAAAAACTTGGTATAGCTACCTCATGGTGTCATCCTGGGGATTAAAGGAGATGTTTCATTTAAATGTCCGGCTTGGTGTCACAAAGGTAGCAATTAATATTAGATCTCCTCACCCAAAATGCAAAGCAGCACGTAGTAAAGGAATCCGGTTGGATGAGAATCTCATTTATTTTTTATTTATTTATTTTTTAAATGTTTATTTATTTTTGAGAGAGACAGAGACAGGATGGAGTGGATTAGGGGCAGAGAGAGAGGGAGACACAGAATCAGAAGCAGGCTCCAGGCTCTGAGCTGTCAGCACAGAGCCCGGTGCAGGGCTTGAACCCACGAGCTGTGAGATCATGACCTGAGCCGAGGTTGCACGTTCAACCGACTGAGCCACCCAGGCGCCCTGAGAATGTCTCATTTAAATGCAGATGAAAATAAATTGTATAGTCTCCTGGAGATCAACTTTTGGAAAACAAGATGTATATTAATATTTTGCCATGACGCAAAAGCAATTATGAAAAATGCAAAAACTTAAGTCAACAAAAACAAAGTGAGAGGAAAATAAGAGGTACATCTTTTTCTCTTTTTCTAAAATACAATTTAATGTGAATGAAGATAGGATATCTATTTGAATATATTTTGTTGCTTTTGATGAGAAATTTTATATAAGAATTTAAGAAAATAAAATATTCAAATATGTTCCTTTTTGCTTTCAGTACTCAAATTATGTTTTGTTTGTGTCTCATTTTATTTGAAGAATTATATCTAAAGACACAGTTGGAAAGAAATTTGATATTTTTACTTTGAGGATGTTGAGTTTAACATGATGGATGGGTATATACATTTGCGAGGGTCCTTTTGACAGAAATAGGGAGCTGAACCAAAGTCAGGGAGAACTAGAGGTGGGGGGGGGGTGAAGTATGCACAGCTTTGAATAGAATCTTGTGGCTCATAGAACCTGAAGGCAAAAAACAAAACAAAACACACACACACACACACACACACACACACACAAAGCAAAAAACAAAAAACAAAACAGAGAAATGAAGTGTCAACAGTGCAGGAGAAGCAGAAAAGCTTAGAGTCATAGAAACTGAAGGGAGAAACTTTCTCCAAGTGGTAGAAAAGAATGTGAATGTGTTATTCAGGAGCCCAATAGCTAAGAAAAGTCTATAGTTAATAGGCAATCACAAATGCTTACAAAAGTTCTTTGACATTGGAGACTTTGAGACTTAATCCAGTAAACCACACTCTACTAATGTGTTGTCCCTCTTGGAAATATCAAGCTCTAAAATAAAGGAAAATGTAAGTAGCTTCCATTGGTATGCTTACATACAATTTTGTCCATTTCCCATGTCATCAGACTAATGGAAATGTGTTTAAAGAAAGCATGGCATTGTTGATGAAATTGACCTGATCTAGGTCCTGGTTATTCAGTCTATTTTAAAATCATTCTGCGTTTAGCATGACTTCTCGGAAAAGTGTTGCAGATATGACAGAGTTTCGATACTACTTAAGAATATCACTTGTTACTGCGTGAACTCACCGAGTTCATCATTTCAGAATCAATAGAGAGCGATTGCCAAACCCAACAAAGACCAGAGCCATGTAGCAGCAGCCTGCCACGAGAATGCCTATATATAGAATGAATCCAGAAGTGTCATCGGGTTCTGCCACCTGGGGAGCACACTACTTCAGAGCTGTGCTGAGAGACAAAAAAATAGAAAATAAAATTGTGAACACCATCTGTGCTTTGGAAATCTATGGCTCGACATTTTTATACCATGTTTATGACAGAGTTTTGGTGACAAAATAAATTGCTACAAATATTGTACTTTTCATTTCTCATTCTTCATCAGAAAAAATTCAACAAACGTGTAAGTCTTGCATGTGTCAGTCTTCTCACATGTACCTAATACATTAGAGTCTAGCTGTTTTCACTAAATGCTAAGAATGACTTTATATTCTTTTTAAGTTCAGTTTTATATAGCATATTGTTCTGTCTTTTTCTAATTATCTTCACTACCATGCTGGTTTTAGGATTTTGTAGTTTTCAGTGACAGAAATCCAAATTCCCACTTAGCTATTCTTTCTGCTGGGTTAGCTTTTTAAGCTTGTTCTTTTTGTGCTATGGAAAAGATGCCCCAGCTTGGACTTGCATGATCCTTAGCATCGGCTTCCCCCTAAGAAGAAAGAACTTTTTCTTGGCATCAATATCAGCCCCTCATAAAGGACTGGTTTGCCATGTTTATTTAATAATATAATTAGGTGCATTATTCACTCCAGGGCCAATATAGTGATGAGAAAGGTGGCTAATCTGAGCATCTCACCCCAGGAAAGGAAGAATAACTTTAGATTCAAGCACGACATTTAGATTAGGAACAAGAATGGGATGTCCTGAAAGAGAGCAAGGACTAAATTGAAAATATACTCATTATGTATGAATCACCATGCTAGTGTCTCTACCCATCTCTTCACATCCAGTTTTTCTCTTACCTGATCATTTTCCAAGAAAAAGTCATGGTGACTATTATCTAAAAATAAAAACAAACCCCAACAAACCTCAAAAGACAACAATAAAAATTAATATGACCACATTATTCCCATATTTGAAGTCCTTGAGTGGTTTCCTATTATCCTTAATGATCATATCTGAAATCCTGAATGTATTTAAAAGGCTTTTATGATGTAGCCTCTGCCTCTTTAGTTTTTCTGTGTGCAGCTCCTCTGGTCCAGGCTTCCATTCAGCCATGCTGGTCTTATTTCTGTAGTGTCATATTCTACCAAGCATCTTCGTGTTCACTTTCAGAAACATTCTTCTAAATCCATCTCATTCTTCCATTCCCATGTCTATTCTTTTATCTCCACTCCTCTCCCCACTTTGCCCGTTAGCCTGGTCAACATGTGTTGATTTTCAGGTCTTAGAATAAAAATCACTTTCTCAGGAAAGCTATATTAGTCAGCGTTCTCTAAAGAAACAGAGCCAATAGGATATATACGAATATAGAAAAAGAGATTTATTATAAGAGATTGGCTTACCACAATTATGGATCCTGAGAAGTCCCACCAATGTCCATCTGGAAACTAAAGACCCAGGAAAGCTGAAGGTATAGTTCCATTACAAACCTGAAGCCACAAATAATTGGGAACAGTGTGAGTCCCAGGCCCAGTCTGAAGTCTTAAAAACCAGGAGCACTGATATCTGAGGGCAGCAAGAGATGGATGTCCTGGCTCAAGCAGAGAGAGCAAAGTCACTCTTCCTTTTCTTTTGTGTTCCAATGAGGCCCTGGATAGATTGGATGATATCCATCAGCACTGGGGAGAGCAATCTTCTTTACTCAGTTTACTGATTCAAATGCTAAGCTCTTCTGGAAACACCTTCACAGATACACCCAGAAATAATGTTTTATCAGCTATGTGTGCATACCTTAGGTTTATCAAGTTGAAACACAAAATTAACTATCACAGAAGCCCTTTCCTTCTGTGTTACATTCTCTGGCTATATGTTACCATGCTACTGTGAATTTCTTCTTTCTAATGCTCATATTTGTTATTATTTTTAAATGTCTGTCTCTATTTCTTTTACCAGATTATTAACCCCATGAGGTTAGGAACTATGTCTAGTTTTTCTCACTACAGTATCTTCACTGTCTAGCATAGTGCTGAGTGCAGACTAGGACATGGAAAAATATTTATTTGATAAATGAATATGTGAATCAATTTTAATTCTCCTCCTTATGGGTAGTTAGTCCACTCTTTTTTGAAGATGCTTTTACTTCTTTGCCTGTAAAACTTAGCTCTGTGATGAGTTCTATTTGAATGACCTTACTTTGGTTTCCTTTTCTGAAATACAATTCTAATAAGGTACTCCGTGTATGCCCAGTGCTATCTGTCCCCAGGTAGTGTAAATGGCATGTTAAATAGGTAAATCTGTTTCATTCTTGCGACACCTTTGGGAGGTTGCTATGATATTCTCAATTGCTATTTTCAGCTTAGAGCTGAGGACTGTGGCATTCTATCCTTAAAGAATTTGATTCTGATCTCACAGTTAGGTGGTGGTAGGGATCCAAATCTTGGTGTGTTGCTGGTTCCTTCCCCTGTTTAAAGATTCTTTATCTTGATTAAAAATTAGACTATACGAGGTTGGTATTTTGATTTATACAATTCACTTCATTTAAAAAAAATATGTTTAATAAAATATCATGTCCTGCCCACCACATTGCTGAATATACAGAAGAAAATATAGTTCATACCATGGAAAGGTCTATGATCTATGAGGAGACAGAGAATTAAAGCTGGAAAAATAAAAGCTTAGAGGAAATAATTAGTATTGTGTCATTAGATAATCAGCACTAAAGGATCTTGAAAAAGGGAGAGGTCATTGGTCATTGAGGGCAAAGGAAAACCCCAGGTCTTCCAAAAACCCCAGGGGGGAAAAAGAGACCCAAAATGTGTTACGGTTCTATGGATACCCTGACAAGACTAATAGATATGTGTTAGTAAATAAAAAGGTAAATTTAGGAAAATTAAGTTGGGGCTCATTATGCAGAGAGAGAGAGTCAGGAACTAAGCTAGGAGTCTACTCACAGCCATGTGGGCAGAAAGTCTTAGGTCCTAGATGAGGTCAGTGGTAGTATGTCTTATGGACATTTAGACTCTGATTGGAGATGAATAAAAGATATAAATAGGTTGGAAAAAAAAAGACTGAGAAATTATTTGAGCTTAAACTATGGAAATAGGCATGCCATGAAGAGAAATATGAAAATTGGAGGGTAGAACTTGAGGAAAGGCAAGAGGTGTAAATTCAATGCCTGTAGGAACCAGGCAAAAAATAGACAGAAGTAAAGCAGTCTGGGAAGAAGGCATAAAGAGGACAGTGGGGAGCTTACAGAGGCAGTTGCTATTTAATGGCAACAGCCCAATGGAGGATCAGAGTTACCAGATCACCTAATGGCCCAAGAAAACCTGAAATATCAGAAATGTCCTCATTTTAAATGTTGATAAACAATTCCTTTTTTTAAAAAAAGCCAACACTGTGTAGTCTAAATAAGTTATTTCCATAGGTTTCCACAAGCTTCGGGGAATAGTTAATAATGTCTGGCATAGAGAATAAAGTCTTTTCTCTAGGCTTCTATGGTGCTACTACTAGTTCAGTGGTTTTTAGGCATGGCTCCTGACAGCCTCATGAGTTCCTATTTCACAACTCAACGAAACAAGAACAAAGGAAAACAAAGCCATTTACATGCTTTTTCCTTGTCCTTTGATGTTCTACAATGTGTTGAGTGGTTTTCCAAGCCTTTGTGTATAATCTCAAATGGAATATATTATACAACCTAAGCTTCTGAGATACCTTTTTTTTTTTTTTTTTTTGTATTTTTGACACAATTTCAGTAACGGCTTTGATATGTATGGTTTGTGTTGATCTGCCATATATATTTAGTGTGTGCTCTTTAATTATCTCAAAATAATAATCCCATGGTGTGAGGAATGCTTTTCTGTTGATGATTAAGTAGAAACAAGTAAAAGGACATGCTCAGGAAAAAAGCTTCTTGACTAAGTAAACATTTACTTCATAGAAAGGAGGATGAAAAGGCCATGAGGTTTTTGTGTTAAAAGAAATGCCTTCTTATTTTTCTGTAATAATGGTGCATCTGAAAGGCATGCATTTGAGGGAAGGATGGCTTTTACTTTATATAAAGTATCATTGTATGTTCTTAGTACATGCTCTTACATATTTATACTACCTTTTAAATGCAGCTCAAACTCGAGGTTCATATGGTAAACTCACATATGACACGTATTTTCACACACCCCATGAAATTATCCATGTCTTAATACCCGCCTCCAAATTTGGGATGGGTCAGAAAGGAAGACAAAAGATAGTTAATAATCATGCAAGTAGCAGTGCTTCTCAATCTTTTTACTGAAGTGCTAGACTGCAGAGTAGAAACCATGCATATCCCTCAATATTTTTCTAAGGCTTCACATTTTATCATAGAACTTGTAGTATTTTGTAATCTCCACAATATGACTTTTAACAAATTTAAGGGAACACCTGGGTGGCTCAGTCGGTTGAGCATCCACTTCGGCTCAGGTCATGATCTCAACGTTCGTGATTTTGAGCCCCACATCCGGCTCTCTGTGGTCAGCTTGTCAGTGCGGAGCCTGCTGGAGATCCTCTGTCCCCCTCTCTCTGCCCCTCCCCCGCTTGTGCTCTCCCCCAAAATAGATATTTTTAAAGATTAAGTAATAAAAATTAAGAATTTGAGCAAAAATCAACTGGAATTGGGCAGCAGCAAACCAGAACTGATTAGGAGTATTCTGCCATCAGGAGCTCAGGGAATTTTATAGAGGAATTTTATACAGAAGTAAGGACATTATTGGTTGGCTATAAAGTCTAGTTGGCAGTGGTTAGTTGTCTTTGTATTTTGATTCTGAAACCTTGGGGCATTTACAGGACTAGGTTTTGGTTTGCTTACTTAGGCTGAGGTGGCATTATAGCCACATCTGTCTAATGGATTCCTTGTTTAATTAATTTAACAATTCGGCCTTTTGGTCGCCCTCTCATGGATGGCAAAACGTGTACATGACAGGAAGACTAAAAATTTGGTATCAGCACCACTTGCAGTCATTAAAGGTAGGTTGCTCTTGTCTCATTGTGAAACTCATAGGTTATGATGTCAGATATGTGGAAGAATTGTTCTTTCTACTCATCTCATTGCTCATCTTGTTTCTGATTCTCCTAACACAGTGAAGCCATCTGATGTACTGCCAGTGGCTTTGACAGTGAATTTAAGACCTTTAAGAGGATATTGGATACTGAAGAGGCTATAACAACTATTAGCATAATCCCAAGAGACTGAAATAAAGTCCTTAGCCAGGACCCCGTGAGTAAAACCAGCTGGCATCAATTAAGCCAAATAACACACCTAAAAGGAGATCAACTCTTTTTTTAGCCAAATGGCTCATTTGTTAATGTGCTGCGTTCACTACAATACCAGAGGTGTTGTAGCATAGACTCCTCCTTGTTAAGCTAATATGTAATCTTAAACAGCTCTGTTATTGAAAACCACTTTAGCAGGAGAGCAACTATGGCCTTCGCAGTAGATTCAGCTGATAGTTGTCAGGGCTAAGAAGCATCCTCTTCCCATGCACTCAGGGAAGAAGCAAGTAGTAAAAAGGCAAAAGGAATAAAGGTTTCATGTTGGAGATGAAGATCTTGATCTGTGATCTTGAGAGAGAGCTGTCCACCTCAAGATGCCATCTGCTTCTGGGGACGAACCTCCTTGGTCAATAGTAATTTTAGATCTCCAGCTGGTAAGCAGTGCCCAGAGTCTAGATGAACCTTTTTTAACAGAGCGATGTGGACCCATGATTCAAGGCCCTGAGGTTTGACTGCAACTAAGTATGAGGAGGACCTGGTGTGGTCTTTTCCAAGGAGGCTCAAGGACAGTCTTTGTTCTTAGTGATTGAAATCAGAAGAGGAGAAAATTGGAAGCATTAGTCTGGAGAGTTGTAGCCTAATATTTGAGGAAAATAGAAGAATTCAGGGTCCAGTTCAGTTTATAGATATTTAACAAAACCACAAAGACAATGAACAGGACTAGAATCACATATTCATAAGGCTGTGTTATAATTTTCTACTGAAACATTATTTCCTCTACAATCACCCTCATTTTTATCAAAGATAATCACAGTAAGGCTAATTTGTTTGCAAAATAAATCTAACTGCATTAAACTTGGACTGATTACTTATCTAATGTGATCTTTTCCAATTGGATTGGGGCCTGAGGTGTGAGTAGTGAAAGAATTTGCCCAAGGCAGAACAAAGGAGATAGAAGTTTATTGAATACATTGCAAGGGAGCCGCCTGTAGGACCGGAAAGGAGAGACTGTCTGGCAAGAGACAGTGGGGAGGGGCTATAGGTATAGGGTGGAGTGAGGAAGTATGGGAACATAGGGAATTTTCCCTTTTTTGGTAAAGGTGCCTGGTCGTAAGTAGCCCACTGGTGAGTTAGGGCCTATGGCTATTTCGAGGTAGGTCTGCTTAATGGGTCTGTTTGCATTCAGCTCTGGAGTCCCTGTGGGCCCTTTTGCCTTGCTCAAGTTTCTATTGTTCAAGCCTGTTATGCAAAAGCAGCCTCTACTCATAAGTGTAGCAAGAATAGTGATTGACCACATAGATTCTTTTAAGTCTGGTTTGCTACAACCCTTCATAAGAAACCTTAGCTTGAATTTTTAAAAGCCTATCCATCTCTCCAGGTTAAGAAGACAATCCAAGAACTCACCATCAGACTTCATCTGCAGTACATATAGATTTGGGTGAGTTACTCTTTTCTTGAGAGTCACAAGACTGAGGCTTCTGGGCCTACCAGGAAGTGACCTTCCTTACTTACCTGGTAAGGCTGCTCAGAACCTCTTAAACAAGTTTCCAGGCTGTTTTCTTCCAAAGGGATTCTATTCCCTCTGTAAAATCAGCCTTAGTTCCTTAAAACTGTCTAGTCATATCTGATTTTACTCAGATTCTCAGATATGACCAGTCAAAAGCCTTGGTTATCTAATGTCAAATATTCTAGTCAAAGCCTTGATAATATAACTAATGTTCCCATTTCTGTCTTTTTACAGAGGAACATGTTTTTATTGAACTTATGCAATAATTGTATTGTCATGAAAATAATAATAGTAAGTTTCCAAATTCCAGAGGGATCAGGTAGGGAGAAAAAGTAAATGTTTCAGTTCTTTTGACAGAGGTATACTTTACAAAATTTCTGTAAGTCATGATAGCTTAAGAAAAAAAAAAGTTATCCTTAAATCTGGAAAAATAAAACACTAAGGAACTAGCAATGTTTCAAAGGAAAGGTTGTAAAAAACTGTTAATCATCTTCATTAGTTTGTTCAATCCCACCATATCATTATTAATCTTTTTTTTCTACTTGAATCTAGTTTTTCCATTTATTCTGGAAATTCTTACCCAGTTCAGTTTTATGTTCTTAAAGTTATCAGAAATTTATATATTGGTAAGACACAAAATTTTTGTTCCCCAGGTATATTACCCAAAACGTAAAACAAACTGCTTTCACGATATCAAAAGAAAACTAATAGTTTAAGAAAACTTTGTCCTTTTAACAGAGAGAAAATAAAATTCTAATTCTGCACCAGTATACTTTTAATATTAAAACCCATTTTTTAAAAACTTAAATAAATCCATTCCAGTTTTAGGCCACTTGACTATGCATAAAATTACTTTTCTAAGATTCCATTTCCGCCAACTTTGTACAACTTTATAAGTGTGTATCTATTCAGGTTTGTGCTTTGAGAATCACCGCCCTGAAGTCTGCACTGAAGTGCAAGACATAGCCCTTGGGCCCTAGAAAAGATCAGGAGAAGATCTACATCTCATAACCAGAGAGAAATGATTTAAGTTTGTCCAGAAGGGCTGTGTCCCAAATCCAGATATTTTATAATACCTGCTTACCTTTTGAGATGAATAGGAGAGGTTTGGGGATTGGCAAAAAGGATAGTTGGAATTGTTTCTAGAGTCACATTTCTGTTCTTGTAAAGACTTCTTTTGTAAGACAAATAGCATTTGTTTTAATTCCTCAGAGAATTGAGTTGCAACCTAAATGATCAGGAGACTGACCAAGCCATTCAACTACGTGATTTGGTTTATTTCTTTATATCAGGGATAAGAATTTCAACTAAGATGCAAATCAAAAGATCACTTTGTTCCAGATTTAGAGCTGCATGTCTGACATATTTTAGTAAATTCTTCCACAATGGCTTCAGAATGTTTTTTCTTTCCATCTGGGTACATAGTTTTATTTTAGCTTGGAGGAGAAGACCTAGAAAAAAGTTTGTATCAGTCTCTGAATATCAGTTTCTAATTTAGCCAACTTCTGACCATAGAGCTGCTTAAGAAAAATCATTTTTTATATCTTGTCAGGTTTCAGTCAGGACAAACAATAAATATTCCTGGCAGCATTGAACAACCCCATGGACATAAGAGGAGTCTTCAGAGAAGATGCAAAACATGTAACCCTTCCAAGATTTAGAGCAACTCCCAAAGATAACCAAAAGAAAGAAAGACCTTTAAAATTGCCCTGACAACTGGCAACAGTCAGTAGGACTCTACCTGTAAATGGAGTGGAATCCACAGTTCTGTGTAGCCATATCTGACCATAAATGGGAAGTAACCCACAGTTCTGTTACAGGGGCAGAAAATTGTTCTCTTTTTCTCTTCTTCCCTTTTAGGTTTTTTGTCTGGTCTAATAGCTGAATTGAGTTAAGACAGATTAACAGAGTCAAATTTTGTAAATACAGTAGTCCCATAAGTATATGAGAGTCCAACGGCAGCCAGGTAACATGATGTATGTAACATCCTGAGCTAAGAAAAGGTGTAGGGGTATGGGGATAGAAAGGGAAGAAAGGCCATTGACAAAAAGGCAAGAGATGTTTGGAAAACAAAGGTTAACCTGTTAGGCAGATAAAGTCTTAGGTAAAAAGGTATCTCTAGTAATAGCTCTTTTGCTAGTATAGGCTCCCTTTCCAATGTAATCTTAGGTAGTTGAAGGTGAGAGAAAGAGCTTTTCCTGAATCTGTTGGGTTTTGCGTGTTTTTAGCTCAAAAGAATCCTAATGCTAAAGAGACCTATTTTGAGGTGACGATATCTGGTCCCCTTTACTGTCTGGCCACATTTTGAGGGCCCCCAACCTGACAGTTATCAAGTCATGCTCTCAAGACACAAATGAGACAAACAAGAAGGCATGCATGAGCTATTCCTAAGAGAGAAAAAAGGTCAATAACTAATGTTGTTTTCTTGCCAGTCTGAATTTTGAAAGGGCTGTTACAAAATGTTACCCTTCACTATCAACTAGGCACAATAGGTAGAGATCTGGGAGAGCAGACTTTGGTAAAAATTCTTACCCTTTGCTGGCTTTTCCCAGGATACTGTCTGCAGGCTCCAGAGCTAGTGTATCGTGCTGGAGGGTCTCACCCTGGTCACTAGAATCTATAGAGGAGGAAAAACAATTTTCCCTTTACCCTTTGTAATGAGTGCCTGGCTGAGATGCCTTTTTTTCTCCAAGGCACTTTGTAAATGCATATGTTTATCTAATAGGGTTAAAAGTTCTCTACTGTGGCTACAGAAATTCAGGATTACTTCGATAAGTTTAAGGTTAACCTACCTGTTCAGTCTTAAAACAAAACTTCATTTACCTGCAGTCCTACACTGGCCCCAGTCTAATTTGTGAGTTGGACCCAGTCTGACACAGACATAGTTGGGTTTCTAAGTCATACCCGGGACCCAGTGGACACTGACTGGCTCCTGGATACTGTCCAGAAAAAGAAATGCTCAAATTAAGTCTGAAAGCTCATAACACAAAACCTGGGGAGCTAGGATCCAGGATCCTTCAGGGACTTATCCACCACCTCCAGAGGCAGTGAGGAAACAGAGAGCTTAAATGGCCCAACAATTAATGGTGCCTGGCTGCTTGTTGCTCCTAGGGGTTGCCTGTGGGGGCAGAAGGGTCTCCTTTGGTTCTCCCTTCTGACACAGGAACTGTTAAAAATAAACTGAGGCATATTTAAAATTTTAAGAAATTTTTTGAGCCAAAGTCAATTCCAATTGGACAGCACCAAACCAGAAGGGGTTAGGAATGCTTCTTTATTAAGAAATCATTGTCTTAAATTATTTACCATCAGAGCAAAAGAGTTTCCTATCTATCTCAAGGGTTTACAGAGTTGCAGGGTTTATAGTGATTAGAATAGGTAGTGAAATTTCCTTGGTTCAAATTCAGCTTTATGATTTACCATCTTAGGCAAGTCACTTATATGATGGGGGGTTAAATAGTATGCATTACATAGTGTTGCTTTTGCTCATGGAATTGGGAGGAAATGAGCATTTACTACATAGTAAGTGTTGCTTTCAACTTTGAATGGAATGCCACATGCAAATACCTAGCACACTGCCTAAAACATTGTTGAATCCCCCTTAGAATCAAGTAATATTTCATATGCAGATAACTGAGCCTTCATCACATGTCAGATGCTGCCTCTTGCAAACTCCTATTATCTGCCTTGGCGTCATAGTATTTTAAGAATTCTGATGCATATAAATGTATGGATTCAAATGATATTTTCCACTGATTTATGAGTATATCATAGTAATCACTGTTCAGAATGGCATGTACCAAAGAATAAAGCAGTGGTTTTAGGCAGTTGTTGAAAATATCATTAAAAATATGCTCCTGTTGAGTAAAAATCACATATATATAACAGAGTAAAATGGTATTTGAGCAGCCAGTTTGCCTTTTCTATTGGTACAGAGAAATCCCAGTCCAAGTGTTTTTCTCAACTAAGTCACATTACTAATTATGCTGTTTTTTAGTGTGCGAATTAAAACAAATTACTTATAGCACCGCAAAGAGCATTCTAGATCTAAAGCTAAAGTTTTATTTTCATTGGTGTGATCTTGTTAAGTGTAGATTAAAAAGAAGAAAAGAGAAAAAAATATTATAGTGCCTTGTAGTGTCGATGGAAATTTAGTACTAAAAACAAATCTGCTGAGTTTGTCAACTCTGGGCCACTCTTTATTCTTAAAATGTATGGAGTTCCTAACCCCTCATAGCTCTTACCTCTTTTCACTGGTTATTTTCTTCAGGGAGATAGATAACAATTCAACCTTGAGTTGAAAACTCTTACCAGCACCTTTGCCCATGAAGCCAGAGCAAAGTGAGATTTCAAGGTCCCTGTTCATGTAAAGTACAAAAGAGCTTTTTGACTCACTGGAAAAACAACAGCAACAACAACAACAACAACAAGATACCAAGCAAGGTCCAATAAAACAACACCAGGTGAAAGTCAGCCCTCTACTGTATTGCACACATGTCCCTTGCACATGTTCAGATGCCCCTTTTGCTGGCATCATTCTAATTAAGGCATTAAAAGGGCCTGTGTTCAGTTTGGTGATTAAAAAGAAACCTGATTTTTTTTTCCCCAGTCCAAAACAGATTTGGCCCTTTTCACAGCTCAGGGAGTCATCAAAGTACCTTTTATAGTACTCATTTTTCCTTGGAAGGTGATCGTGCAAATGACTGAAAAGAGCATTTAAAATTATTGATTGTTGGCTTACTTGTTTTGGTCATTATCTTGCTTTCAGTATAGATGTCTTGACTGTAGGTACAAAAATGCTTCTGGTGAGCTTTCTTCAAAATTTTATGATTTTGTTTATGTGTATGGTTTTATTTATTATCATTGTTGAAATGGAAATTAGCATGATTTCTAGAATGTTTGAGCACTATAAAAGGATATACATATGATGCAAAGAGTATCCATCTCACCTGACTTGCCTCCCAATTTTTTCTCCAACACAACTGTTGTTACTAACTTCTTAGTTTTTGTTGCAGAAATTATACATCTGTGAACACACAAATTTCTCTCTTTGTCACTCTTTTTCCATACATAAGAGGGGTATACGTAAGTAGATACATAGATATATATGTAGATACATACATACATATATAAACTGCATGAATATATTTATTACTTCTTTTCCAGGAGGTACCAATGCAGAGTAATGTATGCTCTTTCCCCCTTCATTTTTTTTTTTCACTGAGAAATATACCTTAAAAGGGCTAATTAAAAAATAATATTATATATTAGTGTTATTGGAGGAAAGCTTTACAAAATTTTTGCTTTGTTTCGGATTTCTCTTTAAGATCTCGAATTTTATGTGCATTTGAAATTTACAATAATGAAACCAATATTTTAAATACTCATTTTGGTATGTCCTTGACTTTCTAAATTTACTGTTGATTTTTAATAAGTACCTGCTCATTGTGGTTAGGAAAGTACTTCCATCTTTTTATTATGCACATGGTTTTTGCAACATTCCATGGGTTTTTCTGAATCTCCTTTATGATTTTTGTGCATTTCCATTTATTCAAATCTATGCTTAAAATTTCCTATTTTAAGCCACCTATCCATATTTTCAGTTGAAAATATAATTTTAAATAATTTTGCCTAAAACATAAATGCTAAATAACACTAAAGCCAAAAGTGAAAAAAAAAGTAGATTGATGTAAACGTTTACATTATTATCAAAAAATCCATGATGATGAGAGGTAAAATTAAATGTAGTTGCATTTAAAAATATGATTTGAGGAAAATTGCTATTTGAAATCAAACTACTTCATGGCAGTCAGTAGTTTTATTTTGAGGGCAGCATTTTTTAAATTGCTTTACAAAATGATAATCTTATTTTTCTAAGTTTTTAAATTTTAATTCCAGTGTAATTAACACACAATGTTATATTCGTTTTAGGCATACAATATAGTGATTTAGCAATTCTGTATATGATGCAGTGCTCATCATGACAAATGTACTCTCTAATCCCCTTCACCTATTTCACCCATCCCCCCACCCAACTCCTCTCTCATAACCATCAATTCTGTGTAGCTAAGAGTCTGTGTCTTGGTTTCTCCCTCTCTTTTTTCTTTACTCACTTGTTTTATTTCTTAAATTCCACAGGTGAGTGAAGTCATATGGTATTTGTCTTTCTCTATTTCACTGACCATTATGCTCTCTAGCCCCTTCCATGTTGCTGCAAATGCCAAGATTTTATTCATCCCTACGGCCGAATAATATTCCATTGTATATGTACCACATCTTCTTTATCCATTCATCTCTCCATGGACACTTGGACCACTTCTGTAATTTGGCTATTGTAAAATAATGCTGCTATATACATAGGAGTGCATGTATCCTTTGGAATTAGTGTTTTTGTATTTTTGAGGTAAATAACCAATGATGTGATTACTGGAACATTGGATAGTTCTATTTTTAACTTTTTGAAGAACCTCTATACTATTTTCCACAGTGGCTGCACCAGTTTGCATTCCTACCAAGAGTGCATGTAGCTTCCCTTTCTCCACATCTTTGCCAACATTTGTTGTTTCTTATATTTTCAATTTGAGCCCCTCTGACAGATGTGAGGCGATACCTCATGGAAGGTTTGATTTCCATTTCCCTGATGATTAGTGATGAGGATCTTTTCATGTGTCTCTTGGCCATTTGGATGTCTTCTTTAGAGAAATGCCTGTTCATGTTTTCTGCCAATTTGGGTGTTGAGTTGTATTAGTTCTTTATATATTTTGACTAACAACCTTTTATCGGATTTGTCATTTGGAAATCTCTTCTCCCATTCACTAGGTTTCTTTTTAGTTTTTTTAACTGTTTCCTTTGCTGTACAGAAGCTTTTTATTTTGGTGTAGGATAAACTTAGTTTTTCAAAAAAATTCAAATCATACCAAAATAACCACCTAGCTAAGTGCACTGCAAGCACTCCCTCACACACTCATAAATCCCTTTTTCCCCTGGTGACTTCGTGTTAGTTATGATTTTTTGGCATGTTAGCAGTACTCTCTCCTCAGTAGTGGTCCCTGATCACTGTTATTTGGTTACTGATCAGAAGACAGTGCTTTCACCAAATCTCAGGTTATCCAAACATTGAGAACCCACTCAACATTTTTACTCTTTATTCACAACACCCGATGAACAAACAAACAAAAAAATGGATGTGGAAAAGGAAAATACCATTGGTTTTATTGTGCATAAATAAAATCTTTAAAATGATTTATAATTTATTTTCCCAAATCTGTAAATGATGATGGCAAAGTGGTGGTGTTATGAGGGGCACTCCACATTCCATTAAGGGAGAGTTGATTCCTTCATACTTTGACCTGTTGGATGGTTTCGTATAGGCTGGATGTATAATACAGAAACACAAGACCTGCTCTGCAGAGAGCGCAAGATATCCATCCACTCAGAGTACAGAATATAGGGGTCAACTCAGCTGTTCATCAGAGAATGGTGGGTAGGGGACAGTAAGGCTTTCACAATCTAAAGGACCATCTTTTCCAATGACAATGATGCATTTTCAGAGGCAATAGCCTTACAAATTAGAAATGTGCATGTCACAGCCTTTGAACTGTAGTTAGGTGGTGGAAGTAAGAGCTATGAGTGAGAATTCTCCACTAGTGTCTGCAGAACTAAGGTTTACTCTATCAGTATACTGCCTGCTGCCTTCTAGCTCTATACCTTACCATGTAAAATTTTCTATGTTGCATTTATCTACATATACTTTATTGATTTTATTGGTTTATGAATATGTAGCCTACCTGCTCAATTTTGACTGTGAATGGCTTGAACACAAGATCTAGGCGTTCATCATTTCTATAGTCTTAGTTCCTAGTACAAGGTAGCAACTTTTTTTGTTTAAAAGAATAATCAGACAAGCCAGTGTTCAAATCAATTTAATCATTTTTTCTGACCTCAGCTTAGTTACCTGTAGCGTAAAGATAGTAACAGCAAGCTCATTGTGTTGATGAAATGTGTGTGTGTGTGTGTGGGTAGTAGGTGAATTGCCTTGGAATCATGCCAGTAATATTCTCTAAAATGGTAGCTGTCATTTTTGTTAGTGTTGTTATTATTCAGTAATCGTTACTAAATTAGATGGAAAGTAATTGATATATCAACCTGTTTATATGTAAATTTTAGTAGATTTATATATACTTCAGCTGTTGCTTAATCTGAAAAAGATAACTAAAGTCAAGAGAGCATAGAGCATAAACAATAAATAGATTTTGATTGAAAATATTATTCTAACTTCAAACTCCACTCTTTACATTTTCAGTTTAATTTTAGGCCAATATTGATCGTTTCTGTGAGGTGTAATTATTACATTTTCTAGGTCTGTGTTCCCATACAGCTTCAAAATGTCTCAGATACCCAAAAAGCTTTTTTAACATAAACTAATATTCTAATTTAAAGCGATACATATTTTTTGTCTCCAGACGTGTTTCTATTTTTTTTTTCAACTTTTAGTAAATGTTGACACTGTGCTTGCGCTGTGGTAATGGAGATGTACTGACTTTGGAGAGAAATGAAGTACCAAGGGAAGCTTGAGAAACTTGAGACTCTTTCCTCCTCCACCATCTATTGTTTGAATGCAGGGGTTCTTCTATTTATGTGAAATGGTCAGTGAAACAGATAGAATAGAATGTGTAGTTCACTGGGACATATGAGACTCAGATTATTTTGTTGATGCAAATTATTTTCCTTATAAATATGACAACTTTTAAGTCTGCATTATCTGAAAATACCTGATGCATTTACATTTAACTACAGAGAGTAAATATTTTTTAATGTTGGTCCTTCATTAAAAAAAATTTAAAGGGTTAAAAGGCCTCTGAAAGGAGAGAGAAAAGAGAAGAAAGAGTGGAGGGGGGAGAGGAGAGAAAAAAAAAAAGAGCAAGGAGCAAAAAGAGGAGAAGAAGCAGGAAGAGAAGAAAAAAAGATGAAGAGAAAGGGAATAAAAGAGAAGTGGAGGGAAAAGGAGAGGAGATAAGGGAAAGGGAGAAAACTCCCAGTTTGTGGTTACAATTGAGATTATTACCCAGAATGCAACTGATCTGAAAGGAATTCATAGTGCTATATTCAATTAGACCTGGACATGTGCTCCTAAATCAATTATATCAAAAACTGTAATTATTCCAAGTACTACTATAAAGAGCAACAAGTTAAGCTCTTCTTCCAGTGGCACTGGTTTAGAAACTCAAAGGTCATAATTATGAAAGGTATTAACAGTCGAAGTGATATGATTTCCAAGTGATTAAGTTGGTTCACAAACCTCTCAGAACTATAATTATGTGGAAAAAGGAAAGTGTGAAAAAGTCACAGGCCATAAAGAGCAGATTCCCATCATTGCTAAATGGGTTTTCCTTGCTCATGAGACATGGAGCTTTAAATGAAACACCTGACAGATAAAGACTGGGACACTACATCTACACTTGAATATAAAGGACAGATAGAATCAAGGGAAAAAAAAACTACATTTACAGTATGATGTCAGCTGATCAAATAACAATCACATTAAATGCACTGAGATAAGCTAAGTCATGGTAATTATTTGAACTTGAACACCAGATGATGTCCAGAGTATGGACCCATATTGTAAAAATGCCGGAGGTTATAAACCAATAGAAATATAAATCTGATTAATAACATATTTAAATACAAATTTATGATCATTTAAAAGCTCTTTTGAGTACATTGCTATATTTGACATTTAACACAGAGAAATTAAACAGAAAAGTGTCATGTTAGCCATTTTTTTTTCATAGAATAATGCAATTACTTGAAGGGGTTGAATCAAACAGATCTAAATTAGTGATCCACAGATTAGAATTGGGTCTCCTGAATCTCACATAAAGGCTCTTTTCAATGATGAAGAAGTTGAACCTGTTATAATCATTCTCTGCATACTCTCCATACACAGGGGTCCATTTCCTGGTTCTTGTAGAAGGTGGAGTTTCTATTGGGGTTTTAGCTGTGCCACTCTATGGCTAGTGCCTGTGCAGTGGGATAAAGCCTGAAAAGAAAAGAAATGTAAAACTCACTCGCTTGTCACTGCTTCTCCAAATGTTGACTCCCTCTCACAATCTGCCTGTTTTTATTGTTCAACTACCTAGGTAGTAGATGTTTTAATTTTTTTAACAGATTTTTTTGTAGTTGTAATCCACAGGTGGCATAGGACATGCTGGGTTTACACCAGGATAGCATACTAGAACTCCCCATCATTGATTTAACAGAATAATATCATAATAAAAACATTTAGAAACGTCCAAAAAGACAAGATATGTCAGGTGCCCTCCGCCCCCATTCTTTCAAGGCCATTGCTTCTCTTTTGCATCTGACACTCTTGACTTCACGTTCCTGGAAAATTTTGCTTTTCCAGGGTTGTCTTCAACAGCTCTGATTTTTGTTTCATTTTGTTTTTATTTTGTCATCTCTTTGTCAGTCTAACCCTTAAAATCCCTTATAAATTGTCTTTTACTCATGCTCTCTTGATACTAGTTCTATAGTTCCATCACCTCTCTTACTTTTGAAAACTGTTTATATGCTAATGACTCATAAATATGTCTCTCCAACCCAAACCGTGTCCTAAGTTTACTCAAGTATCACAATATTGGCTACCCATTAACCCTTGATTGTACCATATTCATCTCAAAATCATCATGTCCAAAATGGAAACCCCACCCCATATGTTCCAAACTCTATAAATGGCACCATAATCTGCTTAATTGTCAAAACTAAAGACCTATAAGTCACGCCACAGTCTCTTCCTGTCACTCCCCATACCCTGACATGCAGTATCCTATTTTGGGAGTAATTTTCAGTCTGTTTTCTATTCCAATATATCCCTTCTTGCAGTATGTTGTCCAGATGAGTTCAGTAGATGCTTCTCAGGTTTTCCTCATTCCACTCTTTGGCTCTTAAATACATCCTTGAGGTGCCCATCAGTGTCATGCATCTTTCTCAGTCAATGTTCTTCAATCACTCCACTTCGCCTGCAAGATGGCATTCAGACTCCCACACGAGTTGTCTTTGTGAGCAAGTTCTCTTCAACTTTAACTCATTAATCTCCTTACCCACATCTAGTTTTAGTCCTTTTCCCTCACTTTGTATTTTCATAATGCTAACCCACATGTATTTTGCTTGACCCATCATGGAGTTTCATGCTACCATGTCTTCATTTGATTAACCCTTACAAATGTTTCCAAGCCTGTTTAAGGTGTCAAACAGAGTTCAGATGCAAGTAGGGTTTAATCATAACCATCAGGATTTAACCAAGCCTAGGTACTAGGGGAAACTGGAAAGGACTAGTGCTAGCTCAATTTCAAAATGCAAAATAAAATTCCAAAGGGTGAGTTTAAGCTGAGGATTCAGAAGGGGTGGGGTTACCCGAAGCAACTAGCACCATACCATTAATCAGCAAGGTTTAAGGGATAGTCTATAATATATCTAATGGTATGTCAGCATTTTATGCGTCTAAAAATCTCTACTTTGATAAGGTCAAGAAATCTATGCCTTTATGGATGGTCTGTAAGCAATTTTATAGTATTATTATTGATAATAAATACATAGTAATTCACCTTTTATAAGATTCTGACTTTTCAGATTTTTTCTGTTATGGAAATATATTTGGGTTGTAAAGAGAAGAGTGAATGTAATCTATTTAAAATATTTATTTTATTAAAAATTCAAGTTCTAAACACTTCTCAGAAGGCTCAAAGATGATTTAATTTGAAATTGGTTTTGAACTCCTTCAAAGATACTTTCAAGTTCACATTGTTGTGTGAGTATGATAACCTTTACATCCTCCTACGTCAATATAATTACTTTTACAGTTTAAGGATTATAGCTATTAAACACTAATTTCACAATTTAAACTAATTACTAGCAATAAATTGTTTAAAGAATGAGCACAGGTCAATTTCTGTAATATTGTAAAAAAAAAAAAAAAAGTGGGGGGGGGTGATTTTCCTAAGGTCAAATATACATTTGAAAATAGGCATTGCACAAAATTTCACTGGGATTAGAAAATTAAAATGCTATCAAAGTGCTAAGAATAGAATTAATTTCATGACAGCAGAGTAATATAAGACTACTGGTTTAAAAATATATTATTCATTCAATCAGTTATTTATTATATAAACAGTTGTCACACCATTATTATGTGGAAAAATTGAATAGTGTGCTGACAATACAAAGAGAAGTGAGGCTCTCCTGCTTCTAAGGAGCTAGTCAGTGAAACAGGAAAGGAAGCAATTAGAAAGCAATGTGGCAAGTGTTATAATAAAGCTAAGTACAACCCATTTGGGAAACATAAAATAAAGCATGTTGCCTTAAAGCTGTACTCTGGTAGTTTTTTTTTTTTTTTTTTTTCTGTAGACTGAATAAGTTGTTACTTTTTGCACCTGTATTTATGGCTATTAAAAACACACACATATATATATATATATATACACACACACACATATATATATATATCCTTAATATCATAATATATGTATCCTTAATATCATTATATATATGTATATATATATCCATCCTTAATATTATGATTATCCATTTCATAATATTCATTTCATAATATTCATAATATTCAATTCATTTCATAATATTTTTGAGTAAACATGAACAAGAGTCAATGCCTGTCATAAGAATGAGCCTGTATGATAATTATATAGATACATACATATATATATACATATGTAGTTAACTTAATAAGGATAACTTATAAAAATAAATTTGAGATCCACCATTACTTCTCCTGAACTTTTATAACACATGTGTCTTAAAGAGAATGAGTAACCCAGGAGTAGCAAGTAGGTTTTAGCCATAATTGACTGTTGAAGACTATCTGAAGTTCAATGAGGTAAGAATTCCAGAGATGTCTAGACTCAGTAGGAAAGAATGTGGCATTGATTATATGTGCTGTGGGCACAGAAAAGGGGAATGTTGGCTCACTCCATGCCATCCCTGGAGTGGGTTAACAACAGAGATACTAAATGATTAGCGTTAGAACAAGGAAGAAGAGGGAATGTAGCACATTAAAATTAAATGCTGCTAGAAAAATTAGGTGTGAACAGTCATTCACAGATGAGGTACTCTGATAAGACACCTGCTACCAGCTAGAATCAGCTCTCCTGGCTGAGGAAAGGAAAAAATGATTGAGGGACAATGGAAGGGGTCGGTGGAACTCTGCTGCAGACTATCTCCATTTTTCACTCATTTGTGTTCAATTTACAAATCATGAGGAAAAACAAGAGCGTTTGGAATGCATTGTTTTATATTTGGTTGAGGTTGATTTTCAAAAGTCATCCTTGTGGGGAAGGGGGAGTTTTTCACCTGGAAACAACATATTAATGACAATAACTTTTAAGGCGCCAGAGACTTTTGGGCAGCACTAAGCCACAAGATAGTGTATTATGTAGTTAAATTCGTACAATTCTTTAAATACTTCCCTGAAAGACAATCACAGATTAAGAGCTTTGAGATACTCAGCTCAGTGAACAACAAAAGTCTTAGCTTGATAGAATAACAATCTAGATTTAATCGCTGATAGAATATTCCTGCTGAATATAAAATCAAATTAACACCAGCAGGTTAAATGGTAGGACTTATTTTTAGAGTAAGTCTTTTCCCTCAGCATAACCTATCAAGCTTGACATTTCCTGTCCCTTTGCTCCTACGTTTTCATCCCCTTGTCTCATGGATTTTTATCTATACAAAATTGAAGCTGACAAGCACATTCCTCCCCCTTGTTTGCTTTCTGTAAGTGTGTGGTGTGTGTGTGTGTGTGTGTGTGTAGGTACTGTGGAGGCCCTTATAAAATTCAGAAAGGGCATGCATCAAGTCAAATAACAAATGTCCAACGTAAAAATATGATACCCATTTCAAAGCTTTCTTCAAATATTGTATAGTAATCTGAAAGTCAGGAATTTCTTATTGGATCTGAATTCATGACTAACATCCATTTTCATGCTAGCATAGATACCCATCTATTGGTGAAGAATCATTGTACCTTCTAAGAAGGAAGACATTAAAATGTATATTGTGCATATATATATATATATATATATATATATACACACACACACACAAAACAATGCCACATTATATATATAAATATATATACATATGTATATGTACATATATGTGTGTGTATGAGTGTGTGGCCATTCAATTTATATGCAGTATATATAAAATGAAACATTGCTATTCTTATAAATTCATATGTGGCTTACTATATTGGGCAAAAAAAAAAAACTACCACTTCATTACTTTAATGATTTCTTCCTTAAATAATTTAATACTCTTAGTGGTAGAAATGAGCCCAAATGTCTATTTTTTCAAAACTATATCTTTGAAGAGAAATATAAGACTAGCTCTTCTATCCACTCTAGCAAGGGCGAGGTGAAAGTCACTGATAGCAGAACGTGTGGTAGAAAGTCCCGAGCATGAAGGCAGTGGGAAGATGAGGGCCTGGATTTGTGAAATGGCAACAAAAAGGAAGTGGAAGAGACTCTATTGTGACAATATTTGACCAGTTTTGGCTACTGGTTGGGTTTGAAAGGAGATGTAGGTGCAGCATCAAAAACAAAAACCAACCAACCAACAACAATAAAACCCACATCACATAGAGTTCTCCTATTTGAATAACAAGAAGAAAAGACTTTTACCAGAAATAAGGAAGGATAATTTTGTAGCAGATTACATTTCAATTTAGACATAAACCATAATTGGTCCACTTAAGTGTGGTATTCCGTAGAAAGAAACACGGATTTGGACCCATTAACTCTTAAACCTACTGTGTGAGTTATGTGCTATTTTTATATCACGTTTATAGATGAAAAACAGGTATAAACAAGTTGCATGCTCAAGGTAATTCAGTAATCAGTGGAGCCAGCTTCAGAGAGCCTCCTTTTAGCCATTACCTAGAACATCTAATGATTGCACCGTCTTTGCTTATTCAGTGGAGAGATTAGGTGATAACGTCACGTCACACCATATTCCCATCATCTTTTATGTGGGCAGAACACAAAGCGTGGTCAGATTTCATAGTGCAAAATGTAGAAAGCTAATTGTATGTTGGTTTCTCTTCTTAGTTTTGCCCATTCAGTGAGTAAAGGAGATGTCCAGTCAATGCCTACTGGTTTTGTTGGTCTCTTTGTTTTGTTGGACTGGGCAATCTGATTTAGGAATTCAAGAACTAGTGCTCACTTTGGCAGCACATATACCAAAACTGGGGCAATACAGAGAAGATTAGCACGGCCCCTGAGCCAAGATGACACTCAGATTCATGAAGCGTTCCATATTTTTTGTGCTCAATAAATAATTTAAAGCATAAAAAAAAAGAATGTAAGAAATAAGAGAAACTGGTTTGATGCTCTCTGAACACATAGTTTACTTCGTACTCCAACTTGTGCTAAAAGAAATCGAAGACAGGGTCTTGGTTTTCTGATGCTCAAAAGTAAAGAGGAAAACATATAGACAAATTTGAAACAGCTGGATGTCATGAACTTGAATCTGGAATACTTAACTCTAAGAAATCTTGAATTTAATTATCAGAGCCACAGTATGCCTATAATAGATTAAAACAAATAAAGAATGGCGTCTCGTTCATTCCTATACTCTAACTTTGGTCTTCTTATCTACTTTTTCTATGGATATGGAATGTAGGTGATTAGGAAAAGAAAGTCCCTTAATCAGGAAATCACAATATCAAAGAAATCAAAATTGTGTCACCACATTTATGAATATATATTGTAGAGTGACTCAACGTACACTATGCAATTTGATCTTCGTAGTCACTCTTTCAAGTAGATACAGAATATTTTTTTATCTCTATTTTAGAAAGGAAGCATAAGAAACTCAACAAATTTAAGGGACTTATCCAGGTTGACACGAGCTATTAAGTTGGATGTCAACCAAATCGTCTGAATCCAATTCCTATGTTCTTTTGATTCTGAGGGTTTTTAATTAAGATAGGCAGCAACAAAACAACCCCCAAATCTCAGCTTACCCCCAAAAGTTTCTCATTCTTGCTTACATGGCCCACATAGTTTCGCAGGGCGTCGTCCCCATGGGGACCCTGGCTCTAAAGCTTCTGTATCTTGCAGCTACACCATCTGGAACTTGATGTCTCCTGAGTTGCTGAGTCATAGGAAAGAGTACAGAAGGGTCTCACATCAACAATTAAATGCTTCGTCATTTCTTCTCGCAGACCATTATCCAAACATAGTCACATGGTAGGAAGTCTCAGCCTTGTGTGAACCCAGAAGGGGAAAAGAATTAGATGTGACTCAGCACTGGAAGTCTTCTGATAATGGTGACCTTGGATAACTAATATTCACAGGTAGGAAAATGAGCATTAAAAACAATAATGAAACAATTTCCCATACCAGGGGTTTCTGCAATTTCTGTTTCTATAAATGACAGAATGAAAAAATAATATCCCTTTAAATTAAAACCAAAACACATCATGTATGCTAGCCACATTTTAAAGCGCCAACAGTCTGAGAGGCAGCCAGCTACAACATTCCTTACACTCTGTGAAAACAGCAGCCTGGATTGTCCTGAGATTACTGTCAATTCTTGTTTAGGAACTTAAATCTTAGGGGGAAACAACCTAATGTAAAAATGAGAGAAGAAATAAATAAAGCAGCAGATTTGCTTATTAATTATTTTTTTTCTTCATAGCAAGGCATGAAAAACTCCTAAGATATGCTATATTACTTCACAGAGGTAGAGTTGTGATATGTTTTTTATAGCTAGAGGTCTCTGACAATTATAGGGAAGCATAATCATTCAATATTGCTTTGAACTCAGGAAGCCTGAGAGAATAGTGAGGTAAATGACCAGAGCAATTTTGTATCTTAGAAATAAAAGAAACAGCATGATTTAATGGAAAAAAGAGTGAGCTGCTGAGTCAAATGTCCTTGCTTTGGTTTTTGAACATACCATTCATTGAGACTCAAGCTTGTTGACTGCAAAAATGATACAAATATTAACACCTGCCTTACTGGGTAATTGTGAGGAACCAATGGGACAGTCTTTTATGACAGCAGTCTCTAGGCCGTAAAGCACTGAAATCAACTTAGTTGTTACTGAAAATTTGTTGGGTTGATACAGAGGAAATGAAAGACCAAATTCTGTGGCACCTAAGAACCAGGGCTGGGCCATTGAAAATGTAGCCAGAGGAACTTTCTGCTCTCAACTTTCTTCCTTTGCTAACTCTTACTGCTGATGATCTAAGCATGGTATACTCTGTTCTTTCTTCCTCCATGAAGGTACAAGAAACTTAGAGCTCTTTTTATTGTTAGAAACAGTCATCATTTTTAAAGCCTTTTTCTTTCTAAATCCATTTTACATGATCAGTAGAAAAGCATGCGTGTAGAAAAAAAAAAACAAGCCTTAAATTTTCAAGCATGCTGAAAAGATGAATTTTTTTCCTAAAACATTTTCCTATTAACATATTGCATATGATCAGTATAATGAGACTTAATCCACTTAAGCAAGATTGCATATTTGTCTCCAAATAACACATGCCCGTTTACACGAAATATGTGGATGAAATGCTACAATTTAAACTGTAAAGTTGAACTTGATCAAAGAAATGAATACCTTAAATAAGTGAAAAAACTCATCATTAAAATTCAATTTCCACTGGATAAAATGTGTGACCAGTGTTGCAAAGCAATATGCCTATGCTACCATGGTACTAGTATTTTAGTTCAAGCTAGCGTGTTGAAGACCTGATGTTGAAAAATGGTGCTTTTTGGTTATAGACACTACTTCATATGAACTAATTTCTTCTGAAATATAATCCTCATCTTTAATTTTTTTTTCTAGTACCAGAGTTTTAACCTGTCTAAATTTAACTGTCTAAATAACCACAGAGAAATCTCCTGGGAAGAAAGTGCTTCAAAAGCAGGGGCACCTGGGTGGTGCAGTTCAGTGAGCATCCGACTCTAGATTTCAGCTCAGATGGTGATTGTAGGGTTGTGGGACCAGCTCTGATCAGGCTTGTGCTGAATGTGGAGCTTGCTGAGATTCTCTCTCTCTCTCTCTCTCTCTCTCTCTCTCTCTTCCCTCCCTCTGCCCCTCTCCCCTGCTCACGCATGTGCTCTCTTCTCTCTCTTAAATAAAATTTAAAAAATTTCAAAAGCAGGTGGTTCCTCACATCTCTACTATACTTATGAATATTTTCTTATAAACAGCCTACTATGGATAAAAACCCAATCTTGCTATATCTCTTCCCTTTCACCTGGATGCATCCATTTATTTATTCTTTTTTTCATTTAACATATATTTGCTGAGAGTTATTATTGACAGGCACACTTCCATGTGCCTGGAATACAGACGGTAAGAACATAGAAGGTGAGTGTGGGTGTGGGGTGCTCTTTAGATTTAATCTCTCTGAGGGTGAAAGTAAGCAGAGACCTGAATCGGTTAGCCATACAGAGTTGGACAAATTTGGAAGCACAAATTGTATTCGTGTCTGGAAGGAGAGCATTGCATACAAAAGCCTGAGGTTATAGAGTATCATTGGTGTTCTTTCCATTTGGGAAAGAAACACATGTGGCTACGTTTGCATGAGGAGTTAAAAGAAAAGTCCTTGAAGCTAGATCCTGGATGGCTTCATAAGTCAGAATGAGAAGTATAGATTTGCATTTGGCAGAATGGCAGCTGTTGGAGATTCTGGGTTAGGAGGGAGGGACATGACTCAATTTGTGTTTTAAGGACTTCGCTGGCCACAGTCTGGAGACTAGTCTACACAGGCTTAGTGTGCAAGCAGAAAAACCACTTGGGACATCTACAGCAAGCCAGATGCTCACCTCCATGTACCAAACATGTCATGATTGTCGTTTAAGGAGCAGATTAATATACAAAATTAAAGATAGGAAGTCCAGTTCCGATATGGCTGAATTTTGTGATTGTTGTGACTGGTTTAATACTTCTTGATGAAGTTGACAAGTTCTGAACTCTTTAAAGTCTCAGTTCCACTTATCAGTAAAATAGAATGATACCTGACTTCCCCTCCACATGTAGTGGGGGCAGGATCAAAGGAGATAATGTGTGTTGAAAGCACTGAGAAAACCATGAACTTCAAAGCATGGTACTCTACAAATGCTGGGTATTGTTATGCATAATTATTGGTCCTGATTTGATTTAGCAAAGGACTGTTTGTTTTCTCTAAATTGGTCAAAGAGGAACCACGCCTCATTCTAAACTACAGGTAAATCTAGTTGTACCCCAAGTAAATTAAATAGAATCTAAAGATGATCATTTAAGATTTTTTATTTAGAAATGGAGTTTTTCCTTGAAATGTGGGTGCCCACAATTGACCAACTTGAAATACTTAAAGCTGGTAGGGTCCCTTTTAAAAAATATCCGGGCGCCTGGGTGGCTGAGTTGGTTAAGCATCTAACTTTGGCTCAGGTCATGATCACATGGTTCGTGCGTTTGAGCCCCATGTAGGGCTCTGCAGCTCAGGACCTGGAACCTGCTTCAGATACTGTGTTTCCCTCTCTCTCTGTCCCTCCTCTCCCTCTCAAAAATAAATGTTAAAAAGGAATTAAAAAATATATCTCTGTGAAGGTGTGCCTGGGTGGCTCGGTCGGTTAAGCATCTGACTCTTGGTTTCAGCTCAGGTCATAATCTCACTGTTTGCTAGTTCTAGCCCCACATTGGGCTCTGCACTGTCAGTGCAGAGCCTGCTTGGGATTCTCTCTCTGTCCCTGCCTCTCTGCCTCTCTCTCTCTCTCTCTCTCTCTCTCTCTCAATAAATAAATAAACTTAAAAAAATTAAAAAAACTCTATGCAATGTCATTGTTAACATTATGAAAATAAGCCATCGTGGTTTAATCAGCCGTATTGAAGTTTATAGCTGTATCTCAGGACACTTAGACACCTGTCTATATCTGGGGAAGCTAATGTCTTGTTCAGGCAAATCACAAAACAGAATGAAGGAGTCCTCCTGATTTTGTAGATTTAATCTAACTCTTTTTGAGTGACAGGAGAAGCAACAGGATACTTCCCCCAATCTTTCCATCCTTTTATCCATCTTACTTGTCTGTTCTTTTTTTGTCCTTATATTGAAAATATTAAGGCCTATAAAAAAGTTACCATGACTGATTAAGGAGTTAAAGCTTGTTTTTGAAAAGTTTTTGTCTTCATTCTAACCTACATCATTTGTCTAACTTGACATATTTGACTAATTTCTCCCTCCCAATTCAATTCAGTCCTTTTTCTTAGCCCCTCACTCAGATCTTCTTGCCATGGTTCTCTGGGACATGACTTCACAATCAAAAGCCTTTCTTTTCAGGAAGAGACAGAGGATAGAGGTAGGGAAAGGAAAAAAGAGAAAACCACTTTTTAAAATGTTGCCCTTCCTTCCCATCAAGTCTTTTTTCTTTTTTTTTTTTTTTTTCAACGTTTATTTTTGGGACAGAGACAGAGCATGAACGGGGGAGGGGCAGAGAGAGAGAGGGAGACACAGAATCGGAAACAGGCTCCAGGCTCTGAGCCATCAGCCCAGAGCCCGACGCGGGGCTCGAACTCACGGACCGCGAGATCGTGACCTGGCTGAAGTCGGACGCTCAACCGACTGCGCCACCCAGGCGCCCCTCAAGTCTTTTTTCGGTAACATCGCAACACATTATTTGTGATCACAACTAGTATTTATAGACATCTAGATTTTACAAAATGCTTTTTGTATATTATGTGTTAAAACATGTACACACACAGACACACATACTGTGAGAAAGCTAGCAGCACTTTATGGGGCAGAAACTGAAGCATGTATGCAAAAGCACATTCTGGAGCGAAGGAATTGACCAATGTCCTTTCAATTTTAATTTCACTTTTCTTCTCTCAATTCAGAGTTGCCTAAAAAAAGTATGTGAGTGTAGTTTTGCAATATATACTCACAAGGACTCTTATATGTTAAATCAGAAACAAATGTATCTGTCCTGACAGGGGTTAGGAGCACAGAGGAAAGGAGGGTTTTAGAAGATGGACCCTTGTAGGTTGCATTTCTCACTAGCTTCTTTTTTAGTAAGTGCCCATTTAGTCAGCAAGTATTTATTGATTGGTCAAGTGATGGGCACTGTGACAGAAATATGAGAAAACCGGGAGAGAGAAGCAAATGACCTACATTGACAAAGTGAATGTGGGAGAAAGAAGTACTCCTGAATTCCAGTTTAATTCTCTACACGTTGTGTCATACTGTGTTCCAACTGCTAATAAATATTACACATTAGTTGATTTTGTTTAAAGAATATGACTTTTGTAAAAACTACTTCTGTAGAAGAGGTTTTTGTTTCTCTAGAGGAAGATACAATTCATGTGGGTAAAATAGCTTATGAGATGTTTGGATCAAGCTGTTGGATGTTTAAAAATCTATCATACCAGGGTGCCTGGGTGGCTCAGTCGGTTAAGTGTCCGACTTTGACTCAGGTCATGATCTCATGGTCAGTAACTTCGAACTCTGTTTTGGGCTCTGTGCTGTCAGCTCAGAATCTGGAGCCTGCTTCAGATTCTGTGTCTCCCTCTCTTTTCGCCCCTCCCCTGTTTACACTCTGTCTCTCTCTTTCTCAAAAATAAATACATGTTAAAACATTTTTTTAATATAAAAAAGATATAAAAATCTATAACACCTAGTTCTAAACAACCACTAGTTGACTGAAATTGGAGAAATAAGGAAATAAAAAAGATTTTAACAGATAGTGGTAACTATGAACTTACACAAATACATCTTTAGAACATGACAAATGTGAGATAGGTACAAAGAAACTATTGCCAAAAACAAGAGTAAAAGCTATCAAAAAACATACAAAATACAAGTTTTTTTCTTCATAACTTATAAGGAATAAAATAACAAGCAGGGAAATAATTGGATTATAAAATTATGTCAGTGAAACATTTCACATTATAATCATCAAAGAACGGACAGAAAAATCTAGTGTGGTTAACTAAAGAGTAAGATGTAAAAACAGATTTATTTTCATGAAATCTCAAATAATTTAACAAAAAGAATTAAATAACCTTTAAGAGAAATGATGGCATGTATTAGAGTACATTTAAGTTCACTATTTTTTTTTCAGTGACATGAATGGCGTATTTATTTTCTTGAACAAAACCTATGTGTCAAGGACTTTTAAAAACATCAACATATAAGTAGTTGATAGAGGATGAATATGTCATTTTCTTCTTGTTTTTTGCAGCATAATTCTCCAGTTATTAGGTTTTGCATTTTTTAAATTAAGTAGCACCGAGCTAAAATGGACACACCAAGATTTAATAATTATATTTTTCCAGCTGTGTACATTACCAGACCCATCATTCTGAGTCATCCACATTTTTCCTACTCAAGGAAGCACCTATGATTCAAGCCCATTAAAAGCGGCCAACAGAAAGAGTATTTTGAGGTATGGAGATGATATTTTGAAATACACATCTATTCCTATAACATCTCAGAACCTGGCATAATTTATAAATAAATAGAGGCGGATGATTGATAAGTAGATAGGAAGGTAGGTAGGTGGATAGAGGAATAAAGACATCCTTGCATTGTATGTAAATGTTACGTATGAAAAACTATTAGGCAAAATGTGCCACTTTAAAATTATTTTTTTAAGTTAGGAAACTAGCAGTTTCCAGTATTTAGTAATTACCATCTAATTAAAGGATGTGCTAAATAGCTTGAAAGTTCATCTCATAAATTCTCTTGAAGAAACAGCTATATTGAGGTACTATTGATTACAAAAACCGTACATGTCTCATGTGTACAACTTGATGAGTTTGGGTTTCTTGACTTCAGTGTGTTGTGAACATTTGGTCTTTGCAGTTTAGATACTCTGCCATTTTTATCTACCAAGTCTTCTTCGGCATTTTTCCTTAGAAGGCAGAATAAAATTCTCTAATCCAATTTCTGTAATTATTTTGGAAGACACAGACTCACCATGTGGGCCCTGGTATTGACACTGCTGTGATATTTCTGCCTCTCCGAATGCAAGGTTAAAAAATAATAATAATTAATTCAAAAAGGAGGGTTTATCAGAAACTTAACCGACTTGCTTAACAAATGCCTTTTTTTTTTTTTTTTTTATTTTGGCTTGTTCAGAATTGTTTCCTTGACTGATACCACCTTGGGATATCCTAGCCAAGCTAAAGAACATTTTGTTTAACAGCTACCAGTGATTTAATGCATATGTTTTGTGCCAACTCTTTTCAAATGTTTGGAGTTTAGCATCTCATTTAATCCACACAATACTTGTATGGGGCTGGGAAGCAATCATATTCATTTAACATGGGAAAAGGGGTCATACAGAGAGGTAGGTTCCATACTCAGGATCACTTACACCGACTGGGGAGAGCCAAGCCAAGAATACAGGTAGCCAATCTTCGTGCCTAACAACCTCACTCTACCCATCCTGTGACATGGAGTAAACCCAAGCTTAGGCAGCACGTAAGTCATTAGCACTTGAGTCAGTCATTAACAGTTTTGGTTACATCTAGACTCTTGTATTTGTTTTAAGTAATTTTCAGTGCCTTCAGAAAGGAAAAAAAAACTCACGTATTAGTCATGTATCGTGTTGGAAAAACTGAACAGCAACAGATCTTGACTAGAACCCATTTCCTCTGAGTTGTCTTCTAAAAATTCACTTGTGACATTACTCTGTCCTCTCTCACTGCATCACAGCTCCTTCTCAATATCATCTGTAGAATCCTTTTCTTCCACATGCTCTCCAAATATTGATGGTCTATAGGATTTTAGACTCAGTCTCCTTTCTATCAATTTCTGAGTGATACCATTCAGCATGAGTGACCACCCGTGTGTGTGTGAATAACTTCCGAATCCTCTTGGCTAGGCCATGTTTTCTGTGTACTCTGGATTAGTATATACCATTGTCTCCTTAAGAGCTATGCTAAAATTTTCCAAAGGGATAAAATGTCAGTTAAACTCACCAATGTCCTTTTTACTCAAATGCCTTTCCTCCCTATTTTTATGTATTGTTAACGTCATCATGAGCCACAAAGAGAAGCCACCAATGTATTTTGGTGCCTATCTCATGCTCTCTCCCTTTCATATTCTCCCAGTCACTAAGTCCTGTAGATTTTATTTCCCAAATGCTGTTTAAATGTGCTTCCTCCTTCCCATTTCTTTTATTGCTAATGTACTTTACATGTTTATATTTTGACTTATAGGCTGTTATGATAAACCCCTACTTGGTTTTCATTGATTTTTTTTCATCCTGCTCCATTTACCACTTTAAAACCCAGTATTCTTTCCAAAAAACACACTCTCTTGATGTTGCTTACATGTTACAACCTTTGACAATTCCACACACCAGTGGAAAATGGCTGGCTCCCTAATGTATTATATAAGGTCTCATAACAATATGTTTTTCTAATTTTTTTAATGTTTATTTGTTTTGAGAGAGAGAGAGAGTGAGAGAGTATGTGTGTGTGAGAGTGAGGGCAGGGGTAAAGAGGGAGGAGGGAGACAAAGAATTTGAAGAAGGCTCCAGGCTCTGAGCTGTCAGCACAGAGCCTGATGTGGGGTTCGAACCCATGAACTGTGAGATCATGACCTGAGTCAAAGTCAGACATTTAACTGGCTGAGCCACCCTGGCGCCTCAAGGGTCTCATAACAATCTTGCCTGCTGTCCTTTCCTGCCTCTTTTATTACCTATTTTCACACTATACTATAGCCACCCCAAACTTTTTTCTTTCCCCAGACATATCTTTTCCTCATTAAAAACAAAACAAAATAAAAACTGGTATTCATTCTCTCTGAGCTCTCTCCCTTGGTTACTTAAACCAGAGTAATCCTACATCTTTCATCCATGATATAAATTGCAACCATTTCATAGAAGAATAGCCATTGGTAGGGAAATCATTCCCTCTCTGTGTTTGATAACACTCTTCTTATATCTACTCTTGCGTTGGCATGCTATTTTTTTTTTTTTTTTAGTTTATTTATTTTGAGAGAGACAGAGCACAAGTGGGGGAGAGGCAGACAGAGAGGGAGACAGAGAATCCTAAGCAGGCTCCATGCTGTCATTGCAGAGCCCCATATGAGGCTCCAACTAATGAAACTGTGAGATCACGACCTGAGCCGAAATGAAGGGTCACATGCTTAACTTACTGAGCCACCCAGGCACCCCTGAATTTTATTGTTCTTAATAGTTTTCCAACCTAAGCTTCTTTCTTTCTTTCCTTTTTTTTTTTTTTTTTTTTTTTTTGGTCTATATTTATCATGGATATTGGCATGTAATTTTATTTTCTTATAATGTCCTTGTCTGTTTTTGGTATCAGGGTAATGCTAGCCTCATAAAATGAATTTGGAAGTGTTCCTTCTTCTTCTATTTTTTTTTTTTGAAAAGTTTGGAAAGAACCGGTATTATTTCCTCTTTAAATATTTGGTAGAACTCACCAGTGAAGCCATCTGGTACTGGTCTTTTATTTGTTGGTAGGTGTTTGATTATTAACTCAGTCTTCTTACTAATAATGTCTGTTTCTTCATGATTCAGCCTTGGTAGGTTGCATATCTCTAGGAATTTATCCATTTGTTTTTTTTTTTTTTTTAGGTTGTCCAAATTGTTGTCCTATAATAGTTCATAAGATTATATTTCTTATGACCCTTTGTATGCTTTCCAGCAATTACAGTACTAGGTATTTACACAGAGAACACAAAAACACTAATTCAAAGGGATACATGCACTCTGACGTTTATAGCAGCAGCACCTACAATAGCCTAATTATGGAAACAGCCCAAGTGCCCATTAATTGATGAATGGATAAAGAAGATGTGATATATTTGTATGATGGAACATTACTTATCCATAAAAAAGAATGAAATCTTAACATTTGTAACAACATGGATGGAACTAGAGAGTATTATTCGAAGTGAAATGAATACATCAGACAAAGACAAATAGCATACACTTTCACTCATATGTGGAGCTTAAGAAAAAAACAATTCATTTCTGATTTTATTCGAGTTCTCTTTTTATGGTGAGTTTGTCAAAATAGAGTTCCTCTATATTGTTTATATTCTAAAAAAGATCTTAGCTTCAGTGATCTTTTCTATTCTCTTTTAGTCTCTATTTAATTTATTTGTACTCTGATCTTTAATTCTTTCCCTATACTAACTTTGGGTTTACTTGTTATTTTTTTCCTAGTTCCTTGAGGTATAAAATTAGGTTGTGTATTTGAGATCTTTCTTGCTTCTTAATGTGGGCATCTATCACTACAAAGTTCCCTCTTAAAACTGCTTTTTCTGCATCCCATAAGTTTTAGTATATTTCCATTTTCATTTGTCTCAAGATATTATTAAATTTATTTTCTAATTTATTCTTCAACTCATTGGTTGCTCATTAGTATCTTGTTTAATTTCTGTGATTTGTAAATTTTCCAGTTTTCTTCTTATGATTAACTTTTAGTTTTATACCATTGTTGTTGGAAAAGATGCATGGTATGATTTCAGCCTTCTTAAATTTATTAAGACTTGTTTTATGACCTAACACATAATATATCCTGGGGGGAGTTTCATGAGTGCTTCAGAAGCATATGTATTCTGCTACTACTTTTGGATAGAACATCTATAAATGTCTGTCAGGTCCATCTGGTTTAACATGTCGATTAAGTCCATTGTTTCTTCATTGATTTTCTGTCTGGATGATGTATCCATTGATGAAAATGGGGGTACTAAAGTTCCTTAATATTATTGCATTGCTGTCTATTTCTCCTTTTTAGGTCTGTTCATATTTGCTTTATATAAACCCAATTTCAAGATGAATAGCATATGATATTAGTTGTACAGACTTTATAAAAATGTCCCCTGTAAAATGTTTTGGTACATAGTACACAAACAGCAAATATTGCCAAGCTAATAAATGATTGAAGAGTAGAGAATAACTATGAAATTTGTTTGGAATTGAAAAATATTCAATATTTATCTTAGAAAGCAAAAACATACAACATAAGATGTCTAGTGTGAATGCCATACAACCTGAAAAAAGGATACTTGCATTAATGTAAAGCCATGATTTATTCACATAATAGCAAAAGTATCACATTGTTACAAAATTCTTATTACTACACTGAAAAAGACTTTCAGACATTAATTTTCACAATACAGATCTGTAACAAAACTGACATTTCAAGGTCAAAAATGCTAATTGAGTCTTGGGCAAATGTAAAATGGCTTATTGGAAAGAAGTTGGAATAATTAATCTTGGAGATGATAAAGTATCTGACATTTGATTAATAAAATCAGAATATCAGGTTAGGTTAAAGGTTACTAAAAAAAAAATGAAGGCTTTTCTTTTCTCCTTAACATTACTTTACAGACAATTTTGATGCCAGTAATTTTGCCCATACTGTTTCTACATATATTATTCTGCTCAGGAATTTTGTTCAATTTATCTTTTAAATTTCAAACAGTATTTTTCAAACTTCAGCATGCATATGAGTAACCTAGAAATATTGGTAATGTAGGCTCAGATGAAGGGGTCCTGGGGTAAAGCCCATGTTTCTATAATGCTAGAAAGCTTGATTTCAGTGCTGCTGGTCAGAGTACTATACTTTGAGACAGTATTTATGACAGTGTCTCAAAATTTTGTTGCACAGTGGTATTATCAGAAGACCATTGATTATCAGAGAAACAGAAATACAAAACTACAATGAGATATCACCTCACACCTGTCAGAATGGCTAAAATCAACAATACAAGATACAACAGGTGTTGGTGAGGATGCGAAGAAAGGGGAACCCTCTTGCACTGTTGGTGGGAATGAAAACTGGTGCAGCCACCCTGGAAAACAGTATGGAGGTTGCTCAAAAAGTTAAAAATATAATTACCCTACGATCCCAAAATTACAGTACTAGGTATTTATACAGAGAATACAAAAACACTAAATCAAAGCGATACATGCGCTCCAGTGTTTATAGCAGCATCATGTACAATAGCCTAATTATGGAAACTGTCCAAGTGTCCACTGATTGATGAATGGTTAAAGAAGATGTGGTATATTTATATAATGGGATATTACTTGGTCAAAAAAAGAATGAAATCTTACCATTTGTAACAACATGGATAGAGCTAGAGAGTATTATACTAAGTGAAATACATCAGAGAAAGACAAATACCATATGCTTTCACTTATATGTGGAGCTTAAGAAACAAAACAAATGGGCAAAGGAAAAATAAAAGAGGCAAACCAAGGAGAACACCAAAATGACAACAAGCATGAAAAGATGTTCAATATCATTAATCTTCAGGGAAATGTAAATAATAACCTTAATGAGATATCACCTCTTACCTATTAGAATGATTATCACCAAGAAGACAAAAGACAATAGGAACTGGTGATGATATGGTGAAAAATTTATACATTATTGGTGGGGATGTAAATTGGTCCAAGAAATATGGAAAATAACATGGAGATTCCTTAGACAGTTAAAAATAGAACCACCATACCATCCAGCAATTTCTGTGTTGGGTACAGGCATCCATTGCTTTATTGGGCTTTACTTTATTGAACATTGAAGATATTGTATTGTTTACAAATCAAAGGTTTGTGGCAACCCTCAATCGAGCACATCTGTCATCCCCATTTTTCCAAAAACATTTGTTCACTTTGTATCTATGTCACATTTTGGTGATTTTTGCAATATTTCAAACTTTCTCAGCATTATCTTATAAGGTATGGTGATCTCTGATCAGTGGTCTTTGATATTACCATTGTAATTATTTTGGGGTGCCAAAAACCACACCCATATAAGATGGTAAACTTAATCCATAAATGTTAATGTGTGTTCTGACTGCTCCACCAAGGGCCATTGCCTCATCTTTCTCCATTTTCTCAGGCCCCCCTATTACCTGAGAGAGGTAAATAGACCAATTAATAGTTCTAGAGTGGCCTCTAAGTGTTCAGGTGAAAGGAAGGGTTGTGTATCTTTCACTTTAAATCGAAAGCTAGGAATGATTAAGCTTTGTGAGGAAGGCATGTAGAAGCCAAGATAGCCTGAAAACTAGGCCTCTTGGGTCAAGTTTGAATGAACGCAAAGGAAAAGTTCTTGAAAGAAATGAAAAGTGCTACTCCAGTGAACACATGCATGATTAAGCAACTAGTCTTGTTGCTAATATAAAGAAAGTTTTTGTAGTCTGGCTAGAAGATCAAACCAGTCACAATATTCCTTTAAACCAAAATTTAATCCAGAGCAAGGTCCTGATTCTGTTTAATTCTATGAAGGCTGAGAGAGGTGAGGAAGCTGCAGAAGAAAAGTTTGAAGCCAACAGAGGTTGGTTCATGAGGTTTTAGGAAAGAAGCCATATTCATAACATAAAAGCACAAGGGGAAGCAGCAGGTGCTGATGTAGAAGCTGTAGCAAGTTACCCAGAAGATCTAGCTAAGAGAATTCATGAAGGTCAGACTCAGTAGCAGATTTTCATTGTAGACAAAACAGCCTTATACTGGAAGGAGATGCCATCTAGGACTTTCATAGCCAGAGAGGAGAAGTTACCGCCTGGACTCAAAGCTTCCAAGGATTGGCTGACACTCTTGTTAACAGCTAATGCAGCTGGTGAGTTTAAATTGAAGCCACTGTTCACTTACCATTTCAAAATTTCTAGGGCCCTTAAGAATTATGCTAAACTGACTTTACTTGTTCTCTCTATATAACACAAAGCCTGGATGACAGCACATCTGATTACGACATGGTTTACTGCATATTTTAAACCCACAGGAACCCTACTGCTGAAAAAAAATCCTTAAAAATATTACTGCTCATTGACAGTACATCTGGTACCCCAAGTGCTCTGATGGAGATGGACAAGATTAATACTGTTTTCATGTCTGCTAACCCAACATCCATTCTGTAGCCCATAGATCAAGGAGTAATTTCGACTTATGAATGTAACTTATCATGTAAGAAATACACTTCCTAAGTCTATGCCTGCCATAAAGAGTGATTCCTCTGATGGAATTGGCTAAAGCTGAAAACCTTCTGGAAAGGATTCACTATTCTAGATGACATTCAGAATATCTGATTTATGGGAAGAGGTCAAAATATCAACATTAACAGGAGTTGGGAAGAAGTTGAATCCAACCTTCATGGATAACTTTGAGAGGTTCAAGACTTCATGGAGGCAAGATGTGGTAGAAATAGTGAGAGATTTAGAATTAGAAGTGGAGACTGAAGATGTGACTGAATTGCTGTAATCTCATGATTAAACTTACATGGATGGAGAGTTGCTTCTTACAGATGAACACAGAAATTGGTTTCTTGAGATGAATCTACTCCTAGTGAAGATGCTGGGAAGATTGTTGAAATGACAACAAAAGATTTAGAATATTATATAACTTAGTTGAGAAAGCAGTGGCAAGAGTTGAGCGCATAGACTCCATTTTTGAAAGAAGTTCTATGGTGGGTAAAGTGCTATCAAATAGCATCACATGCTACAAATCGTTCATGAAGGATAGAGCCGATTGTCATGGCAAACTTCAGTGTTGTCTCATTTTAAGAAATTGTCATAGCACCTCAGCCTTCAGCAACTACCACCTTGATCAGTCAGTCACATCAGTATCAAGGCCAGACCCTTCACTGGCCAGAAGATAATGACTTGCTGAAAGCTCAGATGATGTTTAGCATTAAGCATTTTTAATTAATGTATGTACATTTTTTTTAAGAATTAATGCTTGGGTATGGGTATACTGTAATCAACCTCATAGTCTTTTAAATTTTTTTTTTTCAACGTTTATTTATTTTTGGGACAGAGAGAGACAGAGCATGAATGGGGGAGGGGCAGAGAGAGAGGGAGACACAGAATCGGAAACAGGCTCCAGGCTCTGAGCCATCAGCCCAGAGCCTGACGCAGGGCTCGAACTCACGGACCGCGAGATCGTGACCTGGCTGAAGTCGACGCTTAACCGACTGCGCCACCCAGGCGCCCCAACCTCATAGTCTTTTAATTGCCTATCCAGTAAGCTTATATTTCATGAAACATTTGTTACTCAGATTAAGACACTCTTAGAACCTAAAGTAGTAGCTGATGGCTATCTGTGGAAAAAAATTTTTTTAACTTGAAGTACATTGTCTAAAATAGGCATCCTCATCTGTAGCATCCAGAAACTCGCTCATTGTCGTGTACATCACAAGTTGCAATTTGGAAAACCTGCTGTATTAAAATTCTTCCAGGACATAGTTCTTTGAATACAGATGTTCTCTTCCAAACACTGATTACTTACTGCAACAGCACTTATCATGAATAAAAGAAGAAAGGTCACTAAGGCCTAAGAGTTTTAAAAATCAGCAAAGCTTATTTTAATTTAACATACTGTTTTCTCTTCAATATGTGATGGCACAGGAATGTTGTTAAATGAAGGGGTAGCAGTAAGGGGAGCATTTAAATTGCAGAAGTAAAAGAGCTGTTAGATTTATAATTTTGATGAGTTTACTTTTATAGAGAAGATACTTCTTCCCTACAATTATTTCTGGAATGTCAAATCACTTCCATTATTAAAAGGCGAAATTGTTTAAAAAAAACTTAATGCTCTTGCACATTTAATTAAAAGACTACAGTATGTAATATGAACAGAACCTTCATATGTACTGGAAAACTGAAAAATTCACTTGGCTTGCTTTATTGCAATATTTGCTATATTGCAGTGGTCTGGAATCAAACCCATAATATCTCTGAGGTACTCCTGTACCATATTCCTTCAGAAAATGAGGGAAAGTAATAGCATTGGGGTGCCTGGGTGGCTCAGTCTGTTAAGTGTCTGACTCTTGATTTCAGCTCAGGTCATGATCTCATGGTTTGTGAGTTCAAGCCCTGCGTTGGGGTCTGCGCTGACAGTGCAGAGCCTGCTTGGGATTCTCCTTCCCTCCCCTCTCTCTGCCCCTCTCCTGCTCATCCTTTCTCTGTCCCTCAAAATAAATAAATACACTTAAAAAATAACAGCATCTTCATTTTGATGTAATGAGGAGTAAGTAAGTAAACAAATATCGGGCAATATGCACTCATTATATACACTATTAATATATCATTTTACCATTATAGCTATTATTATTATAAATGTGGTTATCATAACACAAATAGAATAAATTTAACTTATTTTATGGATGTTGTAATCAAAACCAATAGAACTAATCAGTATATAATCCTAGTTAAGTTACATGTTTCTAGTTCAACCCTTCCACACACTGCTGGTATTCTTAATTCCTACACCAACACTTCTTATACAGTTTGTATTCTTACAGTATTTTTATTGTCATTGACAGTTTACAAAACACACACAATAAGTTCATTTAACCCTCACAACAATTTGTGTGGAGTTATCATTAACCCAGAGATGAGGATTCTAAAGCTTTAAGTTGTTTAGCAACTACCTCAGTTTCAAACAGCTGGTAAATAGTAAAACTGAAGTCAAAACCAGAGTCTCTCCATAAGGCTGGTGTTACTCTGATATCCGGACAAAAATATCACAAGAAAGAAAACTATAGACTAATATCTATTATGAATGTAGATGCAAAACTCCTCAAGAAAATGTCAGCAATTTATTAAGAGTATTATATACTGTGAACAAGTGAGATTTATGCCGTGAACATGAGATAGGCTAAACTTAACCAATACAGTACACCATAGTAAGAGCATAAAGAGGAAACAAAATAAAACAAAAAGCATCACACATAATTATCTCAATACATGTAGAAAAAAGTTGACAAAATCTGACACATTTTCATGATAAAAATACTCTGTGATCTAGGAATAGAAGGGAACTTACTCAATTTGACAACGAATGTCTTTGAAAACCCACTGCTAACATGGTACTTAGTGGTGAAAGACTAAAAGCTTCCCCCCTAAAGTCAGGAAAAAGACAAGGAGGTAGAATCTCACTTATTCTCTTCAACATTGTACAGGAAGTTCTAGCCAATTAGGCAAGAAAAACATAAGGCATCTAGATTTGAAAGGAGGAAGCAAAACTATCTGTGCAGATGATATGATCTTATATATAGAAAAATGCAAAGATTGCACACACACAAGACTACCAGAGTTAATAATGAGTTCTGCAGAGTTTTAGGCTAGAAGTCAATATGCAAAAAGTAGCTGATCTCTATACGCTAGCATCGAAAAATCCAAACATGGAATTAACAAAACAATTCCATTTACAATAACACCAGAAAGAATAAAATGCTTAGGAATGAGTTTAACCAAGTAATTGCAAGTTTTATACAATGAAAAAATAAAATATTGTTGAAAGTAATTCAACCTAAACAAGCTGAAAGACATGCCATGTTTGTAGATTGGAAGACAATATTAAGATGGCAACACTCTTCAAAATGATCTACAAATTCAATTCAATCTCTGTCAAAATTCCAAACCTGCCTTTTTTTCGGTCTTTTTTTTTTTTTTTTTTAATGGACAGGTTGATCCTAAAATTTACATAACTCCAAGGGATTTCAGATAGCTGAAATAATCTTTTTAAAAAGGAGAACAGAATTTGTGGACTCACGCTTCTCAATCTCAAAACATACTTCAAAGCTACAGTAACCAAAACACCACTATTCTGGTATGAGGACAGATTTATAGATCAATGAAAGAGAATTCTGAGTCCAAAAATGAACCCATCATCTATGGCTAATTGATTTTTGAGGGTACCTAGACCATTCAATGGGGAAAAAAAGTTTTTTGTTTGTTTTTTGTCTTTTTTTTTAACCACTGGTACTGGGACAACTGGATATGCACATTTATTTTTTATTTTTAAAAAAAAAATTTTTTTTTCAACGTTTATTTACTTTTGGGACAGAGAGAGACAGAGCATGAATGGGGGAGGGGCAGAGAGAGAGGGAGACACAGAATCGGAAACAGGCTCCAGGCTCTGAGCCATCAGCCCAGAGCCTGATGTGGGGCTCGAACTCACGGACCGCGAGATCGTGACCTGAGCCGAAGTCGGATGCTTAACTGACTGCGCCACCCAGGCGCCCCTGGATATGCACATTTAAAAAAACAACTTTGAACCTCTTTATCACACTGCATATGAAAATTAACTCAAAATAGATCAAAGACCTAAATGTAAGTGCTAAAACAATAAAAAAAATTAAAAAGAAACATAGGTGTAAATCTTTGTGACCTTGGATTAGGCAGTGGCTTCTTAAATATAATACCAAAAACAAAAATAACAAAACCTAGATAAATTGAACTTCATTAAAATTAAAATCTATTTTTTTTTGCATTGAAGGACACTATTAAAAATATAAAAAAACAATTGATAAAGAGTTGCAAATCAAGTGTCTGATAAAGTTCTATTGACCAGACTATATTTTTAAAAATGTTTACAAGTTAAAAAAAATACCAAAAAATATTTAAGAGGTAAACAATTTGAATAGCTATATCTCTAAAGAAGATATGCAAGTGACCAAAAAGAATGTGAAAGGGTATTCAGCATCATTAATCATTAGAGGGATTGAAAGTTAACTCACAGTGAGATACCACGTAACATCCATGAGGATAGCTAGTATTTTTTTAAAAAAAAGGAAATTACAAATATTGGTAAGCATGTGGGGAAATTGGAAAACTTGTACATTGCTAGTCGTATTGTACAAGGGTATAGCCATTTTGGAAAGCAGTTTGGCAGTTTCTTAAAAAATAGGGTTACCATATGAAACAGTAGTTCTGCTAGGTATATAGCTAATATAACTGAAAACATAAGTTCACGCTAAAACTTGTACATGGATGTTTATGGCAGCATTATTTATCCTAACCAAAAAGTGGAAACAACCCCAAAGTCCATCAACTTCTGAACTGATAAATAAAAGTTATATATCTGTACAGAATATATTGTCATAAAAAAAAATACTGGGATAGGCTATAACATGAATGAACCTTAAAATATTATGCTTAATACAAGATGCCAGAAAAAAAAGCCCACATGTATACTATGATTCCATTTATGGGAAATTTCCAGAATAATTAAATCCAGTTTCCAGCATGTAAGAGGATAGATGAATGGGAAGGTATGGGGTTTTTCTTTGGGGTGATGGAAATATTCTGGAATTAGGTAGTGGTGATGGTTATATATTATAAATGTATTTAAAACCACTGAGTTATGTACTGTAAAATTTTTAAAATGGTGACCTTTATGTTATGTGAATTTTATCCCAATTAGAAAATAAGAAATAAACAATAACAACAAAGGAGATTCTCACTCAATGCAGGTTTTCACAATGGCACTATGCTATTCAATGACTGCATTTTTACCTAAGTAAAAGCTTGTAGAGTTGCTTTTAACATTGGAATTCAATACATGAGTATCTTTTACCATAACTATATAGAGTCATACAATGTATATTTGTTGAAATAGCATTCTCTACAATCTCTTTCAGAGAATAAAAACATAGAAAACATGTCCTACCTCATTGTGTGAGGCCAGCATTACCCAAATTAAAAAACTAGACAAAGATATTACTAGGAAAGAAAATGACAGACTAATGTTTCTCATGAACTTAGATGCAAAAATACTAAAAAAAAAATAGTGAATAAAATACAAAAAGTATTAAAAAAATATGCTAAAATAAGTGGGGTTTGTCCCAGGTATGCAAGGCTGGTTCAACATTCCAAAATTCAATTAACGCAACCCATCACATCAACAGTCTAAAAACAAACAAAAATCACACGGTCATATCTATAGATGCAGAAAAAGCATTTGATGAAATCCAACATCCATTCATGAAAAAAACCCTCAGTAAACTATGAATAGAGAGGAAATACTTTAATTTAAGACTGCCTATTAAAAAAAAAAAAAAAAAGCTTAGCACCTAATATAGTCAATGGTGAGAAACTTGAAGCTTTTTCTCTAAGATCAGCTACAAGGCAAGGATGTTCCCTGTCACCTCTCCTTTTCAGCATTGCGATACAAGGCCTTGCTAATGTAATCAGACAAGGCAAGGAAATAGAATGTATACAGATTGGGAAGGAAGAAACAAACTGTTACTGTTCACTAATGTTCATACATGACTTTGTCTACATAGAAAATGCAAAAGAATCAACAACAACAACAAAAAAACCCATGGAACTAATAAGCAACTACAGCACAGCTTCAGTATATGAGTTTAATATTCAAAAGTTATTACTTTCCTGTATGTCAACAATAAACAAATAGAATTTGAAATGAAAAACATAATTACATTTATATTAGCCCTAAAAAAATCAAATATATATATATATAACAAAATATGTACAAGATTTATATAAGGAAAACTACAAAACTCTGATAAATGGAATCAGAGAACTAAATAAATGACATTCTATGTTTATGGAAATGAACCCAATTGGGGAAATGAACCAATATTGGGGAAAACCCAATATTGTCAAGATGTCAGTTCTGCTCAACTGGATCTCTACATTCAATGCAATCCCAATTAAAATCCTGGCAAATTATTTTATGGATGTCAAAAAAAAAAACTGATTCTAAAGTTATAGAGAGGCATAAGGGGAAGTATATCCAATGCAATGTTGAATAAAAGAACAAAGTTGGAGGACTGACACTACCTGAATTCAAGAAATACTCTAAAGCTACAGTCATTAAGACAGTATGCTATTGTTGAAATAGTAGAATCATGGAACAAAATAGCCCAGAAACACCCTTTGATCTTTGACAAAGGAGCCAAGGTGAAACTTTGAAACAAAGACAGTTTCTTCAACAAATGATACTCAACAACTGGACATTCACATGCAACACAAGACCAAAAAAAAAAAAAAAAAAAAAATGGATCTAGACACAGGCCTTACACCTTTCAGTTAAAATTAACTCAGAAATCTATCACAGATCTAAATATAAAATTTAGATTCATTAAACTTGTAGCAGATAACAGCAGAAAACCTAGATGACTTTGGTTGTGTCTATGACTTTTTGGATACAGTACCAAAGGCATGATGCATGAAAGAAATAATTGATAGACTGCATTTTGCTAAAATTAGTTACTTCTACTCTGTGAAAGACAATATCAAAAGAATGAGAAGCCACAGACTGGGAAAAAAATATTTGCAAAAGACACATTTGCTAAAGGACTGCTATTCAAAATATACAAAAAATTCCTAAAACTCGACAAGGTGTAATAACATATGATGACAGATGGCTCTGTGTTTATTGTGGTGAGTATCGAGTAATGTATAGAATTGTCAAATTACTATGATGTACACCTAAAACTAATATAATAACATATGCCAACTATACTTCAATAATATAATTTAAAAGAATAAACACATAAACCTGGTGGGGGAGGGTGGGGATTGCAGGAAAAAACCAAACCAAACCAAAACAAAACAAAACAACAAAACAACATGCAACCTGATTAAAAAATAGGCCAAACAGCTTATCAGACAGTATACACCAAAGACAATATACAGATGGCAAAAAAAAAAAAACATATGAAAGGATGGTTCACATCATGTTATTAGTGAATTACGTATTAAAATAATTAAATATTACTACCCACCTATTAGAATGGCCACATTCTAGAATACTGATAACACCTAATCTTGGTGAGGATGTGGAACAACAGGAAATCTCATTCATTGTTGGTGGGAATACAAAATGGTACAGCCACTCTAGAAGAAATTTTAGTGATTTTTATAAAACTAAACATAGTCCTACTATATGATCCGTCAGTTTTGCTGTTTGGTTCTTACCCAAAGGAGTTGAAAACATGACCACAGAAACACCTGCACACAGATGTTTGTAGCAACTTTATTCAAAATTGCCCAAACTTGAAAGGCAACCAACGTGCCATTCAATAGGTAAATAGGTAAATAAACTGTGGTACATCTGGACAATTGAATATTTTTCAGTGCTAAAAAATAAGTTCCCAAGGCATAAAAAGACATGAAAGAACCTTCAATGCATATTCCTAAATGAAAAAAAAAAGTCATAGTATATGATTCCAACCACAAGGTATTCTGAAAACCACAAAACTGTGAAGAAAGAAACTGAATTAAAGAAGACCTGTGGTTTCCAGGAATTAGGGGTAGAGAAGGATGAATGAGTAGAGCACAGAGGATGTTTAGGGTGGTGCAAATACTCTATATTATGGTATATTATGGTATAATGATGGGTACAGGTCATTATACATTTGTCCAAACCCATAGAATTTACAATGCCAAGAGTGAGCCCTAATGTAAGCTATGGGTTTTGAATGATTATGATATATCAGTGTAGGTTTCTCAACTGTAAATAATGTACCTCTTTGGTGGAGGATATTGATAAGAGAGGATGTGCATGTGTAAGGGGACAGAGTATGGAAATGTTCTGTACTTTCAGTTGTGCTGTGAACTTAGAACTACTTAAAAAAAACGAAGTCTTTAAAAATAAATAATCAAATTAATTTTGTGACACAGTAAAATGGATAATGTATTTTATATAGAAAATCAGATCACGTGCCTTAATGATTACATGCTAAATCCACTGCTTACCGAAGAGTAAATTTCCACTATTTCAGCCAAGTATTATTATTTTTAAGGAAAAGAAGCCCAGTCAAATGAGCTCAAGGAAAAAAATAACATTCAGTGAAAGAACATAGGGATATTTCAATGAACTCAAGCCCAAGAGTGAGATTTCATGTAGCCCAGCGACTGATGTTTGGAAAGGCGGGTATTGCACTAGTACTCTCATTCTTCATAGGCCATCTTTCAGAGTGACTGAGAGTAGTGTGGTTCTCAGTGAAGGATGCCTAGATTGGGCAAGCACTCCAAAAGTTATAGTCTGTACTTTATTATAGGATTGCATTGAAACTCATTATCTTTCTCTACTCCCTATTTTTCTATTTTAGCCATTTGCTACTGTAAAGAGGAAAAATAACCTTTAGGTTATGGAAACAAGTGAATTAATAGAGTAGTACAATAGACAAAAAGATTATGTCCTTTCTAAGCTAAAGATTTAGTAACAGGCAACAATATACTTATGTCTTCAGGAATTTCCATTGTTTTCCATAAACCAAGATGACACATGTGCATAATTTTTCATAAAAATCACTTTTTTGTAAAGGACTCTCTTCTACAATTCAGTTCAGTCCTGATCAACTGGTAGTGATTGACCAATAGCTACATAAAAAGTGCTGTTCTAGGTTCTAGGTACAAAAAATGAATTAGACAACATTTATACCTTTAAGTGTGTAGTAAGAACATTATGTATAGCATTCATACTTAAGAGCACATAAAAGAATATTGATTTTCTTTGGGAAAGATAACACCTTGAAGGGTATAACAATTTCCCTTCAATTCTGCTCTTACACTGCTTAAAAATATAATCGGAATTTTTAAAATATATGAAATATATGTAATTTTACAAATATGTTCTTTAAGAATCAAAATTTTATAGTATTATTACTAGTAACAAAGGAAAGAGTTACCCATACTGAAAAGGTTTTGGTTCTTTACTGTGGGAAAAAAATAAGAGTAATGGTAAAAAAATAAATGCATATTTCTAGAATTGGATCATGACCATTCTGCTCAAAGATTCTGCCATTTTCTAGCTTTGTGACCATAGGAAAGTTACTTAACTTCTCCATGTCTCACTTTCTTCGTCTGAAAAATTGGTGTGATAACTAATAAGACCTACCTTATAGAGTTGTAAATATCAACTGAGTTAATACTTGCAATGTGCTTGGTACAGGGCTTAGCTCACTTAAGCACGCATCAAATGTTGACTCTTAGTGTTGTCTCACAAACAAGTTACTTGCTTCCATTCTGTTACCAACTCTCACAACCCTTCCATTGGAGGCTATCATTCTCCATTCTTCAGTTCTGAGCTTAGATAACATCCTCCTTCGCTGACCCCACTTTGACAGAGTAGATGTCTCTTCCTGCACTTTCAGACCATTTTAGATGTACACATAAGGGCATTTGCTTTACTGAATTGAATTACTTGCTTACTCCTCTATGCTTTTCATGTGATAAAAACTGAATAAGAGAACGGTGTTTGTCTATGGTCAACATGAGATAGGAATAGAGCATGACTTCCATAGATTGTTGAATAAAAGAACCATGAAGGGAACGTACCCAATATGATCATACAGGTTAGGAGGCAAGAAGGGACAGAGAGAACCTAGTCTAAAATAAGACATAAGTAAATAAATGAGGGAGTAATATAAGGATGGGAAGAAAAGTCAGAAAAGTTTTGGGTAATTTGCATCATGTAGTTTTGATTATTAATGTCTGAGTCTTCTAGGCATCTGAGTTTCATCTCAGTAACCCACTCAGAAGTTTCTCCTGAGAGGAACATGTTATCAGAAATACATTTCCCCCTTTATTCCTGAAAAATAGATTTCTAGCCCTTTCCATGATTCAAAGACTTTTCCAGAAAGATTTAGCAAGGCCATCTTAAAGAAAATGTAGTGTTTGGAATTGAGAGATGTCAGATAACTTCCTGCAAAACTATTGCATTTATTTGGAGAATATGTAAGCTCAGTACAGTCATTACCGAGAGTGCTTAGACTTGATTTTGTTTTCATTCCGACAGAAAAGAAGGAAGGAAAACAACTTTTTTTCAGATACCTGAAAAGTCAACACAGGGACACCTTTCTATTCCTTCCTTCAATTTATTTTTCAAACTACACAGCATAATAGAGAAATAAACTTTAAACATACTATTACCATGTATTCAGCCTTCTTCAAGAAAGTAATAAAATTTCTGCCTTCTGGATGATGTCTGTTCAAACCATCATTTTTTTTAATGACACCCATCTCCTCTCAATCCTTACAACTGTTGCCTGCCTTCTGACAAAAGGATCTTTATACTAGTCTCCTATGTGGTACCCTATCCTCAGTCTTATCATTCTGTACTCCCATTTTCCACATCATTGCCAGAGATGTTGTGAAAGTCGACCTTGTTCACTTCACCTTGCTTTTGTCTGTGCACTACCTGATTTCTCCTGTTTCCAAGTTCATGAAATGCTGCCCACCCCGCCACCCCCCACCTGAATACCTCCCATTCCTAACCATCTAGTAATCTTCTCTTTCTCTTCAAGGAGTCAGCACAAGAGTGACTTTCCCTGTGGGGAGCCATTCATTTTGGTTTTCTCCAGCCTGAATTAGGTGTTCTTTCATGTTCTTGTGACACTCTGCATCCTTCTACCCTAGAAACTCACAGAGTGATTCTATAATCATAACACTGCTAATTTCGCTGGTGCACTACGCAATCATTGAGGCTAGACTATGTCTTATTGATCTTGATGCCTCCAGCTCTTAACTAAACTCCTGGGAACGTAGGGAATACTCAGAAATATTTAATGAAATGGATTCATAAAGTTATTATAGGCTTCAAAAAGTGTGGTCTGGCATCAGGAATAAGAATATAAAAACTGGGACAGCCAATGTAATCTGTGATCTCTGAGCAACTTAACTACAACTGCTGAGGTGGGGGGGATCTGTTTTGGGGTTTTATTTTCCTTTTCTTTCTCATTTTTAATATATTCAGAGAGTTAGTCGGAGAGTTAAAAGTGACAGAAATAAACTTAAGATAGGTAGTTAAACAGAATTACTTAGACTATTGTGAGCCACATTACTTTTTCTAAATATATATTAACACTTAGAGGAATTGATATGTAAAGCAAATAATATTCACACCAGGAGACCACATCATTCTAAATCTTATTCAACATTTTCAAATCCCTTCTATATACCAGAGACTTTTCTAAAAATATTAATTCATTGAATTCTTATAACAACCTTAAGAGGTCATCACTAGACAAATTTAGAACTTTCTATACTGTCTTGTGATATTGAGATGACTCCTTTTCTCTTCATGTAGCAGAAAGATTCTGAATTGAAGAAAACAATATCTTCAGATCTAAACATTCTTTTCAAATGTCCTAAAATATATCAGACGATCTAAGGAAAGGTATCACATCAAAATGAGTACTGCAATATTTATCCTCTCTAACGTGCTTGCAACAAAATAAAATAATAATTTGAAGGTTTGAGTGGAATTTTTGTATGGCAACAGAGTACCACATATTTAAAATAAATCACCTATAAATTATGGACAGAAAAACTGGAACATTTTTCAAGGTAAATCCAGGCTTGTCACAACATAAAGCACACATCAGAACAAGACATGTTTTCATTTCTCCTTATTTACACTTCTAATAAAGAGTGATGATTAACTGCAGGTAGAAAATTTAAAAAGAGTGGATTGAAGTATAGGTGAGGTGAAATATCACACACGCAAAAACAGTGAATACTTAGAAAACAGCATCCAGGGTCCATATTTGTGTTTTGTCAATGACAAAAAATTTGAAGATGTCACAGAATATAGACTACAACTAAAGTAGCAACAGCCTTTCCCATTTTGAAAATAATAGTACATGGAAGAGGAAAACAACATACATTAATAAATCAGAGGGACACATTATGCCACAGAATAAAGTTAGCAGATTTGTATCGGAGAACATGAATGAAACCACAGAAGGCCTGCTTGTCAAATTCACTGATGACAAGAGGTCTGGTGAAATGGCTAATTCTTTGGATAATAGCATCAGTATTTAAGATCTGGTGAAACCTCAAATTAGAAAAATTAAATTAATATGTGCATACATCATGGGAGTATCCTACTTATATGTTACCTCTACTCACAGGCCTTTTTACCATCTGTTTCTAACATGGCCTTTGAGACTCTCCACTCACCATCACTTCACTGGATTTTGTTTTAAAACATAAGATTTATCCCTTCCTAATATTCTTCTTATGTATTTATTAGTCAATTTGTTTCCTTTCTGTCTTCCCTAGAAAGTAAAGTGCATGAAAGCAGTAACCTTGTTTAACTTGTATCACTGGCAATGGAATAGAAAAATTAAGTAAATATTTGTCAGAGGTATCAAATGCCCATTTATTTTTCTTCTCTTAAGTGACTAGTGCAGACTGGGAAAATATAATAATAGTATTTCTTGTGAAATATGACATCTGTAGAATAATGGAAACCCCAAGCTGGGATCAGAAGAACAGAATGGTCTTGCTGCAGATTAGTCACTTGACCTTTGGTAAATCGTTTAACTTCTCCAGAACCGTTTCCTCGGCTGTAAAACAGGGCTAATCATAGTCAGCTCCTCAGTGGTTTTAAAATAATGTGTATGAGAGAATTTTGTCAGATGTAAATTAGAAAACAGATGTGAAGAATTATGACTATGGTAGAGCCAGGAAGATTGACTTAACCCTAATGTGAACTAACAGTGTCTTGTGACATTTGAATAAACAAATTCATTATAGGCGTTGGTTGCATCCACATGATAATGTACATTTTGTACCAGCAAAACCCATCCAAATTACTGTATCTCCTAGTTTCCTATTATGCAAGGCATTGACAACTGCCTAAAGGAAGACCAAATGACCGGAGGTCGTGGGGATAGTGTCATTTGAAAAACAGTGGAAATAATTAGAGGAAAAGTGGAGGAAAGGGAATGGGGCTATTATACTTATTTGAGTGAAGGATTGGCATATGGAAGATTTATTCCACGTAGCACCAAGATGCAAAGTAGGAATTGAGAGTAGAAGACTAAGAAAGTTGTATATTGGTTTAAAATCTTATCTTAATGTAAAGAAGAGTTCTCTAAACCTTAGAACAGCCCCACGATGGTGGAAGTCAGAAACTGAGGTGGTCCATCCAAACTAGGTGGGAGAACATCAGCCAAGTTATTAGAAGGCTTTTAATATTAAGCTAAAGTTCAGGCTAGATGCTGTCTGAGGTCCTTCCCATGTACAAAATTATAATCAAATGCAGTATTCCTATCACAGTTATTGAGAACGAAAGGATCCTGAACTCATACTATGACAAATCCCAAAATACTATTCTTAGAGACAAAATCAGTTTCATTAGAGAGTGGCAGGTGACATCAGTCCTGGGTCAATAAGAAGAAAGACCAGTGGGGTGTGGTATTAACCAGGGAGCATTTGTGTGCACACCACTACATCCTTCTAAGAAGTTCCTTTCACCCTGTTTGATCTGTAACGTTGCTTGAACAACATCAACTATGAGCACACATATGACCCTAGCGTCCTTCAAGGAATCGCTGTTGTTTTTCCTGTGACACTTGGTAGTGCAAGTACAATGCCAGCTAACTATATCCTTCGATTCAAAAAATGGTCTCCTTCTCCACTTTGGAGAATGGGGAGAGGAGGTGCTATGTTCAAGATTCAGCAAGTGCTAAGCTGGCAAAGCCAAACAAACGCTACAGTGTTTGCCTGAGATGACTTTTGCATGGACCTACTTGAGGAACACAGTGGCCCCTCCTCATTCCTTTTATGTTTACATTAAAAAGACAAATCCTATATTAACAACAAATCCTATATTAGCCATATGTTCACATGACTGTCATGTCAATAGACCTACACGTGTCTGTGTGTGGGTCATGGGAACTGCACGTGAGAAATGGAGGGGAAAAGTAGAAAAGGGGGAGAAACAGGTTAAAAAGATTTTCAGGACTACCCCCACCCCCACCCCCCCCCAGCTTCGGCTCTCCCTCAGCGCGGGCGGAGGCTGTGGGCTGCGGACTCAGTGTTGGAATGAGGAGTAATTGAGCCTGAGCCGAGCCCGAGGTAGCTGTCTCCTCCCGGTGTCATTGCTGCAGCCTCCAGTGCCGGGTCCCCAGTTCCTCAGCCGCCTCTCTTCAAAATCGTCTGCAAAGACAGCGAAGCCGCCGCAGAAGTTGCCGGGCACAAGACTCCGGAGGCATTGGCTCAGTAACTTTTCACGTCATTTTCTGCTCCGAAGCCCCTTCTCGCGTCTCCGCGCCGCCTTTCCCACCGCAAATCACAGGGCTCATGGGGCAGGGGAAGAGCGGCTTGCGGCACTGAGCGGAACCGGACTCGAGCCCGTGATGTCCGGTACCAAACTGGAGGACTCCCCCCCTTGTCGCAACTGGTCATCTGCTTCGGAGCTGAATGAAACTCAAGAGCCTTTTTTAAACCCCACCGACTATGACGACGAGGAATTCCTGCGGTACCTGTGGAGGGAATACCTACACCCGAAAGAATATGAGTGGGTCCTGATCGCCGGCTACATCATCGTGTTCGTGGTGGCTCTCATTGGGAACGTCCTGGGTGAGTCTCGTCCAGGGCAGCCCTCCAGAGGGCTGTCACGTCCCCTCCACCCCTGGCTGCAAAGGCTCAGGAGACCCCTCCCTCCCCTTGGGATGCAAACAAAGAGGTCGCTGCTCTCGGGGTGGGGTTTGGTTTTTAAAAAAAGAAAAAAAAAAAAAAAAAAAAGAAAAGAAAAGAAAGAAAGAAAAAAAGTTTTCTGATTTAAGGAACCAGGACCCAGCCCTGGAGTCGTAATTCCTTTTTGCATCTGCAGGGAGAAGCAGGGAAGCGTGTTTCTTTTGCGAACACCTAGGTTACAAGCCCCAAGAGAGGGGCAGCGACTGGGTCTCAGGTGGATTTTGTTGAGTATGGGGAAATTAGTCATCCTTTTGTGTAACGTAGCCGGCTGTTTGGGGGGCTTTCCGGAGAGGTGAAGCTGGCAAAATGCAAAGCTGTGCTCCTGAGGAGCAAGCTGTCTTTGGCCGTTGGAGTCACAAAGCATTTGTGAGCTAGGTAGGGTGCCCTTTGACGCGGAGGCTTCGGCTCTGTCTAGAGGTGGTAATGAAAGGGCAGTGAGTGGAGACAGAGGCAAAACATAGAGATGCACTCACACGCTGAAGCTGAATTAAACAGAAACCCTGCCAGGAGCAAGCAAGAAGGAGGGGCATCTGAGAAAAGTACCAAAGAGATCGCAATCATTCATCCACCTATCCATTCATTCATTCATCCACTCGACCTGTATGTGTGTATGTGTGTGTGTGTATGTATGTGTGTGTGTGTGTGTGTGTGTGTGTGTGTGTATTCCCCCCCCCCCCCCCACAGAACATGCTT